>NW_027328742.1:5352765-5972839 GCF_048564905.1 Vicugna pacos
AGCTTTAAACTACCCATATATATGTATGGAAAGTAGTTTACAACTGAAAAGAAACTTTGTGTTCCCTTCAAGCTAGGTGAAGGACGGCTTTCACACACACTTATCTCTCAGAACTGAGCATGTGGAGAGACGTTCGTTCATCCAGCACAAAGGGAACGGGTTGCAGGAGAAACACTTACTCTGGTTTCTCAGTCTGTTTCCTAGTGCCGGTTTGAAGTGCCTGCCGTTTTCACTGTAAAACCGGCCTGGAGCTTGAACCTCCCCATATATATGTATGGAGTGGAGTTTGCAAGTGAAAAGAAACTTTGTGTTCCCTTCAAGCTAGGTGAAGGACGGCTTTCACACACACTTATCTCTCAGAACTGAGCATGTGGAGAGACGTTCGTTCATCCAGCACAAAGGGAACGGGTTGCAGGAGAAACACTTACTCTGGTTTCTCAGTCTGTTTCCTAGTGCCGGTTTGAAGTGCCTGCCGTTTTCACTGTAAAACCGGCCTGGAGCTTGAACCTCCCCATAGATATGTATGGAGTGGAGTTTGCAACTGAAAAGAAACTTTGTGTTCCCTTCAAGCTAGGTGAAGGACGGCTTTCACACACACTTATCTCTCAGAACTGAGCATGTGGAGAGACGTTCGTTCATCCAGCACAAAGGGAACGGGATGCAGGAGAAACACTTACTCTGGTTTCTCAGTCTGTTTCCTAATGCCGGTTTGAAGTGCCTGCCGTTTTCACTGTAAAACCGGGTTGGAGCTTTAACCTCCCCATATATATGTATGGAGTGGAGTTTGCAAGTGAAAAGAAACTTTGTGTTCCCTTCAAGCTAGGTGAAGGACGGCTTTCACACACACTTATCTCTCAGAACTGAGCATGTGGAGAGACGTCCGTTCATCCAGCACATAGGGAACGGGTTGCAGGAGAAACACTTACTCTGGTTTCTCAGTCTGTTTCCTAATGCCGGTTTGAAGTGCCTGCCGTTTTCACAGTAAAACCGGGTTCTAGCTTTAACCTACCCATATATATGTATGGAAAGTAGTTTACAACTGAAAAGAAACTTTGTGTTCCCTTCAAGCTAGGTGAAGGACGGCTTTCACACACACTTATCTCTCAGAACTGAGCATGTGAAGAGACGTTCGTTCATCCAGCACAAAGGGAACGGGATGCAGGAGAAACACTTACTCTGGTTTCTCAGTCTGTTTCCTAATGCCGGTTTGAAGTGCCTGCCGTTTTCACTGTAAAACCGGGTTGGAGCTTGAACCTACCCATATATATGTATGGAGTGGAGTTTGCAAGTGAAAAGAAACTTTGTGTTCCCTTCAAGCTAGGTGAAGGACGGCTTTCACACACACTTATCTCTCAGAACTGAGCATGTGGAGAGACGTTCGTTCATCCAGCACAAAGGGAACGGGTTGCAGGAGAAACACTTACTCTGGTTTCTCAGTCTGTTTCCTAGTGCCGGTTTGAAGTGCCTGCCGTTTTCACTGTAAAAGCGGGTTGGAGCTTGAACCTCCCCATATATATGTATGGAGTGGAGTTTGCAAGTGAAAAGAAACTTTGTGTTCCCTTCAAGCTAGGTGAAGGACGGCTTTCACACACACTTATCTCTCAGAACTGAGCATGTGGAGAGACGTTCGTTCATCCAGCACAAAGGGAACGGGATGCAGGAGAAACACTTACTCTGGTTTCTCAGTCTGTTTCCTAATTCCGGTTTGAAGTGCCTGCCGTTTTCACTGTAAAACCTGGTTGGAGCTTTAAACTACCCATATATATGTATGGAAAGTAGTTTACAACTGAAAAGAAACTTTGTGTTCCCTTCAAGCTAGGTGAAGGACGGCTTTCACACACACTTATCTCTCAGAACTGAGCATGTGGAGAGACGTTCGTTCATCCAGCACAAAGGGAACGGGTTGCAGGAGAAACACTTACTCTGGTTTCTCAGTCTGTTTCCTAGTGCCGGTTTGAATTGCCTGCCGTTTTCACTGTAAAACCGGGTTGGAGCTTGAACCTCCCCATATATATGTATGGAGTGGAGTTTGCAAGTGAAAAGAAACTTTGTGTTCCCTTCAAGCTAGGTGAAGGACGGCTTTCACACACACTTATCTCTCAGAACTGAGCATGTGGAGAGACGTTCGTTCATCCAGCACAAAGGGAACGGGTTGCAGGAGAAACACTTACTCTGGTTTCTCAGTCTGTTTCCTAGTGCCGGTTTGAAGTGCCTGCCGTTTTCACTGTAAAAGCGGGTTGGAGCTTGAACCTCCCCATATATATGTATGGAGTGGAGTTTGCAAGTGAAAAGAAACTTTGTGTTCCCTTCAAGCTAGGTGAAGGACGGCTTTCACACACACTTATCTCTCAGAACTGAGCATGTGGAGAGACTTTTGTTCATCCAGCACAAAGGGAACGGGTTGCAGGAGAAACACTTACTCTGGTTTCTCAGTCTGTTTCCTAGTGCCGGTTTGAAGTGCCTGCCGTTTTCACTGTAAAACCGGCCTGGAGCTTGAACCTCCCTATATATATGTATGGAGTGGAGTTTGCAACTGAAAAGAAACTTTGTGTTCCCTTCAAGCTAGGTGAAGGACGGCTTTCACACACACTTATCTCTCAGAACTGAGCATGTGGAGAGACGTTCGTTCATCCAGCACAAAGGGAACGGGATGCAGGAGAAACACTTACTCTGGTTTCTCAGTCTGTTTCCTAATTCCGGTTTGAAGTGCCTGCCGTTTTCACTGTAAAACCTGGTTGGAGCTTTAAACTACCCATATATATGTATGGAAAGTAGTTTACAACTGAAAAGAAACTTTGTGTTCCCTTCAAGCTAGGTGAAGGACGGCTTTCACACACACTTATCTCTCAGAACTGAGCATGTGGAGAGACGTTCGTTCATCCAGCACAAAGGGAAAGGGTTGCAGGAGAAACACTTACTCTGGTTTCTGAGTCTGTTTCCTAGTGCCGGTTTGAAGTGCCTGCCGTTTTCACTGTAAAACCGGGTTGGAGCATGAACCTCCCCATATATATGTATGGAGTGGAGTTTGCAAGTGAAAAGAAACTTTGTGTTCCCTTCAAGCTAGGTGAAGGACGGCTTTCACACACACTTATCTCTCAGAACTGAGTATGTGGAGAGACATTTGTTCATCCAGCACAAAGGGAACGGGTTGCAGGAGAAACACTTACTCTGGTTTCTCAGTCTGTTTCCTAGTGCCGGTTTGAAGTGCCTGCTGTTTTCACTGTAAAACCGGGTTGGAGCTTGAACCTCCCGATAGATATGTATGGAGAGGAGTTTGCAAGTGAAAAGAAACTTTGTGTTCCCTTCAAGCTAGGTGAAGGACGGCTTTCACACACACTTATCTCTCAGAACTGAGCATGTGGAGAGACGTTCGTTCATCCAGCACAAAGGGAACGGGATGCAGGAGAAACACTTACTCTGGTTTCTCAGTCTGTTTCCTAATTCCGGTTTGAAGTGCCTGCCGTTTTCACTGTAAAACCTGGTTGGAGCTTTAAACTACCCATATATATGTATGGAAAGTAGTTTACAACTGAAAAGAAACTTTGTGTTCCCTTCAAGCTAGGTGAAGGACGGCTTTCACACACACTTATCTCTCAGAACTGAGCATGTGGAGAGACGTTCGTTCATCCAGCACAAAGGGAACGGGTTGCAGGAGAAACACTTACTCTGGTTTCTGAGTCTGTTTCCTAGTGCCGGTTTGAAGTGCCTGCCGTTTTCACTGTAAAACCGGGTTGGAGCTTGAACCTCCCCATATATATGTATGGAGTGGAGTTTGCTAGTGAAAAGAAACTTTGTGTTCCCTTCAAGCTAGGTGAAGGACGGCTTTCACACACACTTATCTCTCAGAACTGAGCATGTGGAGAGACGTTCGTTCATCCAGCACAAAGGGAACGGGTTGCAGGAGAAACACTTACTCTGGTTTCTCAGTGTGTTTCCTAGTGCCGGTTTGAAGTGCCTGCCGTTTTCACTGTAAAACCGGCCTGGAGCTTGAACCTCCCCATAGATATGTATGGAGTGGAGTTTGCAACTGAAAAGAAACTTTGTGTTCCCTTCAAGCTAGGTGAAGGACGGCTTTCACACACACTTATCTCTCAGAACTGAGCATGTGGAGAGACGTTCGTTCATCCAGCACAAAGGGAACGGGATGCAGGAGAAACACTTACTCTGGTTTCTCAGTCTGTTTCCTAATGCCGGTTTGAAGTGCCTGCCGTTTTCACTGTAAAACCGGGTTGGAGCTTTAACCTCCCCATATATATGTATGGAGTGGATTTTGCAAGTGAAAAGAAACTTTGTGTTCCCTTCAAGCTAGGTGAAGGACGGCTTTCACACACACTTATCTCTCAGAACTGAGCATGTGGAGAGACGTTCGTTCATCCAGCACAAAGGGAACGGGTTGCAGGAGAAACACTTACTCTGGTTTCTCAGTCTGTTTCCTAGTGCCGGTTTGAAGTGCCTGCCGTTTTCACTGTAAAACCGGGTTGGAGCTTGAACCTCCCCATATATATGTATGGAGTGGAGTTTGCTACTGAAAAGAAACTTTGTGTTCCCTTCAAGCTAGGTGAAGGACGGCTTTCACACACACTTATCTCTCAGAACTGAGCATGTGGAGAGACTTTTGTTCATCCAGCACAAAGGAAACGGGTTGCAGGAGAAACACTTACTCTGGTTTCTCAGTCTGTTTCCTAGTGCCGGTTTGAAGTGCCTGCCGTTTTCACTGTAAAACCGGCCTGGAGCTTGAACCTCCCCATATATATGTATGGAGTGGAGTTTGCAACTGAAAAGAAACTTTGTGTTCCCTTCAAGCTAGGTGAAGGACGGCTTTCACACACACTTATCTCTCAGAACTGAGCATGTGGAGAGACGTTCGTTCATCCAGCACAAAGGGAACGGGATGCAGGAGAAACACTTACTCTGGTTTCTCAGTCTGTTTCCTAATGCCGGTTTGAAGTGCCTGCCGTTTTCACTGTAAAACCGGGTTGGAGCTTGAACCTACCCATATATATGTATGGAGTGGTGTTTGCAAGTGAAAAGAAACTTTGTGTTCCCTTCAAGCTAGGTGAAGGACGGCTTTCACACACACTTATCTCTCAGAACTGAGCATGTGGAGAGACGTTCGTTCATCCAGCACAAAGGGAACGGGTTGCAGGAGAAACACTTACTCTGGTTTCTCAGTCTGTTTCCTAGTGCCGGTTTGAAGTGCCTGCCGTTTTCACTGTAAAAGCGGGTTGGAGCTTGAACCTCCCCATATATATGTATGGAGTGGAGTTTGCAAGTGAAAAGAAACTTTGTGTTCCCTTCAAGCTAGGTGAAGGACGGCTTTCACACACACTTATCTCTCAGAACTGAGCATGTGGAGAGACTTTTGTTCATCCAGCACAAAGGGAACGGGTTGCAGGAGAAACACTTACTCTGGTTTCTCAGTCTGTTTCCTAGTGCCGGTTTGAAGTGCCTGCCGTTTTCACTGTAAAACCGGCCTGGAGCTTGAACCTCCCTATATATATGTATGGAGTGGAGTTTGCAACTGAAAAGAAACTTTGTGTTCCCTTCAAGCTAGGTGAAGGACGGCTTTCACACACACTTATCTCTCAGAACTGAGCATGTGGAGAGACGTTCGTTCATCCAGCACAAAGGGAACGGGATGCAGGAGAAACACTTACTCTGGTTTCTCAGTCTGTTTCCTAATTCCGGTTTGAAGTGCCTGCCGTTTTCACTGTAAAACCTGGTTGGAGCTTTAAACTACCCATATATATGTATGGAAAGTAGTTTACAACTGAATAGAAACTTTGTGTTCCCTTCAAGCTAGGTGAAGGACGGCTTTCACACACACTTATCTCTCAGAACTGAGCATGTGGAGAGACGTTCGTTCATCCAGCACAAAGGGAACGGGTTGCAGGAGAAACACTTACTCTGGTTTCTCAGTCTGTTTCCTAGTGCCGGTTTGAAGTGCCTGCCGTTTTCACTGTAAAACCGGCCTGGAGCTTGAACCTCCCCATAGATATGTATGGAGTGGAGTTTGCAACTGAAAAGAAACTTTGTGTTCCCTTCAAGCTAGGTGAAGGACGGCTTTCACACACACTTATCTCTCAGAACTGAGCATGTGGAGAGACGTTCGTTCATCCAGCACAAAGGGAACGGGTTGCAGAAGAAACACTTACTCTGGTTTCTCAGTGTGTTTCCTAGTGCCGGTTTGAAGTGCCTGCCGTTTTCACTGTAAAACCGGCCTGGAGCTTGAACCTCCCCATAGATATGTATGGAGTGGAGTTTGCAACTGAAAAGAAACTTTGTGTTCCCTTCAAGCTAGGTGAAGGACGGCTTTCACACACACTTATCTCTCAGAACTGAGCATGTGGAGAGACGTTCGTTCATCCAGCACAAAGGGAACGGGATGCAGGAGAAATACTTACTCTGGTTTCTCAGTCTGTTTCCTAATGCCGGTTTGAAGTGCCTGCCGTTTTCACTGTAAAACCGGGTTGGAGCTTGAACCTACCCATATATATGTATGGAGTGGAGTTTGCAAGTGAAAAGAAACTTTGTGTTCCCTTCAAGCTAGGTGAAGGACGGCTTTCACACACACTTATCTCTCAGAACTGAGCATGTGGAGAGACTTTTGTTCATCCAGCACAAAGGGAACGGGTTGCAGGAGAAACACTTACTCTGGTTTCTCAGTCTGTTTCCTAGTGCCGGTTTGAAGTGCCTGCCGTTTTCACTGTAAAACCGGCCTGGAGCTTGAACCTCCCTATATATATGTATGGAGTGGAGTTTGCAACTGAAAAGAAACTTTGTGTTCCCTTCAAGCTAGGTGAAGGACGGCTTTCACACACACTTATCTCTCAGAACTGAGCATGTGGAGAGACGTTCGTTCATCCAGCACAAAGGGAACGGGATGCAGGAGAAACACTTACTCTGGTTTCTCAGTCTGTTTCCTAATTCCGGTTTGAAGTGCCTGCCGTTTTCACTGTAAAACCTGGTTGGAGCTTTAAACTACCCATATATATGTATGGAAAGTAGTTTACAACTGAAAAGAAACTTTGTGTTCCCTTCAAGCTAGGTGAAGGACGGCTTTCACACACACTTATCTCTCAGAACTGAGCATGTGGAGAGACGTTCGTTCATCCAGCACAAAGGGAACGGGTTGCAGGAGAAACACTTACTCTGGTTTCTCAGTCTGTTTCCTAGTGCCGGTTTGAAGTGCCTGCCGTTTTCACTGTAAAAGCGGGTTGGAGCTTGAACCTCCCCATATATATGTATGGAGTGGAGTTTGCAAGTGAAAAGAAACTTTGTGTTCCCTTCAAGCTAGGTGAAGGACGGCTTTCACACACACTTATCTCTCAGAACTGAGCATGTGGAGAGACTTTTGTTCATCCAGCACAAAGGGAACGGGTTGCAGGAGAAACACTTACTCTGGTTTCTCAGTCTGTTTCCTAGTGCCGGTTTGAAGTGCCTGCCGTTTTCACTGTAAAACCGGCCTGGAGCTTGAACCTCCCTATATATATGTATGGAGTGGAGTTTGCAACTGAAAAGAAACTTTGTGTTCCCTTCAAGCTAGGTGAAGGACGGCTTTCACACACACTTATCTCTCAGAACTGAGCATGTGGAGAGACGTTCGTTCATCCAGCACAAAGGGAACGGGATGCAGGAGAAACACTTACTCTGGTTTCTCAGTCTGTTTCCTAATTCCGGTTTGAAGTGCCTGCCGTTTTCACTGTAAATCCTGGTTGGAGCTTTAAACTACCCATATATATGTATGGAAAGTAGTTTACAACTGAAAAGAAACTTTGTGTTCCCTTCAAGCTAGGTGAAGGACGGCTTTCACACACACTTATCTCTCAGAACTGAGCATGTGGAGAGACGTTCGTTCATCCAGCACAAAGGGAACGGGTTGCAGGAGAAACACTTACTCTGGTTTCTCAGTCTGTTTCCTAGTGCCGGTTTGAAGTGCCTGCCGTTTTCACTGTAAAACCGGGTTGGAGCTTGAACCTCCCCATATATATGTATGGAGTGGAGTTTGCAAGTGAAAAGAAACTTTGTGTTCCCTTCAAGCTAGGTGAAGGACGGCTTTCACACACACTTATCTCTCAGAACTGAGCATGTGGAGAGACGTTCGTTCATCCAGCACAAAGGGAACGGGTTGCAGGAGAAACACTTACTCTGGTTTCTCAGTGTGTTTCCTAGTGCCGGTTTGAAGTGCCTGCCGTTTTCACTGTAAAACCGGCCTGGAGCTTGAACCTCCCCATAGATATGTATGGAGTGGAGTTTGCAACAGAAAAAAAACTTTGTGTTCCCTTCAAGCTAGGTGAAGGACGGCTTTCACACACACTTATCTCTCAGAACTGAGCATGTGGAGAGACGTTCGTTCATCCAGCACAAAGGGAACGGGATGCAGGAGAAACACTTACTCTGGTTTCTCAGTCTGTTTCCTAATGCCGGTTTGAAGTGCCTGCCGTTTTCACTGTAAAACCGGGTTGGAGCTTTAACCTCCCCATATATATGTATGGAGTGGATTTTGCAAGTGAAAAGAAACTTTGTGTTCCCTTCAAGCTAGGTGAAGGACGGCTTTCACACACACTTATCTCTCAGAACTGAGCATGTGGAGAGACGTTCGTTCATCCAGCACAAAGGGATCGGGTTGCAGGAGAAACACTTACTCTGGTTTCTCAGTCTGTTTCCTAGTGCCGGTTTGAAGTGCCTGCCGTTTTCACTGTAAAACCGGCCTGGAGCTTGAACCTCCCCATATATATGTATGGAGTGGAGTTTGCAAGTGAAAAGAAACTTTGTGTTCCCTTCAAGCTAGGTGAAGGACGGCTTTCACACACACTTATCTCTCAGAACTGAGCATGTGGAGAGACGTCCGTTCATCCAGCACATAGGGAACGGGTTGCAGGAGAAACACTTACTCTGGTTTCTCAGTCTGTTTCCTAATGCCGGTTTGAAGTGCCTGCCGTTTTCACAGTAAACCGGGTTCTAGCTTTAACCTACCCATATATATGTATGGAAAGTAGTTTACAACTGAAAAGAAACTTTGTGTTCCCTTCAAGCTAGGTGAAGGACGGCTTTCACACACACTTATCTCTCAGAACTGAGCATGTGGAGAGACGTTCGTTCATCCAGCACAAAGGGAACGGGTTGCAGGAGAAACACTTACTCTGGTTTCTCAGTCTGTTTCCTAGTGCCGGTTTGAAGTGCCTGCCGTTTTCACTGTAAAACCGGGTTGGAGCTTGAACCTCCCCATATATATGTATGGAGTGGAGTTTGCAAGTGAAAAGAAACTTTGTGTTCCCTTCAAGCTAGGTGAAGGACGGCTTTCACACACACTTATCTCTCAGAACTGAGCATGTGGAGAGACGTTCGTTCATCCAGCACAAAGGGAACGGGATGCAGGAGAAACACTTACTCTGGTTTCTCAGTCTGTTTCCTAATTCAGGTTTGAAGTGCCTGCCGTTTTCACTGTAAAACCTGGTTGGAGCTTTAAACTACCCATATATATGTATGGAAAGTAGTTTACAACTGAAAAGAAACTTTGTGTTCCCTTCAAGCTAGGTGAAGGACGGCTTTCACACACACTTATCTCTCAGAACTGAGCATGTGGAGAGACGTTCGTTCATCCAGCACAAAGGGAACGGGTTGCAGGAGAAACACTTACTCTGGTTTCTCAGTCTGTTTCCTAGTGCCGGTTTGAAGTGCCTGCCGTTTTCACTGTAAAACCGGCCTGGAGCTTGAACCTCCCCATATATATGTATGGAGTGGAGTTTGCAAGTGAAAAGAAACTTTGTGTTCCCTTCAAGCTAGGTGAAGGACGGCTTTCACACACACTTATCTCTCAGAACTGAGCATGTGGAGAGACGTTCGTTCATCCAGCACAAAGGGAACGGGTTGCAGGAGAAACACTTACTCTGGTTTCTCAGTCTGTTTCCTAGTGCCGGTTTGAAGTGCCTGCCGTTTTCACTGTAAAACCGGCCTGGAGCTTGAACCTCCCCATAGATATGTATGGAGTGGAGTTTGCAACTGAAAAGAAACTTTGTGTTCCCTTCAAGCTAGGTGAAGGACGGCTTTCACACACACTTATCTCTCAGAACTGAGCATGTGGAGAGACGTTCGTTCATCCAGCACAAAGGGAACGGGATGCAGGAGAAACACTTACTCTGGTTTCTCAGTCTGTTTCCTAATGCCGGTTTGAAGTGCCTGCCGTTTTCACTGTAAAACCGGGTTGGAGCTTTAACCTCCCCATATATATGTATGGAGTGGAGTTTGCAAGTGAAAAGAAACTTTGTGTTCCCTTCAAGCTAGGTGAAGGACGGCTTTCACACACACTTATCTCTCAGAACTGAGCATGTGGAGAGACGTCCGTTCATCCAGCACATAGGGAACGGGTTGCAGGAGAAACACTTACTCTGGTTTCTCAGTCTGTTTCCTAATGCCGGTTTGAAGTGCCTGCCGTTTTCACAGTAAAACCGGGTTCTAGCTTTAACCTACCCATATATATGTATGGAAAGTAGTTTACAACTGAAAAGAAACTTTGTGTTCCCTTCAAGCTAGGTGAAGGACGGCTTTCACACACACTTATCTCTCAGAACTGAGCATGTGGAGAGACGTTCGTTCATCCAGCACAAAGGGAACGGGATGCAGGAGAAACACTTACTCTGGTTTCTCAGTCTGTTTCCTAATGCCGGTTTGAAGTGCCTGCCGTTTTCACTGTAAAACCGGGTTGGAGCTTGAACCTACCCATATATATGTATGGAGTGGAGTTTGCAAGTGAAAAGAAACTTTGTGTTCCCTTCAAGCTAGGTGAAGGACGGCTTTCACACACACTTATCTCTCAGAACTGAGCATGTGGAGAGACGTTCGTTCATCCAGCACAAAGGGAACGGGTTGCAGGAGAAACACTTACTCTGGTTTCTCAGTCTGTTTCCTAGTGCCGGTTTGAAGTGCCTGCCGTTTTCACTGTAAAAGCGGGTTGGAGCTTGAACCTCCCCATATATATGTATGGAGTGGAGTTTGCAAGTGAAAAGAAACTTTGTGTTCCCTTCAAGCTAGGTGAAGGACGGCTTTCACACACACTTATCTCTCAGAACTGAGCATGTGGAGAGACGTTCGTTCATCCAGCACAAAGGGAACGGGATGCAGGAGAAACACTTACTCTGGTTTCTCAGTCTGTTTCCTAATTCCGGTTTGAAGTGCCTGTCGTTTTCACTGTAAAACCTGGTTGGAGCTTTAAACTACCCATATATATGTATGGAAAGTAGTTTACAACTGAAAAGAAACTTTGTGTTCCCTTCAAGCTAGGTGAAGGACGGCTTTCACACACACTTATCTCTCAGAACTGAGCATGTGGAGAGACGTTCGTTCATCCAGCACAAAGGGAACGGGTTGCAGGTGAAACACTTACTCTGGTTTCTCAGTCTGTTTCCTAGTGCCGGTTTGAAGTGCCTGCCGTTTTCACTGTAAAACCGGCCTGGAGCTTGAACCTCCCCATAGATATGTATGGAGTGGAGTTTGCAACTGAAAAGAAACTTTGTGTTCCCTTCAAGCTAGGTGAAGGACGGCTTTCACACACACTTATCTCTCAGAACTGAGCATGTGGAGAGACGTTCGTTCATCCAGCACAAAGGGAACGGGTTGCAGGAGAAACACTTACTCTGGTTTCTCAGTGTGTTTCCTAGTGCCGGTTTGAAGTGCCTGCCGTTTTCACTGTAAAACCGGCCTGGAGCTTGAACCTCCCCATAGATATGTATGGAGTGGAGTTTGCAACTGAAAAGAAACTTTGTGTTCCCTTCAAGCTAGGTGAAGGACGGCTTTCACACACACTTATCTCTCAGAACTGAGCATGTGGAGAGACGTTCGTTCATCCAGCACAAAGGGAACGGGATGCAGGAGAAATACTTACTCTGGTTTCTCAGTCTGTTTCCTAATGCCGGTTTGAAGTGCCTGCCGTTTTCACTGTAAAACCGGGTTGGAGCTTGAACCTACCCATATATATGTATGGAGTGGAGTTTGCAAGTGAAAAGAAACTTTGTGTTCCCTTCAAGCTAGGTGAAGGACGGCTTTCACACACACTTATCTCTCAGAACTGAGCATGTGGAGAGACTTTTGTTCATCCAGCACAAAGGGAACGGGTTGAAGGAGAAACACTTACTGTGGTTTCTCAGTCTGTTTCCTAGTGCCGGTTTGAAGTGCCTGCCGTTTTCACTGTAAAACCGGCCTGGAGCTTGAACCTCCCTATATATATGTATGGAGTGGAGTTTGCAACTGAAAAGAAACTTTGTGTTCCCTTCAAGCTAGGTGAAGGACGGCTTTCACACACACTTATCTCTCAGAACTGAGCATGTGGAGAGACGTTCGTTCATCCAGCACAAAGGGAACGGGTTGCAGGAGAAACACTTACTCTGGTTTCTCAGTCTGTTTCCTAATTCCGGTTTGAAGTGCCTGCCGTTTTCACTGTAAAACCTGGTTGGAGCTTTAAACTACCCATATATATGTATGGAAAGTAGTTTACAACTGAAAAGAAACTTTGTGTTCCCTTCAAGCTAGGTGAAGGACGGCTTTCACACACACTTATCTCTCAGAACTGAGCATGTGGAGAGACGTTCGTTCATCCAGCACAAAGGGAACGGGTTGCAGGAGAAACACTTACTCTGGTTTCTCAGTCTGTTTCCTAGTGCCGGTTTGAAGTGCCTGCCGTTTTCACTGTAAAATCGGGTTGGAGCTTGAACCTCCCCATATATATGTATGGAGTGGAGTTTGCAAGTGAAAAGAAACTTTGTGTTCCCTTCAAGCTAGGTGAAGGACGGCTTTCACACACACTTATCTCTCAGAACTGAGCATGTGGAGAGACTTTTGTTCATCCAGCACAAAGGGAACGGGTTGCAGGAGAAACACTTACTCTGGTTTCTCAGTCTGTTTCCTAGTGCCGGTTTGAAGTGCCTGCCGTTTTCACTGTAAAACCGGCCTGAAGCTTGAACCTCCCTATATATATGTATGGAGTGGAGTTTGCAACTGAAAAGAAACTTTGTGTTCCCTTCAAGCTAGGTGAAGGACGGCTTTCACACACACTTATCTCTCAGAACTGAGCATGTGGAGAGACGTTCGTTCATCCAGCACAAAGGGAACGGGATGCAGGAGAAACACTTACTCTGGTTTCTCAGTCTGTTTCCTAATTCCGGTTTGAAGTGCCTGCCGTTTTCACTGTAAATCCTGGTTGGAGCTTTAAACTACCCATATATATGTATGGAAAGTAGTTTACAACTGAAAAGAAACTTTGTGTTCCCTTCAAGCTAGGTGAAGGACGGCTTTCACACACACTTATCTCTCAGAACTGAGCATGTGGAGAGACGTTCGTTCATCCAGCACAAAGGGAACGGGTTGCAGGAGAAACACTTACTCTGGTTTCTCAGTCTGTTTCCTAGTGCCGGTTTGAAGTGCCTGCCGTTTTCACTGTAAAACCGGGTTGGAGCTTGAACCTCCCCATATATATGTATGGAGTGGAGTTTGCAAGTGAAAAGAAACTTTGTGTTCCCTTCAAGCTAGGTGAAGGACGGCTTTCACACACACTTATCTCTCAGAAATGAGCATGTGGAGAGACGTTCGTTCATCCAGCACAAAGGGAACGGGTTGCAGGAGAAACACTTACTCTGGTTTCTCAGTGTGTTTCCTAGTGCCGGTTTGAAGTGCCTGCCGTTTTCACTGTAAAACCGGCCTGGAGCTTGAACCTCCCCATAGATATGTATGGAGTGGAGTTTGCAACTGAAAAGAAACTTTGTGTTCCCTTCAAGCTAGGTGAAGGACGGCTTTCACACACACTTATCTCTCAGAACTGAGCATGTGGAGAGACGTTCGTTCATCCAGCACAAAGGGAACGGGATGCAGGAGAAACACTTACTCTGGTTTCTCAGTCTGTTTCCTAATGCCGGTTTGAAGTGCCTGCCGTTTTCACTGTAAAACCGGGTAGGAGCTTTAACCTCCCCATATATATGTATGGAGTGGATTTTGCAAGTGAAAAGAAACTTTGTGTTCCCTTCAAGCTAGGTGAAGGACGGCTTTCACACACACTTATCTCTCAGAACTGAGCATGTGGAGAGACGTTCGTTCATCCAGTACAAAGGGAACGGGTTGCAGGAGAAACACTTACTCTGGATTCTCAGTCTGTTTCCTAGTGCCGGTTTGAAGTGCCTGCCGTTTTCACTGTAAAACCGGGCTGGAGCTTGAACCTCCCCATATATATGTATGGAGTGGAGTTTGCAAGTGAAAAGAAACTTTGTGTTCCCTTCAAGCTAGGTGAAGGACGGCTTTCACACACACTTATCTCTCAGAACTGAGCATGTGGAGAGACGTCCGTTCATCCAGCACATAGGGCACGGGTTGCAGGAGAAACACTTACTCTGGTTTCTCAGTCTGTTTCCTAATGCCGGTTTGAAGTGCCTGCCGTTTTCACAGTAAAACCGGGTTCTAGCTTTAACCTACCCATATATATGTATGGAAAGTAGTTTACAACTGAAGAGAAACTTTGTGTTCCCTTCAAGCTAGGTGAAGGACGGCTTTCACACACACTTATCTCTCAGAACTGAGCATGTGGAGAGACGTTCGTTCATCCAGCACAAAGGGAACGGGTTGCAGGAGAAACACTTACTCTGGTTTCTGAGTCTGTTTCCTAGTGCCAGTTTGAAGTGCCTGCCGTTTTCACTGTAAAACCGGGTTGGAGCTTGAACCTCCCCATATATATGTATGGAGTGGATTTTGCAAGTGAAAAGAAACTTTGTGTTCCCTTCAAGCTAGGTGAAGGACGGCTTTCACACACACTTATCTCTCAGAACTGAGCATGTGGAGAGACGTTCGTTCATCCAGCACAAAGGGAACGGGATGCAGGAGAAACACTTACTCTGGTTTCTCAGTCTGTTTCCTAATTCCGGTTTGAAGTGCCTGCCGTTTTCACTGTAAAACCTGGTTGGAGCTTTAAACTACCCATATATATGTATGGAAAGTAGTTTACAACTGAAAAGAAACTTTGTGTTCCCTTCAAGCTAGGTGAAGGACGGCTTTCACACACACTTATCTCTCAGAACTGAGCATGTGGAGAGACGTTCGTTCATCCAGCACAAAGGGAACGGGTTGCAGGAGAAACACTTACTCTGGTTTCTCAGTCTGTTTCCTAGTGCCGGTTTGAAGTGCCTGCCGTTTTCACTGTAAAACCGGCCTGGAGCTTGAACCTCCCCATAGATATGTATGGAGTGGAGTTTGCAAGTGAAAAGAAACTTTGTGTTCCCTTCAAGCTAGGTGAAGGACGGCTTTCACACACACTTATCTCTCAGAACTGAGCATGTGGAGAGACGTTCGTTCATCCAGCACAAAGGGAACGGGTTGCAGGAGAAACACTTACTCTGGTTTCTCAGTCTGTTTCCTAGTGCCGGTTTGAAGTGCCTGCCGTTTTCACTGTAAAACCGGCCTGGAGCTTGAACCTCCCCATATATATGTATGGAGTGGAGTTTGCAAGTGAAAAGAAACTTTGTGTTCCCTTCAAGCTAGGTGAAGGACGGCTTTCACACACACTTATCTCTCAGAACTGAGCATGTGGAGAGACGTCCGTTCATCCAGCACATAGGGAACGGGTTGCAGGAGAAACACTTACTCTGGTTTCTCAGTCTGTTTCCTAATGCCGGTTTGAAGTGCCTGCCGTTTTCACAGTAAAACCGGGTTCTAGCTTTAACCTACCCATATATATGTATGGAAAGTAGTTTACAACTGAAAAGAAACTTTGTGTTCCCTTCAAGCTAGGTGAAGGACGGCTTTCACACACACTTATCTCTCAGAACTGAGCATGTGGAGAGACGTTCGTTCATCCAGCACAAAGGGAACGGGATGCAGGAGAAACACTTACTCTGGTTTCTCAGTCTGTTTCCTAATGCCGGTTTGAAGTGCCTGCCGTTTTCACTGTAAATCCGGGTTGGAGCTTGAACCTACCCATATATATGTATGGAGTGGAGTTTGCAAGTGAAAAGAAACTTTGTGTTCCCTTCAAGCTAGGTGAAGGACGGCTTTCACACACACTTATCTCTCAGAACTGAGCATGTGGAGAGACGTTCGTTCATCCAGCACAAAGGGAACGGGTTGCAGGAGAAACACTTACTCTGGTTTCTCAGTCTGTTTCCTAGTGCCGGTTTGAAGTGCCTGCCGTTTTCACTGTAAAAGCGGGTTGGAGCTTGAACCTCCCCATATATATGTATGGAGTGGAGTTTGCAAGTGAAAAGAAACTTTGTGTTCCCTTCAAGCTAGGTGAAGGACGGCTTTCACACACACTTATCTCTCAGAACTGAGCATGTGGAGAGACTTTTGTTCATCCAGCACAAAGGGAACGGGTTGCAGGAGAAACACTTACTCTGGTTTCTCAGTCTGTTTCCTTCTGCCGGTTTGAAGTGCCTGCCGTTTTCACTGTAAAACCGGCCTGGAGCTTGAACCTCCCTATATATATGTATGGAGTGGAGTTTGCAACTGAAAAGAAACTTTGTGTTCCCTTCAAGCTAGGTGAAGGACGGCTTTCACACACACTTATCTCTCAGAACTGAGCATGTGGAGAGACGTTCGTTCATCCAGCACAAAGGGAACGGGATGCAGTAGAAACACTTACTCTGGTTTCTCAGTCTGTTTCCTAATTCCGGTTTGAAGTGCCTGCCGTTTTCACTGTAAAACCTGGTTGGAGCTTTAAACTACCCATATATATGTATGGAAAGTAGTTTACAACTGAAAAGAAACTTTGTGTTCCCTTCAAGCTAGGTGAAGGACGGCTTTCACACACACTTATCTCTCAGAACTGAGCATGTGGAGAGACGTTCGTTCATCCAGCACAAAGGGAACGGGTTGCAGGAGAAACACTTACTCTGGTTTCTCAGTCTGTTTCCTAGTGCCGGTTTGAAGTGCCTGCCGTTTTCACTGTAAAACCGGCCTGGAGCTTGAACCTCCCCATAGATATGTATGGAGTGGAGTTTGCAACTGAAAAGAAACTTTGTGTTCCCTTCAAGCTAGGTGAAGGACGGCTTTCACACACACTTATCTCTCAGAACTGAGCATGTGGAGAGACGTTCGTTCATCCAGCACAAAGGGAACGGGTTGCAGGAGAAACACTTACTCTGGTTTCTCAGTCTGTTTCCTAGTGCCGGTTTGAAGTGCCTGCCGTTTTCACTGTAAAACCGGCCTGGAGCTTGAACCTCCCCATAGATATGTATGGAGTGGAGTTTGCAACTGAAAAGAAACTTTGTGTTCCCTTCAAGCTAGGTGAAGGACGGCTTTCACACACACTTATCTCTCAGAACTGAGCATGTGGAGAGACGTTCGTTCATCCAGCACAAAGGGAACGGGATGCAGGAGAAATACTTACTCTGGTTTCTCAGTCTGTTTCCTAATGCCGGTTTGAAGTGCCTGCCGTTTTCACTGTAAAACCGGGTTGGAGCTTGAACCTACCCATATATATGTATGGAGTGGAGTTTGCAAGTGAAAAGAAACTTTGTGTTCCCTTCAAGCTAGGTGAAGGACGGCTTTCACACACACTTATCTCTCAGAACTGAGCATGTGGAGAGACTTTTGTTCATCCAGCACAAAGGGAACGGGTTGCAGGAGAAACACTTACTCTGGTTTCTCAGTCTGTTTCCTAGTGCCGGTTTGAAGTGCCTGCCGTTTTCACTGTAAAACCGGCCTGGAGCTTGAACCTCCCTATATATATGTATGGAGTGGAGTTTGCAACTGAAAAGAAACTTTGTGTTCCCTTCAAGCTAGGTGAAGGACGGCTTTCACACACACTTATCTCTCAGAACTGAGCATGTGGAGAGACGTTCGTTCATCCAGCACAAAGGGAACGGGATGCAGGAGAAACACTTACTCTGGTTTCTCAGTCTGTTTCCTAATTCCGGTTTGAAGTGCCTGCCGTTTTCACTGTAAAACCTGGTTGGAGCTTTAAACTACCCATATATATGTATGGAAAGTAGTTTACAACTGAAAAGAAACTTTGTGTTCCCTTCAAGCTAGGTGAAGGACGGCTTTCACACACACTTATCTCTCAGAACTGAGCATGTGGAGAGACGTTCGTTCATCCAGCACAAAGGGAACGGGTTGCAGGAGAAACACTTACTCTGGTTTCTCAGTCTGTTTCCTAGTGCCGGTTTGAAGTGCCTGCCGTTTTCACTGTAAAAGCGGGTTGGAGCTTGAACCTCCCCATATATATGTATGGAGTGGAGTTTGCAAGTGAAAAGAAACTTTGTGTTCCCTTCAAGCTAGGTGAAGGACGGCTTTCACACACACTTATCTCTCAGAACTGAGCATGTGGAGAGACTTTTGTTCATCCAGCACAAAGGGAACGGGTTGCAGGAGAAACACTTACTCTGGTTTCTCAGTCTGTTTCCTAGTGCCGGTTTGAAGTGCCTGCCGTTTTCACTGTAAAACCGGCCTGGAGCTTGAACCTCCCTATATATATGTATGGAGTGGAGTTTGCAACTGAAAAGAAACTTTGTGTTCCCTTCAAGCTAGGTGAAGGACGGCTTTCACACACACTTATCTCTCAGAACTGAGCATGTGGAGAGACGTTCGTTCATCCAGCACAAAGGGAACGGGATGCAGGAGAAACACTTACTCTGGTTTCTCAGTCTGTTTCCTAATTCCGGTTTGAAGTGCCTGCCGTTTTCACTGTAAATCCTGGTTGGAGCTTTAAACTACCCATATATATGTATGGAAAGTAGTTTACAACTGAAAAGAAACTTTGTGTTCCCTTCAAGCTAGGTGAAGGACGGCTTTCACACACACTTATCTCTCAGAACTGAGCATGTGGAGAGACGTTCGTTCATCCAGCACAAAGGGAACGGGTTGCAGGAGAAACACTTACTCTGGTTTCTCAGTCTGTTTCCTAGTGCCGGTTTGAAGTGCCTGCCGTTTTCACTGTAAAACCGGGTTGGAGCTTGAACCTCCCCATATATATGTATGGAGTGGAGTTTGCAAGTGAAAAGAAACTTTGTGTTCCCTTCAAGCTAGGTGAAGGACGGCTTTCACACACACTTATCTCTCAGAACTGAGCATGTGGAGAGACGTTCGTTCATCCAGCACAAAGGGAACGGGTTGCAGGAGAAACACTTACTCTGGTTTCTCAGTCTGTTTCCTAGTGCCGGTTTGAAGTGCCTGCCGTTTTCACTGTAAAACCGGCCTGGAGCTTGAACCTCCCCATAGATATGTATGGAGTGGAGTTTGCAACTGAAAAGAAACTTTGTGTTCCCTTCAAGCTAGGTGAAGGACGGCTTTCACACACACTTATCTCTCAGAACTGAGCATGTGGAGAGACGTTCGTTCATCCAGCACAAAGGGAACGGGATGCAGGAGAAACACTTACTCTGGTTTCTCAGTCTGTTTCCTAATGCCGGTTTGAAGTGCCTGCCGTTTTCACTGTAAAACCGGGTTGGAGCTTTAACCTCCCCATATATATGTATGGAGTGGATTTTGCAAGTGAAAAGAAACTTTGTGTTCCCTTCAAGCTAGGTGAAGGACGGCTTTCACACACACTTATCTCTCAGAACTGAGCATGTGGAGAGACGTTCGTTCATCCAGCACAAAGGGAACGGGTTGCAGGAGAAACACTTACTCTGGTTTCTCAGTCTGTTTCCTAGTGCCGGTTTGAAGTGCCTGCCGTTTTCACTGTAAAACCGGCCTGGAGCTTGAACCTCCCCATATATATGTATGGAGTGGAGTTTGCAAGTGAAAAGAAACTTTGTGTTCCCTTCAAGCTAGGTGAAGGACGGCTTTCACACACACTTATCTCTCAGAACTGAGCATGTGGAGAGACGTCCGTTCATCCAGCACATAGGGAACGGGTTGCAGGAGAAACACTTACTCTGGTTTCTCAGTCTGTTTCCTAATGCCGGTTTGAAGTGCCTGCCGTTTTCACAGTAAAACCGGGTTCTAGCTTTAACCTACCCATAAATATGTATGGAAAGTAGTTTACAACTGAAAAGAAACTTTGTGTTCCCTTCAAGCTAGGTGAAGGACGGCTTTCACACACACTTATCTCTCAGAACTGAGCATGTGGAGAGACGTTCGTTCATCCAGCACAAAGGGAACGGGTTGCAGGAGAAACACTTACTCTGGTTTCTGAGTCTGTTTCCTAGTGCCGGTTTGAAGTGCCTGCCGTTTTCACTGTAAAACCGGGTTGGAGCTTGAACCTCCCCATATATATGTATGGAGTGGAGTTTGCAAGTGAAAAGAAACTTTGTGTTCCCTTCAAGCTAGGTGAAGGACGGCTTTCACACACACTTATCTCTCAGAACTGAGCATGTGGAGAGACGTTCGTTCATCCAGCACAAAGGGAACGGGATGCAGGAGAAACACTTACTCTGGTTTCTCAGTCTGTTTCCTAATTCCGGTTTGAAGTGCCTGCCGTTTTCACTGTAAAACCTGGTTGGAGCTTTAAACTACCCATATATATGTATGGAAAGTAGTTTACAACTGAAAAGAAACTTTGTGTTCCCTTCAAGCTAGGTGAAGGACGGCTTTCACACACACTTATCTCTCAGAACTGAGCATGTGGAGAGACGTTCGTTCATCCAGCACAAAGGGAA
This sequence comes from Vicugna pacos, assembly GCF_048564905.1. Lineage (NCBI taxonomy): Eukaryota > Metazoa > Chordata > Mammalia > Artiodactyla > Camelidae > Vicugna > Vicugna pacos. The sequence continues at coordinate 5,373,339 of NW_027328742.1, forward strand.
CGGGTTGCAGGAGAAACACTTACTCTGGTTTCTGAGTCTGTTTCCTAGTGCCGGTTTGAAGTGCCTGCCGTTTTCACTGTAAAACCGGGTTGGAGCTTGAACCTCCCCATATATATGTATGGAGTGGAGTTTGCAAGTGAAAAGAAACTTTGTGTTCCCTTCAAGCTAGGTGAAGGACGGCTTTCACACACACTTATCTCTCAGAACTGAGCATGTGGAGAGACGTTCGTTCATCCAGCACATAGGGAACGGGTTGCAGGAGAAACACTTACTCTGGTTTCTCAGTCTGTTTCCTAATGCCGGTTTGAAGTGCCTGCCGTTTTCACAGTAAAACCGGGTTGGAGCTTTAACCTACCCATATATATGTATGGAAAGTAGTTTACAACTGAAAAGAAACGTTGTGTTCACTTCAAGCTAGGTGAAGGACGGCTTTCACACACACTTATCTCTCAGAACTGAGCATGTGGAGAGACGTTCGTTCATCCAGCACAAAGGGAACGGGTTGCAGGAGAAACACTTACTCTGGTTTCTCAGTCTGTTTCCTAGTGCCGGTTTGAAGTGCCTGCCGTTTTCACTGTAAACCGGGTTGGAGCTTGAACCTCCCCATATATATGTATGGAGTGGAGTTTGCAAGTGAAAAGAAACTTTGTGTTCCCTTCAAGCTAGGTGAAGGACGGCTTTCACACACACTTATCTCTCAGAACTGAGCATGTGGAGAGACGTTCGTTCATCCAGCACATAGGGAACGGGTTGCAGGAGAAACACTTACTCTGGTTTCTCAGTCTGTTTCCTAGTGCCGGTTTGAAGTGCCTGCCGTTTTCACTGTAAAACCGGGTTGGAGCTTGAACCTCCCCATATATATGTATGGAGTGGAGTTTGCAAGTGAAAAGAAACTTTGTGTTCCCTTCAAGCTAGGTGAAGTACGGCTTTCACACACACTTATCTCTCAGAACTCAGCATGTGGAGAGGCGTTCGTTCATCCAGCACAAAGGGAACGGGTTGCAGGAGAAACACTTACTCTGGTTTCTCAGTCTGTTTCCTAGTGCCGGTTTGAAGTGCCTGCCGTTTTCACTGTAAAACCGGCCTGGAGTTTGAACCTCCCCATATATATGTATGGAGTGGGGTTTGCAACTGAAAAGAAACTTTGTGTTCCCTTCAAGCTAGGTGAAGGACGGCTTTCACACACACTTATCTCTCAGAACTGAGCATGTGGAGAGACGTTCGTTCATCCAGCACAAAGGGAACGGTTTGCAGGAGAAACCCTTACTCTGGATTCTCAGTCGGTTTCCTAGTGCCGGTTTGAAGTGACTGCCGTTTTCACTGTAAAACCGGCCTGGAGCTTGAACCTCCCCATATATATGTATGGAGTGGAGTTTACAAGTGAAAAGAAACTTTGTGTTCCCTTCAAGCTAATTGAAGGACGGCTTTCACACACACTTATCTCTCAGAACTGAGCATGTGGAGAGACGTTATTTCATCCAGCACAAAGGGAACGGGTTGCAGGAGAAACACTTACTCTGGTTTCTCAGTCTGTTTCCTAGTGCCGGTTTGAATTGCCTGCCGTTTTCACTGTAAAAACCGGTTGGAGCTTGAACCTCCCCATATATATGTATGGAGTGGAGTTTGCAAGTGAAAAGAAACTTTGTGTTCCCTTCAAGCTAGGTGAAGGACGGCTTTCACACACACTTATCTCTCAGAACTGAGCATGTGGAGAGACGTTCGTTCATCCAGCACAAAGGGAACGGGTTGCAGGAGAAACACTTACTCTGGTTTCTCAGACTGTTTCCTAGTGCCGGTTTGAAGTGCCTGCCGTTTTCACTGTAAAACCGGCCTGCAGCTTGAACCTCCCCATATATATGTATGGAGTGGAGTTTGCAACTGAAAAGAAACTTTGTGTTCCCTTCAAGCTAGGTGAAGGACGGCTTTCACACACACTTATCTCTCAGAACTGAGCATGTGGAGAGACGTTCGTTCATCCAGCACAAAGGGAACAGGTTGCAGGAGAAACACTTACTCTGGTTTCTCAGTCTGTTTCCTAGTGCCGGTTTGAATTGCCTGCCGTTTTCACTGTAAAACCGGGTTGGAGCTTGAACCTCCCCATATATATGTATGGAAAGGAGTTTGCAAGTGAAAAGAAACTTTGTGTTCCCTTCAAGCTAGGTGGAGGACGGCTTTCACACACACTTATCTCTCAGAACTGAGCATGTGGAGAGACGTTCGTTCATCCAGCACATAGGGAACGGGTTGCAGGAGAAACACTTACTCTGGTTTCTCAGTCTGTTTCCTAGTGCCGGTTTGAAGTGCCTGCCGTTTTCACTGTAAAACCGGGTTGGAGCTTGAACCTCCCCATATATATGTATGGAGTGGAGTTTGCAAGTGAAAAGAAACTTTGTGTTCCCTTCAAGCTAGGTGAAGGACGGCTTTCACACACACTTATCTCTCAGAACTGAGCATGTGGAGAGACGTTCGTTCATCCAGCACAAAGGGAACGGGTTGCAGGAGAAACACTTACTCTGGTTTCTCAGTCTGTTTCCTAGTGCCGGTTTGAAGTGCCTGCCGTTTTCACTGTAAAACCGGCCTGGAGCTTGAACCTCCCCATATATATGTATGGAGTGGAGTTTGCAACTGAAAAGAAACTTTGTGTTCCCTTCAAGCTAGGTGAAGGACGGCTTTCACACACACTTATCTCTCAGAACTGAGCATGTGGAGAGACGTTCGTTCATCCAGCAAAAAGGGAATGGGATGCAGGAGAAACACTTACTCTGGTTTCTCAGTCTGTTTCCTAATGCCGGTTTGAAGTGCCTGCCGTTTTCACTGTAAAACCGGGTTGGAGCTTTAACCTCCCCATATATATGTATGGAGTGGATTTTGCAAGTGAAAAGAAACTTTGTGTTCCCTTCAAGCTAGGTGAAGGACGGCTTTCACACACACTTATCTCTTAGAACTGAGCATGTGGAGAGACGTTCGTTCATCCAGCACAAAGGGAACGGGTTGCAGGAGAAACACTTACTCTGGTTTCTCAGTCTGTTTCCTAGTGCCGGTTTGAAGTGCCTGCCGTTTTCACTGTAAAACCGGCCTGGAGCTTGAACCTCCCCATACATATGTATGGAGTGGAGTTTGCAAGTGAAAACAAACTTTGTGTTCCCTTCAAGCTAGGTGAAGGACGGCTTTCACACACACTTATCTCTCAGAACTGAGCATGTGGAGAGACGTTCGTTCATCCAGCACAAAGGGAACGGGTTGCAGGAGAAACACTTACTCTGGTTTCTCAGTCTGTTTCCTAGTGCCGGTTTGAAGTGCCTGCCGTTTTCACTGTAAAAGCGGGTTGGAGCTTGAACTTCCCCATATATATGTATGGAGTGGAGTTTGCAAGGGAAAAGAAACTTTGTGTTCCCTTCAAGCTAGGTGAAGGACGGCTTTCACACACACTTATCTCTCAGAACTGAGCATGTGGAGAGACATTCGTTCATCCAGCACATAGGGAACGGGTTGCAGGAGAAACACTTACTCTGGTTTCTCAGTCTGTTTCCTAGTGCCGGTTTGAAGTGCCTGCCGTTTTCACAGTAAAACCGGGTTGGAGCTTTAACCTACCCATATATATGTATGGAAAGTAGTTTACAACTGAAAAGAAACTTTGTGTTGCCTTCAAGCTAGGTGAAGGACGGCTTTCACACACACTTATCTCTCAGAACTGAGCATGTGGAGAGACGTTCGTTCATCCAGCACAAAGGGAACGGGTTGCAGGAGAAACACTTACTCTGGTTTCTCAGTCTGTTTCCTAGTACCGGTTTGAATTGCCTTCCGTTTTCAGTGTAAAACCGGGTTGGAGCTTGAACCTCCCCATATATATGTATGGAGTGGAGTTTGCAAGTGAAAAGAAACTTTGTGTTCCCTTCAAGCTAGGTGAAGGACGGCTTTCACACACACTTATCTCTCAGAACTGAGCATGTGGAGATACGTTCGTTCATCCAGCACAAAGGGAACGGGTTGCAGGAGAAACACTTACTCTGGTTTCTCAGTCTGTTTCCTAGTGCCGGTTTGAAGTGCCTGCCGTTTTCACTGTAAAACCGGGTTGGAGCTTGAACCTCCCCATATATATGTATGGAGTGGAGTTTGCAAGTGAAAAGAAACTTTGTGTTCCCTTCAAGCTAGGTGAAGGACGGCTTTCACACACACTTTTCTCTCAGAACTGAGCATGTGGAGAGACGTTCGTTCATCCAGCACATAGGGAACGGGTTGCAGGAGAAACACTTACTCTGGTTTCTCAGTCTGTTTCCTAATGCCGGTTTGAAGTGCCTGCCGTTTTCACAGTAAAACCGGGTTGGAGCTTTAACCTACCCATATATATGTATGGAAAGTAGTTTACAACTGAAAAGAAACGTTGTGTTCCCTTCAAGCTAGGTGAAGGACGGCTTTCACACACACTTATCTCTCAGAACTGAGCATGTGGAGAGACGTTCGTTCATCCAGCACAAAGGGAACGGGTTGCAGGAGAAACACTTACTCTGGTTTCTGAGTCTGTTTCCTAGTGCCGGTTTGAAGTGCCTGCCGTTTTCACTGTAAAACCGGGTTGGAGCTTAAACCTCCCCATATATATGTATGGAGTGGAGTTTGCAAGTGAAAAGAAACTTTGTGTTCCCTTCAAGCTAGGTGAAGGACGGCTTTCACACACACTTATCTCTCAGAACTGAGCATGTGGAGAGACGTTCGTTCATCCAGCACATAGGGAACGGGTTGCAGGGGAAACACTTACTCTGGTTTCTCAGTCTGTTTCCTAGTGCCGGTTTGAAGTGCCTACCGTTTTCACTGTAAAACCGGCCTGGAGTTTGAACCTCCCCATATATATGTATGGAGTGGAGTTTGCAACTGAAAACAAACTTTGTGTTCCCTTCAAGCTAGGTGAAGGACGGCTTTCACACACACTTATCTCTCAGAACTGAGCATGTGGAGAGACGTTCGTTCATCCAGCACAAAGGGAACGGTTTGCAGGAGAAACCATTACTCTGGATTCTCAGTCGGTTTCCTAGTGCCGGTTTAAAGTGCCTGCCGTTTTCACTGTAAAACCGGCCTGGAGCTTGAACCTCCCCATATATATGTATGGAGTGGAGTTTACAAGTGAAAAGAAACTTTGTGTTCCCTTCAAGCTAATTGAAGGACGGCTTTCACACACACTTATCTCTCAGAACTGAGCATGTGGAGAGACGTTAGTTCATCCAGCACAAAGGGAACGGGTTGCAGGAGAAACACTTACTCTGGTTTCTCAGTCTGTTTCCTAGTGCCGGTTTGAATTGCCTGCCGTTTTCACTGTAAAACCGGGTTGGAGCTTGAACCTCCCCATATATATGTATGGAGTGGAGTTTGCAAGTGAAAAGAAACTTTGTGTTCCCTTCAAGCTAGGTGAAGGACGGCTTTCACACACACTTATCTCTCAGAACTGAGCATGTGGAGATACGTTCGTTCATCCAGCACAAAGGGAACGGGTTGCAGGAGAAACACTTACTCTGGTTTCTGAGTCTGTTTCCTAGTGCCGGTTTGAAGTGCCTGCCGTTTTCACTGTAAAACCGGGTTGGAGCTTGAACCTCCCCATATATATGTATGGAGTGGAGTTTGCAAGTGAAAAGAAACTTTGTGTTCCCTTCAAGCTAGGTGAAGGACGGCTTTCACACACACTTATCTCTCAGAACTGAGCATGTGGAGAGACGTTCGTTCATCCAGCACATAGGGAACGGATTGCAGGAGAAACACTTACTCTGGTTTCTCAGTCTGTTTCCTAATGCCGGTTTGAAGTGCCTGCCGTTTTCACAGTAAAACCGGGTTGGAGCTTTAACCTACCCATATATATGTATGGAAAGTAGTTTACAACTGAAAAGAAACGTTGTGTTCCCTTCAAGCTAGGTGAAGGACGGCTTTCACACACACTTATCTCTCAGAACTGAGCATGTGGAGAGACGTTCGTTCATCCAGCACAAAGGGAACGGGTTGCAGGAGAAACACTTACTCTGGTTTCTCAGTCTGTTTCCTAGTGCCGGTTTGAAGTGCCTGCCGTTTTCACTGTAAACCGGGTTGGAGCTTGAACCTCCCCATATATATGTATGGAGTGGAGTTTGCAAGTGAAAAGAAACATTGTGTTCCCTTCAAGCTAGGTGAAGGACGGCTTTCACACACACTTATCTCTCAGAACTGAGCATGTGGAGAGACGTTCGTTCATCCAGCACATAGGGAACGGGTTGCAGGAGAAACACTTACTCTGGTTTCTCAGTCTGTTTCCTAGTGCCGGTTTGAAGTGCCTGCCGTTTTCACTGTAAAACCGGGTTGGAGCTTGAACCTCCCCATATATATGTATGGAGTGGAGTTTGCAAGTGAAAAGAAACTTTGTGTTCCCTTCAAGCTAGGTGAAGTACGGCTTTCACACACACTTATCTCTCAGAACTGAGCATGTGGAGAGACGTTCGTTCATCCAGCACAAAGGGAACGGGTTGCAGGAGAAACACTTACTCTGGTTTCTCAGTCTGTTTCCTAGTGCCGGTTTGAAGTGCCTGCCGTTTTCACTGTAAAACCGGCCTGGAGTTTGAACCTCCCCATATATATGTATGGAGTGGAGTTTGCAACTGAAAACAAACTTTGTGTTCCCTTCAAGCTAGGTGAAGGACGGATTTCACACACACTTATCTCTCAGAACTGAGCATGTGGAGAGACGTTCGTTCATCCAGCACAAAGGGAACGGTTTGCAGGAGAAACCCTTACTCTGGATTCTCAGTCGGTTTCCTAGTGCCGGTTTGAAGTGCCTGCCGTTTTCACTGTAAAACCGGCCTGGAGCTTGAACCTCCCCATATATATGTATGGAGTGGAGTTTACAAGTGAAAAGAAACTTTGTGTTCCCTTCAAGCTAATTGAAGGACGGCTTTCACACACACTTATCTCTCAGAACTGAGCATGTGGAGAGACGTTAGTTCATCCAGCACAAAGGGAACGGGTTGCAGGAGAAACACTTACTCTGGTTTCTCAGTCTGTTTCCTAGTGCCGGTTTGAAGTGCCTGCCGTTTTCACTGTAAAACCGGGTTGGAGCTTGAACCTCCCCATATATATGTATGGAGTGGAGTTTGCAAGTGAAAAGAAACTTTGTGTTCCCTTCAAGCTAGGTGAAGGACGGCTTTCACACACACTTATCTCTCAGAACTGAGCATGTGGAGAGACGTTCGTTCATCCAGCACAAAGGGAACGGGTTGCAGGAGAAACACTTACTCTGGTTTCTCAGACTGTTTTCTAGTGCCGGTTTGAAGTGCCTGCCGTTTTCACTGTAAAACCGGCCTGCAGCTTGAACCTCCCCATATATATGTATGGAGTGGAGTTTGCAACTGAAAAGAAACTTTGTGTTCCCTTCAAGCTAGGTGAAGGACGGCTTTCACACACACTTATCTCTCAGAACTGAGCATGTGGAGAGACGTTCGTTCATCCAGCACAAAGGGAACGGGTTGCAGGAGAAACACTTACTCTGGTTTCTCAGTCTGTTTCCTAGTGCCGGTTTGAATTGCCTGCCGTTTTCACTGTAAAACCGGGTTGGAGCTTGAACCTCCCCATATATATGTATGGAAAGGAGTTTGCAAGTGAAAAGAAACTTTGTGTTCCCTTCAAGCTAGGTGAAGGACGGCTTTCACACACACTTATCTCTCAGAACTGAGCATGTGGAGAGACGTTCGTTCATCCAGCACATAGGGAACGGGTTGCAGGAGAAACACTTACTCTGGTTTCTCAGTCTGTTTCCTAGTGCCGGTTTGAAGTGCCTGCCGTTTTCACTGTAAAACCGGGTTGGAGCTTGAACCTCCCCATATATATGTATGGAGTGGAGTTTGCAAGTGAAAAGAAACTTTGTGTTCCCTTCAAGCTAGGTGAAGGACGGCTTTCACACACACTTATCTCTCAGAACTGAGCATGTGGAGAGACGTTCGTTCATCCAGCACAAAGGGAACGGGTTGCAGGAGAAACACTTACTCTGGTTTCTCAGTCTGTTTCCTAGTGCCGGTTTGAAGTGCCTGCCGTTTTCACTGTAAAACCGGCCTGGAGCTTGAACCTCCCCATAGATATGTATGGAGTGGAGTTTGCAACTGAAAAGAAACTTTGTGTTCCCTTCAAGCTAGGTGAAGGACGGCTTTCACACACACTTATCTCTCAGAACTGAGCATGTGGAGAGACGTTCGTTCATCCAGCAAAAAGGGAACGGGATGCAGGAGAAACACTTACTCTGGTTTCTCAGTCTGTTTCCTAATGCCGGTTTGAAGTGCCTGCCGTTTTCACTGTAAAACCGGGTTGGAGCTTTAACCTCCCCATATATATGTATGGAGTGGATTTTGCAAGTGAAAAGAAACTTTGTGTTCCCTTCAAGCTAGGTGAAGGACGGCTTTCACACACACTTATCTCTTAGAACTGAGCATGTGGAGAGACGTTCGTTCATCCAGCACAAAGGGAACGGGTTGCAGGAGAAACACTTACTCTGGTTTCTCAGTCTGTTTCCTAGTGCCGGTTTGAAGTGCCTGCCGTTTTCACTGTAAAACCGGCCTGGAGCTTGAACCTCCCCATACATATGTATGGAGTGGAGTTTGCAAGTGAAAACAAACTTTGTGTTCCCTTCAAGCTAGGTGAAGTACGGCTTTCACACACACTTATCTCTCAGAACTGAGCATGTGGAGAGACGTTCGTTCATCCAGCACAAAGGGAACGGGTTGCAGGAGAAACACTTACTCTGGTTTCTCAGTCTGTTTCCTAGTGCCGGTTTGAAGTGCCTGCCGTTTTCACTGTAAAAGCGGGTTGGAGCTTGAACCTCCCCATATATATGTATGGAGTGGTGTTTGCAAGGGAAAAGAAACTTTGTGTTCCCTTCAAGCTAGGTGAAGGACGGCTTTCACACACACTTATCTCTCAGAACTGAGCATGTGGAGAGACATTCGTTCATCCAGCACATAGGGAACGGGTTGCAGGAGAAACACTTACTCTGGTTTCTCAGTCTGTTTCCTAGTGCCGGTTTGAAGTGCCTGCCGTTTTCACAGTAAAACCGGGTTGGAGCTTTAACCTACCCATATATATGTATGGAAAGTAGTTTACAACTGAAAAGAAACTTTGTGTTGCCTTCAAGCTAGGTGAAGGACGGCTTTCACACACACGTATCTCTCAGAACTGAGCATGTGGAGAGACGTTCGTTCATCCAGCACAAAGGGAACGGGTTGCAGGAGAAACACTTACTCTGGTTTCTCAGTCTGTTTCCTAGTACCGGTTTGAATTGCCTGCCGTTTTCACTGTAAAACCGGGTTGGAGCTTGAACCTCCCCATATATATGTATGGAGTGGAGTTTGCAAGTGAAAAGAAACTTTGTGTTCCCTTCAAGCTAGGTGAAGGACGGCTTTCACACACACTTATCTCTCAGAACTGAGCATGTGGAGATACGTTCGTTCATCCAGCACATAGGGAACGGGTTGCAGGAGAAACACTTACTCTGGTTTCTCAGTCTGTTTCCTAGTGCCGGTTTGAAGTGCCTGCCGTTTTCACTGTAAAACCGGGTTGGAGCTTGAACCTCCCCATATATATGTATGGAGTGGAGTTTGCAAGTGAAAAGAAACTTTGTGTTCCCTTCAAGCTAGGTGAAGTACGGCTTTCACACACACTTATCTCTCAGAACTGAGCATGTGGAGAGACGTTCGTTCATCCAGCACAAAGGGAACGGGTTGCAGGAGAAACACTTACTCTGGTTTCTCAGTCTGTTTCCTAGTGCCGGTTTGAAGTGCCTGCCGTTTTCACTGTAAAACCGGCCTGGAGTTTGAACCTCCCCATATATATGTATGGAGTGGAGTTTGCAACTGAAAACAAACTTTGTGTTCCCTTCAAGCTAGGTGAAGGACGGATTTCACACACACTTATCTCTCAGAACTGAGCATGTGGAGAGACGTTCGTTCATCCAGCACAAAGGGAACGGTTTGCAGGAGAAACCCTTACTCTGGATTCTCAGTCGGTTTCCTAGTGCCGGTTTGAAGTGCCTGCCGTTTTCACTGTAAAACCGGCCTGGAGCTTGAACCTCCCCATATATATGTATGGAGTGGAGTTTACAAGTGAAAAGAAACTTTGTGTTCCCTTCAAGCTAATTGAAGGACGGCTTTCACACACACTTATCTCTCAGAACTGAGCATGTGGAGAGACGTTAGTTCATCCAGCACAAAGGGAACGGGTTGCAGGAGAAACACTTACTCTGGTTTCTCAGTCTGTTTCCTAGTGCCGGTTTGAATTGCCTGCCGTTTTCACTGTAAAACCGGGTTGGAGCTTGAACCTCCCCATATATATGTATGGAGTGGAGTTTGCAAGTGAAAAGAAACTTTGTGTTCCCTTCAAGCTAGGTGAAGGACGGCTTTCACACACACTTATCTCTCAGAACTGAGCATGTGGAGAGACGTTCGTTCATCCAGCACAAAGGGAACGGGTTGCAGGAGAAACACTTACTCTGGTTTCTCAGACTGTTTTCTAGTGCCGGTTTGAAGTGCCTGCCGTTTTCACTGTAAAACCGGCCTGCAGCTTGAACCTCCCCATATATATGTATGGAGTGGAGTTTGCAACTGAAAAGAAACTTTGTGTTCCCTTCAAGCTAGGTGAAGGACGGCTTTCACACACACTTATCTCTCAGAACTGAGCATGTGGAGAGACGTTCGTTCATCCAGCACAAAGGGAACGGGTTGCAGGAGAAACACTTACTCTGGTTTCTCAGTCTGTTTCCTAGTGCCGGTTTGAATTGCCTGCCGTTTTCACTGTAAAACCGGGTTGGAGCTTGAACCTCCCCATATATATGTATGGAAAGGAGTTTGCAAGTGAAAAGAAACTTTGTGTTCCCTTCAAGCTAGGTGAAGGACGGCTTTCACACACACTTATCTCTCAGAACTGAGCATGTGGAGAGACGTTCGTTCATCCAGCACATAGGGAACGGGTTGCAGGAGAAACACTTACTCTGGTTTCTCAGTCTGTTTCCTAGTGCCGGTTTGAAGTGCCTGCCGTTTTCACTGTAAAACCGGGTTGGAGCTTGAACCTCCCCATATATATGTATGGAGTGGAGTTTGCAAGTGAAAAGAAACTTTGTGTTCCCTTCAAGCTAGGTGAAGGACGGCTTTCACACACACTTATCTCTCAGAACTGAGCATGTGGAGAGACGTTCGTTCATCCAGCACAAAGGGAACGGGTTGCAGGAGAAACACTTACTCTGGTTTCTCAGTCTGTTTCCTAGTGCCGGTTTGAAGTGCCTGCCGTTTTCACTGTAAAACCGGCCTGGAGCTTGAACCTCCCCATAGATATGTATGGAGTGGAGTTTGCAACTGAAAAGAAACTTTGTGTTCCCTTCAAGCTAGGTGAAGGACGGCTTTCACACACACTTATCTCTCAGAACTGAGCATGTGGAGAGACGTTCGTTCATCCAGCAAAAAGGGAACGGGATGCAGGAGAAACACTTACTCTGGTTTCTCAGTCTGTTTCCTAATGCCGGTTTGAAGTGCCTGCCGTTTTCACTGTAAAACCGGGTTGGAGCTTTAACCTCCCCATATATATGTATGGAGTGGATTTTGCAAGTGAAAAGAAACTTTGTGTTCCCTTCAAGCTAGGTGAAGGACGGCTTTCACACACACTTATCTCTTAGAACTGAGCATGTGGAGAGACGTTCGTTCATCCAGCACAAAGGGAACGGGTTGCAGGAGAAACACTTACTCTGGTTTCTCAGTCTGTTTCCTAGTGCCGGTTTGAAGTGCCTGCCGTTTTCACTGTAAAACCGGCCTGGAGCTTGAACCTCCCCATACATATGTATGGAGTGGAGTTTGCAAGTGAAAACAAACTTTGTGTTCCCTTCAAGCTAGGTGAAGTACGGCTTTCACACACACTTATCTCTCAGAACTGAGCATGTGGAGAGACGTTCGTTCATCCAGCACAAAGGGAACGGGTTGCAGGAGAAACACTTACTCTGGTTTCTCAGTCTGTTTCCTAGTGCCGGTTTGAAGTGCCTGCCGTTTTCACTGTAAAAGCGGGTTGGAGCTTGAACCTCCCCATATATATGTATGGAGTGGTGTTTGCAAGGGAAAAGAAACTTTGTGTTCCCTTCAAGCTAGGTGAAGGACGGCTTTCACACACACTTATCTCTCAGAACTGAGCATGTGGAGAGACATTCGTTCATCCAGCACATAGGGAACGGGTTGCAGGAGAAACACTTACTCTGGTTTCTCAGTCTGTTTCCTAGTGCCGGTTTGAAGTGCCTGCCGTTTTCACAGTAAAACCGGGTTGGAGCTTTAACCTACCCATATATATGTATGGAAAGTAGTTTACAACTGAAAAGAAACTTTGTGTTGCCTTCAAGCTAGGTGAAGGACGGCTTTCACACACCCTTATCTCTCAGAACTGAGCATGTGGAGAGACGTTCGTTCATCCAGCACAAAGGGAACGGGTTGCAGGAGAAACACTTACTCTGGTTTCTCAGTCTGTTTCCTAGTACCGGTTTGAATTGCCTGCCGTTTTCACTGTAAAACCGGGTTGGAGCTTGAACCTCCCCATATATATGTATGGAGTGGAGTTTGCAAGTGAAAAGAAACTTTGTGTTCCCTTCAAGCTAGGTGAAGGACGGCTTTCACACACACTTATCTCTCAGAACTGAGCATGTGGAGATACGTTCGTTCATCCAGCACATAGGGAACGGGTTGCAGGAGAAACACTTACTCTGGTTTCTCAGTCTGTTTCCTAGTGCCGGTTTGAAGTGCCTGCCGTTTTCACTGTAAAACCGGGTTGGAGCTTGAACCTCCCCATATATATGTATGGAGTGGAGTTTGCAAGTGAAAAGAAACTTTGTGTTCCCTTCAAGCTAGGTGAAGGACGGCTTTCACACACACTTATCTCTCAGAACTGAGCATGTGGAGAGACGTTCGTTCATCCAGCACATAGGGAACGGGTTGCAGGAGAAACACTTACTCTGGTTTCTCAGTCTGTTTCCTAATGCCGGTTTGAAGTGCCTGCCGTTTTCACAGTAAAACCGGGTTGGAGCTTTAACCTACCCATATATATGTATGGAAAGTAGTTTACAACTGAAAAGAAACGTTGTGTTCCCTTCAAGCTAGGTGAAGGACGGCTTTCACACACACTTATCTCTCAGAACTGAGCATGTGGAGAGACGTTCGTTCATCCAGCACAAAGGGAACGGGTTGCAGGAGAAACACTTACTCTGGTTTCTCAGTCTGTTTCCTAGTGCCGGTTTGAAGTGCCTGCCGTTTTCACTGTAAACCGGGTTGGAGCTTGAACCTCCCCATATATATGTATGGAGTGGAGTTTGCAAGTGAAAAGAAACTTTGTGTTCCCTTCAAGCTAGGTGAAGGACGGCTTTCACACACACTTATCTCTCAGAACTGAGCATGTGGAGAGACGTTCGTTCATCCAGCACATAGGGAACGGGTTGCAGGAGAAACACTTACTCTGGTTTCTCAGTCTGTTTCCTAGTGCCGGTTTGAAGTGCCTGCCGTTTTCACTGTAAAACCGGCCTGGAGTTTGAACCTCCCCATATATATGTATGGAGTGGAGTTTGCAACTGAAAACAAACTTTGTGTTCCCTTCAAGCTAGGTGAAGGACGGATTTCACACACACTTATCTCTCAGAACTGAGCATGTGGAGAGACGTTCGTTCATCCAGCACAAAGGGAACGGTTTGCAGGAGAAACCCTTACTCTGGATTCTCAGTCGGTTTCCTAGTGCCGGTTTGAAGTGCCTGCCGTTTTCACTGTAAAACTGGCCTGGAGCTTGAACCTCCCCATATATATGTATGGAGTGGAGTTTACAAGTGAAAAGAAACTTTGTGTTCCCTTCAAGCTAGGTGAAGGACGGCTTTCACACACACTTATCTCTCAGAACTGAGCATGTGGAGATACGTTCGTTCATCCAGCACATAGGGAACGGGTTGCAGGAGAAACACTTACTCTGGTTTCTCAGTCTGTTTCCTAGTGCCGGTTTGAAGTGCCTGCCGTTTTCACTGTAAAACCGGCCTGGAGCTTGAACCTCCCCATATATATGTATGGAGTGGAGTTTGCAAGTGAAAAGAAACATTGTGTTCCCTTCAAGCTAGGTGAAGGACGGCTTTCACACACACTTATCTCTCAGAACTGAGCATGTGGAGAGACGTTCGTTCATCCAGCACATAGGGAACGGGTTGCAGGAGAAACAATTACTCTGGTTTCTCAGTCTGTTTCCTAGTGCCGGTTTGAAGTGCCTGCCGTTTTCACTGTAAAACCGGGTTGGAGCTTGAACCTCCCCATATATATGTATGGAGTGGAGTTTGCAAGTGAAAAGAAACTTTGTGTTCCCTTCAAGCTAGGTGAAGTACGGCTTTCACACACACTTATCTCTCAGAACTGAGCATGTGGAGAGACGTTCGTTCATCCAGCACAAAGGGAACGGGTTGCAGGAGAAACACTTACTCTGGTTTCTCAGTCTGTTTCCTAGTGCCGGTTTGAAGTGCCTGCCGTTTTCACTGTAAAACCGGCCTGGAGTTTGAACCTCCCCATATATATGTATGGAGTGGAGTTTGCAACTGAAAACAAACTTTGTGTTCCCTTCAAGCTAGGTGAAGGACGGATTTCACACACACTTATCTCTCAGAACTGAGCATGTGGAGAGACGTTCGTTCATCCAGCACAAAGGGAACGGTTTGCAGGAGAAACCCTTACTCTGGATTCTCAGTCGGTTTCCTAGTGCCGGTTTGAAGTGCCTGCCGTTTTCACTGTAAAACCGGCCTGGAGCTTGAACCTCCCCATATATATGTATGGAGTGGAGTTTACAAGTGAAAAGAAACTTTGTGTTCCCTTCAAGCTAATTGAAGGACGGCTTTCACACACACTTATCTCTCAGAACTGAGCATGTGGAGAGACGTTAGTTCATCCAGCACAAAGGGAACGGGTTGCAGGAGAAACACTTACTCTGGTTTCTCAGTCTGTTTCCTAGTGCCGGTTTGAATTGCCTGCCGTTTTCACTGTAAAACCGGGTTGGAGCTTGAACCTCCCCATATATATGTATGGAGTGGAGTTTGCAAGTGAAAAGAAACTTTGTGTTCCCTTCAAGCTAGGTGAAGGACGGCTTTCACACACACTTATCTCTCAGAACTGAGCATGTGTAGAGACGTTCGTTCATCCAGCACAAAGGGAACGGGTTGCAGGAGAAACACTTACTCTGGTTTCTCAGACTGTTTTCTAGTGCCGGTTTGAAGTGCCTGCCGTTTTCACTGTAAAACCGGCCTGCAGCTTGAACCTCCCCATATATATGTATGGAGTGGAGTTTGCAACTGAAAAGAAACTTTGTGTTCCCTTCAAGCTAGGTGAAGGACGGCTTTCACACACACTTATCTCTCAGAACTGAGCATGTGGAGAGACGTTCGTTCATCCAGCACAAAGGGAACGGGTTGCAGGAGAAACACTTACTCTGGTTTCTCAGTCTGTTTCCTAGTGCCGGTTTGAATTGCCTGCCGTTTTCACTGTAAAACCGGGTTGGAGCTTGAACCTCCCCATATATATGTATGGAAAGGAGTTTGCAAGTGAAAAGAAACTTTGTGTTCCCTTCAAGCTAGGTGAAGGACGGCTTTCACACACACTTATCTCTCAGAACTGAGCATGTGGAGAGACGTTCGTTCATCCAGCACATAGGGAACGGGTTGCAGGAGAAACACTTACTCTGGTTTCTCAGTCTGTTTCCTAGTGCCGGTTTGAAGTGCCTGCCGTTTTCACTGTAAAACCGGGTTGGAGCTTGAACCTCCCCATATATATGTATGGAGTGGAGTTTGCAAGTGAAAAGAAACTTTGTGTTCCCTTCAAGCTAGGTGAAGGACGGCTTTCACACACACTTATCTCTCAGAACTGAGCATGTGGAGAGACGTTCGTTCATCCAGCACAAAGGGAACGGGTTGCAGGAGAAACACTTACTCTGGTTTCTCAGTCTGTTTCCTAGTGCCGGTTTGAAGTGCCTGCCGTTTTCACTGTAAAACCGGCCTGGAGCTTGAACCTCCCCATAGATATGTATGGAGTGGAGTTTGCAACTGAAAAGAAACTTTGTGTTCCCTTCAAGCTAGGTGAAGGACGGCTTTCACACACACTTATCTCTCAGAACTGAGCATGTGGAGAGACGTTCGTTCATCCAGCAAAAAGGGAACGGGATGCAGGAGAAACACTTACTCTGGTTTCTCAGTCTGTTTCCTAATGCCGGTTTGAAGTGCCTGCCGTTTTCACTGTAAAACCGGGTTGGAGCTTTAACCTCCCCATATATATGTATGGAGTGGATTTTGCAAGTGAAAAGAAACTTTGTGTTCCCTTCAAGCTAGGTGAAGGACGGCTTTCACACACACTTATCTCTTAGAGCTGAGCATGTGGAGAGACGTTCGTTCATCCAGCACAAAGGGAACGGGTTGCAGGAGAAACACTTACTCTGGTTTCTCAGTCTGTTTCCTAGTGCCGGTTTGAAGTGCCTGCCGTTTTCACTGTAAAACCGGCCTGGAGCTTGAACCTCCCCATACATATGTATGGAGTGGAGTTTGCAAGTGAAAACAAACTTTGTGTTCCCTTCAAGCTAGGTGAAGTACGGCTTTCACACACACTTATCTCTCAGAACTGAGCATGTGGAGAGACGTTCGTTCATCCAGCACAAAGGGAACGGGTTGCAGGAGAAACACTTACTCTGGTTTCTCAGTCTGTTTCCTAGTGCCGGTTTGAAGTGCCTGCCGTTTTCACTGTAAAAGCGGGTTGGAGCTTGAACCTCCCCATATATATGTATGGAGTGGTGTTTGCAAGGGAAAAGAAACTTTGTGTTCCCTTCAAGCTAGGTGAAGGACGGCTTTCACACACACTTATCTCTCAGAACTGAGCATGTGGAGAGACATTCGTTCATCCAGCACATAGGGAACGGGTTGCAGGAGAAACACTTACTCTGGTTTCTCAGTCTGTTTCCTAGTGCCGGTTTGAAGTGCCTGCCGTTTTCACAGTAAAACCGGGTTGGAGCTTTAACCTACCCATATATATGTATGGAAAGTAGTTTACAACTGAAAAGAAACTTTGTGTTGCCTTCAAGCTAGGTGAAGGACGGCTTTCACACACACTTATCTCTCAGAACTGAGCATGTGGAGAGACGTTCGTTCATCCAGCACAAAGGGAACGGGTTGCAGGAGAAACACTTACTCTGGTTTCTCAGTCTGTTTCCTAGTACCGGTTTGAATTGCCTGCCGTTTTCACTGTAAAACCGGGTTGGAGCTTGAACCTCCCCATATATATGTATGGAGTGGAGTTTGCAAGTGAAAAGAAACTTTGTGTTCCCTTCAAGCTAGGTGAAGGACGGCTTTCACACACACTTATCTCTCAGAACTGAGCATGTGGAGATACGTTCGTTCATCCAGCACAAAGGGAACGGGTTGCAGGAGAAACACTTACTCTGGTTTCTCAGTCTGTTTCCAAGTGCCGGTTTGAAGTGCCTGCCGTTTTCACTGTAAAACCGGGTTGGAGCTTGAACCTCCCCATATATATGTATGGAGTGGAGTTTGCAAGTGAAAAGAAACTATGTGTTCCCTTCAAGCTAGGTGAAGGACGGCTTTCACACACACTTATCTCTCAGAACTGAGCATGTGGAGAGACGTTCGTTCATCCAGCACATAGGGAACGGGTTGCAGGAGAAACACTTACTCTGGTTTCTCAGTCTGTTTCCTAATGCCGGTTTGAAGTGCCTGCCGTTTTCACAGTAAAACCGGGTTGGAGCTTTAACCTACCCATATATATGTATGGAAAGTAGTTTACAACTGAAAAGAAACGTTGTGTTCCCTTCAAGCTAGGTGAAGGACGGCTTTCACACACACTTATCTCTCAGAACTGAGCATGTGGAGAGACGTTCGTTCATCCAGCACAAAGGGAACGGGTTGCAGGAGAAACACTTACTCTGGTTTCTCAGTCTGTTTCCTAGTGCCGGTTTGAAGTGCCTGCCGTTTTCACTGTAAACCGGGTTGGAGCTTGAACCTCCCCATATATATGTATGGAGTGGAGTTTGCAAGTGAAAAGAAACTTTGTGTTCCCTTCAAGCTAGGTGAAGGACGGCTTTCACACACACTTATCTCTCAGAACTGAGCATGTGGAGAGACGTTCGTTCATCCAGCACATAGGGAACGGGTTGCAGGAGAAACACTTACTCTGGTTTCTCAGTCTGTTTCCTAGTGCCGGTTTGAAGTGCCTGCCGTTTTCACTGTAAAACCGGCCTGGAGTTTGAACCTCCCCATATATATGTATGGAGTGGAGTTTGCAACTGAAAACAAACTTTGTGTTCCCTTCAAGCTAGGTGAAGGACGGATTTCACACACACTTATCTCTCAGAACTGAGCATGTGGAGAGACGTTCGTTCATCCAGCACAAAGGGAACGGTTTGCAGGAGAAACCCTTACTCTGGATTCTCAGTCGCTTTCCTAGTGCCGGTTTGAAGTGCCTGCCGTTTTCACTGTAAAACTGGCCTGGAGCTTGAACCTCCCCATATATATGTATGGAGTGGAGTTTACAAGTGAAAAGAAACTTTGTGTTCCCTTCAAGCTAATTGAAGGACGGCTTTCACACACACTTATCTCTCAGAACTGAGCATGTGGAGAGACGTTAGTTCATCCAGCACAAAGGGAACGGGTTGCAGGAGAAACACTTACTCTGGTTTCTCAGTCTGTTTCCTAGTGCCGGTTTGAAGTGCCTGCCGTTTTCACTGTAAAACCGGCCTGCAGCTTGAACCTCCCCATATATATGTATGGAGTGGAGTTTGCAACTGAAAAGAAACTTTGTGTTCCCTTCAAGCTAGGTGAAGGACGGCTTTCACACACACTTATCTCTCAGAACTGAGCATGTGGAGAGACGTTCGTTCATCCAGCACAAAGGGAACGGGTTGCAGGAGAAACACTTACTCTGGTTTCTCAGTCTGTTTCCTAGTGCCGGTTTGAATTGCCTGCCGTTTTCACTGTAAAACCGGGTTGGAGCTTGAACCTCCCCATATATATGTATGGAAAGGAGTTTGCAAGTGAAAAGAAACTTTGTGTTCCCTTCAAGCTAGGTGAAGGACGGCTTTCACACACACTTATCTCTCAGAACTGAGCATGTGGAGAGACGTTCGTTCATCCAGCACATAGGGAACGGGTTGCAGGAGAAACACTTACTCTGGTTTCTCAGTCTGTTTCCTAGTGCCGGTTTGAAGTGCCTGCCGTTTTCACTGTAAAACCGGCCTGGAGCTTGAACCTCCCCATATATATGTATGGAGTGGAGTTTGCAAGTGAAAAGAAACTTTGTGTTCCCTTCAAGCTAGGTGAAGGACGGCTTTCACACACACTTATCTCTCAGAACTGAGCATGTGGAGAGACGTTCGTTCATCCAGCACAAAGGGAACGGGTTGCAGGAGAAACACTTACTCTGGTTTCTCAGTCTGTTTCCTAGTGCCGGTTTGAAGTGCCTGCCGTTTTCACTGTAAAACCGGCCTGGAGCTTGAACCTCCCCATAGATATGTATGGAGTGGAGTTTGCAACTGAAAAGAAACTTTGTGTTCCCTTCAAGCTAGGTGAAGGACGGCTTTCACACACACTTATCTCTCAGAACTGAGCATGTGGAGAGACGTTCGTTCATCCAGCAAAAAGGGAACGGGATGCAGGAGAAACACTTACTCTGGTTTCTCAGTCTGTTTCCTAATGCCGGTTTGAAGTGCCTGCCGTTTTCACTGTAAAACCGGGTTGGAGCTTTAACCTCCCCATATATATGTATGGAGTGGATTTTGCAAGTGAAAAGAAACTTTGTGTTCCCTTCAAGCTAGGTGAAGGACGGCTTTCACACACACTTATCTCTTAGAACTGAGCATGTGGAGAGACGTTCGTTCATCCAGCACAAAGGGAACGGGTTTCAGGAGAAACACTTACTCTGGTTTCTCAGTCTGTTTCCTAGTGCCGGTTTGAAGTGCCTGCCGTTTTCACTGTAAAACCGGCCTGGAGCTTGAACCTCCCCATACATATGTATGGAGTGGAGTTTGCAAGTGAAAAAAAATTTGTGTTCCCTTCAAGCTAGGTGAAGGACGGCTTTCACACACACTTATCTCTCAGAACTGAGCATGTGGAGAGACGTTCGTTCATCCAGCACAAAGGGAACGGGTTGCAGGAGAAACACTTACTCTGGTTTCTCAGTCTGTTTCCTAGTGCCGGTTTGAAGTGCCTGCCGTTTCCACTGTAAAAGCGGGTTGGAGCTTGAACCTCCCCATATATATGTATGGAGTGGAGTTTGCAAGGGAAAAGAAACTTTGTGTTCCCTTCAAGCTAGGTGAAGGACGGCTTTCACACACACTTATCTCTCAGAACTGAGCATGTGGAGAGACATTCGTTCATCCAGCACATAGGGAACGGGTTGCAGGAGAAACACTTACTCTGGTTTCTCAGTCTGTTTCCTAGTGCCGGTTTGAAGTGCCTGCCGTTTTCACAGTAAAACCGGGTTGGAGCTTTAACCTACCCATATATATGTATGGAAAGTAGTTTACAACTGAAAAGAAACTTTGTGTTGCCTTCAAGCTAGGTGAAGGACGGCTTTCACACACACTTATCTCTCAGAACTGAGCATGTGGAGAGACGTTCGTTCGTCCTGCACAAATGGAACGGGTTGCAGGAGAAACACTTACTCTGGTTTCTCAGTCTGTTTCCTAGTACCGGTTTGAATTGCCTGCCGTTTTCACTGTAAAACCGGGTTGGAGCTTGAACCTCCCCATATATATGTATGGAGTGGAGTTTGCAAGTGAAAAGAAACTTTGTGTTCCCTTCAAGCTAGGTGAAGGACGGCTTTCACACACACTTATCTCTCAGAACTGAGCATGTGGAGAGACGTTCGTTCATCCAGCACAAAGGGAACGGGTTGCAGGAGAAACACTTACTCTGGTTTCTCAGTCTGTTTCCTAGTGCCGGTTTGAAGTGCCTGCCGTTTTCACTGTAAAACCGGGTTGGAGCTTGAACCTCCCCATATATATGTATGGAGTGGAGTTTGCAAGTGAAAAGAAACTTTGTGTTCCCTTCAAGCTAGGTGAAGGACGGCTTTCACACACACTTATCTCTCAGAACTGAGCATGTGGAGAGACGTTCGTTCATCCAGCACATAGGGAACGGGTTGCAGGAGAAACACTTACTCTGGTTTCTCAGTCTGTTTCCTAATGCCGGTTTGAAGTGCCTGCCGTTTTCACTGTAAAACCGGGTTGGAGCTTTAACCTACCCATATATATGTATGGAAAGTAGTTTACAACTGAAAAGAAACGTTGTGTTCCCTTCAAGCTAGGTGAAGGACGGCTTTCACACACACTTATCTCTCAGAACTGAGCATGTGGAGAGACGTTCGTTCATCCAGCACAAAGGGAACGGGTTGCAGGAGAAACACTTACTCTGGTTTCTCAGTCTGTTTCCTAGTGCCGGTTTGAAGTGCCTGCCGTTTTCACTGTAAACCGGGTTGGAGCTTGAACCTCCCCATATATATGTATGGAGTGGAGTTTGCAAGTGAAAAGAAACTTTGTGTTCCCTTCAAGCTAGGTGAAGGACGGCTTTCACACACACTTATCTCTCAGAACTGAGCATGTGGAGAGACGTCCGTTCATCCAGCACATAGAGAACGGGTTGCAGGAGAAACACTTACTCTGGTTTCTCAGTCTGTTTCCTAGTGCCGGTTTGAAGTGCCTGCCGTTTTCACTGTAAAACCGGGTTGGAGCTTGAACCTCCCCATATATATGTATGGAGTGGAGTTTGCAACTGAAAAGAAACTTTGTGTTCCCTTCAAGCTAGGTGAAGGACGGCTTTCACACACACTTATCTCTCAGAACTGAGCATGTGGAGAGACGTTCGTTCATCCAGCACAAAGGGAACGGGTTGCAGGAGAAACACTTACTCTGGTTTCTCAGTCTGTTTCCTAGTGCCGGTTTGAAGTGCCTGCCGTTTTCACTGTAAAACCGGCCTGGAGTTTGAACCTCCCCATATATATGTATGGAGTGGAGTTTGCAACTGAAAACAAACTTTGTGTTCCCTTCAAGCTAGGTGAAGGACGGCTTTCACACACACTTATCTCTCAGAACTGAGCATGTGGAGAGACGTTCGTTCATCCAGCACAAAGGGAACGGTTTGCAGGAGAAACCATTACTCTGGATTCTCAGTCGGTTTCCTAGTGCCGGTTTTAAGTGCCTGCCGTTTTCACTGTAAAACCGGCCTGGAGCTTGAACCTCCCCATATATATGTATGGAGTGGAGTTTACAAGTGAAAAGAAACTTTGTGTTCCCTTCAAGCTAATTGAAGGACGGCTTTCACACACACTTATCTCTCAGAACTGAGCATGTGGAGAGACGTTAGTTCATCCAGCACAAAGGGAACGGGTTGCAGGAGAAACACTTACTCTGGTTTCTCAGTCTGTTTCCTAGTGCCGGTTTGAATTGCCTGCCGTTTTCACTGTAAAACCGGGTTGGAGCTTGAACCTCCCCATATATATGTATGGAGTGGAGTTTGCAAGTGAAAAGAAACTTTGTGTTCCCTTCAAGCTAGGTGAAGGACGGCTTTCACACACACTTATCTCTCAGAACTGAGCATGTGGAGAGACGTTCGTTCATCCAGCACAAAGGGAACGGGTTGCAGGAGAAACACTTACTCTGGTTTCTCAGACTGTTTCCTAGTGCCGGTTTGAAGTGCCTGCCGTTTTCACTGTAAAACCGGCCTGCAGCTTGAACCTCCCCATATATATGTATGGATTGGAGTTTGCAACTGAAAAGAAACTTTGTGTTCCCTTCAAGCTAGGTGAAGGACGGCTTTCACACACACTTATCTCTCAGAACTGAGCATGTGGAGAGACGTTCGTTCATCCAGCACAAAGGGAACGGGTTGCAGGAGAAACACTTACTCTGGTTTCTCAGTCTGTTTCCTAGTGCCGGTTTGAATTGCCTGCCGTTTTCACTGTAAAACCGGGTTGGAGCTTGAACCTCCCCATATATATGTATGGAAAGGAGTTTGCAAGTGAAAAGAAACTTTGTGTTCCCTTCAAGCTAGGTGAAGGACGGCTTTCACACACACTTATCTCTCAGAACTGAGCATGTGGAGAGACGTTCGTTCATCCAGCACATAGGGAACGGGTTGCAGGAGAAACACTTACTCTGGTTTCTCAGTCTGTTTCCTAGTGCCAGTTTGAAGTGCCTGCCGTTTTCACTGTAAAACCGGGTTGGAGCTTGAACCTCCCCATATATATGTATGGAGTGGAGTTTGCAAGTGAAAAGAAACTTTGTGTTCCCTTCAAGCTAGGTGAAGGACGGCTTTCACACAAACTTATCTCTCAGAACTGAGCATGTGGAGAGACGTTCGTTCATCCAGCACAAAGGGAACGGGTTGCAGGAGAAACACTTACTCTGGTTTCTCAGTCTGTTTCCTAGTGCCGGTTTGAACTGCCTGCCGTTTTCACTGTAAAACCGGCCTGGAGCTTGAACCTCCCCATAGATATGTATGGAGTGGAGTTTGCAACTGAAAACAAACTTTGTGTTCCCTTCAAGCTAGGTGAAGGACGGCTTTCACACACACTTATCTCTCAGAACTGAGCATGTGGAGAGACGTTCGTTCATCCAGCAAAAAGGGAACGGGATGCAGGAGAAACACTTACTCTGGTTTCTCAGTCTGTTTCCTAATGCCGGTTTGAAGTGCCTGCCGTTTTCACTGTAAAACCGGGTTGGAGCTTTAACCTCCCCATATATATGTATGGAGTGGATTTTGCAAGTGAAAAGAAACTTTGTGTTCCCTTCAAGCTAGGTGAAGGACGGCTTTCACACACACTTATCTCTTAGAACTGAGCATGTGGAGAGACGTTCGTTCATCCAGCACAAAGGGAACGGGTTGCAGGAGAAACACTTACTCTGGTTTCTCAGTCTGTTTCCTAGTGCCGGTTTGAAGTGCCTGCCGTTTTCACTGTAAAACCGGCCTGGAGCTTGAACCTCCCCATACATATGTATAGAGTGGAGTTTGCAAGTGAAAACAAACTTTGTGTTCCCTTCAAGCTAGGTGAAGGACGGCTTTCACACACACTTATCTCTCAGAACTGAGCATGTGGAGAGACGTTCGTTCATCCAGCACAAAGGGAACGGGTTGCAGGAGAAACACTTACTCTGGTTTCTCAGTCTGTTTCCTAGTGCCGGTTTGAAGTGCCTGCCGTTTTCACTGTAAAAGCGGGTTGGAGCTTGAACCTCCCCATATATATGTATGGAGTGGAGTTTGCAAGGGAAAAGAAACTTTGTGTTCCCTTCAAGCTAGGTGAAGGACGGCTTTCACACACACTTATCTCTCAGAACTGAGCATGTGGAGAGACATTCGTTCATCCAGCACATAGGGAACGGGTTGCAGGAGAAACACTTACTCTGGTTTCTCAGTCTGTTTCCTAGTGCCGGTTTGAAGTGCCTGCCGTTTTCACAGTAAAACCGGGTTGGAGCTTTAACCTACCCATATATATGTATGGAAAGTAGTTTACAACTGAAAAGAAACTTTGTGTTGCCTTCAAGCTAGGTGAAGGACGGCTTTCACACACACTTATCTCTCAGAACTGAGCATGTGGAGAGACGTTCGTTCATCCAGCTCAAAGGGAACTGGTTGCAGGAGAAACACTTACTCTGGTTTCTCAGTCTGTTTCCTAGTACCGGTTTGAATTGCCTGCCGTTTTCACTGTAAAACCGGGTTGGAGCTTGAACCTCCCCATATATATGTATGGAGTGGAGTTTGCAAGTGAAAAGAAACTTTGTGTTCCCTTCAAGCTAGGTGAAGGACGGCTTTCACACACAATTATCTCTCAGAACTGAGCATGTGGAGAGACGTTCGTTCATCCAGCACAAAGGGAACGGGTTGCAGGAGAAACACTTACTCTGGTTTCTCAGTCTGTTTCCTAGTGCCGGTTTGAAGTGCCTGCCGTTTTCACTGTAAAAGCGGGTTGGAGCTTGAACCTCCCCATATATATGTATGGAGTGGAGTTTGCAAGTGAAAAGAAACTTTGTGTTCCCTTCAAGCTAGGTGAAGGACGGCTTTCACACACACTTATCTCTCAGAACTGAGCATGTGGAGAGACTTTTGTTCATCCAGCACAAAGGGAACGGGTTGCAGGAGAAACACTTACTCTGGTTTCTTAGTCTGTTTCCTAGTGCCGGTTTGAAGTGCCTGCCGTTTTCACTGTAAAACCGGCCTGGAGCTTGAACCTCCCCATAGATATGTATGGAGTGGAGTTTGCAACTGAAAAGAAACTTTGTGTTCCCTTCAAGCTAGGTGAAGGACGGCTTTCACACACACTTATCTCTCAGAACTGAGCATGTGGAGAGACGTTCGTTCATCCAGCACAAAGGGAACGGGATGCAGGAGAAACACTTACTTGGTTTCTCAGTCTGTTTCCTAATGCCGGTTTGAAGTGCCTGCCGTTTTCACTGTAAAACCGGGTTGGAGCTTTAAACTACCCATATATATGTATGGAAAGTAGTTTACAACTGAAAAGAAACTTTGTGTTCCCTTCAAGCTAGGTGAAGGACGGCTTTCACACACACTTATCTCTCAGAACTGAGCATGTGGAGAGACGTTCGTTCATCCAGCACAAAGGGAACGGGTTGCAGGAGAAACACTTACTCTGGTTTCTGAGTCTGTTTCCTAGTGCCGGTTTGAAGTGCCTGCCGTTTTCACTGTAAAACCGGGTTGGAGGTTTAACCTCCCCATATATATGTATGGAGTGGAGTTTGCAAGTGAAAAGAAACTTTGTGTTCCCTTCAAGCTAGGTGAAGGACGGCTTTCACACACACTTATCTCTCAGAACTGAGCATGTGGAGAGACGTTCGTTCATCCAGCACAAAGGGAACGGGTTGCAGGAGAAACACTTACTCTGGTTTCTCAGTCTGTTTCCTAGTGCCGGTTTGAAGTGCCTGCCGTTTTCACTGTAAAACCGGCCTGGAGTTTGAACCTCCCCATATATATGTATGGAAAGTAGTTTGCAACTGAAAAGAAACTTTGTGTTCCCTTCAAGCTAGGTGAAGGACGGCTTTCACACACACTTATCTCTCAGAACTGAGCATGTGGAGAGACGTTCGTTCATCCAGCACAAAGGGAACGGGTTGCAGGAGAAACACTTACTCTGGTTTCTCAGTCTGTTTCCTAGTGCCGGTTTGAATTGCCTGCCGTTTTCACTGTAAAACCGGGTTGGAGCTTGAACCTCCCCATATATATGTATGGAGTGGAGTTTGCTACTGAAATGAAACTTTGTGTTCCCTTCAAGCTAGGTGAAGGACGGCTTTCACACACACTTATCTCTCAGAACTGAGCATGTGGAGAGACTTTTGTTCATCCAGCACAAAGGAAACGGGTTGCAGGAGAATCACTTACTCTGGTTTCTCAGTCTGTTTCCTAGTGCCGGTTTGAAGTGCCTGCCGTTTTCACTGTAAAACCGGCCTGGAGCTTGAACCTCCCCATAGATATGTATGGAGTGGAGTTTGCAACTGAAAAGAAACTTTGTGTTCCCTTCAAGCTAGGTGAAGGACGGCTTTCACACACACTTATCTCTCAGAACTGAGCATGTGGAGAGACGTTCGTTCATCCAGCACAAAGGGAACGGGATGCAGGAGAAACACTTACTCTGGTTTCTCAGTCTGTTTCCTAATGCCGGTTTGAAGTGCCTGCCGTTTTCACTGTAAAACCGGGTTGGAGCTTTAACCTACCCATATATATGTATGCAGTGGATTTTGCAAGTGAAAAGAAACTTTGTGTTCCCTTCAAGTTAGGTGAAGGACGGCTTTCACACACACTTATCTCTCAGAACTGAGCATGTGGGGAGACGTTCGTTCATCCAGCACAAAGGGAACGGGTTGCAGGAGAAACACTTACTCTGGTTTCTGAGTCTGTTTCCTAGTGCCAGTTTGAAGTGCCTGCCGTTTTCACTGTAAACCGGGTTGGAGCTTGAACCTCCCCATATATATGTATGGAGTGGAGTTTGCAAGTGAAAAGAAACTTTGTGTTCCCATCAAGCTAGGTGAAGGACGGCTTTCACACACACTTATCTCTCAGAACTGAGCATGTGGAGAGACGTTCGTTCATCCAGCACAAAGGGAACGGGTTGCAGGAGAAACACTTACTCTGGTTTCTCAGTCTGTTTCCTAGTGCCGGTTTGAAGTGCCTGCCGTTTTCACTGTAAAAGCGGGTTGGAGCTTGAACCTCCCCATATATATGTATGGAGTGGAGTTTGCAAGTTAAAAGAAACTTTGTGTTCCCTTCAAGCTAGGTGAAGGACGGCTTTCACACACACTTATCTCTCAGAACTGAGCATGTGGAGAGACTTTTGTTCATCCAGCACAAAGGGAACGGGTTGCAGGAGAAACACTTACTCTGGTTTCTCAGTCTGTTTCCTAGTGCCGGTTTGAAGTGCCTGCCGTTTTCACAGTAAAACCGGGTTGGAGCTTTAACCTACCCATATATATGTATGGAAAGTAGTTTACAACTGAAAAGAAACTTTGTGTTGCCTTCAAGCTAGGTGAAGGACGGCTTTCACACACACTTATCTCTCAGAACTGAGCATGTGGAGAGACTTTTGTTCATCCAGCACAAAGGGAACGGGTTGCAGGAGAAACACTTACTCTGGTTTCTCAGTCTGTTTCCTAGTGCCGGTTTGAAGTGCCTGCCGTTTTCACTGTAAAACCGGCCTGGAGCTTGAACCTCCCGATAGATATGTATGGAGTGGAGTTTGCAACTGAAAAGAAACTTTGTGTTCCCTTCAAGCTAGGTGAAGGACGGCTTTCACACACACTTATCTCTCAGAACTGAGCATGTGGAGAGACGTTCGTTCATCCAGCACAAAGGGAACGGGATGCAGGAGAAACACTTACTCTGGTTTCTCAGTCTGTTTCCTAATTCCGGTTTGAAGTGCCTGCCGTTTTCACTGTAAAACCTGGTTGGAGCTTTAAACTACCCATATATATGTATGGAAAGTAGTTTACAACTGAAAAGAAACTTTGTGTTCCCTTCAAGCTAGGTGAAGGACGGCTTTCACACACACTTATCTCTCAGAACTGAGCATGTGGAGAGACGTTCGTTCATCCAGCACAAAGGGAACGGGTTGCAGGAGAAACACTTACTCTGGTTTCTGAGTCTGTTTCCTAGTGCCGGTTTGAAGTGCCTGCCGTTTTCACTGTAAAACCGGCCTGGAGCTTGAACCTCCCCATATATATGTATGGAGTGGAGTTTGCAAGTGAAAAGAAACTTTGTGTTCCCTTCAAGCTAGGTGAAGGACGGCTTTCACACACACTTATCTCTCAGAACTGAGCATGTGGAGAGACATTTGTTCATCCAGCACAAAGGGAACGGGTTGCAGGAGAAACACTTACTCTGGTTTCTCAGTCTGTTTCCTAGTGCCGGTTTGAAGTGCCTGCCGTTTTCACTGTAAAACCGGGTTGGAGCTTGAACCTCCCGATAGATATGTATGGAGTGGAGTTTGCAACTGAAAAGAAACTTTGTGTTCCCTTCAAGCTAGGTGAAGGACGGCTTTCACACACACTTATCTCTCAGAACTGAGCATGTGGAGAGACGTTCGTTCATCCAGCACAAAGGGAACGGGATGCAGAAGAAACACTTACTCTGGTTTCTCAGTCTGTTTCCTAATTACGGTTTGAAGTGCCTGCCGTTTTCACTGTAAAACCTGGTTGGAGCTTTAAACTACCCATATATATGTATGGAAAGTAGTTTACAACTGAAAAGAAACTTTGTGTTCCCTTCAAGCTAGGTGAAGGACGGCTTTCACACACACTTATCTCTCAGAACTGAGCATGTGGAGAGACGTTCGTTCATCCAGCACAAAGGAACGGGTTGCAGGAGAAACACTTACTGTGGTTTCTGAGTCTATTTCCTAGTGCCGGTTTGAAGTGCCTGCGGTTTTCACTGTAAAACCGGCCTGGAGCTTGAACCTCCCCATATATATGTATGGAGTGGAGTTTGCAAGTGAAAAGAAACTTTGTGTTCCCTTCAAGCTAGGTGAAGGACGGCTTTCACACACACTTATCTCTCAGAACTGAGCATGTGGAGAGACGTTCGTTCATCCAGCACAAAGGGAACGGGTTGCAGGAGAAACACTTACTCTGGTTTCTCAGTGTGTTTCCTAGTGCCGGTTTGAAGTGCCTGCCGTTTTCACTGTAAAACCGGCCTGGAGCTTGAACCTCCCCATAGATATGTATGGAGTGGAGTTTGCAACTGAAAAGAAACTTTTTGTTCCCTTCAAGCTAGGTGAAGGACGGCTTTCACACACACTTATCTCTCAGAACTGAGCATGTGGAGAGACGTTCGTTCATCCAGCACAAAGGGAACGGGATGCAGGAGAAACAATTACTCTGGTTTCTCAGTCTGTTTCCTAATGCCGGTTTGAAGTGCCTGCCGTTTTCACTGTAAAACCGGGTTGGAGCTTTAACCTCCCCATATATATGTATGGAGTGGATTTTGCAAGTGAAAAGAAACTTTGTGTTCCCTTCAAGCTAGGTGAAGGACGGCTTTCACACACACTTATCTCTCAGAACTGAGCATGTGGAGAGACGTTCGTTCATCCAGCACAAAGGGAACGGGTTGCAGGAGAAACACTTACTCTGGTTTCTCAGTCTGTTTCCTAGTGCCGGTTTGAAGTGCCTGCCGTTTTCACTGTAAAACCGGCCTGGAGCTTGAACCTCCCCATACATATGTATAGAGTGGAGTTTGCAAGTGAAAACAAACTTTGTGTTCCCTTCAAGCTAGGTGAAGGACGGCTTTCACACACACTTATCTCTCAGAACTGAGCATGTGGAGAGACGTTCGTTCATCCAGCACAAAGGGAACGGGTTGCAGGAGAAACACTTACTCTGGTTTCTCAGTCTGTTTCCTAGTGCCGGTTTGAAGTGCCTGCCGTTTTCACTGTAAAAGCGGGTTGGAGCTTGAACCTCCCCATATATATGTATGGAGTGGAGTTTGCAAGGGAAAAGAAACTTTGTGTTCCCTTCAAGCTAGGTGAAGGACGGCTTTCACACACACTTATCTCTCAGAACTGAGCATGTGGAGAGACATTCGTTCATCCAGCACATAGGGAACGGGTTGCAGGAGAAACACTTACTCTGGTTTCTCAGTCTGTTTCCTAGTGCCGGTTTGAAGTGCCTGCCGTTTTCACAGTAAAACCGGGTTGGAGCTTTAACCTACCCATATATATGTATGGAAAGTAGTTTACAACTGAAAAGAAACTTTGTGTTGCCTTCAAGCTAGGTGAAGGACGGCTTTCACACACACTTATCTCTCAGAACTGAGCATGTGGAGAGACTTTTGTTCATCCAGCACAAAGGGAACGGGTTGCAGGAGAAACACTTACTCTGGTTTCTCAGTCTGTTTCCTAGTGCCGGTTTGAAGTGCCTGCCGTTTTCACTGTAAAACCGGCCTGGAGCTTGAACCTCCCGATAGATATGTATGGAGTGGAGTTTGCAACTGAAAAGAAACTTTGTGTTCCCTTCAAGCTAGGTGAAGGACGGCTTTCACACACACTTATCTCTCAGAACTGAGCATGTGGAGAGACTTTTGTTCATCCAGCACAAAGGGAACGGGTTGCAGGAGAAACACTTACTCTGGTTTCTCAGTCTGTTTCCTAGTGCCGGTTTGAAGTGCCTGCCGTTTTCACTGTAAAACCGGCCTGGAGCTTGAACCTCCCTATATATATGTATGGAGTGGAGTTTGCAACTGAAAAGAAACTTTGTGTTCCCTTCAAGCTAGGTGAAGGACGGCTTTCACACACACTTATCTCTCAGAACTGAGCATGTGGAGAGACGTTCGTTCATCCAGCACAAAGGGAACGGGATGCAGAAGAAACACTTACTCTGGTTTCTCAGTCTGTTTCCTAATTCCGGTTTGAAGTGCCTGCCGTTTTCACTGTAAAACCTGGTTGGAGCGTTAAACTACCCATATATATGTATGGAAAGTAGTTTACAACTGAAAAGAAACTTTGTGTTCCCTTCAAGCTAGGTGAAGGACGGCTTTCACACACACTTATCTCTCAGAACTGAGCATGTGGAGAGACGTTCGTTCATCCAGCACAAAGGGAACGGGTTGCAGGAGAAACACTTACTGTGGTTTCTGAGTCTATTTCCTAGTGCCGGTTTGAAGTGCCTGCCGTTTTCACTGTAAAACCGGCCTGGAGCTTGAACCTCCCCATATATATGTATGGAGTGGAGTTTGCAAGTGAAAAGAAACTTTGTGTTCCCTTCAAGCTAGGTGAAGGACGGCTTTCACACACACTTATCTCTCAGAACTGAGCATGTGGAGAGACGTTCGTTCATCCAGCACAAAGGGAACGGGTTGCAGGAGAAACACTTACTCTGGTTTCTCAGTGTGTTTCCTAGTGCCGGTTTGAAGTGCCTGCCGTTTTCACTGTAAAACCGGCCTGGAGCTTGAACCTCCCCATAGATATGTATGGAGTGGAGTTTGCAACTGAAAAGAAACTTTTTGTTCCCTTCAAGCTAGGTGAAGGACGGCTTTCACACACACTTATCTCTCAGAACTGAGCATGTGGAGAGACGTTCGTTCATCCAGCACAAAGGGAACGGGATGCAGGAGAAACACTTACTCTGGTTTCTCAGTCTGTTTCCTAATGCCGGTTTGAAGTGCCTGCCGTTTTCACTGTAAAACCGGGTTGGAGCTTTAACCTCCCCATATATATGTATGGAGTGGATTTTGCAAGTGAAAAGAAACTTTGTGTTCCCTTCAAGCTAGGTGAAGGACGGCTTTCACACACACTTATCTCTCAGAACTGAGCATGTGGAGAGACGTTCGTTCATCCAGCACAAAGGGAACGGGTTGCAGGAGAAACACTTACTCTGGTTTCTCAGTCTGTTTCCTAGTGCCGGTTTGAAGTGCCTGCCGTTTTCACTGTAAAACCGGCCTGGAGCTTGAACCTCCCCATACATATGTATAGAGTGGAGTTTGCAAGTGAAAACAAACTTTGTGTTCCCTTCAAGCTAGGTGAAGGACGGCTTTCACACACACTTATCTCTCAGAACTGAGCATGTGGAGAGACGTTCGTTCATCCAGCACAAAGGGAACGGGTTGCAGGAGAAACACTTACTCTGGTTTCTCAGTCTGTTTCCTAGTGCCGGTTTGAAGTGCCTGCCGTTTTCACTGTAAAAGCGGGTTGGAGCTTGAACCTCCCCATATATATGTATGGAGTGGAGTTTGCAAGGGAAAAGAAACTTTGTGTTCCCTTCAAGCTAGGTGAAGGACGGCTTTCACACACACTTATCTCTCAGAACTGAGCATGTGGAGAGACATTCGTTCATCCAGCACATAGGGAACGGGTTGCAGGAGAAACACTTACTCTGGTTTCTCAGTCTGTTTCCTAGTGCCGGTTTGAAGTGCCTGCCGTTTTCACAGTAAAACCGGGTTGGAGCTTTAACCTACCCATATATATGTATGGAAAGTAGTTTACAACTGAAAAGAAACTTTGTGTTGCCTTCAAGCTAGGTGAAGGACGGCTTTCACACACACTTATCTCTCAGAACTGAGCATGTGGAGAGACGTTCGTTCATCCAGCTCAAAGGGAACTGGTTGCAGGAGAAACACTTACTCTGGTTTCTCAGTCTGTTTCCTAGTACCGGTTTGAATTGCCTGCCGTTTTCACTGTAAAACCGGGTTGGAGCTTGAACCTCCCCATATATATGTATGGAGTGGAGTTTGCAAGTGAAAAGAAACTTTGTGTTCCCTTCAAGCTAGGTGAAGGACGGCTTTCACACACACTTATCTCTCAGAACTGAGCATGTGGAGAGACGTTCGTTCATCCAGCACAAAGGGAACGGGTTGCAGGAGAAACACTTACTCTGGTTTCTCAGTCTGTTTCCTAGTGCCGGTTTGAAGTGCCTGCCGTTTTCACTGTAAAAGCGGGTTGGAGCTTGAACCTCCCCATATATATGTATGGAGTGGAGTTTGCAAGTGAAAAGAAACTTTGTGTTCCCTTCAAGCTAGGTGAAGGACGGCTTTCACACACACTTATCTCTCAGAACTGAGCATGTGGAGAGACTTTTGTTCATCCAGCACAAAGGGAACGGGTTGCAGGAGAAACACTTACTCTGGTTTCTTAGTCTGTTTCCTAGTGCCGGTTTGAAGTGCCTGCCGTTTTCACTGTAAAACCGGCCTGGAGCTTGAACCTCCCCATAGATATGTATGGAGTGGAGTTTGCAACTGAAAAGAAACTTTGTGTTCCCTTCAAGCTAGGTGAAGGACGGCTTTCACACACACTTATCTCTCAGAACTGAGCATGTGGAGAGACGTTCGTTCATCCAGCACAAAGGGAACGGGATGCAGGAGAAACACTTACTTGGTTTCTCAGTCTGTTTCCTAATGCCGGTTTGAAGTGCCTGCCGTTTTCACTGTAAAACCGGGTTGGAGCTTTTAACTACCCATATATATGTATGGAAAGTAGTTTACAACTGAAAAGAAACTTTGTGTTCCCTTCAAGCTAGGTGAAGGACGGCTTTCACACACACTTATCTCTCAGAACTGAGCATGTGGAGAGACGTTCGTTCATCCAGCACAAAGGGAACGGTTTGCAGGAGAAACACTTACTCTGGTTTCTGAGTCTGTTTCCTAGTGCCGGTTTGAAGTGCCTGCCGTTTTCACTGTAAAACCGGGTTGGAGCTTGAACCTCCCCATATATATGTATGGAGTGGAGTTTGCAAGTGAAAAGAAACTTTGTGTTCCCTTCAAGCTAGGTGAAGGACGGCTTTCACACACACTTATCTCTCAGAAATGAGCATGTGGAGAGACGTTCGTTCATCCAGCACAAAGGGAATGGGATGCAGGAGAAACACTTACTCTGGTTTCTCAGTCTGTTTCCTAATGCCGGTTTGAAGTGCCTGCCGTTTTCACTGTAAAACCGGGTTGGAGCTTTAACCTCCCCATATATATGTATGGAGTGGAGTTTGCAAGTGAAAAGAAACTTTGTGTTCCCTTCAAGCTAGGTGAAGGACGGCTTTCACACACACTTATCTCTCAGAACTGAGCATGTGGAGAGACGTTCGTTCATCCAGCACAAAGGGAACGGGTTGCAGGAGAAACACTTACTCTGGTTTCTCAGTCTGTTTCCTAGTGCCGGTTTGAAGTGCCTGCCGTTTTCACTGTAAAACCGGCCTGGAGTTTGAACCTCCCCATATATATGTATGGATTGGAGTTTGCAACTGAAAAGAAACTTTGTGTTCCCTTCAAGCTAGGTGAAGGACGGCTTTCACACACACTTATCTCTCAGAACTGAGCATGTGGAGAGACGTTCGTTCATCCAGCACAAAGGGAACGGGTTGCAGGAGAAACACTTACTCTGGTTTCTCAGTCTGTTTCCTAGTGCCGGTTTGAATTGCCTGCCGTTTTCACTGTAAAACCGGGTTGGAGCTTGAACCTCCCCATATATATGTATGGAGTGGAGTTTGCTACTGAAATGAAACTTTGTGTTCCCTTCAAGCTAGGTGAAGGACGGCTTTCACACACACTTATCTCTCAGAACTGAGCATGTGGAGAGACTTTTGTTCATCCAGCACAAAGGAAACGGGTTGCAGGAGAATCACTTACTCTGGTTTCTCAGTCTGTTTCCTAGTGCCGGTTTGAAGTGCCTGCCGTTTTCACTGTAAAACCGGCCTGGAGCTTGAACCTCCCCATAGATATGTATGGAGTGGAGTTTGCAACTGAAAAGAAACTTTGTGTTCCCTTCAAGCTAGGTGAAGGACGGCTTTCACACACACTTATCTCTCAGAACTGAGCATGTGGAGAGACGTTCGTTCATCCAGCACAAAGGGAACGGGATGCAGGAGAAACACTTACTCTGGTTTCTCAGTCTGTTTCCTAATGCCGGTTTGAAGTGCCTGCCGTTTTCACTGTAAAACCGGGTTGGAGCTTTAACCTACCCATATATATGTATGCAGTGGATTTTGCAAGTGAAAAGAAACTTTGTGTTCCCTTCAAGTTAGGTGAAGGACGGCTTTCACACACACTTATCTCTCAGAACTGAGCATGTGGAGAGACGTTCGTTCATCCAGCACAAAGGGAACGGGTTGCAGGAGAAACACTTACTCTGGTTTCTGAGTCTGTTTCCTAGTGCCAGTTTGAAGTGCCTGCCGTTTTCACTGTAAACCGGGTTGGAGCTTGAACCTCCCCATATATATGTATGGAGTGGAGTTTGCAAGTGAAAAGAAACTTTGTGTTCCCATCAAGCTAGGTGAAGGACGGCTTTCACACACACTTATCTCTCAGAACTGAGCATGTGGAGAGACGTTCGTTCATCCAGCACAAAGGGAACGGGTTGCAGGAGAAACACTTACTCTGGTTTCTCAGTCTGTTTCCTAGTGCCGGTTTGAAGTGCCTGCCGTTTTCACTGTAAAAGCGGGTTGGAGCTTGAACCTCCCCATATATATGTATGGAGTGGAGTTTGCAAGTTAAAAGAAACTTTGTGTTCCCTTCAAGCTAGGTGAAGGACGGCTTTCACACACACTTATCTCTCAGAACTGAGCATGTGGAGAGACTTTTGTTCATCCAGCACAAAGGGAACGGGTTGCAGGAGAAACACTTACTCTGGTTTCTCAGTCTGTTTCCTAGTGCCGGTTTGAAGTGCCTGCCGTTTTCACTGTAAAACCGGCCTGGAGCTTGAACCTCCCGATAGATATGTATGGAGTGGAGTTTGCAACTGAAAAGAAACTTTGTGTTCCCTTCAAGCTAGGTGAAGGACGGCTTTCACACACACTTATCTCTCAGAACTGAGCATGTGGAGAGACTTTTGTTCATCCAGCACAAAGGGAACGGGTTGCAGGAGAAACACTTACTCTGGTTTCTCAGTCTGTTTCCTAGTGCCGGTTTGAAGTGCCTGCCGTTTTCACTGTAAAACCGGCCTGGAGCTTGAACCTCCCTATATATATGTATGGAGTGGAGTTTGCAACTGAAAAGAAACTTTGTGTTCCCTTCAAGCTAGGTGAAGGACGGCTTTCACACACACTTATCTCTCAGAACTGAGCATGTGGAGAGACGTTCGTTCATCCAGCACAAAGGGAACGGGATGCAGGAGAAACACTTACTCTGGTTTCTCAGTCTGTTTCTTAATTCCGGTTTGAAGTGCCTGCCGTTTTCACTGTAAAACCTGGTTGGAGCTTTAAACTACCCATATATATGTATGGAAAGTAGTTTACAACTGAAAAGAAACTTTGTGTTCCCTTCAAGCTAGGTGAAGGACGGCTTTCACACACACTTATCTCTCAGAACTGAGCATGTGGAGAGACGTTCGTTCATCCAGCACAAAGGGAACGGGTTGCAGGAGAAACACTTACTCTGGTTTCTGAGTCTGTTTCCTAGTGCCGGTTTGAAGTGCCTGCCGTTTTCACTGTAAAACCGGGTTGGAGCTTGAACCTCCCCATATATATGTATGGAGTGGAGTTTGCAAGTGAAAAGAAACTTTGTGTTCCCTTCAAGCTAGGTGAAGGACGGCTTTCA
Organism: Vicugna pacos; assembly: GCF_048564905.1. NCBI lineage: Eukaryota > Metazoa > Chordata > Mammalia > Artiodactyla > Camelidae > Vicugna > Vicugna pacos. The sequence continues at coordinate 5,409,868 of NW_027328742.1, forward strand.
CACACACTTATCTCTCAGAACTGAGCATGTGGAGAGACATTTGTTCATCCAGCACAAAGGGAACGGGTTGCAGGAGAAACACTTACTCTGGTTTCTCAGTCTGTTTCCTAGTGCCGGTTTGAAGTGCCTGCCGTTTTCACTGTAAAACCGGGTTGGAGCTTGAACCTCCCGATAGATATGTATGGAGTGGAGTTTGCAACTGAAAAGAAACTTTGTGTTCCCTTCAAGCTAGGTGAAGGACGGCTTTCACACACACTTATCTCTCAGAACTGAGCATGTGGAGAGACGTTCGTTCATCCAGCACAAAGGGAACGGGATGCAGAATAAACACTTACTCTGGTTTCTCAGTCTGTTTCCTAATTCCGGTTTGAAGTGCCTGCCGTTTTCACTGTAAAACCTGGTTGGAGCTTTAAACTACCCATATATATGTATGGAAAGTAGTTTACAACTGAAAAGAAACTTTGTGTTCCCTTCAAGCTAGGTGAAGGACGGCTTTCACACACACTTATCTCTCAGAACTGAGCATGTGGAGAGACGTTCGTTCATCCAGCACAAAGGGAACGGGTTGCAGGAGAAACACTTACTGTGGTTTCTGAGTCTATTTCCTAGTGCCGGTTTGAAGTGCCTGCCGTTTTCACTGTAAAACCGGCCTGGAGCTTGAACCTCCCCATATATATGTATGGAGTGGAGTTTGCAAGTGAAAAGAAACTTTGTGTTCCCTTCAAGCTAGGTGAAGGACGGCTTTCACACACACTTATCTCTCAGAACTGAGCATGTGGAGAGACGTTCGTTCATCCAGCACAAAGGGAACGGGTTGCAGGAGAAACACTTACTCTGGTTTCTCAGTGTGTTTCCTAGTGCCGGTTTGAAGTGCCTGCCGTTTTCACTGTAAAACCGGCCTGGAGCTTGAACCTCCCCATAGATATGTATGGAGTGGAGTTTGCAACTGAAAAGAAACTTTTTGTTCCCTTCAAGCTAGGTGAAGGACGGCTTTCACACACACTTATCTCTCAGAACTGAGCATGTGGAGAGACGTTCGTTCATCCAGCACAAAGGGAACGGGATGCAGGAGAAACACTTACTCTGGTTTCTCAGTCTGTTTCCTAATGCCGGTTTGAAGTGCCTGCCGTTTTCACTGTAAAACCGGGTTGGAGCTTTAACCTCCCCATATATATGTATGGAGTGGATTTTGCAAGTGAAAAGAAACTTTGTGTTCCCTTCAAGCTAGGTGAAGGACGGCTTTCACACACACTTATCTCTCAGAACTGAGCATGTGGAGAGACGTTCGTTCATCCAGCACAAAGGGAACGGGTTGCAGGAGAAACACTTACTCTGGTTTCTCAGTCTGTTTCCTAGTGCCGGTTTGAAGTGCCTGCCGTTTTCACTGTAAAACCGGCCTGGAGCTTGAACCTCCCTATATATATGTATGGAGTGGAGTTTGCAACTGAAAAGAAACTTTGTGTTCCCTTCAAGCTAGGTGAAGGACGGCTTTCACACACACTTATCTCTCAGAACTGAGCATGTGGAGAGACGTTCGTTCATCCAGCACAAAGGGAACGGGATGCAGGAGAAACACTTACTCTGGTTTCTCAGTCTGTTTCCTAATTCCGGTTTGAAGTGCCTGCCGTTTTCACTGTAAAACCTGGTTGGAGCTTTAAACTACCCATATATATGTATGGAAAGCAGTTTACAACTGAAAAGAAACTTTGTGTTCCCTTCAAGCTAGGTGAAGGACGGCTTTCACACACACTTATCTCTCAGAACTGAGCATGTGGAGAGACGTTCGTTCATCCAGCACAAAGGGAACGGGTTGCAGGAGAAACACTTACTCTGGTTTCTGAGTCTGTTTCCTAGTGCCGGTTTGAAGTGCCTGCCGTTTTCACTGTAAAACCGGGTTGGAGCTTGAACCTCCCCATATATATGTATGGAGTGGAGTTTGCAAGTGAAAAGAAACTTTGTGTTCCCTTCAAGCTAGGTGAAGGACGGCTTTCACACACACTTATCTCTCAGAACTGAGCATGTGGAGAGACATTTGTTCATCCAGCACAAAGGGAACGGGTTGCAGGAGAAACACTTACTCTGGTTTCTCAGTCTGTTTCCTAGTGCCGGTTTGAAGTGCCTGCCGTTTTCACTGTAAAACCGGGTTGGAGCTTGAACCTCCCGATAGATATGTATGGAGTGGAGTTTGCAACTGAAAAGAAACTTTGTGTTCCCTTCAAGCTAGGTGAAGGACGGCTTTCACACACACTTATCTCTCAGAACTGAGCATGTGGAGAGACGTTCGTTCATCCAGCACAAAGGGAACGGGATGCAGGAGAAACACTTACTCTGGTTTCTCAGTCTGTTTCCTAATTCCGGTTTGAAGTGCCTGCCGTTTTCACTGTAAAACCTGGTTGGAGCTTTAAACTACCCATATATATGTATGGAAAGTAGTTTACAACTGAAAAGAAACTTTGTGTTCCCTTCAAGCTAGGTGAAGGACGGCTTTCACACACACTTATCTCTCAGAACTGAGCATGTGGAGAGACGTTCGTTCATCCAGCACAAAGGGAACGGGTTGCAGGAGAAACACTTACTCTGGTTTCTGAGTCTGTTTCCTAGTGCCGGTTTGAAGTGCCTGCCGTTTTCACTGTAAAACCGGCCTGGAGCTTGAACCTCCCCATATATATGTATGGAGTGGAGTTTGCAAGTGAAAAGAAACTTTGTGTTCCCTTCAAGCTAGGTGAAGGACGGCTTTCACACACACTTATCTCTCAGAACTGAGCATGTGGAGAGACGTTCGTTCATCCAGCACAAAGGGAACGGGTTGCAGGAGAAACACTTACTCTGGTTTCTCAGTCTGTTTCCTAGTGCCGGTTTGAAGTGCCTGCCGTTTTCACTGTAAAACCGGCCTGGAGCTTGAACCTCCCCATATATATGTATGGAGTGGAGTTTGCAAGTGAAAAGAAACTTTGTGTTCCCTTCAAGCTAGGTGAAGGACGGCTTTCACACACACTTATCTCTCAGAACTGAGCATGTGGAGAGACGTTCGTTCATCCAGCACAAAGGGAACGGGTTGCAGGAGAAACACTTACTCTGGTTTCTCAGTCTGTTTCCTAGTGCCGGTTTGAAGTGCCTGCCGTTTTCACTGTAAAACCGGCCTGGAGTTTGAACCTCCCCATATATATGTATGGATTGGAGTTTGCAACTGAAAAGAAACTTTGTGTTCCCTTCAAGCTAGGTGAAGGACGGCTTTCACACACACTTATCTCTCAGAACTGAGCATGTGGATATACGTTCGTTCATCCAGCACAAAGGGAACGGGTTGCAGGAGAAACACTTACTCTGGTTTCTCAGTCTGTTTCCTAGTGCCGGTTTGAATTGCCTGCCGTTTTCACTGTAAAACCGGGTTGGAGCTTGAACCTCCCCATATATATGTATGGAGTGGAGTTTGCTACTGAAATGAAACTTTGTGTTCCCTTCAAGCTAGGTGAAGGACGGCTTTCACACACACTTATCTCTCAGAACTGAGCATGTGGAGAGACTTTTGTTCATCCAGCACAAAGGAAACGGGTTGCAGGAGAATCACTTACTCTGGTTTCTCAGTCTGTTTCCTAGTGCCGGTTTGAAGTGCCTGCCGTTTTCACTGTAAAACCGGCCTGGAGCTTGAACCTCCCCATAGATATGTATGGAGTGGAGTTTGCAACTGAAAAGAAACTTTGTGTTCCCTTCAAGCTAGGTGAAGGACGGCTTTCACACACACTTATCTCTCAGAACTGAGCATGTGTAGAGACGTTCGTTCATCCAGCACAAAGGGAACGGGATGCAGGAGAAACACTTACTCTGGTTTCTCAGTCTGTTTCCTAATGCCGGTTTGAAGTGCCTGCCGTTTTCACTGTAAAACCGGGTTGGAGCTTTAACCTACCCATATATATGTATGCAGTGGATTTTGCAAGTGAAAAGAAACTTTGTGTTCCCTTCAAGTTAGGTGAAGGACGGCTTTCACACACACTTATCTCTCAGAACTGAGCATGTGGAGAGACGTTCGTTCATCCAGCACAAAGGGAACGGGTTGCAGGAGAAACACTTACTCTGGTTTCTGAGTCTGTTTCCTAGTGCCAGTTTGAAGTGCCTGCCGTTTTCACTGTAAACCGGGTTGGAGCTTGAACCTCCCCATATATATGTATGGAGTGGAGTTTGCAAGTGAAAAGAAACTTTGTGTTCCCATCAAGCTAGGTGAAGGACGGCTTTCACACACACTTATCTCTCAGAACTGAGCATGTGGAGAGACGTTCGTTCATCCAGCACAAAGGGAACGGGTTGCAGGAGAAACACTTACTCTGGTTTCTCAGTCTGTTTCCTAGTGCCGGTTTGAAGTGCCTGCCGTTTTCACTGTAAAAGCGGGTTGGAGCTTGAACCTCCCCATATATATGTATGGAGTGGAGTTTGCAAGTGAAAAGAAACTTTGTGTTCCCTTCAAGCTAGGTGAAGGACGGCTTTCACACACACTTATCTCTCAGAACTGAGCATGTGGAGAGACTTTTGTTCATCCAGCACAAAGGGAACGGGTTGCAGGAGAAACACTTACTCTGGTTTCTCAGTCTGTTTCCTAGTGCCGGTTTGAAGTGCCTGCCGTTTTCACTGTAAAACCGGCCTGGAGCTTGAACCTCCCGATAGATATGTATGGAGTGGAGTTTGCAACTGAAAAGAAACTTTGTGTTCCCTTCAAGCTAGGTGAAGGACGGCTTTCACACACACTTATCTCTCAGAACTGGGCATGTGGAGAGACTTTTGTTCATCCAGCACAAAGGGAACGGGTTGCAGGAGAAACACTTACTCTGGTTTCTCAGTCTGTTTCCTAGTGCCGGTTTGAAGTGCCTGCCGTTTTCACTGTAAAACCGGCCTGGAGCTTGAACCTCCCTATATATATGTATGGAGTGGAGTTTGCAAGTGAAAAGAAACTTTGTGTTCCCTTCAAGCTAGGTGAAGGACGGCTTTCACACACACTTATCTCTCAGAACTGAGCATGTGGAGAGACGTTCGTTCATCCAGCACAAAGGGAACGGGATGCAGGAGAAACACTTACTCTGGTTTCTCAGTCTGTTTCCTAATTCCGGTTTGAAGTGCCTGCCGTTTTCACTGTAAAACCTGGTTGGAGCTTTAAACTACCCATATATATGTATGGAAAGTAGTTTACAACTGAAAAGAAACTTTGTGTTCCCTTCAAGCTAGGTGAAGGACGGCTTTCACACACACTTATCTCTCAGAACTGAGCATGTGGAGAGACGTTCGTTCATCCAGCACAAAGGGAACGGGTTGCAGGAGAAACACTTACTCTGGTTTCTGAGTCTGTTTCCTAGTGCCGGTTTGAAGTGCCTGCCGTTTTCACTGTAAAACCGGGTTGGAGCTTGAACCTCCCCATATATATGTATGGAGTGGAGTTTGCAAGTGAAAAGAAACTTTGTGTTCCCTTCAAGCTAGGTGAAGGACGGCTTTCACACACACTTATCTCTCAGAACTGAGCATGTGGAGAGACATTTGTTCATCCAGCACAAAGGGAACGGGTTGCAGGAGAAACACTTACTCTGGTTTCTCAGTCTGTTTCCTAGTGCCGGTTTGAAGTGCCTGCCGTTTTCACTGTAAAACCGGGTTGGAGCTTGAACCTCCCGATAGATATGTATGGAGTGGAGTTTGCAACTGAAAAGAAACTTTGTGTTCCGTTCAAGCTAGGTGAAGGACGGCTTTCACACACACTTATCTCTCAGAACTGAGCATGTGGAGAGACGTTCGTTCATCCAGCACAAAGGGAACGGGATGCAGAAGAAACACTTACTCTGGTTTCTCAGTCTGTTTCCTAATTCCGGTTTGAAGTGCCTGCCGTTTTCACTGTAAAAGCGGGTTGGAGCTTTAAACTACCCATATATATGTATGGAAAGTAGTTTACAACTGAAAAGAAACTTTGTGTTCCCTTCAAGCTAGGTGAAGGACGGCTTTCACACACACTTATCTCTCAGAACTGAGCATGTGGAGAGACGTTCGTTCATCCAGCACAAAGGGAACGGGTTGCAGGAGAAACACTTACTCTGGTTTCTGAGTCTATTTCCTAGTGCCGGTTTGAAGTGCCTGCCGTTTTCACTGTAAAACCGGCCTGGAGCTTGAACCTCCCCATATATATGTATGGAGTGGAGTTTGCAAGTGAAAAGAAACTTTGTGTTCCCTTCAAGCTAGGTGAAGGACGGCTTTCACACACACTTATCTCTCAGAACTGAGCATGTGGAGAGACGTTCGTTCATCCAGCACAAAGGGAACGGGTTGCAGGAGAAACACTTACTCTGGTTTCTCAGTGTGTTTCCTAGTGCCGGTTTGAAGTGCCTGCCGTTTTCACTGTAAAACCGGCCTGGAGCTTGAACCTCCCCATAGATATGTATGGAGTGGAGTTTGCAACTGAAAAGAAACTTTTTGTTCCCTTCAAGCTAGGTGAAGGACGGCTTTCACACACACTTATCTCTCAGAACTGAGCATGTGGAGAGACGTTCGTTCATCCAGCACAAAGGGAACGGGATGCAGGAGAAACACTTACTCTGGTTTCTCAGTCTGTTTCCTAATGCCGGTTTGAAGTGCCTGCCGTTTTCACTGAAAAACCGGGTTGGAGCTTTAACCTCCCCATATATATGTATGGAGTGGATTTTGCAAGTGAAAAGAAACTTTGTGTTCCCTTCAAGCTAGGTGAAGGACGGCTTTCACACACACTTATCTCTCAGAACTGAGCATGTGGAGAGACGTTCGTTCATCCAGCACAAAGGGAACGGGTTGCAGGAGAAACACTTACTCTGGTTTCTCAGTCTGTTTCCTAGTGCCGGTTTGAAGTGCCTGCCGTTTTCACTGTAAAACCGGCCTGGAGCTTGAACCTCCCTATATATATGTATGGAGTGGAGTTTGCAACTGAAAAGAAACTTTGTGTTCCCTTCAAGCTAGGTGAAGGACGGCTTTCACACACACTTATCTCTCAGAACTGAGCATGTGGAGAGACGTTCGTTCATCCAGCACAAAGGGAACGGGATGCAGGAGAAACACTTACTCTGGTTTCTCAGTCTGTTTCCTAATTCCGGTTTGAAGTGCCTGCCGTTTTCACTGTAAAACCTGGTTGGAGCTTTAAACTACCCATATATATGTATGGAAAGTAGTTTACAACTGAAAAGAAACTTTGTGTTCCCTTCAAGCTAGGTGAAGGACGGCTTTCACACACACTTATCTCTCAGAACTGAGCATGTGGAGAGACGTTCGTTCATCCAGCACAAAGGGAACGGGTTGCAGGAGAAACACTTACTCTGGTTTCTGAGTCTGTTTCCTAGTGCCGGTTTGAAGTGCCTGCCGTTTTCACTGTAAAACCGGGTTGGAGCTTGAACCTCCCCATATATATGTATGGAGTGGAGTTTGCAAGTGAAAAGAAACTTTGTGTTCCCTTCAAGCTAGGTGAAGGACGGCTTTCACACACACTTATCTCTCAGAACTGAGCATGTGGAGAGACATTTGTTCATCCAGCACAAAGGGAACGGGTTGCAGGAGAAACACTTACTCTGGTTTCTCAGTCTGTTTCCTAGTGCCGGTTTGAAGTGCCTGCCGTTTTCACTGTAAAACCGGGTTGGAGCTTGAACCTCCCGATAGATATGTATGGAGTGGAGTTTGCAACTGAAAAGAAACTTTGTGTTCCCTTCAAGCTAGGTGAAGGACGGCTTTCACACACACTTATCTCTCAGAACTGAGCATGTGGAGAGACGTTCGTTCATCCAGCACAAAGGGAACGGGATGCAGGAGAAACACTTACTCTGGTTTCTCAGTCTGTTTCCTAATTCCGGTTTGAAGTGCCTGACGTTTTCACTGTAAAACCTGGTTGGAGCTTTAAACTACCCATATATATGTATGGAAAGTAGTTTACAACTGAAAAGAAACTTTGTGTTCCCTTCAAGCTAGGTGAAGGACGGCTTTCACACACACTTATCTCTCAGAACTGAGCATGTGGAGAGACGTTCGTTCATCCAGCACAAAGGGAACGGGTTGCAGGAGAAACACTTACTCTGGTTTCTGAGTCTGTTTCCTAGTGCCGGTTTGAAGTGCCTGCCGTTTTCACTGTAAAACCGGCCTGGAGCTTGAACCTCCCCATATATATGTATGGAGTGGAGTTTGCAAGTGAAAAGAAACTTTGTGTTCCCTTCAAGCTAGGTGAAGGACGGCTTTCACACACACTTATCTCTCAGAACTGAGCATGTGGAGAGACGTTCGTTCATCCAGCACAAAGGGAACGGGTTGCAGGAGAAACACTTACTCTGGTTTCTCAGTGTGTTTCCTAGTGCCGGTTTGAAGTGCCTGCCGTTTTCACTGTAAAACCGGCCTGGAGCTTGAACCTCCCGATAGATATGTATGGAGTGGAGTTTGCAACTGAAAAGAAACTTTGTGTTCCCTTCAAGCTAGGTGAAGGACGGCTTTCACACACACTTATCTCTCAGAACTGAGCATGTGGAGAGACGTTCGTTCATCCAGCACAAAGGGAACGGGATGCAGAAGAAACACTTACTCTGGTTTCTCAGTCTGTTTCCTAATTCCGGTTTGAAGTGCCTGCCGTTTTCACTGTAAAAGCGGGTTGGAGCTTTAAACTACCCATATATATGTATGGAAAGTAGTTTACAACTGAAAAGAAACTTTGTGTTCCCTTCAAGCTAGGTGAAGGACGGCTTTCACACACACTTATCTCTCAGAACTGAGCATGTGGAGAGACGTTCGTTCATCCAGCACAAAGGGAACGGGTTGCAGGAGAAACACTTACTCTGGTTTCTGAGTCTATTTCCTAGTGCCGGTTTGAAGTGCCTGCCGTTTTCACTGTAAAAGCGGGTTGGAGCTTTAAACTACCCATATATATGTATGGAAAGTAGTTTACAACTGAAAAGAAACTTTGTGTTCCCTTCAAGCTAGGTGAAGGACGGCTTTCACACACACTTATCTCTCAGAACTGAGCATGTGGAGAGACGTTCGTTCATCCAGCACAAAGGGAACGGGTTGCAGGAGAAACACTTACTCTGGTTTCTCAGTGTGTTTCCTAGTGCCGGTTTGAAGTGCCTGCCGTTTTCACTGTAAAACCGGCCTGGAGCTTGAACCTCCCCATAGATATGTATGGAGTGGAGTTTGCAACTGAAAAGAAACTTTTTGTTCCCTTCAAGCTAGGTGAAGGACGGCTTTCACACACACTTATCTCTCAGAACTGAGCATGTGGAGAGACGTTCGTTCATCCAGCACAAAGGGAACGGGTTGCAGGAGAAACACTTACTCTGGTTTCTCAGTCTGTTTCCTAGTGCCGGTTTGAAGTGCCTGCCGTTTTCACTGTAAAACCGGCCTGGAGCTTGAACCTCCCTATATATATGTATGGAGTGGAGTTTGCAAGTGAAAAGAAACTTTGTGTTCCCTTCAAGCTAGGTGAAGGACGGCTTTCACACACACTTATCTCTCAGAACTGAGCATGTGGAGAGACGTTCGTTCATCCAGCACAAAGGGAACGGGATGCAGGAGAAACACTTACTCTGGTTTCTCAGTCTGTTTCCTAATTCCGGTTTGAAGTGCCTGCCGTTTTCACTGTAAAACCTGGTTGGAGCTTTAAACTACCCATATATATGTATGGAAAGTAGTTTACAACTGAAAAGAAACTTTGTGTTCCCTTCAAGCTAGGTGAAGGACGGCTTTCACACACACTTATCTCTCAGAACTGAGCATGTGGAGAGACGTTCGTTCATCCAGCACAAAGGGAACGGGTTGCAGGAGAAACACTTACTCTGGTTTCTGAGTCTGTTTCCTAGTGCCGGTTTGAAGTGCCTGCCGTTTTCACTGTAAAACCGGGTTGGAGCTTGAACCTCCCCATATATATGTATGGAGTGGAGTTTGCAAGTGAAAAGAAACTTTGTGTTCCCTTCAAGCTAGGTGAAGGACGGCTTTCACACACACTTATCTCTCAGAACTGAGCATGTGGAGAGACATTTGTTCATCCAGCACAAAGGGAACGGGTTGCAGGAGAAACACTTACTCTGGTTTCTCAGTCTGTTTCCTAGTGCCGGTTTGAAGTGCCTGCCGTTTTCACTGTAAAACCGGGTTGGAGCTTGAACCTCCCGATAGATATGTATGGAGTGGAGTTTGCAACTGAAAAGAAACTTTGTGTTCCGTTCAAGCTAGGTGAAGGACGGCTTTCACACACACTTATCTCTCAGAACTGAGCATGTGGAGAGACGTTCGTTCATCCAGCACAAAGGGAACGGGATGCAGAAGAAACACTTACTCTGGTTTCTCAGTCTGTTTCCTAATTCCGGTTTGAAGTGCCTGCCGTTTTCACTGTAAAAGCGGGTTGGAGCTTTAAACTACCCATATATATGTATGGAAAGTAGTTTACAACTGAAAAGAAACTTTGTGTTCCCTTCAAGCTAGGTGAAGGACGGCTTTCACACACACTTATCTCTCAGAACTGAGCATGTGGAGAGACGTTCGTTCATCCAGCACAAAGGGAACGGGTTGCAGGAGAAACACTTACTCTGGTTTCTGAGTCTATTTCCTAGTGCCGGTTTGAAGTGCCTGCCGTTTTCACTGTAAAACCGGCCTGGAGCTTGAACCTCCCCATATATATGTATGGAGTGGAGTTTGCAAGTGAAAAGAAACTTTGTGTTCCCTTCAAGCTAGGTGAAGGACGGCTTTCACACACACTTATCTCTCAGAACTGAGCATGTGGAGAGACGTTCGTTCATCCAGCACAAAGGGAACGGGTTGCAGGAGAAACACTTACTCTGGTTTCTCAGTGTGTTTCCTAGTGCCGGTTTGAAGTGCCTGCCGTTTTCACTGTAAAACCGGCCTGGAGCTTGAACCTCCCCATAGATATGTATGGAGTGGAGTTTGCAACTGAAAAGAAACTTTTTGTTCCCTTCAAGCTAGGTGAAGGACGGCTTTCACACACACTTATCTCTCAGAACTGAGCATGTGGAGAGACGTTCGTTCATCCAGCACAAAGGGAACGGGATGCAGGAGAAACACTTACTCTGGTTTCTCAGTCTGTTTCCTAATGCCGGTTTGAAGTGCCTGCCGTTTTCACTGAAAAACCGGGTTGGAGCTTTAACCTCCCCATATATATGTATGGAGTGGATTTTGCAAGTGAAAAGAAACTTTGTGTTCCCTTCAAGCTAGGTGAAGGACGGCTTTCACACACACTTATCTCTCAGAACTGAGCATGTGGAGAGACGTTCGTTCATCCAGCACAAAGGGAACGGGTTGCAGGAGAAACACTTACTCTGGTTTCTCAGTCTGTTTCCTAGTGCCGGTTTGAAGTGCCTGCCGTTTTCACTGTAAAACCGGCCTGGAGCTTGAACCTCCCTATATATATGTATGGAGTGGAGTTTGCAACTGAAAAGAAACTTTGTGTTCCCTTCAAGCTAGGTGAAGGACGGCTTTCACACACACTTATCTCTCAGAACTGAGCATGTGGAGAGACGTTCGTTCATCCAGCACAAAGGGAACGGGATGCAGGAGAAACACTTACTCTGGTTTCTCAGTCTGTTTCCTAATTCCGGTTTGAAGTGCCTGCCGTTTTCACTGTAAAACCTGGTTGGAGCTTTAAACTACCCATATATATGTATGGAAAGTAGTTTACAACTGAAAAGAAACTTTGTGTTCCCTTCAAGCTAGGTGAAGGACGGCTTTCACACACACTTATCTCTCAGAACTGAGCATGTGGAGAGACGTTCGTTCATCCAGCACAAAGGGAACGGGTTGCAGGAGAAACACTTACTCTGGTTTCTGAGTCTGTTTCCTAGTGCCGGTTTGAAGTGCCTGCCGTTTTCACTGTAAAACCGGGTTGGAGCTTGAACCTCCCCATATATATGTATGGAGTGGAGTTTGCAAGTGAAAAGAAACTTTGTGTTCCCTTCAAGCTAGGTGAAGGACGGCTTTCACACACACTTATCTCTCAGAACTGAGCATGTGGAGAGACATTTGTTCATCCAGCACAAAGGGAACGGGTTGCAGGAGAAACACTTACTCTGGTTTCTCAGTCTGTTTCCTAGTGCCGGTTTGAAGTGCCTGCCGTTTTCACTGTAAAACCGGGTTGGAGCTTGAACCTCCCGATAGATATGTATGGAGTGGAGTTTGCAACTGAAAAGAAACTTTGTGTTCCCTTCAAGCTAGGTGAAGGACGGCTTTCACACACACTTATCTCTCAGAACTGAGCATGTGGAGAGACGTTCGTTCATCCAGCACAAAGGGAACGGGATGCAGGAGAAACACTTACTCTGGTTTCTCAGTCTGTTTCCTAATTCCGGTTTGAAGTGCCTGACGTTTTCACTGTAAAACCTGGTTGGAGCTTTAAACTACCCATATATATGTATGGAAAGTAGTTTACAACTGAAAAGAAACTTTGTGTTCCCTTCAAGCTAGGTGAAGGACGGCTTTCACACACACTTATCTCTCAGAACTGAGCATGTGGAGAGACGTTCGTTCATCCAGCACAAAGGGAACGGGTTGCAGGAGAAACACTTACTCTGGTTTCTGAGTCTGTTTCCTAGTGCCGGTTTGAAGTGCCTGCCGTTTTCACTGTAAAACCGGCCTGGAGCTTGAACCTCCCCATATATATGTATGGAGTGGAGTTTGCAAGTGAAAAGAAACTTTGTGTTCCCTTCAAGCTAGGTGAAGGACGGCTTTCACACACACTTATCTCTCAGAACTGAGCATGTGGAGAGACGTTCGTTCATCCAGCACAAAGGGAACGGGTTGCAGGAGAAACACTTACTCTGGTTTCTCAGTGTGTTTCCTAGTGCCGGTTTGAAGTGCCTGCCGTTTTCACTGTAAAACCGGCCTGGAGCTTGAACCTCCCGATAGATATGTATGGAGTGGAGTTTGCAACTGAAAAGAAACTTTGTGTTCCCTTCAAGCTAGGTGAAGGACGGCTTTCACACACACTTATCTCTCAGAACTGAGCATGTGGAGAGACGTTCGTTCATCCAGCACAAAGGGAACGGGATGCAGAAGAAACACTTACTCTGGTTTCTCAGTCTGTTTCCTAATTCCGGTTTGAAGTGCCTGCCGTTTTCACTGTAAAAGCGGGTTGGAGCTTTAAACTACCCATATATATGTATGGAAAGTAGTTTACAACTGAAAAGAAACTTTGTGTTCCCTTCAAGCTAGGTGAAGGACGGCTTTCACACACACTTATCTCTCAGAACTGAGCATGTGGAGAGACGTTCGTTCATCCAGCACAAAGGGAACGGGTTGCAGGAGAAACACTTACTCTGGTTTCTGAGTCTATTTCCTAGTGCCGGTTTGAAGTGCCTGCCGTTTTCACTGTAAAAGCGGGTTGGAGCTTTAAACTACCCATATATATGTATGGAAAGTAGTTTACAACTGAAAAGAAACTTTGTGTTCCCTTCAAGCTAGGTGAAGGACGGCTTTCACACACACTTATCTCTCAGAACTGAGCATGTGGAGAGACGTTCGTTCATCCAGCACAAAGGGAACGGGTTGCAGGAGAAACACTTACTCTGGTTTCTCAGTGTGTTTCCTAGTGCCGGTTTGAAGTGCCTGCCGTTTTCACTGTAAAACCGGCATGGAGCTTGAACCTCCCCATAGATATGTATGGAGTGGAGTTTGCAACTGAAAAGAAACTTTTTGTTCCCTTCAAGCTAGGTGAAGGACGGCTTTCACACACACTTATCTCTCAGAACTGAGCATGTGGAGAGACGTTCGTTCATCCAGCACAAAGGGAACGGGATGCAGGAGAAACACTTACTCTGGTTTCTCAGTCTGTTTCCTAATGCCGGTTTGAAGTGCCTGCCGTTTTCACTGTAAAACCGGGTTGGAGCTTTAACCTCCCCATATATATGTATGGAGTGGATTTTGCAAGTGAAAAGAAACTTTGTGTTCCCTTCAAGCTAGGTGAAGGACGGCTTTCACACACACTTATCTCTCAGAACTGAGCATGTGGAGAGACGTTCGTTCATCCAGCACAAAGGGAACGGGTTGCAGGAGAAACACTTACTCTGGTTTCTGAGTCTGTTTCCTAGTGCCGGTTTGAAGTGCCTGCCGTTTTCACTGTAAAACCGGCCTGGAGCTTGAACCTCCCCATATATATGTATGGAGTGGAGTTTGCAAGTGAAAAGAAACTTTGTGTTCCCTTCAAGCTAGGTGAAGGACGGCTTTCACACACACTTATCTCTCAGAACTGAGCATGTGGAGAGACGTTCGTTCATCCAGCACAAAGGGAACGGGTTGCAGGAGAAACACTTACTCTGGTTTCTCAGTGTGTTTCCTAGTGCCGGTTTGAATTGCCTGCCGTTTTCACTGTAAAACCGGCCTGGAGCTTGAACCTCCCCATAGATATGTATGGAGTGGAGTTTGCAACTGAAAAGAAACTTTTTGTTCCCTTCAAGCTAGGTGAAGGACGGCTTTCACACACACTTATCTCTCAGAACTGAGCATGTGGAGAGACGTTCGTTCATCCAGCACAAAGGGAACGGGATGCAGGAGAAACACTTACTCTGGTTTCTCAGTCTGTTTCCTAATGCCGGTTTGAAGTGCCTGCCGTTTTCACTGTAAAACCGGGTTGGAGCTTTAACCTCCCCATATATATGTATGGAGTGGATTTTGCAAGTGAAAAGAAACTTTGTGTTCCCTTCAAGCTAGGTGAAGGACGGCTTTCACACACACTTATCTCTCAGAACTGAGCATGTGGAGAGACGTTCGTTCATCCAGCACAAAGGGAACGGGTTGCAGGAGAAACACTTACTCTGGTTTCTCAGTCTGTTTCCTAGTGCCGGTTTGAAGTGCCTGCCGTTTTCACTGTAAAACCGGGTTGGAGCTTGAACCTCCCCATATATATGTATGGAGTGGAGTTTGCTACTGAAAAGAAACTTTGTGTTCCCTTCAAGCTAGGTGAAGGACGGCTTTCACACACACTTATCTCTCAGAACTGAGCATGTGGAGAGACTTTTGTTCATCCAGCACAAAGGAAACGGGTTGCAGGAGAAACACTTACTCTGGTTTCTCAGTCTGTTTCCTAGTGCCGGTTTGAAGTGCCTGCCGTTTTCACTGTAAAACCGGCCTGGAGCTTGAACCTCCCCATATATATGTGTGGAGTGGAGTTTGCAACTGAAAAGAAACTTTGTGTTCCCTTCAAGCTAGGTGAAGGACGGCTTTCACACACACTTATCTCTCAGAACTGAGCATGTGGAGAGACGTTCGTTCATCCAGCACAAAGGGAACGGGATGCAGGAGAAACACTTACTCTGGTTTCTCAGTCTGTTTCCTAATGCCGGTTTGAAGTGCCTGCCGTTTTCACTGTAAAACCGGGTTGGAGCTTTAACCTACCCATATATATGTATGCAGTGGATTTTGCAAGTGAAAAGAAACTTTGTGTTCCCTTCAAGTTAGGTGAAGGACGGCTTTCACACACACTTATCTCTCAGAACTGAGCATGTGGAGAGACGTTCGTTCATCCAGCACAAAGGGAACGGGTTGCAGTAGAAACACTTACTCTGGTTTCTGAGTCTGTTTCCTAGTGCCAGTTTGAAGTGCCTGCCGTTTTCACTGTAAACCGGGTTGGAGCTTGAACCTCCCCATATATATGTATGGAGTGGAGTTTGCAAGTGAAAAGAAACTTTGTGTTCCCTTCAAGCTAGGTGAAGGACGGCTTTCACACACACTTATCTCTCAGAACTGAGCATGTGGAGAGACGTTCGTTCATCCAGCACAAAGGGAACGGGTTGCAGGAGAAACACTTACTCTGGTTTCTCAGTCTGTTTCCTAGTGCCGGTTTGAATTGCCTGCCGTTTTCACTGTAAAAGCGGGTTGGAGCTTGAACCTCCCCATATATATGTATGGAGTGGAGTTTGCAAGTGAAAAGAAACTTTGTGTTCCCTTCAAGCTAGGTGAAGGACGGCTTTCACACACACTTATCTCTCAGAACTGAGCATGTGGAGAGACGTTCGTTCATCCAGCACAAAGGGAACGGGTTGCAGGAGAAACACTTACTCTGGTTTCTCAGTCTGTTTCCTAGTGCCGGTTTGAAGTGCCTGCCGTTTTCACTGTAAAACCGGCCTGGAGCTTGAACCTCCCTATATATATGTATGGAGTGGAGTTTGCAACTGAAAAGAAACTTTGTGTTCCCTTCAAGCTAGGTGAAGGACGGCTTTCACACACACTTATCTCTCAGAACTGAGCATGTGGAGAGACGTTCGTTCATCCAGCACAAAGGGAACGGGATGCAGGAGAAACACTTACTCTAGTTTCTCAGTCTGTTTCCTAATTCCGGTTTGAAGTGCCTGCCGTTTTCACTGTAAAACCTGGTTGGAGCTTTAAACTACCCATATATATGTATGGAAAGTAGTTTACAACTGAAAAGAAACTTTGTGTTCCCTTCAAGCTAGGTGAAGGACGGCTTTCACACACACTTATCTCTCAGAACTGAGCATGTGGAGAGACGTTCGTTCATCCAGCACAAAGGGAACGGGTTGCAGGAGAAACACTTACTCTGGTTTCTCAGTCTGTTTCCTAGTGCCGGTTTGAAGTGCCTGCCGTTTTCACTGTAAAACCGGGTTGGAGCTTGAACCTCCCCATATATATGTATGGAGTGGAGTTTGCAAGTGAAAAGAAACTTTGTGTTCCCTTCAAGCTAGGTGAAGGACGGCTTTCACACACACTTATCTCTCAGAACTGAGCATGTGGAGAGACGATCGTTCATCCAGCACAAAGGGAACGGGTTGCAGGAGAAACACTTACTCTGGTTTCTCACTGTGTTTCCTAGTGCCGGTTTGAAGTGCCTGCCGTTTTCACTGTAAAACCGGCCTGGAGCTTGAACCTCCCCATAGATATGTATGGAGTGGAGTTTGCAACTGAAAAGAAACTTTGTGTTCCCTTCAAGCTAGGTGAAGGACGGCTTTCACACACACTTATCTCTCAGAACTGAGCATGTGGAGAGACGTTCGTTCATCCAGCACAAAGGGAACGGGATGCAGGAGAAACACTTACTCTGGTTTCTCAGTCTGTTTCCTAATGCCGGTTTGAAGTGCCTGCCGTTTTCACTGTAAAACCGGGTTGGAGCTTTAACCTCCCCATATATATGTATGGAGTGGATTTTGCAAGTGAAAAGAAACTTTGTGTTCCCTTCAAGCTAGGTGAAGGACGGCTTTCACACACACTTATCTCTCAGAACTGAGCATGTGGAGAGACGTTCGTTCATCCAGCACAAAGGGAACGGGTTGCAGGAGAAACACTTACTCTGGTTTCTCAGTCTGTTTCCTAGTGCTGGTTTGAAGTGCCTGCCGTTTTCACTGTAAAACCGGCCTGGAGCTTGAACCTCCCCATATATATGTATGGAGTGGAGTTTGCAAGTGAAAAGAAACTTTGTGTTCCCTTCAAGCTAGGTGAAGGACGGCTTTCACACACACTTATCTCTCAGAACTGAGCATGTGGAGAGACGTCCGTTCATCCAGCACATAGGGAACGGTTTGCAGGAGAAACACTTACTCTGGTTTCTCAGTCTGTTTCCTAATGCCGGTTTGAAGTGCCTGCCGTTTTCACAGTAAAACCGGGTTCTAGCTTTAACCTACCCATATATATGTATGGAAAGTAGTTTACAACTGAAAAGAAACTTTGTGTTCCCTTCAAGCTAGGTGAAGGACGGCTTTCACACACACTTATCTCTCAGAACTGAGCATGTGGAGAGACGTTCGTTCATCCAGCACAAAGGGAACGGGTTGCAGGAGAAACACTTACTCTGGTTTCTGAGTCTGTTTCCTAGTGCCGGTTTGAAGTGCCTGCCTTTTTCACTGTAAAACCGGGTTGGAGCTTGAACCTCCCCATATATATGTATGGAGTGGAGTTTGCAAGTGAAAAGAAACTTTGTGTTCCCTTCAAGCTAGGTGAAGGACGGCTTTCACACACACTTATCTCTCAGAACTGAGCATGTGGAGAGACGTTCGTTCATCCAGCACATAGGGAACGGGTTGCAGGAGAAACACTTACTCTGATTTCTCAGTCTGTTTCCTAATGCCGGTTTGATGTGCCTGCCGTTTTCACAGTAAAACCGGGTTCTAGCTTTAACCTACCCATATATATGTATGGAAAGTAGTTTACAACTGAAAAGAAACTTTGTGTTCCCTTCAAGCTAGGTGAAGGACGGCTTTCACACACACTTATCTCTCAGAACTGAGCATGTGGAGATACGTTCGTTCATCCAGCACAAAGGGAACGGTTTGCAGGAGAAACACTTACTCTGGTTTCTGAGTCTGTTTCCTAGTGCCGGTTTGAAGTGCCTGCCGTTTTCACTGTAAACCCGGGTTGGAGCTTGAACCTCCCCATATATATGTATGGAGTGGAGTTTGCAAGTGAAAAGAAACTTTGTGTTCCCTTCAAGCTAGGTGAAGGACGGCTTTCACACACACTTATCTCTCAGAACTGAGCATGTGGAGAGACGTTCGTTCATCCAGCACATAGGGAACGGGTTGCAGGAGAAACACTTACTCTGGTTTCTCAGTCTGTTTCCTAATGCCGGTTTGAAGTGCCTGCCGTTTTCACAGTAAAACCGGGTTGGAGCTTTAACCTACCCATATATATGTATGGAAAGTAGTTTACAACTGAAAAGAAACGTTGTGTTCCCTTCAAGCTAGGTGAAGGACGGCTTTCACACACACTTATCTCTCAGAACTGAGCATGTGGAGAGACGTTCGTTCATCCAGCACAAAGGGAACGGGTTGCAGGAGAAACACTTACTCTGGTTTCTCAGTCTGTTTCCTAGTGCCGGTTTGAAGTGCCTGCCGTTTTCACTGTAAACCGGGTTGGAGCTTGAACCTCCCCATATATATGTATGGAGTGGAGTTTGCAAGTGAAAAGAAACTTTGTGTTCCCTTCAAGCTAGGTGAAGGACGGCTTTCACACACACTTATCTCTCAGAACTGAGCATGTGGAGAGACGTTCGTTCATCCAGCACATAGGGAACGGGTTGCAGGAGAAACACTTACTCTGGTTTCTCAGTCTGTTACCTAGTGCCGGTTTGAAGTGCCTGCCGTTTTCACTGTAAAACCGGGTTGGAGCTTGAACCTCCCCATATATATGTATGGAGTGGAGTTTGCAAGTGAAAAGAAACTTTGTGTTCCCTTCAAGCTAGGTGAAGGACGGCTTTCACACACACTTATCTCTCAGAACTGAGCATGTGGAGAGACGTTCGTTCATCCAGCACAAAGGGAACGGTTTGCAGGAGAAACCCTTACTCTGGATTCTCAGTCGGTTTCCTAGTGCCGGTTTGAAGTGCCTGCCGTTTTCACTGTAAAACCGCCCTGGAGCTTGAACCTCCCCATATATATGTATGGAGTGGAGTTTACAAGTGAAAAGAAACTTTGTGTTCCCTTCAAGCTAATTGAAGGACGGCTTTCACACACACTTATCTCTCAGAACTGAGCATGTGGAGAGACGTTAGTTCATCCAGCACAAAGGGAACGGGTTGCAGGAGAAACACTTACTCTGGTTTCTCAGTCTGTTTCCTAGTGCCGGTTTGAATTGCCTGCCGTTTTCACTGTAAAACCGGGTTGGAGCTTGAACCTCCCCATATATATGTATGGAGTGGAGTTTGCAAGTGAAAAGAAACTTTGTGTTCCCTTCAAGCTAGGTGAAGAACGGCTTTCACACACACTTATCTCTCAGAACTGAGCATGTGGAGAGACGTTCGTTCATCCAGCACAAAGGGAACGGGTTGCAGGAGAAACACTTACTCTGGTTTCTCAGTCTGTTTCCTAGTGCCGGTTTGAAGTGCCTGCCGTTTTCACTGTAAAACCGGCCTGCAGCTTGAACCTCCCCATATATATGTATGGAGTGGAGTTTGCAACTGAAAAGAAACTTTGTGTTCCCTTCAAGCTAGGTGAAGGACGGCTTTCACACACACTTATCTCTCAGAACTGAGCATGTGGGGAGACGTTCGTTCATCCACCACAAAGGGAACGGGATGCAGGAGAAACACTTACTCTGGTTTCTCAGTCTGTTTCCTAATTCCGGTTTGAAGTGCCTGCCGTTTTCACTGTAAAACCTGGTTGGAGCTTTAAACTACCCATATATATGTATGGAAAGTAGTTTACAACTGAAAAGAAACTTTGTGTTCCCTTCAAGCTAGGTGAAGGACGGCTTTCACACACACTTATCTCTCAGAACTGAGCATGTGGAGAGACGTTCGTTCATCCAGCACAAAGGGAACGGGTTGCAGGAGAAACACTTACTATGGTTTCTGAGTCTGTTTCCTAGTGCCGGTTTGAAGTGCCTGCCGTTTTCACTGTAAAACCGGGTTGGAGCTTGAACCTCCCCATATATATGTATGGAGTGGAGTTTGCAAGTGAAAAGAAACTTTGTGTTCCCTTCAAGCTAGGTGAAGGACGGCTTTCACACACACTTATCTCTCAGAACTGAGCATGTGGAGAGACGTTCGTTCATCCAGCACAAAGGGAACGGGTTGCAGGAGAAACACTTACTCTGGTTTCTCAGTGTGTTTCCTAGTGCCGGTTTGAAGTGCCTGCCGTTTTCACTGTAAAACCGGCCTGGAGCTTGAACCTCCCGATAGATATGTATGGAGTGGAGTTTGCAACTGAAAAGAAACTTTGTGTTCCCTTCAAGCTAGGTGAAGGACGGCTTTCACACACACTTATCTCTCAGAACTGAGCATGTGGAGAGACGTTCGTTCATCCAGCACAAAGGGAACGGGATGCAGGAGAAACACTTACTCTGGTTTCTCAGTCTGTTTCCTAATGCCGGTTTGAAGTGCCTGCCGTTTTCACTGTAAAACCGGGTTGGAGCTTTAACCTCCCCATATATATGTATGGAGTGGATTTTGCAAGTGAAAAGAAACTTTGTGTTCCCTTCAAGCTAGGTGAAGGACGGCTTTCACACACACTTATCTCTCAGAACTGAGCATGTGGAGAGACGTTCGTTCATCCAGCACAAAGGGAACGGGTTGCAGGAGAAACACTTACTCTGGTTTCTCAGTCTGTTTCCTAGTGCTGGTTTGAAGTGCCTGCCGTTTTCACTGTAAAACCGGCCTGGAGCTTGAACCTCCCCATATATATGTATGGAGTGGAGTTTGCAAGTGAAAAGAAACTTTGTGTTCCCTTCAAGCTAGGTGAAGGACGGCTTTCACACACACTTATCTCTCAGAACTGAGCATGTGGAGAGACGTCCGTTCATCCAGCACATAGGGAACGGTTTGCAGGAGAAACACTTACTCTGGTTTCTCAGTCTGTTTCCTAATGCCGGTTTGAAGTGCCTGCCGTTTTCACAGTAAAACCGGGTTCTAGCTTTAACCTACCCATATATATGTATGGAAAGTAGTTTACAACTGAAAAGAAACTTTGTGTTCCCTTCAAGCTAGGTGAAGGACGGCTTTCACACACACTTATCTCTCAGAACTGAGCATGTGGAGAGACGTTCGTTCATCCAGCACAAAGGGAACGGGTTGCAGGAGAAACACTTACTCTGGTTTCTGAGTCTGTTTCCTAGTGCCGGTTTGAAGTGCCTGCCTTTTTCACTGTAAAACCGGGTTGGAGCTTGAACCTCCCCATATATATGTATGGAGTGGAGTTTGCAAGTGAAAAGAAACTTTGTGTTCCCTTCAAGCTAGGTGAAGGACGGCTTTCACACACACTTATCTCTCAGAACTGAGCATGTGGAGAGACGTTCGTTCATCCAGCACATAGGGAACGGGTTGCAGGAGAAACACTTACTCTGATTTCTCAGTCTGTTTCCTAATGCCGGTTTGATGTGCCTGCCGTTTTCACAGTAAAACCGGGTTCTAGCTTTAACCTACCCATATATATGTATGGAAAGTAGTTTACAACTGAAAAGAAACTTTGTGTTCCCTTCAAGCTAGGTGAAGGACGGCTTTCACACACACTTATCTCTCAGAACTGAGCATGTGGAGATACGTTCGTTCATCCAGCACAAAGGGAACGGTTTGCAGGAGAAACACTTACTCTGGTTTCTGAGTCTGTTTCCTAGTGCCGGTTTGAAGTGCCTGCCGTTTTCACTGTAAACCCGGGTTGGAGCTTGAACCTCCCCATATATATGTATGGAGTGGAGTTTGCAAGTGAAAAGAAACTTTGTGTTCCCTTCAAGCTAGGTGAAGGACGGCTTTCACACACACTTATCTCTCAGAACTGAGCATGTGGAGAGACGTTCGTTCATCCAGCACATAGGGAACGGGTTGCAGGAGAAACACTTACTCTGGTTTCTCAGTCTGTTTCCTAATGCCGGTTTGAAGTGCCTGCCGTTTTCACAGTAAAACCGGGTTGGAGCTTTAACCTACCCATATATATGTATGGAAAGTAGTTTACAACTGAAAAGAAACGTTGTGTTCCCTTCAAGCTAGGTGAAGGACGGCTTTCACACACACTTATCTCTCAGAACTGAGCATGTGGAGAGACGTTCGTTCATCCAGCACAAAGGGAACGGGTTGCAGGAGAAACACTTACTCTGGTTTCTCAGTCTGTTTCCTAGTGCCGGTTTGAAGTGCCTGCCGTTTTCACTGTAAACCGGGTTGGAGCTTGAACCTCCCCATATATATGTATGGAGTGGAGTTTGCAAGTGAAAAGAAACTTTGTGTTCCCTTCAAGCTAGGTGAAGGACGGCTTTCACACACACTTATCTCTCAGAACTGAGCATGTGGAGAGACGTTCGTTCATCCAGCACATAGGGAACGGGTTGCAGGAGAAACACTTACTCTGGTTTCTCAGTCTGTTACCTAGTGCCGGTTTGAAGTGCCTGCCGTTTTCACTGTAAAACCGGGTTGGAGCTTGAACCTCCCCATATATATGTATGGAGTGGAGTTTGCAAGTGAAAAGAAACTTTGTGTTCCCTTCAAGCTAGGTGAAGGACGGCTTTCACACACACTTATCTCTCAGAACTGAGCATGTGGAGAGACGTTCGTTCATCCAGCACAAAGGGAACGGTTTGCAGGAGAAACCCTTACTCTGGATTCTCAGTCGGTTTCCTAGTGCCGGTTTGAAGTGCCTGCCGTTTTCACTGTAAAACCGCCCTGGAGCTTGAACCTCCCCATATATATGTATGGAGTGGAGTTTACAAGTGAAAAGAAACTTTGTGTTCCCTTCAAGCTAATTGAAGGACGGCTTTCACACACACTTATCTCTCAGAACTGAGCATGTGGAGAGACGTTAGTTCATCCAGCACAAAGGGAACGGGTTGCAGGAGAAACACTTACTCTGGTTTCTCAGTCTGTTTCCTAGTGCCGGTTTGAATTGCCTGCCGTTTTCACTGTAAAACCGGGTTGGAGCTTGAACCTCCCCATATATATGTATGGAGTGGAGTTTGCAAGTGAAAAGAAACTTTGTGTTCCCTTCAAGCTAGGTGAAGAACGGCTTTCACACACACTTATCTCTCAGAACTGAGCATGTGGAGAGACGTTCGTTCATCCAGCACAAAGGGAACGGGTTGCAGGAGAAACACTTACTCTGGTTTCTCAGTCTGTTTCCTAGTGCCGGTTTGAAGTGCCTGCCGTTTTCACTGTAAAACCGGCCTGCAGCTTGAACCTCCCCATATATATGTATGGAGTGGAGTTTGCAACTGAAAAGAAACTTTGTGTTCCCTTCAAGCTAGGTGAAGGACGGCTTTCACACACACTTATCTCTCAGAACTGAGCATGTGGGGAGACGTTCGTTCATCCACCACAAAGGGAACGGGATGCAGGAGAAACACTTACTCTGGTTTCTCAGTCTGTTTCCTAATTCCGGTTTGAAGTGCCTGCCGTTTTCACTGTAAAACCTGGTTGGAGCTTTAAACTACCCATATATATGTATGGAAAGTAGTTTACAACTGAAAAGAAACTTTGTGTTCCCTTCAAGCTAGGTGAAGGACGGCTTTCACACACACTTATCTCTCAGAACTGAGCATGTGGAGAGACGTTCGTTCATCCAGCACAAAGGGAACGGGTTGCAGGAGAAACACTTACTATGGTTTCTGAGTCTGTTTCCTAGTGCCGGTTTGAAGTGCCTGCCGTTTTCACTGTAAAACCGGGTTGGAGCTTGAACCTCCCCATATATATGTATGGAGTGGAGTTTGCAAGTGAAAAGAAACTTTGTGTTCCCTTCAAGCTAGGTGAAGGACGGCTTTCACACACACTTATCTCTCAGAACTGAGCATGTGGAGAGACGTTCGTTCATCCAGCACAAAGGGAACGGGTTGCAGGAGAAACACTTACTCTGGTTTCTCAGTGTGTTTCCTAGTGCCGGTTTGAAGTGCCTGCCGTTTTCACTGTAAAACCGGCCTGGAGCTTGAACCTCCCGATAGATATGTATGGAGTGGAGTTTGCAACTGAAAAGAAACTTTGTGTTCCCTTCAAGCTAGGTGAAGGACGGCTTTCACACACACTTATCTCTCAGAACTGAGCATGTGGAGAGACGTTCGTTCATCCAGCACAAAGGGAACGGGATGCAGAAGAAACACTTACTCTGGTTTCTCAGTCTGTTTCCTAATTCCGGTTTGAAGTGCCTGCCGTTTTCACTGTAAAAGCGGGTTGGAGCTTTAAACTACCCATATATATGTATGGAAAGTAGTTTACAACTGAAAAGAAACTTTGTGTTCCCTTCAAGCTAGGTGAAGGACGGCTTTCACACACACTTATCTCTCAGAACTGAGCATGTGGAGAGACGTTCGTTCATCCAGCACATAGGGAACGGGTTGCAGGAGAAACACTTACTCTGATTTCTCAGTCTGTTTCCTAATGCCGGTTTGATGTGCCTGCCGTTTTCACAGTAAAACCGGGTTCTAGCTTTAACCTACCCATATATATGTATGGAAAGTAGTTTACAACTGAAAAGAAACTTTGTGTTCCCTTCAAGCTAGGTGAAGGACGGCTTTCACACACACTTATCTCTCAGAACTGAGCATGTGGAGATACGTTCGTTCATCCAGCACAAAGGGAACGGTTTGCAGGAGAAACACTTACTCTGGTTTCTGAGTCTGTTTCCTAGTGCCGGTTTGAAGTGCCTGCCGTTTTCACTGTAAACCCGGGTTGGAGCTTGAACCTCCCCATATATATGTATGGAGTGGAGTTTGCAAGTGAAAAGAAACTTTGTGTTCCCTTCAAGCTAGGTGAAGGACGGCTTTCACACACACTTATCTCTCAGAACTGAGCATGTGGAGAGACGTTCGTTCATCCAGCACATAGGGAACGGGTTGCAGGAGAAACACTTACTCTGGTTTCTCAGTCTGTTTCCTAATGCCGGTTTGAAGTGCCTGCCGTTTTCACAGTAAAACCGGGTTGGAGCTTTAACCTACCCATATATATGTATGGAAAGTAGTTTACAACTGAAAAGAAACGTTGTGTTCCCTTCAAGCTAGGTGAAGGACGGCTTTCACACACACTTATCTCTCAGAACTGAGCATGTGGAGAGACGTTCGTTCATCCAGCACAAAGGGAACGGGTTGCAGGAGAAACACTTACTCTGGTTTCTCAGTCTGTTTCCTAGTGCCGGTTTGAAGTGCCTGCCGTTTTCACTGTAAACCGGGTTGGAGCTTGAACCTCCCCATATATATGTATGGAGTGGAGTTTGCAAGTGAAAAGAAACTTTGTGTTCCCTTCAAGCTAGGTGAAGGACGGCTTTCACACACACTTATCTCTCAGAACTGAGCATGTGGAGAGACGTTCGTTCATCCAGCACATAGGGAACGGGTTGCAGGAGAAACACTTACTCTGGTTTCTCAGTCTGTTACCTAGTGCCGGTTTGAAGTGCCTGCCGTTTTCACTGTAAAACCGGGTTGGAGCTTGAACCTCCCCATATATATGTATGGAGTGGAGTTTGCAAGTGAAAAGAAACTTTGTGTTCCCTTCAAGCTAGGTGAAGGACGGCTTTCACACACACTTATCTCTCAGAACTGAGCATGTGGAGAGACGTTCGTTCATCCAGCACAAAGGGAACGGTTTGCAGGAGAAACCCTTACTCTGGATTCTCAGTCGGTTTCCTAGTGCCGGTTTGAAGTGCCTGCCGTTTTCACTGTAAAACCGCCCTGGAGCTTGAACCTCCCCATATATATGTATGGAGTGGAGTTTACAAGTGAAAAGAAACTTTGTGTTCCCTTCAAGCTAATTGAAGGACGGCTTTCACACACACTTATCTCTCAGAACTGAGCATGTGGAGAGACGTTAGTTCATCCAGCACAAAGGGAACGGGTTGCAGGAGAAACACTTACTCTGGTTTCTCAGTCTGTTTCCTAGTGCCGGTTTGAATTGCCTGCCGTTTTCACTGTAAAACCGGGTTGGAGCTTGAACCTCCCCATATATATGTATGGAGTGGAGTTTGCAAGTGAAAAGAAACTTTGTGTTCCCTTCAAGCTAGGTGAAGAACGGCTTTCACACACACTTATCTCTCAGAACTGAGCATGTGGAGAGACGTTCGTTCATCCAGCACAAAGGGAACGGGTTGCAGGAGAAACACTTACTCTGGTTTCTCAGTCTGTTTCCTAGTGCCGGTTTGAAGTGCCTGCCGTTTTCACTGTAAAACCGGCCTGCAGCTTGAACCTCCCCATATATATGTATGGAGTGGAGTTTGCAACTGAAAAGAAACTTTGTGTTCCCTTCAAGCTAGGTGAAGGACGGCTTTCACACACACTTATCTCTCAGAACTGAGCATGTGGGGAGACGTTCGTTCATCCACCACAAAGGGAACGGGATGCAGGAGAAACACTTACTCTGGTTTCTCAGTCTGTTTCCTAATTCCGGTTTGAAGTGCCTGCCGTTTTCACTGTAAAACCTGGTTGGAGCTTTAAACTACCCATATATATGTATGGAAAGTAGTTTACAACTGAAAAGAAACTTTGTGTTCCCTTCAAGCTAGGTGAAGGACGGCTTTCACACACACTTATCTCTCAGAACTGAGCATGTGGAGAGACGTTCGTTCATCCAGCACAAAGGGAACGGGTTGCAGGAGAAACACTTACTATGGTTTCTGAGTCTGTTTCCTAGTGCCGGTTTGAAGTGCCTGCCGTTTTCACTGTAAAACCGGGTTGGAGCTTGAACCTCCCCATATATATGTATGGAGTGGAGTTTGCAAGTGAAAAGAAACTTTGTGTTCCCTTCAAGCTAGGTGAAGGACGGCTTTCACACACACTTATCTCTCAGAACTGAGCATGTGGAGAGACGTTCGTTCATCCAGCACAAAGGGAACGGGTTGCAGGAGAAACACTTACTCTGGTTTCTCAGTGTGTTTCCTAGTGCCGGTTTGAAGTGCCTGCCGTTTTCACTGTAAAACCGGCCTGGAGCTTGAACCTCCCGATAGATATGTATGGAGTGGAGTTTGCAACTGAAAAGAAACTTTGTGTTCCCTTCAAGCTAGGTGAAGGACGGCTTTCACACACACTTATCTCTCAGAACTGAGCATGTGGAGAGACGTTCGTTCATCCAGCACAAAGGGAACGGGATGCAGAAGAAACACTTACTCTGGTTTCTCAGTCTGTTTCCTAATTCCGGTTTGAAGTGCCTGCCGTTTTCACTGTAAAAGCGGGTTGGAGCTTTAAACTACCCATATATATGTATGGAAAGTAGTTTACAACTGAAAAGAAACTTTGTGTTCCCTTCAAGCTAGGTGAAGGACGGCTTTCACACACACTTATCTCTCAGAACTGAGCATGTGGAGAGACGTTCGTTCATCCAGCACAAAGGGAACGGGTTGCAGGAGAAACACTTACTCTGGTTTCTGAGTCTATTTCCTAGTGCCGGTTTGAAGTGCCTGCCGTTTTCACTGTAAAAGCGGGTTGGAGCTTTAAACTACCCATATATATGTATGGAAAGTAGTTTACAACTGAAAAGAAACTTTGTGTTCCCTTCAAGCTAGGTGAAGGACGGCTTTCACACACACTTATCTCTCAGAACTGAGCATGTGGAGAGACGTTCGTTCATCCAGCACAAAGGGAACGGGTTGCAGGAGAAACACTTACTCTGGTTTATCAGTGTGTTTCCTAGTGCCGGTTTGAAGTGCCTGCCGTTTTCACTGTAAAACCGGCCTGGAGCTTGAACCTCCCCATAGATATGTATGGAGTGGAGTTTGCAACTGAAAAGAAACTTTTTGTTCCCTTCAAGCTAGGTGAAGGACGGCTTTCACACACACTTATCTCTCAGAACTGAGCATGTGGAGAGACGTTCGTTCATCCAGCACAAAGGGAACGGGATGCAGGAGAAACACTTACTCTGGTTTCTCAGTCTGTTTCCTAATGCCGGTTTGAAGTGCCTGCCGTTTTCACTGTAAAACCGGGTTGGAGCTTTAACCTCCCCATATATATGTATGGAGTGGATTTTGCAAGTGAAAAGAAACTTTGTGTTCCCTTCAAGCTAGGTGAAGGACGGCTTTCACACACACTTATCTCTCAGAACTGAGCATGTGGAGAGACGTTCGTTCATCCAGCACAAAGGGAACGGGTTGCAGGAGAAACACTTACTCTGGTTTCTGAGTCTGTTTCCTAGTGCCGGTTTGAAGTGCCTGCCGTTTTCACTGTAAAACCGGGTTGGAGCTTGAACCTCCCCATATATATGTATGGAGTGGAGTTTGCAAGTGAAAAGAAACTTTGTGTTCCCTTCAAGCTAGGTGAAGGACGGCTTTCACACACACTTATCTCTCAGAACTGAGCATGTGGAGAGACATTTGTTCATCCAGCACAAAGGGAACGGGTTGCAGGAGAAACACTTACTCTGGTTTCTCAGTCTGTTTCCTAGTGCCGGTTTGAAGTGCCTGCCGTTTTCACTGTAAAACCGGGTTGGAGCTTGAACCTCCCGATAGATATGTATGGAGTGGAGTTTGCAACTGAAAAGAAACTTTGTGTTCCCTTCAAGCTAGGTGAAGGACGGCTTTCACACACACTTATCTCTCAGAACTGAGCATGTGGAGAGACGTTCGTTCATCCAGCACAAAGGGAACGGGATGCAGGAGAAACACTTACTCTGGTTTCTCAGTCTGTTTCCTAATTCCGGTTTGAAGTGCCTGCCGTTTTCACTGTAAAACCTGGTTGGAGCTTTAAACTACCCATATATATGTATGGAAAGTAGTTTACAACTGAAAAGAAACTTTGTGTTCCCTTCAAGCTAGGTGAAGGACGGCTTTCACACACACTTATCTCTCAGAACTGAGCATGTGGAGAGACGTTCGTTCATCCAGCACAAAGGGAACGGGTTGCAGGAGAAACACTTACTCTGGTTTCTGAGTCTGTTTCCTAGTGCCGGTTTGAAGTGCCTGCCGTTTTCACTGTAAAACCGGCCTGGAGCTTGAACCTCCCCATATATATGTATGGAGTGGAGTTTGCAAGTGAAAAGAAACTTTGTGTTCCCTTCAAGCTAGGTGAAGGACGGCTTTCACACACACTTATCTCTCAGAACTGAGCATGTGGAGAGACGTTCGTTCATCCAGCACAAAGGGAACGGGTTGCAGGAGAAACACTTACTCTGGTTTCTCAGTGTGTTTCCTAGTGCCGGTTTGAAGTGCCTGCCGTTTTCACTGTAAAACCGGCCTGGAGCTTGAACCTCCCCATAGATATGTATGGAGTGGAGTTTGCAACTGAAAAGAAACTTTTTGTTCCCTTCAAGCTAGGTGAAGGACGGCTTTCACACACACTTATCTCTCAGAACTGAGCATGTGGAGAGACGTTCGTTCATCCAGCACAAAGGGAACGGGTTGCAGGAGAAACACTTACTCTGGTTTCTCAGTCTGTTTCCTAGTGCCGGTTTGAAGTGCCTGCCGTTTTCACTGTAAAACCGGGTTGGAGCTTGAACCTCCCCATATATATGTATGGAGTGGAGTTTGCTACTGAAAAGAAACTTTGTGTTCCCTTCAAGCTAGGTGAAGGACGGCTTTCACACACACTTATCTCTCAGAACTGAGCATGTGGAGAGACTTTTGTTCATCCAGCACAAATGAAACGGGTTGCAGGAGAAACACTTACTCTGGTTTCTCAGTCTGTTTCCTAGTGCCGGTTTGAAGTGCCTGCCGTTTTCACTGTAAAACCGGCCTGGAGCTTGAACCTCCCCATATATATGTGTGGAGTGGAGTTTGCAACTGAAAAGAAACTTTGTGTTCCCTTCAAGCTAGGTGAAGGACGGCTTTCACACACACTTATCTCTCAGAACTGAGCATGTGGAGAGACGTTCGTTCATCCAGCACAAAGGGAACGGGATGCAGGAGAAACACTTACTCTGGTTTCTCAGTCTGTTTCCTAATGCCGGTTTGAAGTGCCTGCCGTTTTCACTGTAAAACCGGGTTGGAGCTTTAACCTACCCATATATATGTATGCAGTGGATTTTGCAAGTGAAAAGAAACTTTGTGTTCCCTTCAAGTTAGGTGAAGGACGGCTTTCACACACACTTATCTCTCAGAACTGAGCATGTGGAGAGACGTTCGTTCATCCAGCACAAAGGGAACGGGTTGCAGTAGAAACACTTACTCTGGTTTCTGAGTCTGTTTCCTAGTGCCAGTTTGAAGTGCCTGCCGTTTTCACTGTAAACCGGGTTGGAGCTTGAACCTCCCCATATATATGTATGGAGTGGAGTTTGCAAGTGAAAAGAAACTTTGTGTTCCCTTCAAGCTAGGTGAAGGACGGCTTTCACACACACTTATCTCTCAGAACTGAGCATGTGGAGAGACGTTCGTTCATCCAGCACAAAGGGAACGGGTTGCAGGAGAAACACTTACTCTGGTTTCTCAGTCTGTTTCCTAGTGCCGGTTTGAATTGCCTGCCGTTTTCACTGTAAAAGCGGGTTGGAGCTTGAACCTCCCCATATATATGTATGGAGTGGAGTTTGCAAGTGAAAAGAAACTTTGTGTTCCCTTCAAGCTAGGTGAAGGACGGCTTTCACACACACTTATCTCTCAGAACTGAGCATGTGGAGAGACGTTCGTTCATCCAGCACAAAGGGAACGGGTTGCAGGAGAAACACTTACTCTGGTTTCTCAGTCTGTTTCCTAGTGCCGGTTTGAAGTGCCTGCCGTTTTCACTGTAAAACCGGCCTGGAGCTTGAACCTCCCTATATATATGTATGGAGTGGAGTTTGCAACTGAAAAGAAACTTTGTGTTCCCTTCAAGCTAGGTGAAGGACGGCTTTCACACACACTTATCTCTCAGAACTGAGCATGTGGAGAGACGTTCGTTCATCCAGCACAAAGGGAACGGGATGCAGGAGAAACACTTACTCTAGTTTCTCAGTCTGTTTCCTAATTCCGGTTTGAAGTGCCTGCCGTTTTCACTGTAAAACCTGGTTGGAGCTTTAAACTACCCATATATATGTATGGAAAGTAGTTTACAACTGAAAAGAAACTTTGTGTTCCCTTCAAGCTAGGTGAAGGACGGCTTTCACACACACTTATCTCTCAGAACTGAGCATGTGGAGAGACGTTCGTTCATCCAGCACAAAGGGAACGGGTTGCAGGAGAAACACTTACTCTGGTTTCTCAGTCTGTTTCCTAGTGCCGGTTTGAAGTGCCTGCCGTTTTCACTGTAAAACCGGGTTGGAGCTTGAACCTCCCCATATATATGTATGGAGTGGAGTTTGCAAGTGAAAAGAAACTTTGTGTTCCCTTCAAGCTAGGTGAAGGACGGCTTTCACACACACTTATCTCTCAGAACTGAGCATGTGGAGAGACGATCGTTCATCCAGCACAAAGGGAACGGGTTGCAGGAGAAACACTTACTCTGGTTTCTCACTGTGTTTCCTAGTGCCGGTTTGAAGTGCCTGCCGTTTTCACTGTAAAACCGGCCTGGAGCTTGAACCTCCCCATAGATATGTATGGAGTGGAGTTTGCAACTGAAAAGAAACTTTGTGTTCCCTTCAAGCTAGGTGAAGGACGGCTTTCACACACACTTATCTCTCAGAACTGAGCATGTGGAGAGACGTTCGTTCATCCAGCACATAGGGAACGGGTTGCAGGAGAAACACTTACTCTGGTTTCTCAGTCTGTTTCCTAATGCCGGTTTGAAGTGCCTGCCGTTTTCACAGTAAAACCGGGTTGGAGCTTTAACCTACCCATATATATGTATGGAAAGTAGTTTACAACTGAAAAGAAACGTTGTGTTCCCTTCAAGCTAGGTGAAGGACGGCTTTCACACACACTTATCTCTCAGAACTGAGCATGTGGAGAGACGTTCGTTCATCCAGCACAAAGGGAACGGGTTGCAGGAGAAACACTTACTCTGGTTTCTCAGTCTGTTTCCTAGTGCCGGTTTGAAGTGCCTGCCGTTTTCACTGTAAACCGGGTTGGAGCTTGAACCTCCCCATATATATGTATGGAGTGGAGTTTGCAAGTGAAAAGAAACTTTGTGTTCCCTTCAAGCTAGGTGAAGGACGGCTTTCACACACACTTATCTCTCAGAACTGAGCATGTGGAGAGACGTTCGTTCATCCAGCACATAGGGAACGGGTTGCAGGAGAAACACTTACTCTGGTTTCTCAGTCTGTTACCTAGTGCCGGTTTGAAGTGCCTGCCGTTTTCACTGTAAAACCGGGTTGGAGCTTGAACCTCCCCATATATATGTATGGAGTGGAGTTTGCAAGTGAAAAGAAACTTTGTGTTCCCTTCAAGCTAGGTGAAGGACGGCTTTCACACACACTTATCTCTCAGAACTGAGCATGTGGAGAGACGTTCGTTCATCCAGCACAAAGGGAACGGTTTGCAGGAGAAACCCTTACTCTGGATTCTCAGTCGGTTTCCTAGTGCCGGTTTGAAGTGCCTGCCGTTTTCACTGTAAAACCGCCCTGGAGCTTGAACCTCCCCATATATATGTATGGAGTGGAGTTTACAAGTGAAAAGAAACTTTGTGTTCCCTTCAAGCTAATTGAAGGACGGCTTTCACACACACTTATCTCTCAGAACTGAGCATGTGGAGAGACGTTAGTTCATCCAGCACAAAGGGAACGGGTTGCAGGAGAAACACTTACTCTGGTTTCTCAGTCTGTTTCCTAGTGCCGGTTTGAATTGCCTGCCGTTTTCACTGTAAAACCGGGTTGGAGCTTGAACCTCCCCATATATATGTATGGAGTGGAGTTTGCAAGTGAAAAGAAACTTTGTGTTCCCTTCAAGCTAGGTGAAGAACGGCTTTCACACACACTTATCTCTCAGAACTGAGCATGTGGAGAGACGTTCGTTCATCCAGCACAAAGGGAACGGGTTGCAGGAGAAACACTTACTCTGGTTTCTCAGTCTGTTTCCTAGTGCCGGTTTGAAGTGCCTGCCGTTTTCACTGTAAAACCGGCCTGCAGCTTGAACCTCCCCATATATATGTATGGAGTGGAGTTTGCAACTGAAAAGAAACTTTGTGTTCCCTTCAAGCTAGGTGAAGGACGGCTTTCACACACACTTATCTCTCAGAACTGAGCATGTGGGGAGACGTTCGTTCATCCACCACAAAGGGAACGGGATGCAGGAGAAACACTTACTCTGGTTTCTCAGTCTGTTTCCTAATTCCGGTTTGAAGTGCCTGCCGTTTTCACTGTAAAACCTGGTTGGAGCTTTAAACTACCCATATATATGTATGGAAAGTAGTTTACAACTGAAAAGAAACTTTGTGTTCCCTTCAAGCTAGGTGAAGGACGGCTTTCACACACACTTATCTCTCAGAACTGAGCATGTGGAGAGACGTTCGTTCATCCAGCACAAAGGGAACGGGTTGCAGGAGAAACACTTACTATGGTTTCTGAGTCTGTTTCCTAGTGCCGGTTTGAAGTGCCTGCCGTTTTCACTGTAAAACCGGGTTGGAGCTTGAACCTCCCCATATATATGTATGGAGTGGAGTTTGCAAGTGAAAAGAAACTTTGTGTTCCCTTCAAGCTAGGTGAAGGACGGCTTTCACACACACTTATCTCTCAGAACTGAGCATGTGGAGAGACGTTCGTTCATCCAGCACAAAGGGAACGGGTTGCAGGAGAAACACTTACTCTGGTTTCTCAGTGTGTTTCCTAGTGCCGGTTTGAAGTGCCTGCCGTTTTCACTGTAAAACCGGCCTGGAGCTTGAACCTCCCGATAGATATGTATGGAGTGGAGTTTGCAACTGAAAAGAAACTTTGTGTTCCCTTCAAGCTAGGTGAAGGACGGCTTTCACACACACTTATCTCTCAGAACTGAGCATGTGGAGAGACGTTCGTTCATCCAGCACAAAGGGAACGGGATGCAGAAGAAACACTTACTCTGGTTTCTCAGTCTGTTTCCTAATTCCGGTTTGAAGTGCCTGCCGTTTTCACTGTAAAAGCGGGTTGGAGCTTTAAACTACCCATATATATGTATGGAAAGTAGTTTACAACTGAAAAGAAACTTTGTGTTCCCTTCAAGCTAGGTGAAGGACGGCTTTCACACACACTTATCTCTCAGAACTGAGCATGTGGAGAGACGTTCGTTCATCCAGCACAAAGGGAACGGGTTGCAGGAGAAACACTTACTCTGGTTTCTGAGTCTATTTCCTAGTGCCGGTTTGAAGTGCCTGCCGTTTTCACTGTAAAAGCGGGTTGGAGCTTTAAACTACCCATATATATGTATGGAAAGTAGTTTACAACTGAAAAGAAACTTTGTGTTCCCTTCAAGCTAGGTGAAGGACGGCTTTCACACACACTTATCTCTCAGAACTGAGCATGTGGAGAGACGTTCGTTCATCCAGCACAAAGGGAACGGGTTGCAGGAGAAACACTTACTCTGGTTTATCAGTGTGTTTCCTAGTGCCGGTTTGAAGTGCCTGCCGTTTTCACTGTAAAACCGGCCTGGAGCTTGAACCTCCCCATAGATATGTATGGAGTGGAGTTTGCAACTGAAAAGAAACTTTTTGTTCCCTTCAAGCTAGGTGAAGGACGGCTTTCACACACACTTATCTCTCAGAACTGAGCATGTGGAGAGACGTTCGTTCATCCAGCACAAAGGGAACGGGATGCAGGAGAAACACTTACTCTGGTTTCTCAGTCTGTTTCCTAATGCCGGTTTGAAGTGCCTGCCGTTTTCACTGTAAAACCGGGTTGGAGCTTTAACCTCCCCATATATATGTATGGAGTGGATTTTGCAAGTGAAAAGAAACTTTGTGTTCCCTTCAAGCTAGGTGAAGGACGGCTTTCACACACACTTATCTCTCAGAACTGAGCATGTGGAGAGACGTTCGTTCATCCAGCACAAAGGGAACGGGTTGCAGGAGAAACACTTACTCTGGTTTCTGAGTCTGTTTCCTAGTGCCGGTTTGAAGTGCCTGCCGTTTTCACTGTAAAACCGGGTTGGAGCTTGAACCTCCCCATATATATGTATGGAGTGGAGTTTGCAAGTGAAAAGAAACTTTGTGTTCCCTTCAAGCTAGGTGAAGGACGGCTTTCACACACACTTATCTCTCAGAACTGAGCATGTGGAGAGACATTTGTTCATCCAGCACAAAGGGAACGGGTTGCAGGAGAAACACTTACTCTGGTTTCTCAGTCTGTTTCCTAGTGCCGGTTTGAAGTGCCTGCCGTTTTCACTGTAAAACCGGGTTGGAGCTTGAACCTCCCGATAGATATGTATGGAGTGGAGTTTGCAACTGAAAAGAAACTTTGTGTTCCCTTCAAGCTAGGTGAAGGACGGCTTTCACACACACTTATCTCTCAGAACTGAGCATGTGGAGAGACGTTCGTTCATCCAGCACAAAGGGAACGGGATGCAGGAGAAACACTTACTCTGGTTTCTCAGTCTGTTTCCTAATTCCGGTTTGAAGTGCCTGCCGTTTTCACTGTAAAACCTGGTTGGAGCTTTAAACTACCCATATATATGTATGGAAAGTAGTTTACAACTGAAAAGAAACTTTGTGTTCCCTTCAAGCTAGGTGAAGGACGGCTTTCACACACACTTATCTCTCAGAACTGAGCATGTGGAGAGACGTTCGTTCATCCAGCACAAAGGGAACGGGTTGCAGGAGAAACACTTACTCTGGTTTCTGAGTCTGTTTCCTAGTGCCGGTTTGAAGTGCCTGCCGTTTTCACTGTAAAACCGGCCTGGAGCTTGAACCTCCCCATATATATGTATGGAGTGGAGTTTGCAAGTGAAAAGAAACTTTGTGTTCCCTTCAAGCTAGGTGAAGGACGGCTTTCACACACACTTATCTCTCAGAACTGAGCATGTGGAGAGACGTTCGTTCATCCAGCACAAAGGGAACGGGTTGCAGGAGAAACACTTACTCTGGTTTCTCAGTGTGTTTCCTAGTGCCGGTTTGAAGTGCCTGCCGTTTTCACTGTAAAACCGGCCTGGAGCTTGAACCTCCCCATAGATATGTATGGAGTGGAGTTTGCAACTGAAAAGAAACTTTTTGTTCCCTTCAAGCTAGGTGAAGGACGGCTTTCACACACACTTATCTCTCAGAACTGAGCATGTGGAGAGACGTTCGTTCATCCAGCACAAAGGGAACGGGTTGCAGGAGAAACACTTACTCTGGTTTCTCAGTCTGTTTCCTAGTGCCGGTTTGAAGTGCCTGCCGTTTTCACTGTAAAACCGGGTTGGAGCTTGAACCTCCCCATATATATGTATGGAGTGGAGTTTGCTACTGAAAAGAAACTTTGTGTTCCCTTCAAGCTAGGTGAAGGACGGCTTTCACACACACTTATCTCTCAGAACTGAGCATGTGGAGAGACTTTTGTTCATCCAGCACAAATGAAACGGGTTGCAGGAGAAACACTTACTCTGGTTTCTCAGTCTGTTTCCTAGTGCCGGTTTGAAGTGCCTGCCGTTTTCACTGTAAAACCGGCCTGGAGCTTGAACCTCCCCATATATATGTGTGGAGTGGAGTTTGCAACTGAAAAGAAACTTTGTGTTCCCTTCAAGCTAGGTGAAGGACGGCTTTCACACACACTTATCTCTCAGAACTGAGCATGTGGAGAGACGTTCGTTCATCCAGCACAAAGGGAACGGGATGCAGGAGAAACACTTACTCTGGTTTCTCAGTCTGTTTCCTAATGCCGGTTTGAAGTGCCTGCCGTTTTCACTGTAAAACCGGGTTGGAGCTTTAACCTACCCATATATATGTATGCAGTGGATTTTGCAAGTGAAAAGAAACTTTGTGTTCCCTTCAAGTTAGGTGAAGGACGGCTTTCACACACACTTATCTCTCAGAACTGAGCATGTGGAGAGACGTTCGTTCATCCAGCACAAAGGGAACGGGTTGCAGTAGAAACACTTACTCTGGTTTCTGAGTCTGTTTCCTAGTGCCAGTTTGAAGTGCCTGCCGTTTTCACTGTAAACCGGGTTGGAGCTTGAACCTCCCCATATATATGTATGGAGTGGAGTTTGCAAGTGAAAAGAAACTTTGTGTTCCCTTCAAGCTAGGTGAAGGACGGCTTTCACACACACTTATCTCTCAGAACTGAGCATGTGGAGAGACGTTCGTTCATCCAGCACAAAGGGAACGGGTTGCAGGAGAAACACTTACTCTGGTTTCTCAGTCTGTTTCCTAGTGCCGGTTTGAATTGCCTGCCGTTTTCACTGTAAAAGCGGGTTGGAGCTTGAACCTCCCCATATATATGTATGGAGTGGAGTTTGCAAGTGAAAAGAAACTTTGTGTTCCCTTCAAGCTAGGTGAAGGACGGCTTTCACACACACTTATCTCTCAGAACTGAGCATGTGGAGAGACGTTCGTTCATCCAGCACAAAGGGAACGGGTTGCAGGAGAAACACTTACTCTGGTTTCTCAGTCTGTTTCCTAGTGCCGGTTTGAAGTGCCTGCCGTTTTCACTGTAAAACCGGCCTGGAGCTTGAACCTCCCTATATATATGTATGGAGTGGAGTTTGCAACTGAAAAGAAACTTTGTGTTCCCTTCAAGCTAGGTGAAGGACGGCTTTCACACACACTTATCTCTCAGAACTGAGCATGTGGAGAGACGTTCGTTCATCCAGCACAAAGGGAACGGGATGCAGGAGAAACACTTACTCTAGTTTCTCAGTCTGTTTCCTAATTCCGGTTTGAAGTGCCTGCCGTTTTCACTGTAAAACCTGGTTGGAGCTTTAAACTACCCATATATATGTATGGAAAGTAGTTTACAACTGAAAAGAAACTTTGTGTTCCCTTCAAGCTAGGTGAAGGACGGCTTTCACACACACTTATCTCTCAGAACTGAGCATGTGGAGAGACGTTCGTTCATCCAGCACAAAGGGAACGGGTTGCAGGAGAAACACTTACTCTGGTTTCTCAGTCTGTTTCCTAGTGCCGGTTTGAAGTGCCTGCCGTTTTCACTGTAAAACCGGGTTGGAGCTTGAACCTCCCCATATATATGTATGGAGTGGAGTTTGCAAGTGAAAAGAAACTTTGTGTTCCCTTCAAGCTAGGTGAAGGACGGCTTTCACACACACTTATCTCTCAGAACTGAGCATGTGGAGAGACGATCGTTCATCCAGCACAAAGGGAACGGGTTGCAGGAGAAACACTTACTCTGGTTTCTCACTGTGTTTCCTAGTGCCGGTTTGAAGTGCCTGCCGTTTTCACTGTAAAACCGGCCTGGAGCTTGAACCTCCCCATAGATATGTATGGAGTGGAGTTTGCAACTGAAAAGAAACTTTGTGTTCCCTTCAAGCTAGGTGAAGGACGGCTTTCACACACACTTATCTCTCAGAACTGAGCATGTGGAGAGACGTTCGTTCATCTAGCACAAAGGGAACGGGATGCAGGAGAAACACTTACTCTGGTTTCTCAGTCTGTTTCCTAATGCCGGTTTGAAGTGCCTGCCGTTTTCACTGTAAAACCGGGTTGGAGCTTTAACCTCCCCATATATATGTATGGAGTGGATTTTGCAAGTGAAAAGAAACTTTGTGTTCCCTTCAAGCTAGGTGAAGGACGGCTTTCACACACACTTATCTCTCAGAACTGAGCATGTGGAGAGACGTTCGTTCATCCAGCACAAAGGGAACGGGTTGCAGGAGAAACACTTACTCTGGTTTCTCAGTCTGTTTCCTAGTGCTGGTTTGAAGTGCCTGCCGTTTTCACTGTAAAACCGGCCTGGAGCTTGAACCTCCCCATATATATGTATGGAGTGGAGTTTGCAAGTGAAAAGAAACTTTGTGTTCCCTTCAAGCTAGGTGAAGGACGGCTTTCACACACACTTATCTCTCAGAACTGAGCATGTGGAGAGACGTCCGTTCATCCAGCACATAGGGAACGGTTTGCAGGAGAAACACTTACTCTGGTTTCTCAGTCTGTTTCCTAATGCCGGTTTGAAGTGCCTGCCGTTTTCACAGTAAAACCGGGTTCTAGCTTTAACCTACCCATATATATGTATGGAAAGTAGTTTACAACTGAAAAGAAACTTTGTGTTCCCTTCAAGCTAGGTGAAGGACGGCTTTCACACACACTTATCTCTCAGAACTGAGCATGTGGAGAGACGTTCGTTCATCCAGCACAAAGGGAACGGGTTGCAGGAGAAACACTTACTCTGGTTTCTGAGTCTGTTTCCTAGTGCCGGTTTGAAGTGCCTGCCTTTTTCACTGTAAAACCGGGTTGGAGCTTGAACCTCCCCATATATATGTATGGAGTGGAGTTTGCAAGTGAAAAGAAACTTTGTGTTCCCTTCAAGCTAGGTGAAGGACGGCTTTCACACACACTTATCTCTCAGAACTGAGCATGTGGAGAGACGTTCGTTCATCCAGCACATAGGGAACGGGTTGCAGGAGAAACACTTACTCTGATTTCTCAGTCTGTTTCCTAATGCCGGTTTGATGTGCCTGCCGTTTTCACAGTAAAACCGGGTTCTAGCTTTAACCTACCCATATATATGTATGGAAAGTAGTTTACAACTGAAAAGAAACTTTGTGTTCCCTTCAAGCTAGGTGAAGGACGGCTTTCACACACACTTATCTCTCAGAACTGAGCATGTGGAGATACGTTCGTTCATCCAGCACAAAGGGAACGGTTTGCAGGAGAAACACTTACTCTGGTTTCTGAGTCTGTTTCCTAGTGCCGGTTTGAAGTGCCTGCCGTTTTCACTGTAAACCCGGGTTGGAGCTTGAACCTCCCCATATATATGTATGGAGTGGAGTTTGCAAGTGAAAAGAAACTTTGTGTTCCCTTCAAGCTAGGTGAAGGACGGCTTTCACACACACTTATCTCTCAGAACTGAGCATGTGGAGAGACGTTCGTTCATCCAGCACATAGGGAACGGGTTGCAGGAGAAACACTTACTCTGGTTTCTCAGTCTGTTTCCTAATGCCGGTTTGAAGTGCCTGCCGTTTTCACAGTAAAACCGGGTTGGAGCTTTAACCTACCCATATATATGTATGGAAAGTAGTTTACAACTGAAAAGAAACGTTGTGTTCCCTTCAAGCTAGGTGAAGGACGGCTTTCACACACACTTATCTCTCAGAACTGAGCATGTGGAGAGACGTTCGTTCATCCAGCACAAAGGGAACGGGTTGCAGGAGAAACACTTACTCTGGTTTCTCAGTCTGTTTCCTAGTGCCGGTTTGAAGTGCCTGCCGTTTTCACTGTAAACCGGGTTGGAGCTTGAACCTCCCCATATATATGTATGGAGTGGAGTTTGCAAGTGAAAAGAAACTTTGTGTTCCCTTCAAGCTAGGTGAAGGACGGCTTTCACACACACTTATCTCTCAGAACTGAGCATGTGGAGAGACGTTCGTTCATCCAGCACATAGGGAACGGGTTGCAGGAGAAACACTTACTCTGGTTTCTCAGTCTGTTACCTAGTGCCGGTT
This sequence comes from Vicugna pacos, assembly GCF_048564905.1. Lineage (NCBI taxonomy): Eukaryota > Metazoa > Chordata > Mammalia > Artiodactyla > Camelidae > Vicugna > Vicugna pacos. The sequence continues at coordinate 5,450,565 of NW_027328742.1, forward strand.
TGAAGTGCCTGCCGTTTTCACTGTAAAACCGGGTTGGAGCTTGAACCTCCCCATATATATGTATGGAGTGGAGTTTGCAAGTGAAAAGAAACTTTGTGTTCCCTTCAAGCTAGGTGAAGGACGGCTTTCACACACACTTATCTCTCAGAACTGAGCATGTGGAGAGACGTTCGTTCATCCAGCACAAAGGGAACGGTTTGCAGGAGAAACCCTTACTCTGGATTCTCAGTCGGTTTCCTAGTGCCGGTTTGAAGTGCCTGCCGTTTTCACTGTAAAACCGCCCTGGAGCTTGAACCTCCCCATATATATGTATGGAGTGGAGTTTACAAGTGAAAAGAAACTTTGTGTTCCCTTCAAGCTAATTGAAGGACGGCTTTCACACACACTTATCTCTCAGAACTGAGCATGTGGAGAGACGTTAGTTCATCCAGCACAAAGGGAACGGGTTGCAGGAGAAACACTTACTCTGGTTTCTCAGTCTGTTTCCTAGTGCCGGTTTGAATTGCCTGCCGTTTTCACTGTAAAACCGGGTTGGAGCTTGAACCTCCCCATATATATGTATGGAGTGGAGTTTGCAAGTGAAAAGAAACTTTGTGTTCCCTTCAAGCTAGGTGAAGAACGGCTTTCACACACACTTATCTCTCAGAACTGAGCATGTGGAGAGACGTTCGTTCATCCAGCACAAAGGGAACGGGTTGCAGGAGAAACACTTACTCTGGTTTCTCAGTCTGTTTCCTAGTGCCGGTTTGAAGTGCCTGCCGTTTTCACTGTAAAACCGGCCTGCAGCTTGAACCTCCCCATATATATGTATGGAGTGGAGTTTGCAACTGAAAAGAAACTTTGTGTTCCCTTCAAGCTAGGTGAAGGACGGCTTTCACACACACTTATCTCTCAGAACTGAGCATGTGGGGAGACGTTCGTTCATCCACCACAAAGGGAACGGGATGCAGGAGAAACACTTACTCTGGTTTCTCAGTCTGTTTCCTAATTCCGGTTTGAAGTGCCTGCCGTTTTCACTGTAAAACCTGGTTGGAGCTTTAAACTACCCATATATATGTATGGAAAGTAGTTTACAACTGAAAAGAAACTTTGTGTTCCCTTCAAGCTAGGTGAAGGACGGCTTTCACACACACTTATCTCTCAGAACTGAGCATGTGGAGAGACGTTCGTTCATCCAGCACAAAGGGAACGGGTTGCAGGAGAAACACTTACTATGGTTTCTGAGTCTGTTTCCTAGTGCCGGTTTGAAGTGCCTGCCGTTTTCACTGTAAAACCGGGTTGGAGCTTGAACCTCCCCATATATATGTATGGAGTGGAGTTTGCAAGTGAAAAGAAACTTTGTGTTCCCTTCAAGCTAGGTGAAGGACGGCTTTCACACACACTTATCTCTCAGAACTGAGCATGTGGAGAGACGTTCGTTCATCCAGCACAAAGGGAACGGGTTGCAGGAGAAACACTTACTCTGGTTTCTCAGTGTGTTTCCTAGTGCCGGTTTGAAGTGCCTGCCGTTTTCACTGTAAAACCGGCCTGGAGCTTGAACCTCCCGATAGATATGTATGGAGTGGAGTTTGCAACTGAAAAGAAACTTTGTGTTCCCTTCAAGCTAGGTGAAGGACGGCTTTCACACACACTTATCTCTCAGAACTGAGCATGTGGAGAGACGTTCGTTCATCCAGCACAAAGGGAACGGGATGCAGGAGAAACACTTACTCTGGTTTCTCAGTCTGTTTCCTAATGCCGGTTTGAAGTGCCTGCCGTTTTCACTGTAAAACCGGGTTGGAGCTTTAACCTCCCCATATATATGTATGGAGTGGATTTTGCAAGTGAAAAGAAACTTTGTGTTCCCTTCAAGCTAGGTGAAGGACGGCTTTCACACACACTTATCTCTCAGAACTGAGCATGTGGAGAGACGTTCGTTCATCCAGCACAAAGGGAACGGGTTGCAGGAGAAACACTTACTCTGGATTCTCAGACTGTTTCCTAGTGCCGGTTTGAAGTGCCTGCCGTTTTCACTGTAAAACCGGGTTGGAGCTTGAACCTCCCCATATATATGTATGGAGTGGAGTTTGCTACTGAAAAGAAACTTTGTGTTCCCTTCAAGCTAGGTGAAGGACGGCTTTCACACACACTTATCTCTCAGAACTGAGCATGTGGAGAGACTTTTGTTCATCCAGCACAAAGGAAACGGGTTGCAGGAGAAACACTTACTCTGGTTTCTCAGTCTGTTTCCTAGTTCCGGTTTGAAGTGCCTGCCGTTTTCACTGTAAAACCGGCCTGGAGCTTGAACCTCCCCATAGATATGTATGGAGTGGAGTTTGCAACTGAAAAGAAACTTTGTGTTCCCTTCAAGCTAGGTGAAGGACGGCTTTCACACACACTTATCTCTCAGAACTGAGCATGTGGAGAGAAGTTCGTTCATCCAGCACAAATGGAACGGGATGGAGGAGAAACACTTACTCTGGTTTCTCAGTCTGTTTCCTAATGCCGGTTTGAAGTGCCTGCCGTTTTCACTGTAAAACCGGGTTGGAGCTTTAACCTACCCATATATATGTATGCAGTGGATTTTGCAAGTGAAAAGAAACTTTGTGTTCCCTTCAAGTTAGGTGAAGGACGGCTTTCACACACACTTATCTCTCAGAACTGAGCATGTGGAGAGACGTTCGTTCATCCAGCACAAAGGGAACGGGTTGCAGTAGAAACACTTACTCTGGTTTCTGAGTCTGTTTCCTAGTGCCAGTTTGAAGTGCCTGCCGTTTTCACTGTAAACCGGGTTGGAGCTTGAACCTCCCCATATATATGTATGGAGTGGAGTTTGCAAGTGAAAAGAAACTTTGTGTTCCCTTCAAGCTAGGTGAAGGACGGCTTTCACACACACTTATCTCTCAGAACTGAGCATGTGGAGAGACGTTCGTTCATCCAGCACAAAGGGAACGGGTTGCAGGAGAAACACTTACTCTGGTTTCTCAGTCTGTTTCCTAGTGCCGGTTTGAAGTGCCTGCCGTTTTCACTGTAAAAGCGGGTTGGAGCTTGAACCTCCCCATATATATGTATGGAGTGGAGTTTGCAAGTGAAAAGAAACTTTGTGTTCCCTTCAAGCTAGGTGAAGGACGGCTTTCACACACACTTATCTCTCAGAACTGAGCATGTGGAGAGACTTTTGTTCATCCAGCACAAAGGGAACGGGTTGCAGGAGAAACACTTACTCTGGTTTCTCAGTCTGATTCCTAGTGCCGGTTTGAAGTGCCTGCCGTTTTCACTGTAAAACCGGCCTGGAGCTTCAACCTCCGTATATATATGTATGGAGTGGAGTTTGCAACTGAAAAGAAACTTTGTGTTCCCTTCAAGCTAGGTGAAGGACGGCTTTCACACACACTTATCTCTCAGAACTGAGCATGTGGAGAGACGTTCGTTCATCCAGCACAAAGGGAACGGGATGCAGGAGAAACACTTACTCTGGTTTCTCAGTCTGTTTCCTAATTCCGGTTTGAAGTGCCTGCCGTTTTCACTGTAAAACCTGGTTGGAGCTTTAAACTACCCATATATATGTATGGAAAGTAGTTTACAACTGAAAAGAAACTTTGTGTTCCCTTCAAGCTAGGTGAAGGACGGCTTTCACACACACTTATCTCTCAGAACTGAGCATGTGGAGAGACGTTCGTTCATCCAGCACAAAGGGAACGGGTTGCAGGAGAAACACTTACTCTGGTTTCTGAGTCTGTTTCCTAGTGCCGGTTTGAAGTGCCTGCCTTTTTCACTGTAAAACCGGGTTGGAGCTTGAACCTCCCCATATATATGTATGGAGTGGAGTTTGCAAGTGAAAAGAAACTTTGTGTTCCCTTCAAGCTAGGTGAAGGACGGCTTTCACACACACTTATCTCTCAGAACTGAGCATGTGGAGAGACGTTCGTTCATCCAGCACAAAGGGAACGGGTTGCAGGAGAAACACTTACTCTGGTTTCTCAGTGTGTTTCCTAGTGCCGGTTTGAAGTGCCTGCCGTTTTCACTGTAAAACCGGCCTGGAGCTTGAACCTCCCCATAGATATGTATGGAGTGGAGTTTGCAACTGAAAAGAAACTTTGTGTTCCCTTCAAGCTAGGTGAAGGACGGCTTTCACACACACTTATCTCTCAGAACTGAGCATGTGGAGAGACGTTCGTTCATCTAGCACAAAGGGAACGGGATGCAGGAGAAACACTTACTCTGGTTTCTCAGTCTGTTTCCTAATGCCGGTTTGAAGTGCCTGCCGTTTTCACTGTAAAACCGGGTTGGAGCTTTAACCTCCCCATATATATGTATGGAGTGGATTTTGCAAGTGAAAAGAAACTTTGTGTTCCCTTCAAGCTAGGTGAAGGACGGCTTTCACACACACTTATCTCTCAGAACTGAGCATGTGGAGAGACGTTCGTTCATCCAGCACAAAGGGAACGGGTTGCAGGAGAAACACTTACTCTGGTTTCTGAGTCTGTTTCCTAGTGCCGGTTTGAAGTGCCTGCCTTTTTCACTGTAAAACCGGGTTGGAGCTTGAACCTCCCCTTATATATGTATGGAGTGGAGTTTGCAAGTGAAAAGAAACTTTGTGTTCCCTTCAAGCTAGGTGAAGGACGGCTTTCACACACACTTATCTCTCAGAACTGAGCATGTGGAGAGACGTTCGTTCATCCAGCACAAAGGGAACGGGTTGCAGGAGAAACACTTACTCTGGTTTCTCAGTCTGTTTCCTAATGCCGGTTTGAAGTGCCTGCCGTTTTCACAGTAAAACCGGGTTCTAGCTTTAACCTACCCATATATATGTATGGAAAGTAGTTTACAACTGAAAAGAAACTTTGTGTTCCCTTCAAGCTAGGTGAAGGACGGCTTTCACACACACTTATCTCTCAGAACTGAGCATGTGGATATACGTTCGTTCATCCAGCACAAAGGGAACGGGTTGCAGGAGAAACACTTACTCTGGTTTCTGAGTCTGTTTCCTAGTGCCGGTTTGAAGTGCCTGCCGTTTTCACTGTAAAACCGGGTTGGAGCTTGAACCTCCCCATATATATGTATGGAGTGGAGTTTGCAAGTGAAAAGAAACTTTGTGTTCCCTTCAAGCTAGGTGAAGGACGGCTTTCACACACACTTATCTCTCAGAACTGAGCATGTGGAGAGACGTTCGTTCATCCAGCACATAGGGAACGGGTTGCAGGAGAAACACTTACTCTGGTTTCTCAGTCTGTTTCCTAATGCCGGTTTGAAGTGCCTGCCGTTTTCACAGTAAAACCGGGTTGGAGCTTTAACCTACCCATATATATGTATGGAAAGTAGTTTACAACTGAAAAGAAACGTTGTGTTCCCTTCAAGATAGGTGAAGGACGGCTTTCACACACACTTATCTCTCAGAACTGAGCATGTGGAGAGACGTTCGTTCATCCAGCACAAAGGGAACGGGTTGCAGGAGAAACACTTACTCTGGTTTCTCAGTCTGTTTCCTAGTGCCGGTTTGAAGTGCCTGCCGTTTTCACTGTAAACCGGGTTGGAGCTTGAACCTCCCCATATATATGTATGGAGTGGAGTTTGCAAGTGAAAAGAAACTTTGTGTTCCCTTCAAGCTAGGTGAAGGACGGCTTTCACACACACTTATCTCTCAGAACTGAGCATGTGGAGATACGTTCGTTCATCCAGCACATAGGGAACGGGTTGCAGGAGAAACACTTACTCTGGTTTCTCAGTCTGTTTCCTAGTGCCGGTTTGAAGTGCCTGCCGTTTTCACTGTAAAACCGGGTTGGAGCTTGAACCTCCCCATATATATGTATGGAGTGGAGTTTGCAAGTGAAAAGAAACTTTGTGTTCCCTTCAAGCTAGGTGAAGTACGGCTTTCACACACACTTATCTCTCAGAACTGAGCATGTGGAGAGACGTTCGTTCATCCAGCACAAAGGGAACGGGTTGCAGGAGAAACACTTACTCTGGTTTCTCAGTCTGTTTCCTAGTGCCGGTTTGAAGTGCCTGCCGTTTTCACTGTAAAACCGGCCTGGAGTTTGAACCTCCCCATATATATGTATTTAGTGGAGTTTGCAACTGAAAACAAACTTTGTGTTCCCTTCAAGCTAGGTGAAGGACGGCTTTCACACACACTTATCTCTCAGAACTGAGCATGTGGAGAGACGTTCGTTCATCCAGCACAAAGGGAACGGTTTGCAGGAGAAACCCTTACTCTGGATTCTCAGTCGGTTTCCTAGTGCCGGTTTGAAGTGCCTGCCGTTTTCACTGTAAAACCGGCCTGGAGCTTGAACCTCCCCATATATATGTATGGAGTGGAGTTTACAAGTGAAAAGAAACTTTGTGTTCCCTTCAAGCTAATTGAAGGACGGCTTTCACACACACTTATCTCTCAGAACTGAGCATGTGGAGAGACGTTAGTTCATCCAGCACAAAGGGAACGGGTTGCAGGAGAAACACTTACTCTGGTTTCTCAGTCTGTTTCCTAGTGCCGGTTTTAAGTGCCTGCCGTTTTCACTGTAAAACCGGCCTGCAGCTTGAACCTCCCCATATATATGTATGGAGTGGAGTTTGCAAGTGAAAAGAAACTTTGTGTTCCCTTCAAGCTAGGTGAAGGACGGCTTTCACACACACTTATCTCTCAGAACTGAGCATGTGGAGAGACGTTCGTTCATCCAGCACAAAGGGAACGGGTTGCAGGAGAAACACTTACTCTGGTTTCTCAGACTGTTTCCTAGTCCCGGTTTGAAGTGCCTGCCGTTTTCACTGTAAAACCGGCCTGCAGCTTGAACCTCCCCATATATATGTATGGAGTGGAGTTTGCAACTGAAAAGAAACTTTGTGTTCCCTTCAAGCTAGGTGAAGGACGGCTTTCACACACACTTATCTCTCAGAACTGAGCATGTGGAGAGACGTTCGTTCATCCAGCACAAAGGGAACGGGTTGCAGGAGAAACACTTACTCTGGTTTCTCAGTCTGTTTCCTAGTGCCGGTTTGAATTGCCTGCCGTTTTCACTGTAAAACCGGGTTGGAGCTTGAACCTCCCCATATATATGTATGGAAAGGAGTTTGCAAGTGAAAAGAAACTTTGTGTTCCCTTCAAGCTAGGTGAAGGACGGCTTTCACACACACTTATCTCTCAGAACTGAGCATGTGGAGAGACGTTCGTTCATCCAGCACATAGGGAACGGGTTGCAGGAGAAACACTTACTCTGGTTTCTCAGTCTGTTTCCTAGTGCCGGTTTGAAGTGCCTGCCGTTTTCACTGTAAAACCGGGTTGGAGCTTGAACCTCCCCATATATATGTATGGATTGGAGTTTGCAACTGAAAAGAAACTTTGTGTTCCCTTCAAGCTAGGTGAAGGACGGCTTTCACACACACTTATCTCACAGAACTGAGCATGTGGAGAGACGTTCGTTCATCCAGCACAAAGGGAACGGGTTGCAGGAGAAACACTTACTCTGGTTTCTGAGTCTGTTTCCTAGTGCCTGTTTGAAGTGCCTGCCGTTTTCACTGTAAACCGGGTTGGAGCTTGAACCTCCCCATATATATGTATGGAGTGGAGTTTGCAAGTGAAAAGAAACTTTGTGTTCCCTTCAAGCTAGGTGAAGGACGGCTTTCACACACACTTATCTCTCAGAACTGAGCATGTGGAGAGACGTTCGTTCATCCAGCACATAGGGAACGGGTTGCAGGAGAAACACTTACTCTGGTTTCTCAGTCTGTTTCCTAGTGCCGGTTTGAAGTGCCTGCCGTTTTCACTGTAAAACCGGGTTGGAGCTTGAACCTCCCCATATATATGTATGGAGTGGAGTTTGCAAGTGAAAAGAAACTTTGTGTTCCCTTCAAGCTAGGTGAAGTACGGCTTTCACACACACTTATCTCTCAGAACTGAACATGTGGAGAGACGTTCGTTCATCCAGCACAAAGGGAACGGGTTGCAGGAGAAACACTTACTCTGGTTTCTCAGTCTGTTTCCTAGTGCCGGTTTGAAGTGCCTGCCGTTTTCACTGTAAAACCGGCCTGGAGTTTGAACCTCCCCATATATATGTATGGAGTGGAGTTTGCAACTGAAAAGAAACTTTGTGTTCCCTTCAAGCTAGGTGAAGGACGGCTTTCACACACACTTATCTCTCAGAACTGAGCATGTGGAGAGACGTTCGTTCATCCAGCACAAAGGGAACGGGTTGCAGGAGAAACACTTACTCTGGTTTCTCAGTCTGTTTCCTAGTGCCGGTTTGAATTGCCTGCCGTTTTCCCTGTAAAACCGGGTTGGAGCTTGAACCTCCCCATATATATGTATGGAGTGGAGTTTGCAAGTGAAAAGAAACTTTGTGTTCCCTTCAAGCTAGGTGAAGGACGGCTTTCACACACACTTATCTCTCAGAACTGAGCATGTGGAGAGACGTTCGTTCATCCAGCACAAAGGAAACGGGTTGCAGGAGAAACACTTACTCTGGTTTCTCAGTCTGTTTCCTAATGCCGGTTTGAAGTGCCTGCCGTTTTCACTGTAAAACCGGGTTGGAGCTTTAACCTACCCATATATATGTATGCAGTGGATTTTGAAAGTGAAAAGAAACTTTGTGTTCCCTTCAAGTTAGGTGAAGGACGGCTTTCACACACACTTATCTCTCAGAACTGAGCATGTGGAGAGACGTTCGTTCATCCAGCACAAAGGGAACGGGTTGCAGTAGAAACACTTACTCTGGTTTCTGAGTCTGTCTCCTAGTGCCAGTTTGAAGTGCCTGCCGTTTTCACTGTAAACCGGGTTGGAGCTTGAACCTCCCCATATATATGTATGGAGTGGAGTTTGCAAGTGAAAAGAAACTTTGTGTTCCCTTCAAGCTAGGTGAAGGACGGCTTTCACACACACTTATCTCTCAGAACTGAGCATGTGGAGAGACGTTCGTTCATCCAGCACAAAGGGAACGGGTTGCAGGAGAAACACTTACTCTGGTTTCTCAGTCTGTTTCCTAGTGCCGGTTTGAATTGCCTGCCGTTTTCACTGTAAAAGCGGGTTGGAGCTTGAACCTCCCCATATATATGTATGGAGTGGAGTTTGCAAGTGAAAAGAAACTTTGTGTTCCCTTCAAGCTAGGTGAAGGACGGCTTTCACACACACTTATCTCTCAGAACTGAGCATGTGGAGAGACGTTCGTTCATCCAGCACAAAGGGAACGGGTTGCAGGAGAAACACTTACTCTGGTTTCTCAGTCTGTTTCCTAGTGCCGGTTTGAAGTGCCTGCCGTTTTCACTGTAAAAGCGGGTTGGAGCTTGAACCTCCCCATATATATGTATGGAGTGGAGTTTGCAAGTGAAAAGAAACTTTGTGTTCCCTTCAAGCTAGGTGAAGGACGGCTTTCACACACACTTATCTCTCAGAACTGAGCATGTGGAGAGACTTTTGTTCATCCAGCACAAAGGGAACGGGTTGCAGGAGAAACACTTACTCTGGTTTCTCAGTCTGTTTCCTAGTGCCGGTTTGAAGTGCCTGCCGTTTTCACTGTAAAACCGGCCTGGAGCTTGAACCTCCCTATATATATGTATGGAGTGGAGTTTGCAACTGAAAAGAAACTTTGTGTTCCCTTCAAGCTAGGTGAAGGACGGCTTTCACACACACTTATCTCTCAGAACTGAGCATGTGGAGAGACGTTCGTTCATCCAGCACAAAGGGAACGGGATGCAGGAGAAACACTTACTCTAGTTTCTCAGTCTGTTTCCTAATTCCGGTTTGAAGTGCCTGCCGTTTTCACTGTAAAACCGGGTTGGAGCTTGAACCTCCCCATATATATGTATGGAGTGGAGTTTGCAAGTGAAAAGAAACTTTGTGTTCCCTTCAAGCTAGGTGAAGGACGGCTTTCACACACACTTATCTCTCAGAACTGAGCATGTGGAGAGACGTTCGTTCATCCAGCACAAAGGGAACGGGTTGCAGGAGAAACACTTACTCTGGTTTCTCAGTGTGTTTCCTAGTGCCGGTTTGAAGTGCCTGCCGTTTTCACTGTAAAACCGGCCTGGAGCTTGAACCTCCCCATAGATATGTATGGAGTGGAGTTTGCAACTGAAAAGAAACTTTGTGTTCCCTTCAAGCTAGGTGAAGGACGGCTTTCACACACACTTATCTCTCAGAACTGAGCATGTGGAGAGACGTTCGTTCATCCAGCACAAAGGGAACGGGATGCAGGAGAAACACTTACTCTGGTTTCTCAGTCTGTTTCCTAATGCCGGTTTGAAGTGCCTGCCGTTTTCACTGTAAAACCGGGTTGGAGCTTTAACCTCCCCATATATATGTATGGAGTGGATTTTGCAAGTGAAAAGAAACTTTGTGTTCCCTTCAAGCTAGGTGAAGGACGGCTTTCCCACACACTTATCTCTCAGAACTGAGCATGTGGAGAGACATTCGTTCATCCAGCACAAAGGGAACGGGTTGCAGGAGAAACAGTTACTCTGGTTTCTCAGTCTGTTTCCTAGTGCCGGTTTGAAGTGCCTGCCGTTTTCACTGTAAAACCGGCCTGGAGCTTGAACCTCCCCATATATATATGTATGGAGTGGAGTTTGCAAGTGAAAAGAAACTTTGTGTTCCCTTCAAGCTAGGTGAAGGACGGCTTTCACACACACTTATCTCTCAGAACTGAGCATGTGGAGAGACGTCCGTTCATCCAGCACATAGGGAACGGGTTGCAGGAGAAACACTTACTCTGGTTTCTCAGTCTGTTTCCTAGTGCCGGTTTGAAGTGCCTGCCGTTTTCACTGTAAAACCGGCCTGGAGCTTTAACCTCACCATATATATGTATGGAGTGGAGTTTGCAAGTGAAAAGAAACTTTGTGTTCCCTTCAAGCTAGGTGAAGGACGGCTTTCACACACATTTATCTCTCAGAACTGAGCATGTGGAGAGACGTTCGTTCATCCAGCACAAAGGGAACGGGTTGCAGGAGAAACACTTACTCTGGTTTCTCAGTCTGTTTCCTAGTGCCGGTTTGAATTGCCTGCCGTTTTCCCTGTAAAACCGGGTTGGAGCTTGAACCTCCCCATATATATGTATGGAGTGGAGTTTGCAAGTGAAAAGAAACTTTGTGTTCCCTTCAAGCTAGGTGAAGGACGGCTTTCACACACACTTATCTCTCAGAACTGAGCATGTGGAGAGACGTTCGTTCATCCAGCACAAAGGAAACGGGTTGCAGGAGAAACACTTACTCTGGTTTCTCAGTCTGTTTCCTAATGCCGGTTTGAAGTGCCTGCCGTTTTCACTGTAAAACCGGGTTGGAGCTTTAACCTACCCATATATATGTATGCAGTGGATTTTGCAAGTGAAAAGAAACTTTGTGTTCCCTTCAAGTTAGGTGAAGGACGGCTTTAACACACACTTATCTCTCAGAACTGAGCATGTGGAGAGACGTTCGTTCATCCAGCACAAAGGGAACGGGTTGCAGTAGAAACACTTACTCTGGTTTCTGAGTCTGTTTCCTAGTGCCAGTTTGAAGTGCCTGCCGTTTTCACTGTAAACCGGGTTGGAGCTTGAACCTCCCCATATATATGTATGGAGTGGAGTTTGCAAGTGAAAAGAAACTTTGTGTTCCCTTCAAGCTAGGTGAAGGACGGCTTTCACACACACTTATCTCTCAGAACTGAGCATGTGGAGAGACGTTCGTTCATCCAGCACAAAGGGAACGGGTTGCAGGAGAAACACTTACTCTGGTTTCTCAGTCTGTTTCCTAGTGCCGGTTTGAATTGCCTGCCGTTTTCACTGTAAAAGCGGGTTGGAGCTTGAACCTCCCCATATATATGTATGGAGTGGAGTTTGCAAGTGAAAAGAAACTTTGTGTTCCCTTCAAGCTAGGTGAAGGACGGCTTTCACACACACTTATCTCTCAGAACTGAGCATGTGGAGAGACGTTCGTTCATCCAGCACAAAGGGAACGGGTTGCAGGAGAAACACTTACTCTGGTTTCTCAGTCTGTTTCCTAGTGCCGGTTTGAAGTGCCTGCCGTTTTCACTGTAAAACCGGCCTGGAGCTTGAACCTCCCCATATATATGTATGGAGTGGAGTTTGCAAGTGAAAAGAAACTTTGTGTTCCCTTCAAGCTAGGTGAAGGACGGCTTTCACACACACTTATCTCTCAGAACTGAGCATGTGGAGAGACTTTTGTTCATCCAGCACAAAGGGAACGGGTTGCAGGAGAAACACTTACTCTGGTTTCTCAGTCTGTTTCCTAGTGCCGGTTTAAAGTGCCTGCCGTTTTCACTGTAAAACCGGCCTGGAGCTTGAACCTCCCTATATATATGTATGGAGTGGAGTTTGCAACTGAAAAGAAACTTTGTGTTCCCTTCAAGCTAGGTGAAGGACGGCTTTCACACACACTTATCTCTCAGAACTGAGCATGTGGAGAGACGTTCGTTCATCCAGCACAAAGGGAACGGGATGCAGGAGAAACACTTACTCTGGTTTCTCAGTCTGTTTCCTAATTCCGGTTTGAAGTGCCTGCCGTTTTCACTGTAAAACCTGGTTGGAGCTTTAAACTACCCATATATATGTATGGAAAGTAGTTTACAACTGAAAAGAAACTTTGTGTTCCCTTCAAGCTAGGTGAAGGACGGCTTTCACACACACTTATTTCTCAGAACTGAGCATGTGGAGAGACGTTCGTTCATCCAGCACAAAGGGAACGGGTTGCAGGAGAAACACTTACTCTGGTTTCTGAGTCTGTTTCCTAGTGCCGGTTTGAAGTGCCTGCCTTTTTCACTGTAAAACCGGGTTGGAGATTGAACCTCCCCATATATATGTATGGAGTGGAGTTTGCAAGTGAAAAGAAACTTTGTGTTCCCTTCAAGCTAGGTGAAGGACGGCTTTCACACACACTTATCTCTCAGAACTGAGCATGTGGAGAGACGTTCGTTCATCCAGCACAAAGGGAACGGGTTGCAGGAGAAACACTTACTCTGGTTTCTCAGTGTGTTTCCTAGTGCCGGTTTGAAGTGCCTGCCGTTTTCACTGTAAAACCGGCCTGGAGCTTGAACCTCCCCATAGATATGTATGGAGTGGAGTTTGCAACTGAAAAGAAACTTTGTGTTCCCTTCAAGCTAGGTGAAGGACGGCTTTCACACACACTTATCTCTCAGAACTGAGCATGTGGAGAGACGTTCGTTCATCCAGCACAAAGGGAACGGGATGCAGGAGAAACACTTACTCTGGTTTCTCAGTCTGTTTCCTAATGCCGGTTTGAAGTGCCTGCCGTTTTCACTGTAAAACCGGGTTGGAGCTTTAACCTCCCCATATATATGTATGGAGTGGATTTTGCAAGTGAAAAGAAACTTTGTGTTCCCTTCAAGCTAGGTGAAGGACGGCTTTCCCACACACTTATCTCTCAGAACTGAGCATGTGGAGAGACGTTCGTTCATCCAGCTCAAAGGGAACGGGTTGCAGGAGAAACACTTACTCTGGTTTCTCAGTCTGTTTCCTAGTGCCGGTTTTAAGTGCCTGCCGTTTTCACTGTAAAACCGGCCTGGAGCTTGAACCTCCCCATATATATGTATGGAGTGGAGTTTGCAAGTGAAAAGAAACTTTGTGTTCCCTTCAAGCTAGGTGAAGGACGGCTTTCACACACACTTATCTCTCAGAACTGAGCATGTGGAGAGACGTTCGTTCATCCAGCACATAGGGAACGGGTTGCAGGAGAAACACTTACTCTGGTTTCTCAGTCTGTTTCCTAATGCCGGTTTGAAGTGCCTGCCGTTTTCACAGTAAAACCGGGTTGGAGCTTTAACCTACCCATATATATGTATGGAAAGTAGTTTACAACTGAAAAGAAACGTTGTGTTCCCTTCAAGCTAGGTGAAGGACGGCTTTCACACACACTTATCTCTCAGAACTGAGCATGTGGAGAGACGTTCGTTCATCCAGCACAAAGGGAACGGGTTGCAGGAGAAACACTTACTCTGGTTTCTCAGTCTGTTTCCTAGTGCCGGTTTGAAGTGCCTGCCGTTTTCACTGTAAACCGGGTTGGAGCTTGAACCTCCCCATATATATGTATGGAGTGGAGTTTGCAAGTGAAAAGAAACTTTGTGTTCCCTTCAAGCTAGGTGAAGGACGGCTTTCACACACACTTATCTCTCAGAACTGAGCATGTGGAGAGACGTTCGTTCATCCAGCACATAGGGAACGGGTTGCAGGAGAAACACTTACTCTGGTTTCTCAGTCTGTTTCCTAGTGCCGGTTTGAAGTGCCTGCCGTTTTCACTGTAAAACCGGGTTGGAGCTTGAACCTCCCCATATATATGTATGGAGTGGAGTTTGCAAGTGAAAAGAAACTTTGTGTTCCCTTCAAGCTAGGTGAAGTACGGCTTTCACACACACTTATCTCTCAGAACTGAGCATGTGGAGAGACGTTCGTTCATCCAGCACAAAGGGAACGGGTTGCAGGAGAAACACTTACTCTGGTTTCTCAGTCTGTTTCCTAGTGCCGGTTTGAAGTGCCTGCCGTTTTCACTGTAAAACCGGCCTGGAGTTTGAACCTCCCCATATATATGTATGGAGTGGAGTTTGCAACTGAAAACAAACTTTGTGTTCCCTTCAAGCTAGGTGAAGGACGGCTTTCACACACACTTATCTCTCAGAACTGAGCATGTGGAGAGACGTTCGTTCATCCAGCACAAAGGGAACGGTTTGCAGGAGAAACCCTTACTCTGGATTCTCAGTCGGTTTCCTAGTGCCGGTTTGAAGTGCCTGCCGTTTTCACTGTAAAACCGGCCTGCAGCTTGAACCTCCCCATATATATGTATGGAGTGGAGTTTACAAGTGAAAAGAAACTTTGTGTTCCCTTCAAGCTAATTGAAGGACGGCTTTCACACACACTTATCTCTCAGAACTGAGCATGTGGAGAGACGTTAGTTCATCCAGCACAAAGGGAACGGGTTGCAGGAGAAACACTTACTCTGGTTTCTCAGTCTGTTTCCTAGTGCCGGTTTGAATTGCCTGCCGTTTTCACTGTAAAACCGGGTTGGAGCTTGAACCTCCCCATATATATGTATGGAGTGGAGTTTGCAAGTGAAAAGAAACTTTGTGTTCCCTTCAAGCTAGGTGAAGGACGGCTTTCACACACACTTATCTCTCAGAACTGAGCATGTGGAGAGACGTTCGTTCATCCATCACAAAGGGAACGGGTTGCAGGAGAAACACTTACTCTGGTTTCTCAGACTGTTTCCTAGTGCCGGTTTGAAGTGCCTGCCGTTTTCACTGTAAAACCGGCCTGCAGCTTGAACCTCCCCATATATATGTATGGAGTGGAGTTTGCAACTGAAAAGAAACTTTGTGTTCCCTTCAAGCTAGGTGAAGGACGGCTTTCACACACACTTATCTCTCAGAACTGAGCATGTGGAGAGACGTTCGTTCATCCAGCACAAAGGGAACGGGTTGCAGGAGAAACACTTACTCTGGTTTCTCAGTCTGTTTCCTAGTGCCGGTTTGAATTGCCTGCCGTTTTCACTGTAAAACCGGGTTGGAGCTTGAACCTCCCCATATATATGTATGGAAAGGAGTTTGCAAGTGAAAAGAAACTTTGTGTTCCCTTCAAGCTAGGTGAAGGACGGCTTTCACACACACTTATCTCTCAGAACTGAGCATGTGGAGAGACGTTCGTTCATCCAGCACATAGGGAACGGGTTGCAGGAGAAACACTTACTCTGGTTTCTCAGTCTGTTTCCTAGTGCCGGTTTCAAGTGCCTGCCGTTTTCACTGTAAAACCGGGTTGGAGCTTGAACCTCCCCATATATATGTATGGATTGGAGTTTGCAAGTGAAAAGAAACTTTGTGTTCCCTTCAAGCTAGGTGAAGGACGGCTTTCACACACACTTATCTCTCAGAACTGAGCATGTGGAGAGACGTTCGTTCATCCAGCACAAAGGGAACGGGTTGCAGGAGAAACACTTACTCTGGTTTCTGAGTCTGTTTCCTAGTGCCGGTATGAAGTGCCTGCTGTTTTCACTGTAAACCGGGTTGGAGCTTGAACCTCCCCATATATATGTATGGAGTGGAGTTTGCAAGTGAAAAGAAACTTTGTGTTCCCTTCAAGCTAGGTGAAGGACGGCTTTCACACACACTTATCTCTCAGAACTGAGCATGTGGAGAGACGTTCGTTCATCCAGCACATAGGGAACGGGTTGCAGGAGAAACACTTACTCTGGTTTCTCAGTCTGTTTCCTAGTGCCGGTTTGAAGTGCCTGCCGTTTTCACTGTAAAACCGGGTTGGAGCTTGAACCTCCCCATATATATGTATGGAGTGGAGTTTGCAAGTGAAAAGAAACTTTGTGTTCCCTTCAAGCTAGGTGAAGTACGGCTTTCACACACACTTATCTCTCAGAACTGAGCATGTGGAGAGACGTTCGTTCATCCAGCACAAAGGGAACGGGTTGCAGGAGAAACACTTACTCTGGTTTCTCAGTCTGTTTCCTAGTGCCGGTTTGAAGTGCCTGCCGTTTTCACTGTAAAACCGGCCTGGAGTTTGAACCTCCCCATATATATGTATGGAGTGGAGTTTGCAACTGAAAAGAAACTTTGTGTTCCCTTCAAGCTAGGTGAAGGACGGCTTTCACACACACTTATCTCTCAGAACTGAGCATGTGGAGAGACGTTCGTTCATCCAGCACAAAGGGAACGGGTTGCAGGAGAAACACTTACTCTGGTTTCTCAGTCTGTTTCCTAGTGCCGGTTTGAAGTGCCTGCCGTTTTCACTGTAAAACCGGCCTGGAGATTTAACCTCACCATATATATGTATGGAGTGGAGTTTGCAAGTGAAAAGAAACTTTGTGTTCCCTTCAAGCTAGGTGAAGGACGGCTTTCACACACACTTATCTCTCAGAACTGAGCATGTGGAGAGACGTTCGTTCATCCAGCACAAAGGGAACGGGTTGCAGGAGAAACACTTACTCTGGTTTCTCAGTCTGTTTCCTAGTGCCGGTTTGAATTGCCTGCCGTTTTCCCTGTAAAACCGGGTTGGAGCTTGAACCTCCCCATATATATGTATGGAGTGGAGTTTGCAAGTGAAAAGAAACTTTGTGTTCCCTTCAAGCTAGGTGAAGGACGGCTTTCACACACACTTATCTCTCAGAACTGAGCATGTGGAGAGACGTTCGTTCATCCAGCACAAAGGGAACGGGTTGCAGGAGAAACGTTTACTCTGGTTTCTCAATCTGTTTCCTAGTGCCGGTTTGAAGTGCCTGCCGTTTTCACTGTAAAACCGGCCTGGAGCTTGAACCTCCCCATATATATGTATGGAGTGGAGTTTGCAACTGAAAAGAAACTTTGTGTTCCCTTCAAGCTAGGTGAAGGACGGCTTTCACACACACTTATCTCTCAGAACTGAGCATGTGGAGAGACGTTCGTTCATCCAGCACAAAGGGAACGGGTTGCAGGAGAAACACTTACTCTGGTTTCTCAGTCTGTTTCCTAGTGCCGGTTTGAATTGCCTGCCGTTTTCACTGTAATACCGGGTTGGAGCTTGAACCTCCCCATATATATGTATGGAGTGGAGTTTGCAAGTGAAAAGAAACTTTGTGTTCCCTTCAAGCTAGGTGAAGGACGGCTTTCACACACACTTATCTCTCAGAACTGAGCAAGTGGAGAGACTTTTGTTCATCCAGCACAAAGGGAACGGGTTGCAGGAGAAACACTTACTCTGGATTCTCAGTCTGTTTCCTAGTGCCGGTTTGAAGTGCCTGCCGTTTTCACTGTAAAACCGGGTTGGAGCTTGAACCTCCCGATAGATATGTATGGAGTGGAGTTTGTAAGTGAAAAGAAACTTTGTGTTCCCTTCAAGCTAGGTGAAGGACGGCTTTCACACACACTTATCTCTCAGAACTGAGCATGTGGAGAGACGTTCTTTCATCCAGCACAAAGGGAACGGGATGCAGGAGAAACACTTACTCTGGTTTCTCAGTCTGTTTCCTAATGCCGGTTTGAAGTGCCTGCCGTTTTCACTGTAAAACCTGGTTGGAGCTTTAAACTACCCATATATATGTATGGAAAGTAGTTTACAACTGAAAAGAAACTTTGTGTTCCCTTCAAGCTAGGTGAAGGACGGCTTTCACACACACTTATCTCTCAGAACTGAGCATGTGGAGAGACGTTCGTTCATCCAGCACAAAGGGAACGGGTTGCAGGAGAAACACTTACTCTGGTTTCTCAGTCTGTTTCCTAGTGCCGGTTTGAAGTGCCTGCCGTTTTCACTGTAAAACCGGCCTGGAGCTTGAACCTCCCCATATATATGTATGGATTGGAGTTTGCAACTGAAAAGAAACTTTGTGTTCCCTTCAAGCTAGGTGAAGGACGGCTTTCACACACACTTATCTCTCAGAACTGAGCATGTGGAGAGACGTTCGTTCATCCAGCACAAAGGGAACGGGATGCAGGAGAAACACTTACTCTAGTTTCTCAGTCTGTTTCCTAGTGCCGGTTTGAATTGCCTGCCGTTTTCACTGTAAAACCGGGTTGGAGCTTGAACCTCCCCATATATATGTATGGAGTGGAGTTTGCAAGTGAAAAGAAACTTTGTGTTCCCTTCAAGCTAGGTGAAGGACGGCTTTCACACACACTTATCTCTCAGAACTGAGCATGTGGAGAGACTTTTGTTCATCCAGCACAAAGGGAACGGGTTGCAGGAGAAACACTTACTCTGGTTTCTCAGTCTGTTTCCTAGTGCCGGTTTGAAGTGCCTGCCGTTTTCACTGTAAAACCGGCCTGGAGCTTGAACCTCCCGATAGATATGTATGGAGTGGAGTTTGCAACTGAAAAGAAACTTTGTGTTCCCTTCAAGCTAGGTGAAGGACGGCTTTCACACACACTTATCTCTCAGAACTGAGCATGTGGAGAGACGTTCGTTCATCCAGCACAAAGGGAACGGGATGCAGGAGAAACACTTACTCTGGTTTCTCAGTCTGTTTCCTAATTCCGGTTTGAAGTGCCTGCCGTTTTCACTGTAAAACCTGGTTGGAGCTTTAAACTACCCATATATATGTATGGAAAGTAGTTTACAACTGAAAAGAAACTTTGTGTTCCCTTCAAGCTAGGTGAAGGACGGCTTTCACACACACTTATCTCTCAGAACTGAGCATGTGGAGAGACGTTCGTTCATCCAGCACAAAGGGAACGGGTTGCAGGAGAAACACTTACTCTGGTTTCTGAGTCTGTTTCCTAGTGCCGGTTTGAAGTGCCTGCCTTTTTCACTGTAAAACCGGGTTGGAGATTGAACCTCCCCATATATATGTATGGAGTGGAGTTTGCAAGTGAAAAGAAACTTTGTGTTCCCTTCAAGCTAGGTGAAGGACGGCTTTCACACACACTTATCTCTCAGAACTGAGCATGTGGAGAGACGTTCGTTCATCCAGCACAAAGGGAACGGGTTGCAGGAGAAACACTTTCTCTGGTTTCTCAGTGTGTTTCCTAGTGCCGGTTTGAAGTGCCTGCCGTTTTCACTGTAAAACCGGCCTGGAGCTTGAACCTCCCCATAGATATGTATGGAGTGGAGTTTGCAACTGAAAAGAAACTTTGTGTTCCCTTCAAGCTAGGTGAAGGACGGCTTTCACACACACTTATCTCTCAGAACTGAGCATGTGGAGAGACGTTCGTTCATCCAGCACAAAGGGAACGGGATGCAGGAGAAACACTTACTCTGGTTTCTCAGTCTGTTTCCTAATGCCGGTTTGAAGTGCCTGCCGTTTTCACTGTAAAACCGGGTTGGAGCTTTAACCTCCCCATATATATGTATGGAGTGGATTTTGCAAGTGAAAAGAAACTTTGTGTTCCCTTCAAGCTAGGTGAAGGACGGCTTTCCCACACACTTATCTCTCAGAACTGAGCATGTGGAGAGACGTTCGTTCATCCAGCTCAAAGGGAACGGGTTGCAGGAGAAACACTTACTCTGGTTTCTCAGTCTGTTTCCTAGTGCCGGTTTGAAGTGCCTGCCGTTTTCACTGTTAAACCGGCCTGGAGCTTGAACCTCCCCATATATATGTATGGAGTGGAGTTTGCAAGTGAAAAGAAACTTTGTGTTCCCTTCAAGCTAGGTGAAGGACGGCTTTCACACACACTTATCTCTCAGAACTGAGCATGTGGAGAGACGTCCGTTCATCCAGCACATAGGGAACGGGTTGCAGGAGAAACACTTACTCTGGTTTCTCAGTCTGTTTCCTAATGCCGGTTTGAAGTGCCTGCCGTTTTCACAGTAAAACCGGGTTCTAGCTTTAACCTACCCATATATATGTATGGAAAGTAGTTTACAACTGAAAAGAAACTTTGTGTTCCCTTCAAGCTAGGTGAAGGACGGCTTTCACACACACTTATCTCTCAGAACTGAGCATGTGGAGAGACGTTCGTTCATCCAGCACAAAGGGAACGGGTTGCAGGAGAAACACTTACTCTGGTTTCTGAGTCTGTTTCCTAGTGCCGGTTTGAAGTGCCTGCCGTTTTCACTGTAAAACCGGGTTGGAGCTTGAACCTCCCCATATATATGTAAGGAGTGGAGTTTGCAAGTGAAAAGAAACTTTGTGTTCCCTTCAAGCTAGGTGAAGGACGGCTTTCACACACACTTATCTCTCAGAACTGAGCATGTGGAGAGACGTTCGTTCATCCAGCACATAGGGAACGGGTTGCAGGAGAAACACTTACTCTGATTTCTCAGTCTGTTTCCTAATGCCGGTTTGAAGTGCCTGCAGTTTTCACAGTAAAACCGGGTTCTAGCTTTAACCTACCCATATATATGTATGGAAAGTAGTTTACAACTGAAAAGAAACTTTGTGTTCCCTTCAAGCTAGGTGAAGGACGGCTTTCACACACACTTATCTCTCAGAACTGAGCATGTGGAGATACGTTCGTTCATCCAGCACAAAGGGAACGGGTTGCAGGAGAAACACTTACTCTGGTTTCTGAGTCTGTTTCCTAGTGCCGGTTTGAAGTGCCTGCCGTTTTCACTGTAAAACCGGGTTGGAGCTTGAACCTCCCCATATATATGTATGGAGTGGAGTTTGCAAGTGAAAAGAAACTTTGTGTTCCCTTCAAGCTAGGTGAAGGACGGCTTTCACACACACTTATCTCTCAGAACTGAGCATGTGGAGAGACGTTCGTTCATCCAGCACATAGGGAACGGGTTGCAGGAGAAACACTTACTCTGGTTTCTCAGTCTGTTTCCTAATGCCGGTTTGAAGTGCCTGCCGTTTTCACAGTAAAACCGGGTTGGAGCTTTAACCTACCCATATATATGTATGGAAAGTAGTTTACAACTGAAAAGAAACGTTGTGTTCCCTTCAAGCTAGGTGAAGGACGGCTTTCACACACACTTATCTCTCAGAACTGAGCATGTGGAGAGACGTTCGTTCATCCAGCACAAAGGGAACGGGTTGCAGGAGAAACACTTACTCTGGTTTCTCAGTCTGTTTCCTAGTGCCGGTTTGAAGTGCCTGCCGTTTTCACTGTAAACCGGGTTGGAGCTTGAACCTCCCCATATATATGTATGGAGTGGAGTTTGCAAGTGAAAAGAAACTTTGTGTTCCCTTCAAGCTAGGTGAAGGACGGCTTTCACACACACTTATCTCTCAGAACTGAGCATGTGGAGAGACGTTCGTTCATCCAGCACATAGGGAACGGGTTGCAGGAGAAACACTTACTCTGGTTTCTCAGTCTGTTTCCTAGTGCCGGTTTGAAGTGCCTGCCGTTTTCACTGTAAAACCGGGTTGGAGCTTGAACCTCCCCATATATATGTATGGAGTGGAGTTTGCAAGTGAAAAGAAACTTTGTGTTCCCTTCAAGCTAGGTGAAGTACGGCTTTCACACACACTTATCTCTCAGAACTGAGCATGTGGAGAGACGTTCGTTCATCCAGCACAAAGGGAACGGGTTGCAGGAGAAACACTTACTCTGGTTTCTCAGTCTGTTTCCTAGTGCCGGTTTGAAGTGCCTGCCGTTTTCACTGTAAAACCGGCCTGGAGTTTGAACCTCCCCATATATATGTATGGAGTGGAGTTTGCAACTGAAAACAAACTTTGTGTTCCCTTCAAGCTAGGTGAAGGACGGCTTTCACACACACTTATCTCTCAGAACTGAGCATGTGGAGAGACGTTCGTTCATCCAGCACAAAGGGAACGGTTTGCAGGAGAAACCCTTACTCTGGATTCTCAGTCGGTTTCCTAGTGCCGGTTTGAAGTGCCTGCCGTTTTCACTGTAAAACCGGCCTGCAGCTTGAACCTCCCCATATATATGTATGGAGTGGAGTTTACAACTGAAAAGAAACTTTGTGTTCCCTTCAAGCTAGGTGAAGGACGGCTTTCACACACACTTATCTCTCAGAACTGAGCATGTGGAGAGACGTTCGTTCATCCAGCACAAAGGGAACGGGTTGCAGGAGAAACACTTACTCTGGTTTCTCAGTCTGTTTCCTAGTGCCGGTTTGAATTGCCTGCCGTTTTCACTGTAAAACCGGGTTGGAGCTTGAACCTCCCCATATATATGTATGGAAAGGAGTTTGCAAGTGAAAAGAAACTTTGTGTTCCCTTCAAGCTAGGTGAAGGACGGCTTTCACACACACTTATCTCTCAGAACTGAGCATGTGGAGAGACGTTCGTTCATCCAGCACATAGGGAACGGGTTGCAGGAGAAACACTTACTCTGGTTTCTCAGTCTGTTTCCTAGTGCCGGTTTCAAGTGCCTGCCGTTTTCACTGTAAAACCGGGTTGGAGCTTGAACCTCCCCATATATATGTATGGATTGGAGTTTGCAAGTGAAAAGAAACTTTGTGTTCCCTTCAAGCTAGGTGAAGGACGGCTTTCACACACACTTATCTCTCAGAACTGAGCATGTGGAGAGACGTTCGTTCATCCAGCACAAAGGGAACGGGTTGCAGGAGAAACACTTACTCTGGTTTCTGAGTCTGTTTCCTAGTGCCGGTTTGAAGTGCCTGCCGTTTTCACTGTAAACCGGGTTGGAGCTTGAACCTCCCCATATATATGTATGGAGTGGAGTTTGCAAGTGAAAAGAAACTTTGTGTTCCCTTCAAGCTAGGTGAAGGACGGCTTTCACACACACTTATCTCTCAGAACTGAGCATGTGGAGAGACGTTCGTTCATCCAGCACATAGGGAACGGGTTGCAGGAGAAACACTTACTCTGGTTTCTCAGTCTGTTTCCTAGTGCCGGTTTGAAGTGCCTGCCGTTTTCACTGTAAAACCGGGTTGGAGCTTGAACCTCCCCATATATATGTATGGAGTGGAGTTTGCAAGTGAAAAGAAACTTTGTGTTCCCTTCAAGCTAGGTGAAGTACGGCTTTCACACACACTTATCTCTCAGAACTGAGCATGTGGAGAGACGTTCGTTCATCCAGCACAAAGGGAACGGGTTGCAGGAGAAACACTTACTCTGGTTTCTCAGTCTGTTTCCTAGTGCCGGTTTGAAGTGCCTGCCGTTTTCACTGTAAAACCGGCCTGGAGTTTGAACCTCCCCATATATATGTATGGAGTGGAGTTTGCAACTGAAAAGAAACTTTGTGTTCCCTTCAAGCTAGGTGAAGGACGGCTTTCACACACACTTATCTCTCAGAACTGAGCATGTGGAGAGACGTTCGTTCATCCAGCACAAAGGGAACGGGTTGCAGGAGAAACACTTACTCTGGTTTCTCAGTCTGTTTCCTAGTGCCGGTTTGAAGTGTCTGCCGTTTTCACTGTAAAACCGGCCTGGAGCTTTAACCTCACCATATATATGTATGGAGTGGAGTTTGCAAGTGAAAAGAAACTTTGTGTTCCCTTCAAGCTAGGTGAAGGACGGCTTTCACACACACTTATCTCTCAGAACTGAGCATGTGGAGAGACGTTCGTTCATCCAGCACAAAGGGAACGGGTTGCAGGAGAAACACTTACTCTGTTTTCTCAGTCTGTTTCCTAGTGCCGGTTTGAATTGCCTGCCGTTTTCCCTGTAAAACCGGGTTGGAGCTTGAACCTCCCCATATATATGTATGGAGTGGAGTTTGCAAGTGAAAAGAAACTTTGTGTTCCCTTCAAGCTAGGTGAAGGACGGCTTTCACACACACTTATCTCTCAGAACTGAGCATGTGGAGAGACGTTCGTTCATCCAGCACAAAGGGAACGGGTTGCAGGAGAAACGTTTACTCTGGTTTCTCAATCTGTTTCCTAGTGCCGGTTTGAAGTGCCTGCCGTTTTCACTGTAAAACTGGCCTGGAGCTTGAACCTCCCCATATATATGTATGGATTGGAGTTTGCAACTGAAAAGAAACTTTGTGTTCCCTTCAAGCTAGGTGAAGGACGGCTTTCACACACACTTATCTCTCAGAACTGAGCATGTGGAGAGACGTTCGTTCATCCAGCACAAAGGGAACGGGTTGCAAGAGAAACACTTACTCTGGTTTCTCAGTCTGTTTCCTAGTGCCGGTTTGAATTGCCTGCCGTTTTCACTGTAATACCGTGTTGGAGCTTGAACCTCCCCATATATATGTATGGAGTGGAGTTTGCAAGTGAAAAGAAACTTTGTGTTCCCTTCAAGCAAGGTGAAGGACGGCTTTCACACACACTTATCTCTCAGAACTGAGCATGTGGAGAGACTTTTGTTCATCCAGCACAAAGGGAACGGGTTGCAGGAGAAACACTTACTCTGGTTTCTCAGTCTGTTTCCTAGTGCCGGTTTGAAGTGCCTGCCGTTTTCACTGTAAAACCGGGTTGGAGCTTGAACCTCCCGATAGATATGTATGGAGTGGAGTTTGCAAGTGAAAAGAAACTTTGTGTTCCCTTCAAGCTAGGTGAAGGACGGCTTTCACACACACTTATCTCTCAGAACTGAGCATGTGGAGAGACGTTCTTTCATCCAGCACAAAGGGAACGGGATGCAGGAGAAACACTTACTCTGGTTTCTCAGTCTGTTTCCTAATGCCGGTTTGAAGTGCCTGCCGTTTTCACTGTAAAACCTGGTTGGAGCTTTAAACTACCCATATATATGTATGGAAAGTAGTTTACAACTGAAAAGAAACTTTGTGTTCCCTTCAAGCTAGGTGAAGGACGGCTTTCACACACACTTATCTCTCAGAACTGAGCATGTGGAGAGACGTTCGTTCATCCAGCACAAAGGGAACGGGTTGCAGGAGAAACACTTACTCTGGTTTCTGAGTCTGTTTCCTAGTGCCGGTTTGAAGTGCCTGCCGTTTTCACTGTAAAACCGGCCTGGAGTTTGAACCTCCCCATATATATGTATGGATTGGAGTTTGCAACTGAAAAGAAACTTTGTGTTCCCTTCAAGCTAGGTGAAGGACGGCTTTCACACACACTTATCTCTCAGAACTGAGCATGTGGAGAGACGTTCGTTCATCCAGCACAAAGGGAACGGGTTGCAGGAGAAACACTTACTCTGGTTTCTCAGAATGTTTCCTACTGCCGGTTTGAAGTGCCTGCCGTTTTCACTGTAAAACCGGCCTGGAGCTTGAACCTCCCCATATATATGTATGGAGTGGAGTTTGCAACTGAAAAGAAACTTTGTGTTCCCTTCAAGCTAGGTGAAGGACGGCTTTCACACACACTTATCTCTCAGAACTGAGCATGTGGAGAGACGTTCGTTCATCCAGCACAAAGGGAACGGGTTGCAGGAGAAACACTTACTCTGGTTTCTCAGTCTGTTTCCTAGTGCCGGTTTGAATTGCCTGCCGTTTTCACTGTAAAACCGGGTTGGAGCTTGAACCTCCCCATATATATGTATGGAGTGGAGTTTGCAAGTGAAAAGAAACTTTGTGTTCCCTTCAAGCTAGGTGAAGGACGGCTTTCACACACACTTATCTCTCAGAACTGAGCATGTGGAGAGACTTTTGTTCATCCAGCACAAAGGGAACGGGTTGCAGGAGAAACACTTACTCTGGTTTCTCAGTCTGTTTCCTAGTGCCGGTTTGAAGTGCCTGCCGTTTTCACTGTAAAACCGGCCTGGAGCTTGAACCTCCCGATAGATATGTATGGAGTGGAGTTTGCAACTGAAAAGAAACTTTGTGTTCCCTTCAAGCTAGGTGAAGGACGGCTTTCACACACACTTATCTCTCAGAACTGAGCATGTGGAGAGACGTTCGTTCATCCAGCACAAAGGGAACGGGATGCAGGAGAAACACTTACTCTGGTTTCTCAGTCTGTTTCCTAGTGCCGGTTTGAAGTGCCTGCCGTTTTCACTGTAAAACCGGCCTGGAGCTTGAACCTCCCCATAGATATGTATGGAGTGGAGTTTGCAACTGAAAAGAAACTTTGTGTTCCCTTCAAGCTAGGTGAAGGACGGCTTTCACACACACTTATCTCTCAGAACTGAGCATGTGGAGAGACGTTCGTTCATCCAGCAAAAAGGGAACGGGATGCAGGAGAAACACTTACTCTGTTTTCTCAGTCTGTTTCCTAATGCCGGTTTGATGTGCCTGCCGTTTTCACTGTAAAACCGGGTTGGAGCTTTAACCTCCCCGTATATATGTATGGAGTGGATTTTGCAAGTGAAAAGAAACTTTGTGTTCCCTTCAAGCTAGGTGAAGGACGGCTTTCACACACACTTATCTCTCAGAACTGAGCATGTGGAGAGACGTTCGTTCATCCAGCACAAAGGGAACGGGTTGCAGGAGAAACATTTACTCTGGTTTCTCAATCTGTTTCCTAGTGCCGGTTTGAAGTGCCTGCCGTTTTCACTGTAAAACCGGCCTGGAGCTTGAACCTCCCCATATATATGTATGGAGTGGAGTTTGCAACTGAAAAGAAACTTTGTGTTCCCTTCAAGCTAGGTGAAGGACGGCTTTCACACACACTTATCTCTCAGAACTGAGCATGTGGAGAGACGTTCGTTCATCCAGCACAAAGGGAACGGGTTACAGGAGAAACACTTACTCTGGTTTCTCAGTCTGTTTCCTAGTGCCGGTTTGAATTGCCTGCCGTTTTCACTGTAAAACCGGGTTGGAGCTTGAACCTCCCCATATATATGTATGGAGTGGAGTTTGCAAGTGAAAAGAAACTTTGTGTTCCCTTCAAGCTAGATGAAGGACGGCTTTCACACACACTTATCTCTCAGAACTGAGCATGTGGAGAGACTTTTGTTCATCCAGCACAAAGGGAACGGGTTGCAGGAGAAACACTTACTCTGGTTTCTCAGTCTGTTTCCTAGTGCCGGTTTGAAGTGCCTGCCGTTTTCACTGTAAAACCGGGTTGGAGCTTGAACCTCCCGATAGATATGTATGGAGTGGAGTTTGCAACTGAAAAGAAACTTTGTGTTCCCTTCAAGCTAGGTGAAGGACGGCTTTCACACACACTTATCTCTCAGAACTGAGCATGTGGAGAGACGTTCGTTCATCCAGCACAAAGGGAACGGGATGCAGGAGAAACACTTACTCTGGTTTCTCAGTCTGTTTCCTAATGCCGGTTTGAAGTGCCTGCCGTTTTCACTGTAAAACCTGGTTGGAGCTTTAAACTACCCATATATATGTATGGAAAGTAGTTTACAACTGAAAAGAAACTTTGTGTTCCCTTCAAGCTAGGTGAAGGACGGCTTTCACACACACTTATCTCTCAGAACTGAGCATGTGGAGAGACGTTCGTTCATCCAGCACAAAGGGAACGGGTTGCAGGAGAAACACTTACTCTGGTTTCTCAGTCTGTTTCCTAGTGCCGGTTTGAAGTGCCTGCCGTTTTCACTGTAAAACCGGCCTGGAGCTTGAACCTCCCCATATATATGTATGGAGTGGAGTTTGCAACTGAAAAGAAACTTTGTGTTCCCTTCAAGCTAGGTGAAGGACGGCTTTCACACACACTTATCTCTCAGAACTGAGCATGTGGAGAGACGTTCGTTCATCCAGCACAAAGGGAACGGGTTGCAGGAGAAACACTTACTCTGGTTTCTCAGTCTGTTTCCTAGTGCCGGTTTGAATTGCCTGCCGTTTTCACTGTAAAACCGGGTTGGAGCTTGAACCTCCCCATATATATGTATGGAGTGGAGTTTGCAAGTGAAAAGAAACTTTGTGTTCCCTTCAATCTAGGTGAAGGACGGCTTTCACACACACTTATCTCTCAGAACTGAGCATGTGGAGAGACTTTTGTTCATCCAGCACAAAGGGAACGGGTTGCAGGAGAAACACTTACTCTGGTTTCTCAGTCTGTTTCCTAGTGCCGGTTTGAAGTGCCTGCCGTTTTCACTGTAAAACCGGCCTGGAGCTTGAACCTCCCGATAGATATGTATGGAGTGGAGTTTGCAACTGAAAAGAAACTTTGTGTTCCCTTCAAGCTAGGTGAAGGACGGCTTTCACACACACTTATCTCTCAGAACTGAGCATGTGGAGAGACGTTCGTTCATCCAGCACAAAGGGAACGGGATGCAGGAGAAACACTTACTCTGGTTTCTCAGTCTGTTTCCTAGTGCCGGTTTGAAGTGCCTGCCGTTTTCACTGTAAAACCGGCCTGGAGCTTGAACCTCCCCATAGATATGTATGGAGTGGAGTTTGCAACTGAAAAGAAACTTTGTGTTCCCTTCAAGCTAGGTGAAGGACGGCTTTCACACACACTTATCTCTCAGAACTGAGCATGTGGAGAGACGTTCGTTCATCCAGCAAAAAGGGAACGGGATGCAGGAGAAACACTTACTCTGTTTTCTCAGTCTGTTTCCTAATGCCGGTTTGAAGTGCCTGCCGTTTTCACTGTAAAACCGGGTTGGAGCTTTAACCTCCCCATATATATGTATGGAGTGGAGTTTGCAAGTGAAAAGAAACTTTGTGTTCCCTTCAAGCTAGGTGAAGGACGGCTTTCACACACACTTATCTCTCAGAACTGAGCATGTGGAGAGACGTTCGTTCATCCAGCACAAAGGGAACGGGTTGCAGGAGAAACACTTACTCTGGTTTCTCAGTCTGTTTCCTAGTGCCGGTTTGAAGTGCCTGCCGTTTTCACTGTAAAACCGGCCTGGAGCTTGAACCTCCCCATATATATGTATGGAGTGGAGTTTGCAAGTGAAAAGAAACTTTGTGTTCCCTTCAAGCTAGGTGAAGGACGGCTTTCACACACACTTATCTCTCAGAACTGAGCATGTGGAGAGACGTCCGTTCATCCAGCACATAGGGAACGGGTTGCAGGAGAAACACTTACTCTGGTTTCTCAGTCTGTTTCCTAATGCCGGTTTGAAGTGCCTGCCGTTTTCACAGTAAAACCGGGTTCTAGCTTTAACCTACCCATATATATGTATGGAAAGTAGTTTACAACTGAAAAGAAACTTTGTGTTCCCTTCAAGCTAGGTGAAGGACGGCTTTCACACACACTTATCTCTCAGAACTGAGCATGTGGAGAGACGTTCGTTCATCCAGCACAAAGGGAACGGGTTGCAGGAGAAACACTTACTCTGGTTTCTGAGTCTGTTTCCTAGTGCCGGTTTGAAGTGCCTGCCGTTTTCACTGTAAAACCGGGTTGGAGCTTGAACCTCCCCATATATATGTATGGAGTGGAGTTTGCAAGTGAAAAGAAACTTTGTGTTCCCTTCAAGCTAGGTGAAGGACGGCTTTCACACACACTTATCTCTCAGAACTGAGCATGTGGAGAGACGTTCGTTCATCCAGCACATAGGGAACGGGTTGCAGGAGAAACACTTACTCTGGTTTCTCAGTCTGTTTCCTAATGCCGGTTTGAAGTGCCTGCCGTTTTCACAGTAAAACCGGGTTGGAGCTTTAACCTACCCATATATATGTATGGAAAGTAGTTTACAACTGAAAAGAAACGTTGTGTTCCCTTCAAGCTAGGTGAAGGACGGCTTTCACACACACTTATCTCTCAGAACTGAGCATGTGGAGAGACGTTCGTTCATCCAGCACAAAGGGAACGGGTTGCAGGAGAAACACTTACTCTGGTTTCTCAGTCTGTTTCCTAGTGCCGGTTTGAAGTGCCTGCCGTTTTCACTGTAAAACCGGCCTGGAGCTTGAACCTCCCCATATATATGTATGGAGTGGAGTTTGCAAGTGAAAAGAAACTTTGTGTTCCCTTCAAGCTAGGTGAAGGACGGCTTTCACACACACTTATCTCTCAGAACTGAGCATGTGGAGAGACGTCCGTTCATCCAGCACATAGGGAACCGGTTGCAGGAGAAACACTTACTCTGGTTTCTCAGTCTGTTTCCTAATGCCGGTTTGAAGTGCCTGCCGTTTTCACAGTAAAACCGGGTTCTAGCTTTAACCTACCCATATATATGTATGGAAAGTAGTTTACAACTGAAAAGAAACTTTGTGTTCCCTTCAAGCTAGGTGAAGGACGGCTTTCACACACACTTATCTCTCAGAACTGAGCATGTGGAGAGACGTTCGTTCATCCAGCACAAAGGGAACGGGTTGCAGGAGAAACACTTACTCTGGTTTCTGAGTCTGTTTCCTAGTGCCGGTTTGAAGTGCCTGCCGTTTTCACTGTAAAACCGGCCTGGAGCTTGAACCTCCCCATATATATGTATGGAGTGGAGTTTGCAACTGAAAAGAAACTTTGTGTTCCCTTCAAGCTAGGTGAAGGACGGCTTTCACACACACTTATCTCTCAGAACTGAGCATGTGGAGAGACGTTCGTTCATCCAGCACAAAGGGAACGGGTTGCAGGAGAAACACTTACTCTGGTTTCTCAGTCTGTTTCCTAGTGCCGGTTTGAATTGCCTGCCGTTTTCACTGTAAAACCGGGTTGGAGCTTGAACCTCCCCATATATATGTATGGAGTGGAGTTTGCAAGTGAAAAGAAACTTTGTGTTCCCTTCAAGCTAGGTGAAGGACGGCTTTCACAGACACTTATCTCTCAGAACTGAGCATGTGGAGAGACTTTTTTTCATCCAGCACAAAGGGAACGGGTTGCAGGAGAAACACTTACTCTGGTTTCTCAGTCTGTTTCCTAGTGCCGGTTTGAAGTGCCTGCCGTTTTCACTGTAAAACCGGCCTGGAGCTTGAACCTCCCGATAGATATGTATGGAGTGGAGTTTGCAACTGAAAAGAAACTTTGTGTTCCCTTCAAGCTAGGTGAAGGACGGCTTTCACACACACTTATCTCTCAGAACTGAGCATGTGGAGAGACGTTCGTTCATCCAGCACAAAGGGAACGGGTTGCAGGAGAAACACTTACTCTGGTTTCTGAGTCTGTTTCCTAGTGCCGGTTTGAAGTGCCTGCCGTTTTCACTGTAAAACCGGGTTGGAGCTTGAACCTCCCCATATATATGTAAGGAGTGGAGTTTGCAAGTGAAAAGAAACTTTGTGTTCCCTTCAAGCTAGGTGAAGGACGGCTTTCACACACACTTATCTCTCAGAACTGAGCATGTGGAGAGACGTTCGTTCATCCAGCACATAGGGAACGGGTTGCAGGAGAAACACTTACTCTGATTTCTCAGTCTGTTTCCTAATGCCGGTTTGAAGTGCCTGCAGTTTTCACAGTAAAACCGGGTTCTAGCTTTAACCTACCCATATATATGTATGGAAAGTAGTTTACAACTGAAAAGAAACTTTGTGTTCCCTTCAAGCTAGGTGAAGGACGGCTTTCACACACACTTATCTCTCAGAACTGAGCATGTGGAGATACGTTCGTTCATCCAGCACAAAGGGAACGGGTTGCAGGAGAAACACTTACTCTGGTTTCTGAGTCTGTTTCCTAGTGCCGGTTTGAAGTGCCTGCCGTTTTCACTGTAAAACCGGGTTGGAGCTTGAACCTCCCCATATATATGTATGGAGTGGAGTTTGCAAGTGAAAAGAAACTTTGTGTTCCCTTCAAGCTAGGTGAAGGACGGCTTTCACACACACTTATCTCTCAGAACTGAGCATGTGGAGAGACGTTCGTTCATCCAGCACATAGGGAACGGGTTGCAGGAGAAACACTTACTCTGGTTTCTCAGTCTGTTTCCTAATGCCGGTTTGAAGTGCCTGCCGTTTTCACAGTAAAACCGGGTTGGAGCTTTAACCTACCCATATATATGTATGGAAAGTAGTTTACAACTGAAAAGAAACGTTGTGTTCACTTCAAGCTAGGTGAAGGACGGCTTTCACACACACTTATCTCTCAGAACTGAGCATGTGGAGAGACGTTCGTTCATCCAGCACAAAGGGAACGGGTTGCAGGAGAAACACTTACTCTGGTTTCTCAGTCTGTTTCCTAGTGCCGGTTTGAAGTGCCTGCCGTTTTCACTGTAAACCGGGTTGGAGCTTGAACCTCCCCATATATATGTATGGAGTGGAGTTTGCAAGTGAAAAGAAACTTTGTGTTCCCTTCAAGCTAGGTGAAGGACGGCTTTCACACACACTTATCTCTCAGAACTGAGCATGTGGAGAGACGTTCGTTCATCCAGCACATAGGGAACGGGTTGCAGGAGAAACACTTACTCTGGTTTCTCAGTCTGTTTCCTAGTGCCGGTTTGAAGTGCCTGCCGTTTTCACTGTAAAACCGGGTTGGAGCTTGAACCTCCCCATATATATGTATGGAGTGGAGTTTGCAAGTGAAAAGAAACTTTGTGTTCCCTTCAAGCTAGGTGAAGTACGGCTTTCACACACACTTATCTCTCAGAACTGAGCATGTGGAGAGACGTTCGTTCATCCAGCACAAAGGGAACGGGTTGCAGGAGAAACACTTACTCTGGTTTCTCAGTCTGTTTCCTAGTGCCGGTTTGAAGTGCCTGCCGTTTTCACTGTAAAACCGGCCTGGAGTTTGAACCTCCCCATATATATGTATGGAGTGGAGTTTGCAACTGAAAACAAACTTTGTGTTCCCTTCAAGCTAGGTGAAGGACGGCTTTCACACACACTTATCTCTCAGAACTGAGCATGTGGAGAGACGTTCGTTCATCCAGCACAAAGGGAACGGTTTGCAGGAGAAACCCTTACTCTGGATTCTCAGTCGGTTTCCTAGTGCCGGTTTGAAGTGCCTGCCGTTTTCACTGTAAAACCGGCCTGCAGCTTGAACCTCCCCATATATATGTATGGAGTGGAGTTTACAACTGAAAAGAAACTTTGTGTTCCCTTCAAGCTAGGTGAAGGACGGCTTTCACACACACTTATCTCTCAGAACTGAGCATGTGGAGAGACGTTCGTTCATCCAGCACAAAGGGAACGGGTTGCAGGAGAAACACTTACTCTGGTTTCTCAGTCTGTTTCCTAGTGCCGGTTTGAATTGCCTGCCGTTTTCACTGTAAAACCGGGTTGGAGCTTGAACCTCCCCATATATATGTATGGAAAGGAGTTTGCAAGTGAAAAGAAACTTTGTGTTCCCTTCAAGCTAGGTGAAGGACGGCTTTCACACACACTTATCTCTCAGAACTGAGCATGTGGAGAGACGTTCGTTCATCCAGCACATAGGGAACGGGTTGCAGGAGAAACACTTACTCTGGTTTCTCAGTCTGTTTCCTAGTGCCGGTTTCAAGTGCCTGCCGTTTTCACTGTAAAACCGGGTTGGAGCTTGAACCTCCCCATATATATGTATGGATTGGAGTTTGCAAGTGAAAAGAAACTTTGTGTTCCCTTCAAGCTAGGTGAAGGACGGCTTTCACACACACTTATCTCTCAGAACTGAGCATGTGGAGAGACGTTCGTTCATCCAGCACAAAGGGAACGGGTTGCAGGAGAAACACTTACTCTGGTTTCTGAGTCTGTTTCCTAGTGCCGGTTTGAAGTGCCTGCCGTTTTCACTGTAAACCGGGTTGGAGCTTGAACCTCCCCATATATATGTATGGAGTGGAGTTTGCAAGTGAAAAGAAACTTTGTGTTCCCTTCAAGCTAGGTGAAGGACGGCTTTCACACACACTTATCTCTCAGAACTGAGCATGTGGAGAGACGTTCGTTCATCCAGCACATAGGGAACGGGTTGCAGGAGAAACACTTACTCTGGTTTCTCAGTCTGTTTCCTAGTGCCGGTTTGAAGTGCCTGCCGTTTTCACTGTAAAACCGGGTTGGAGCTTGAACCTCCCCATATATATGTATGGAGTGGAGTTTGCAAGTGAAAAGAAACTTTGTGTTCCCTTCAAGCTAGGTGAAGTACGGCTTTCACACACACTTATCTCTCAGAACTGAGCATGTGGAGAGACGTTCGTTCATCCAGCACAAAGGGAACGGGTTGCAGGAGAAACACTTACTCTGGTTTCTCAGTCTGTTTCCTAGTGCCGGTTTGAAGTGCCTGCCGTTTTCACTGTAAAACCGGCCTGGAGTTTGAACCTCCCCATATATATGTATGGAGTGGAGTTTGCAACTGAAAAGAAACTTTGTGTTCCCTTCAAGCTAGGTGAAGGACGGCTTTCACACACACTTATCTCTCAGAACTGAGCATGTGGAGAGACGTTCGTTCATCCAGCACAAAGGGAACGGGTTGCAGGAGAAACACTTACTCTGGTTTCTCAGTCTGTTTCCTAGTGCCGGTTTGAAGTGCCTGCCGTTTTCACTGTAAAACCGGCCTGGAGCTTGAACCTCCCGATAGATATGTATGGAGTGGAGTTTGCAACTGAAAAGAAACTTTGTGTTCCCTTCAAGCTAGGTGAAGGACGGCTTTCACACACACTTATCTCTCAGAACTGAGCATGTGGAGAGACGTTCGTTCATCCAGCACAAAGGGAACGGGTTGCAGGAGAAACACTTACTCTGTTTTCTCAGTCTGTTTCCTAGTGCCGGTTTGAATTGCCTGCCGTTTTCCCTGTAAAACCGGGTTGGAGCTTGAACCTCCCCATATATATGTATGGAGTGGAGTTTGCAAGTGAAAAGAAACTTTGTGTTCCCTTCAAGCTAGGTGAAGGACGGCTTTCACACACACTTATCTCTCAGAACTGAGCATGTGGAGAGACGTTCGTTCATCCAGCACAAAGGGAACGGGTTGCAGGAGAAACGTTTACTCTGGTTTCTCAATCTGTTTCCTAGTGCCGGTTTGAAGTGCCTGCCGTTTTCACTGTAAAACCGGCCTGGAGCTTGAACCTCCCCATATATATGTATGGAGTGGAGTTTGCAACTGAAAAGAAACTTTGTGTTCCCTTCAAGCTAGGTGAAGGACGGCTTTCACACACACTTATCTCTCAGAACTGAGCATGTGGAGAGACGTTCGTTCATCCAGCACAAAGGGAACGGGTTGCAGGAGAAACACTTACTCTGGTTTCTCAGTCTGTTTCCTAGTGCCGGTTTGAATTGCCTGCCGTTTTCACTGTAATACCGTGTTGGAGCTTGAACCTCCCCATATATATGTATGGAGTGGAGTTTGCAAGTGAAAAGAAACTTTGTGTTCCCTTCAAGCAAGGTGAAGGACGGCTTTCACACACACTTATCTCTCAGAACTGAGCATGTGGAGAGACTTTTGTTCATCCAGCACAAAGGGAACGGGTTGCAGGAGAAACACTTACTCTGGTTTCTCAGTCTGTTTCCTAGTGCCGGTTTGAAGTGCCTGCCGTTTTCACTGTAAAACCGGGTTGGAGCTTGAACCTCCCGATAGATATGTATGGAGTGGAGTTTGCAAGTGAAAAGAAACTTTGTGTTCCCTTCAAGCTAGGTGAAGGACGGCTTTCACACACACTTATCTCTCAGAACTGAGCATGTGGAGAGACGTTCTTTCATCCAGCACAAAGGGAACGGGATGCAGGAGAAACACTTACTCTGGTTTCTCAGTCTGTTTCCTAATGCCGGTTTGAAGTGCCTGCCGTTTTCACTGTAAAACCTGGTTGGAGCTTTAAACTACCCATATATATGTATGGAAAGTAGTTTACAACTGAAAAGAAACTTTGTGTTCCCTTCAAGCTAGGTGAAGGACGGCTTTCACACACACTTATCTCTCAGAACTGAGCATGTGGAGAGACGTTCGTTCATCCAGCACAAAGGGAACGGGTTGCAGGAGAAACACTTACTCTGGTTTCTGAGTCTGTTTCCTAGTGCCGGTTTGAAGTGCCTGCCGTTTTCACTGTAAAACCGGCCTGGAGTTTGAACCTCCCCATATATATGTATGGATTGGAGTTTGCAACTGAAAAGAAACTTTGTGTTCCCTTCAAGCTAGGTGAAGGACGGCTTTCACACACACTTATCTCTCAGAACTGAGCATGTGGAGAGACGTTCGTTCATCCAGCACAAAGGGAACGGGTTGCAGGAGAAACACTTACTCTGGTTTCTCAGAATGTTTCCTACTGCCGGTTTGAAGTGCCTGCCGTTTTCACTGTAAAACCGGCCTGGAGCTTGAACCTCCCCATATATATGTATGGAGTGGAGTTTGCAACTGAAAAGAAACTTTGTGTTCCCTTCAAGCTAGGTGAAGGACGGCTTTCACACACACTTATCTCTCAGAACTGAGCATGTGGAGAGACGTTCGTTCATCCAGCACAAAGGGAACGGGTTGCAGGAGAAACACTTACTCTGGTTTCTCAGTCTGTTTCCTAGTGCCGGTTTGAATTGCCTGCCGTTTTCACTGTAAAACCGGGTTGGAGCTTGAACCTCCCCATATATATGTATGGAGTGGAGTTTGCAAGTGAAAAGAAACTTTGTGTTCCCTTCAAGCTAGGTGAAGGACGGCTTTCACACACACTTATCTCTCAGAACTGAGCATGTGGAGAGACTTTTGTTCATCCAGCACAAAGGGAACGGGTTGCAGGAGAAACACTTACTCTGGTTTCTCAGTCTGTTTCCTAGTGCCGGTTTGAAGTGCCTGCCGTTTTCACTGTAAAACCGGCCTGGAGCTTGAACCTCCCGATAGATATGTATGGAGTGGAGTTTGCAACTGAAAAGAAACTTTGTGTTCCCTTCAAGCTAGGTGAAGGACGGCTTTCACACACACTTATCTCTCAGAACTGAGCATGTGGAGAGACGTTCGTTCATCCAGCACAAAGGGAACGGGATGCAGGAGAAACACTTACTCTGGTTTCTCAGTCTGTTTCCTAGTGCCGGTTTGAAGTGCCTGCCGTTTTCACTGTAAAACCGGCCTGGAGCTTGAACCTCCCCATAGATATGTATGGAGTGGAGTTTGCAACTGAAAAGAAACTTTGTGTTCCCTTCAAGCTAGGTGAAGGACGGCTTTCACACACACTTATCTCTCAGAACTGAGCATGTGGAGAGACGTTCGTTCATCCAGCAAAAAGGGAACGGGATGCAGGAGAAACACTTACTCTGTTTTCTCAGTCTGTTTCCTAATGCCGGTTTGATGTGCCTGCCGTTTTCACTGTAAAACCGGGTTGGAGCTTTAACCTCCCCGTATATATGTATGGAGTGGATTTTGCAAGTGAAAAGAAACTTTGTGTTCCCTTCAAGCTAGGTGAAGGACGGCTTTCACACACACTTATCTCTCAGAACTGAGCATGTGGAGAGACGTTCGTTCATCCAGCACAAAGGGAACGGGTTGCAGGAGAAACATTTACTCTGGTTTCTCAATCTGTTTCCTAGTGCCGGTTTGAAGTGCCTGCCGTTTTCACTGTAAAACCGGCCTGGAGCTTGAACCTCCCCATATATATGTATGGAGTGGAGTTTGCAACTGAAAAGAAACTTTGTGTTCCCTTCAAGCTAGGTGAAGGACGGCTTTCACACACACTTATCTCTCAGAACTGAGCATGTGGAGAGACGTTCGTTCATCCAGCACAAAGGGAACGGGTTACAGGAGAAACACTTACTCTGGTTTCTCAGTCTGTTTCCTAGTGCCGGTTTGAATTGCCTGCCGTTTTCACTGTAAAACCGGGTTGGAGCTTGAACCTCCCCATATATATGTATGGATTGGAGTTTGCAACTGAAAAGAAACTTTGTGTTCCCTTCAAGCTAGGTGAAGGACGGCTTTCACACACACTTATCTCTCAGAACTGAGCATGTGGAGAGACTTTTGTTCATCCAGCACAAAGGGAACGGGTTGCAGGAGAAACACTTACTCTGGTTTCTCAGTCTGTTTCCTAGTGCCGGTTTGAAGTGCCTGCCGTTTTCACTGTAAAACCGGGTTGGAGCTTGAACCTCCCGATAGATATGTATGGAGTGGAGTTTGCAACTGAAAAGAAACTTTGTGTTCCCTTCAAGCTAGGTGAAGGACGGCTTTCACACACACTTATCTCTCAGAACTGAGCATGTGGAGAGACGTTCGTTCATCCAGCACAAAGGGAACGGGATGCAGGAGAAACACTTACTCTGGTTTCTCAGTCTGTTTCCTAATGCCGGTTTGAAGTGCCTGCCGTTTTCACTGTAAAACCTGGTTGGAGCTTTAAACTACCCATATATATGTATGGAAAGTAGTTTACAACTGAAAAGAAACTTTGTGTTCCCTTCAAGCTAGGTGAAGGACGGCTTTCACACACACTTATCTCTCAGAACTGAGCATGTGGAGAGACGTTCGTTCATCCAGCACAAAGGGAACGGGTTGCAGGAGAAACACTTACTCTGGTTTCTGAGTCTGTTTCCTAGTGCCGGTTTGAAGTGCCTGCCGTTTTCACTGTAAAACCGGCCTGGAGTTTGAACCTCCCCATATATATGTATGGATTGGAGTTTGCAACTGAAAAGAAACTTTGTGTTCCCTTCAAGCTAGGTGAAGGACGGCTTTCACACACACTTATCTCTCAGAACTGAGCATGTGGAGAGACGTTCTTTCATCCAGCAAAAAGGGAACGGGTTGCAGGAGAAACACTTACTCTGGTTTCTGAGTCTGTTTCCTAGTGCCGGTTTGAAGTGCCTGCCGTTTTCACTGTAAAACCGGCCTGGAGCTTGAACCTCCCCATATATATGTATGGAGTGGAGTTTGCAACTGAAAAGAAACTTTGTGTTCCCTTCAAGCTAGGTGAAGGACGGCTTTCACACACACTTATCTCTCAGAACTGAGCATGTGGAGAGACGTTCGTTCATCCAGCACAAAGGGAACGGGTTGCAGGAGAAACACTTACTCTGGTTTCTCAGTGTGTTTCCTAGTGCCGGTTTGAATTGCCTGCCGTTTTCACTGTAAAACCGGGTTGGAGCTTGAACCTCCCCATATATATGTATGGAGTGGAGTTTGCAAGTGAAAAGAAACTTTGTGTTCCCTTCAATCTAGGTGAAGGACGGCTTTCACACACACTTATCTCTCAGAACTGAGCATGTGGAGAGACTTTTGTTCATCCAGCACAAAGGGAACGGGTTGCAGGAGAAACACTTACTCTGGTTTCTCAGTCTGTTTCCTAGTGCCGGTTTGAAGTGCCTGCCGTTTTCACTGTAAAACCGGCCTGGAGCTTGAACCTCCCGATAGATATGTATGGAGTGGAGTTTGCAACTGAAAAGAAACTTTGTGTTCCCTTCAAGCTAGGTGAAGGACGGCTTTCACACACACTTATCTCTCAGAACTGAGCATGTGGAGAGACGTTCGTTCATCCAGCACAAAGGGAACGGGATGCAGGAGAAACACTTACTCTGGTTTCTCAGTCTGTTTCCTAGTGCCGGTTTGAAGTGCCTGCCGTTTTCACTGTAAAACCGGCCTGGAGCTTGAACCTCCCCATAGATATGTATGGAGTGGAGTTTGCAACTGAAAAGAAACTTTGTGTTCCCTTCAAGCTAGGTGAAGGACGGCTTTCACACACACTTATCTCTCAGAACTGAGCATGTGGAGAGACGTTCGTTCATCCAGCAAAAAGGGAACGGGATGCAGGAGAAACACTTACTCTGTTTTCTCAGTCTGTTTCCTAATGCCGGTTTGAAGTGCCTGCCGTTTTCACTGTAAAACCGGGTTGGAGCTTTAACCTCCCCATATATATGTATGGAGTGGAGTTTGCAAGTGAAAAGAAACTTTGTGTTCCCTTCAAGCTAGGTGAAGGACGGCTTTCACACACACTTATCTCTCAGAACTGAGCATGTGGAGAGACGTTCGTTCATCCAGCACAAAGGGAACGGGTTGCAGGAGAAACACTTACTCTGGTTTCTCAGTCTGTTTCCTAGTGCCGGTTTGAAGTGCCTGCCGTTTTCACTGTAAAACCGGCCTGGAGCTTGAACCTCCCCATATATATGTATGGAGTGGAGTTTGCAAGTGAAAAGAAACTTTGTGTTCCCTTCAAGCTAGGTGAAGGACGGCTTTCACACACACTTATCTCTCAGAACTGAGCATGTGGAGAGACGTCCGTTCATCCA
Organism: Vicugna pacos; assembly: GCF_048564905.1. Taxonomy (NCBI): domain Eukaryota; kingdom Metazoa; phylum Chordata; class Mammalia; order Artiodactyla; family Camelidae; genus Vicugna; species Vicugna pacos. Next base: position 5,490,577 of record NW_027328742.1, read on the forward strand.
GCACATAGGGAACGGGTTGCAGGAGAAACACTTACTCTGGTTTCTCAGTCTGTTTCCTAATGCCGGTTTGAAGTGCCTGCCGTTTTCACAGTAAAACCGGGTTCTAGCTTTAACCTACCCATATATATGTATGGAAAGTAGTTTACAACTGAAAAGAAACTTTGTGTTCCCTTCAAGCTAGGTGAAGGACGGCTTTCACACACACTTATCTCTCAGAACTGAGCATGTGGAGAGACGTTCGTTCATCCAGCACAAAGGGAACGGGTTGCAGGAGAAACACTTACTCTGGTTTCTGAGTCTGTTTCCTAGTGCCGGTTTGAAGTGCCTGCCGTTTTCACTGTAAAACCGGGTTGGAGCTTGAACCTCCCCATATATATGTATGGAGTGGAGTTTGCAAGTGAAAAGAAACTTTGTGTTCCCTTCAAGCTAGGTGAAGGACGGCTTTCACACACACTTATCTCTCAGAACTGAGCATGTGGAGAGACGTTCGTTCATCCAGCACATAGGGAACGGGTTGCAGGAGAAACACTTACTCTGGTTTCTCAGTCTGTTTCCTAATGCCGGTTTGAAGTGCCTGCCGTTTTCACAGTAAAACCGGGTTGGAGCTTTAACCTACCCATATATATGTATGGAAAGTAGTTTACAACTGAAAAGAAACGTTGTGTTCCCTTCAAGCTAGGTGAAGGACGGCTTTCACACACACTTATCTCTCAGAACTGAGCATGTGGAGAGACGTTCGTTCATCCAGCACAAAGGGAACGGGTTGCAGGAGAAACACTTACTCTGGTTTCTCAGTCTGTTTCCTAGTGCCGGTTTGAAGTGCCTGCCGTTTTCACTGTAAAACCGGCCTGGAGCTTGAACCTCCCCATATATATGTATGGAGTGGAGTTTGCAAGTGAAAAGAAACTTTGTGTTCCCTTCAAGCTAGGTGAAGGACGGCTTTCACACACACTTATCTCTCAGAACTGAGCATGTGGAGAGACGTCCGTTCATCCAGCACATAGGGAACCGGTTGCAGGAGAAACACTTACTCTGGTTTCTCAGTCTGTTTCCTAATGCCGGTTTGAAGTGCCTGCCGTTTTCACAGTAAAACCGGGTTCTAGCTTTAACCTACCCATATATATGTATGGAAAGTAGTTTACAACTGAAAAGAAACTTTGTGTTCCCTTCAAGCTAGGTGAAGGACGGCTTTCACACACACTTATCTCTCAGAACTGAGCATGTGGAGAGACGTTCGTTCATCCAGCACAAAGGGAACGGGTTGCAGGAGAAACACTTACTCTGGTTTCTGAGTCTGTTTCCTAGTGCCGGTTTGAAGTGCCTGCCGTTTTCACTGTAAAACCGGCCTGGAGCTTGAACCTCCCCATATATATGTATGGAGTGGAGTTTGCAACTGAAAAGAAACTTTGTGTTCCCTTCAAGCTAGGTGAAGGACGGCTTTCACACACACTTATCTCTCAGAACTGAGCATGTGGAGAGACGTTCGTTCATCCAGCACAAAGGGAACGGGTTGCAGGAGAAACACTTACTCTGGTTTCTCAGTCTGTTTCCTAGTGCCGGTTTGAATTGCCTGCCGTTTTCACTGTAAAACCGGGTTGGAGCTTGAACCTCCCCATATATATGTATGGAGTGGAGTTTGCAAGTGAAAAGAAACTTTGTGTTCCCTTCAAGCTAGGTGAAGGACGGCTTTCACAGACACTTATCTCTCAGAACTGAGCATGTGGAGAGACTTTTTTTCATCCAGCACAAAGGGAACGGGTTGCAGGAGAAACACTTACTCTGGTTTCTCAGTCTGTTTCCTAGTGCCGGTTTGAAGTGCCTGCCGTTTTCACTGTAAAACCGGCCTGGAGCTTGAACCTCCCGATAGATATGTATGGAGTGGAGTTTGCAACTGAAAAGAAACTTTGTGTTCCCTTCAAGCTAGGTGAAGGACGGCTTTCACACACACTTATCTCTCAGAACTGAGCATGTGGAGAGACGTTCGTTCATCCAGCACAAAGGGAACGGGATGCAGGAGAAACACTTACTCTGGTTTCTCAGTCTGTTTCCTAGTGCCGGTTTGAAGTGCCTGCCGTTTTCACTGTAAAACCGGGTTGGAGCTTTAACCTCCCCATATATATGTATGGAGTGGATTTTGCAAGTGAAAAGAAACTTTGTGTTCCCTTCAAGCTAGGTGAAGGACGGCTTTCACACACACTTATCTCTCAGAACTGAGCATGTGGAGAGACGTTCGTTCATCCAGCACAAAGGGAACGGGTTGCAGGAGAAACACTTACTCTGGTTTCTCAGTCTGTTTCCTAGTGCCGGTTTGAAGTGCCTGCCGTTTTCACTGTAAAACCGGGTTGGAGCTTGAACCTCCCCATATATATGTATGGAAAGGAGTTTGCAAGTGAAAAGAAACTTTGTGTTCCCTTCAAGCTAGGTGAAGGACGGCTTTCACACACACTTATCTCTCAGAACTGAGCATGTGGAGAGACGTCCGTTCATCCAGCACATAGGGAACGGGTTGCAGGAGAAACACTTACTCTGGTTTCTCAGTCTGTTTCCTAATGCCGGTTTGAAGTGCCTGCCGTTTTCACAGTAAAACCGGGTTCTAGCTTTAACCTACCCATATATATGTATGGAAAGTAGTTTACAACTGAAAAGAAACTTTGTGTTCCCTTCAAGCTAGGTGAAGGACGGCTTTCACACACACTTATCTCTCAGAACTGAGCATGTGGAGAGACGTTCGTTCATCCAGCACAAAGGGAACGGGTTGCAGGAGAAACACTTACTCTGGTTTCTGAGTCTGTTTCCTAGTGCCGGTTTGAAGTGCCTGCCGTTTTCACTGTAAAACCGGGTTGGAGCTTGAACCTCCCCATATATATGTATGGAGTGGAGTTTGCAAGTGAAAAGAAACTTTGTGTTCCCTTCAAGCTAGGTGAAGGACGGCTTTCACACACACTTATCTCTCAGAACTGAGCATGTGGAGAGACGTTCGTTCATCCAGCACATAGGGAACGGGTTGCAGGAGAAACACTTACTCTGGTTTCTCAGTCTGTTTCCTAATGCAGGTTTGAAGTGCCTGCCGTTTTCACAGTAAAACCGGGTTGGAGCTTTAACCTTCCCATATATATGTATGGAAAGTAGTTTACAACTGAAAAGAAACGTTGTGTTCCCTTCAAGCTAGGTGAAGGACGGCTTTCACACACACTTATCTCTCAGAACTGAGCATGTGGAGAGACGTTCGTTCATCCAGCACAAAGGGAACGGGTTGCAGGAGAAACACTTACTCTGGTTTCTCAGTCTGTTTCCTAGTGCCGGTTTGAAGTGCCTGCCGTTTTCACTGTAAAACCGGCCTGGAGCTTGAACCTCCCCATATATATGTATGGAGTGGAGTTTGCAAGTGAAAAGAAACTTTGTGTTCCCTTCAAGCTAGGCGAAGGACGGCTTTCACACACACTTATCTCTCAGAACTGAGCATGTGGAGAGACGTCCGTTCATCCAGCACATAGGGAACCGGTTGCAGGAGAAACACTTACTCTGGTTTCTCAGTCTGTTTCCTAATGCCGGTTTGAAGTGCCTGCCGTTTTCACAGTAAAACCGGGTTCTAGCTTTAACCTACCCATATATATGTATGGAAAGTAGTTTACAACTGAAAAGAAACTTTGTGTTCCCTTCAAGCTAGGTGAAGGACGGCTTTCACACACACTTATCTCTCAGAACTGAGCATGTGGAGAGACGTTCGTTCATCCAGCACAAAGGGAACGGGTTGCAGGAGAAACACTTACTCTGGTTTCTGAGTCTGTTTCCTAGTGCCGGTTTGAAGTGCCTGCCGTTTTCACTGTAAAACCGGCCTGGAGCTTGAACCTCCCCATATATATGTATGGAGTGGAGTTTGCAACTGAAAAGAAACTTTGTGTTCCCTTCAAGCTAGGTGAAGGACGGCTTTCACACACACTTATCTCTCAGAACTGAGCATGTGGAGAGACGTTCGTTCATCCAGCACAAAGGGAACGGGTTGCAGGAGAAACACTTACTCTGGTTTCTCAGTCTGTTTCCTAGTGCCGGTTTGAATTGCCTGCCGTTTTCACTGTAAAACCGGGTTGGAGCTTGAACCTCCCCATATATATGTATGGAGTGGAGTTTGCAAGTGAAAAGAAACTTTGTGTTCCCTTCAAGCTAGGTGAAGGACGGCTTTCACACACACTTATCTCTCAGAACTGAGCATGTGGAGAGACTTTTGTTCATCCAGCACAAAGGGAACGGGTTGCAGGAGAAACACTTACTCTGGTTTCTCAGTCTGTTTCCTAGTGCCGGTTTGAAGTGCCTGCCGTTTTCACTGTAAAACCGGCCTGGAGCTTGAACCTCCCGATAGATATGTATGGAGTGGAGTTTGCAACTGAAAAGAAACTTTGTGTTCCCTTCAAGCTAGGTGAAGGACGGCTTTCACACACACTTATCTCTCAGAACTGAGCATGTGGAGAGACGTTCGTTCATCCAGCACAAAGGGAACGGGATGCAGGAGAAACACTTACTCTGGTTTCTCAGTCTGTTTCCTAGTGCCGGTTTGAAGTGCCTGCCGTTTTCACTGTAAAACTGGCCTGGAGCTTGAACCTCCCCATAGATATGTATGGAGTGGAGTTTGCAACTGAAAAGAAACTTTGTGTTCCCTTCAAGCTAGGTGAAGGACGGCTTTCACACACACTTATCTCTCAGAACTGAGCATGTGGAGAGACGTTCGTTCATCCAGCAAAAAGGGAACGGGATGCAGGAGAAACACTTACTCTGTTTTCTCAGTCTGTTTCCTAATGCCGGTTTGAAGTGCCTGCCGTTTTCACTGTAAAACCGGGTTGGAGCTTTAACCTCCCCATATATATGTATGGAGTGGAGTTTGCAAGTGAAAAGAAACTTTGTGTTCCCTTCAAGCTAGGTGAAGGACGGCTTTCACACACACTTATCTCTCAGAACTGAGCATGTGGAGAGACGTCCGTTCATCCAGCACATAGGGAACCGGTTGCAGGAGAAACACTTACTCTGGTTTCTCAGTCTGTTTCCTAATGCCGGTTTGAAGTGCCTGCCGTTTTCACAGTAAAACCGGGTTCTAGCTTTAACCTACCCATATATATGTATGGAAAGTAGTTTACAACTGAAAAGAAACTTTGTGTTCCCTTCAAGCTAGGTGAAGGACGGCTTTCACACACACTTATCTCTCAGAACTGAGCATGTGGAGAGACGTTCGTTCATCCAGCACAAAGGGAACGGGTTGCAGGAGAAACACTTACTCTGGTTTCTGAGTCTGTTTCCTAGTGCCGGTTTGAAGTGCCTGCCGTTTTCACTGTAAAACCGGCCTGGAGCTTGAACCTCCCCATATATATGTATGGAGTGGAGTTTGCAACTGAAAAGAAACTTTGTGTTCCCTTCAAGCTAGGTGAAGGACGGCTTTCACACACACTTATCTCTCAGAACTGAGCATGTGGAGAGACGTTCGTTCATCCAGCACAAAGAGAACGGGTTGCAGGAGAAACACTTACTCTGGTTTCTCAGTCTGTTTCCTAGTGCCGGTTTGAAGTGCCTGCCGTTTTCACTGTAAAACCGGCCTGGAGCTTGAACCTCCCGATAGATATGTATGGAGTGGAGTTTGCAACTGAAAAGAAACTTTGTGTTCCCTTCAAGCTAGGTGAAGGACGGCTTTCACACACACTTATCTCTCAGAACTGAGCATGTGGAGAGACGTTCGTTCATCCAGCACAAAGGGAACGGGATGCAGGAGAAACACTTACTCTGGTTTCTCAGTCTGTTTCCTAGTGCCGGTTTGAAGTGCCTGCCGTTTTCACTGTAAACCGGCCTGGAGCTTGAACCTCCCCATAGATATGTATGGAGTGGAGTTTGCAAGTGAAAAGAAACTTTGTGTTCCCTTCAAGCTAGGTGAAGGACGGCTTTCACACACACTTATCTCTCAGAACTGAGCATGTGGAGAGACGTTCGTTCATCCAGCAAAAAGGGAACGGGATGCAGGAGAAACACTTACTCTGTTTTCTCAGTCTGTTTCCTAATGCCGGTTTGAAGTGCCTGCCGTTTTCACTGTAAAACCGGGTTGGAGCTTTAACCTCCCCATATATATGTATGGAGTGGATTTTGCAAGTGAAAAGAAACTTTGTGTTCCCTTCAAGCTAGGTGAAGGACGGCTTTCACACACACTTATCTCTCAGAACTGAGCATGTGGAGAGACGTTCGTTCATCCAGCACAAAGGGAACGGGTTGCAGGAGAAACACTTACTCTGGTTTCTCAGTCTGTTTCCTAGTGCCGGTTTGAAGTGCCTGCCGTTTTCACTGTAAAACCGGCCTGGAGCTTGAACCTCCCCATATATATGTATGGAGTGGAGTTTGCAAGTGAAAAGAAACTTTGTGTTCCCTTCAAGCTAGGTGAAGGACGGCCTTCACACACACTTATCTCTCAGAACTGAGCATGTGGAGAGACGTCCGTTCATCCAGCACATAGGGAACGGGTTGCAGGAGAAACACTTACTCTGGTTTCTCAGTCTGTTTCCTAATGCCGGTTTGAAGTGCCTGCCGTTTTCACAGTAAAACCGGGTTCTAGCTTTAACCTACCCATATATATGTATGGAAAGTAGTTTACAACTGAAAAGAAACTTTGTGTTCCCTTCAAGCTAGGTGAAGGACGGCTTTCACACACACTTATCTCTCAGAACTGAGCATGTGGAGAGACGTTCGTTCATCCAGCACAAAGGGAACGGGTTGCAGGAGAAACACTTACTCTGGTTTCTGAGTCTGTTTCCTAGTGCCGGTTTGAAGTGCCTGCCGTTTTCACTGTAAAACCGGGTTGGAGCTTGAACCTCCCCATATATATGTATGGAGTGGAGTTTGCAAGTGAAAAGAAACTTTGTGTTCCCTTCAAGCTAGGTGAAGGACGGCTTTCACACACACTTATCTCTCAGAACTGAGCATGTGGAGAGACGTTCGTTCATCCAGCACAAAGGGAACGGGTTGCAGGAGAAACACTTACTCTGGTTTCTGAGTCTGTTTCCTAGTGCCGGTTTGAAGTGCCTGCCGTTTTCACTGTAAAACCGGCCTGGAGTTTGAACCTCCCCATATATATGTATGGAGTGGAGTTTGCAACTGAAAAGAAACTTTGTGTTCCCTTCAAGCTAGGTGAAGGACGGCTTTCACACACACTTATCTCTGAGAACTGAGCATGTGGAGAGACGTTCGTTCATCCAGCACAAAGGGAACGGGTTGCAGGAGAAACACTTACTCTGGTTTCTCACTCTCTTTCCTAGTGCCGGTTTGAAGTGCCTGCCGTTTTCACTGTAAAACCGGCCTGGAGCTTGAACCTCCCCATATATATGTGTGGAGTGGAGTTTACAAGTGAAAAGAAACTTTGTGTTCCCTTCAAGCTAATTGAAGGACGGCTTTCACACACACTTATCTCTCAGAACTGAGCATGTGGAGAGACGTTCGTTCATCCAGCACAAAGGGAACGGGTTGCAGGAGAAACACTTACTCTGGTTTCTCAGTCTGTTTCCTAGTGCCGGTTTGAATTGCCTGCCGTTTTCACTGTAAAACCGGGTTGGAGCTTGAACCTCCCCATATATATGTATGGAGTGGAGTTTGCAAGTGAAAAGAAACTTTGTGTTCCCTTCAAGCTAGGTGAAGGACGGCTTTCACACACACTTATCTCTCAGAACTGAGCATGTGGAGAGACGTTCGTTCATCCAGCACATAGGGAACGGGTTGCAGGAGAAACACTTACTCTGGTTTCTCAGTCTGTTTCCTAGTGCCGGTTTGAAGTGCCTGCCGTTTTCACTGTAAAACCGGGTTGGAGCTTGAACCTCCCCATATATATGTATGGAGTGGAGTTTGCAAGTGAAAAGAAACTTTGTGTTCCCTTCAAGCTAGGTGAAGTACGGCTTTCACACACACTTATCTCTGAGAACTGAGCATGTGGAGAGGCGTTCGTTCATCCAGCACAAAGGGAACGGGTTGCAGGAGAAACACTTACTCTGGTTTCTCACTCTCTTTCCTAGTGCCGGTTTTAAGTGCCTACCGTTTTCACTGTAAAACCGGCCTGGAGCTTGAACCTCCCCATAGATATGTATGGAGTGGAGTTTACAAGTGAAAAGAAACTTTGTGTTCCCTTCAAGCTAATTGAAGGACGGCTTTCACACACACTTATCTCTCAGAACTGAGCATGTGGAGAGACGTTCGTTCATCCAGCACAAAGGGAACGGGTTGCAGGAAAAACACTTACTCTGGTTTCTCAGTCTGTTTCCTAGTGCCGGTTTGAATTGCCTGCCGTTTTCACTGTAAAACCGGGTTGGAGCTTGAACCTCCCCATATATATGTATGGAGTGGAGTTTGCAACTGAAAAGAAACTTTGTGTTCCCTTCAAGCTAGGTGAAGGACGGCTTTCACACACACTTATCTCTGAGAACTGAGCATGTGGAGAGACGTTCGTTCATCCAGCACAAAGGGAACGGGTTGCAGGAGAAACACTTACTCTGGTTTCTCACTCTCTTTCCTAGTGCCGGTTTGAAGTGCCTGCCGTTTTCACTGTAAAACCGGCCTGGAGCTTGAACCTCCCCATATATATGTATGGAGTGGAGTTTACAAGTGAAAAGAAACTTTGTGTTCCCTTCAAGCTAATTGAAGGACGGCTTTCACACACACTTATCTCTCAGAACTGAGCATGTGGAGAGACGTTCGTTCATCCAGCACAAAGGGAACGGGTTGCAGGAGAAACACTTACTCTGGTTTCTCAGTCTGTTTCCTAGTGCCGGTTTGAATTGCCTGCCGTTTTCACTGTAAAACCGGGTTGGAGCTTGAACCTCCCCATATATATGTATGGAGTGGAGTTTGCAAGTGAAAAGAAACTTTGTGTTCCCTTCAAGCTAGGTGAAGGACGGCTTTCACACACACTTATCTCTCAGAACTGAGCATGTGGAGAGACGTTCGTTCATCCAGCACATAGGGAACGGGTTGCAGGAGAAACACTTACTCTGGTTTCTCAGTCTGTTTCCTAGTGCCGGTTTGAAGTGCCTGCCGTTTTCACTGTAAAACCGGGTTGGAGCTTGAACCTCCCCATATATATGTATGGAGTGGAGTTTGCAAGTGAAAAGAAACTTTGTGTTCCCTTCAAGCTAGGTGAAGTACGGCTTTCACACACACTTATCTCTGAGAACTGAGCATGTGGAGAGGCGTTCGTTCATCCAGCACAAAGGGAACGGGTTGCAGGAGAAACACTTACTCTGGTTTCTCACTCTCTTTCCTAGTGCCGGTTTTAAGTGCCTACCGTTTTCACTGTAAAACCGGCCTGGAGCTTGAACCTCCCCATAGATATGTATGGAGTGGAGTTTACAAGTGAAAAGAAACTTTGTGTTCCCTTCAAGCTAATTGAAGGACGGCTTTCACACACACTTATCTCTCAGAACTGAGCATGTGGAGAGACGTTCGTTCATCCAGCACAAAGGGAACGGGTTGCAGGAAAAACACTTACTCTGGTTTCTCAGTCTGTTTCCTAGTGCCGGTTTGAATTGCCTGCCGTTTTCACTGTAAAACCGGGTTGGAGCTTGAACCTCCCCATATATATGTATGGAGTGGAGTTTGCAAGTGAAAAGAAACTTTGTGTTCCCTTCAAGCTAGGTGAAGGACGGCTTTCACACACACTTATCTCTCAGAACTGAGCATGTGGAGAGACGTTCGTTCATCCAGCACAAAGGGAACGGGATGCAGGAGAAATACTTACTCTGGTTTCTCAGTCTGTTTCCTAATGCCGGTTTGAAGTGCCTGCCGTTTTCACTGTAAAACCGGGTTGGAGCTTTAACCTCCCCATATATATGTATGGAGTGGATTTTGCAAGTGAAAAGAAACTTTGTGTTCCCTTCAAGCTAGGTGAAGGACGGCTTTCACACACACTTATCTCTCAGAACTGAGCATGTGGAGAGACGTTCGTTCATCCAGCACAAAGGGAACGGGTTGCAGGAGAAACACTTACTCTGGTTTCTCAGTCTGTTTCCTAGTGCCGGTTTGAAGTGCCTGCCGTTTTCACTGTAAAACCGGCCTGGAGCTTGAACCTCCCCATATATATGTATGGAGTGGAGTTTGCAAGTGAAAAGAAACTTTGTGTTCCCTTCAAGCTAGGTGAAGGACGGCTTTCACACACACTTATCTCTCAGAACTGAGCATGTGGAGAGACGTTCGTTCATCCAGCACATAGGGAACCGGTTGCAGGAGAAACACTTACTCTGGTTTCTCAGTCTGTTTCCTAATGCCGGTTTGAAGTGCCTGCCGTTTTCACAGTAAAACCGGGTTCTAGCTTTAACCTACCCATATATATGTATGGAAAGTAGTTTACAACTGAAAAGAAACTTTGTGTTCCCTTCAAGCTAGGTGAAGGACGGCTTTCACACACACTTATCTCTCAGAACTGAGCATGTGGAGAGACGTTCGTTCATCCAGCACAAAGGGAACGGGTTGCAGGAGAAACACTTACTCTGGTTTCTGAGTCTGTTTCCTAGTGCCGGTTTGAAGTGCCTGCCGTTTTCACTGTAAAACCGGGTTGGAGCTTGAACCTCCCCATATATATGTATGGAGTGGAGTTTGCAAGTGAAAAGAAACTTTGTGTTCCCTTCAAGCTAGGTGAAGGACGGCTTTCACACACACTTATCTCTCAGAACTGAGCATGTGGAGAGACGTTCGTTCATCCAGCACATAGGGAACGGGTTGCAGGAGAAACACTTACTCTGGTTTCTCAGTCTGTTTCCTAATGCCGGTTTGAAGTGCCTGCCGTTTTCACAGTAAAACCGGGTTGGAGCTTTAACCTACCCATATATATGTATGGAAAGTAGTTTACAACAGAAAAGAAACGTTGTGTTCCCTTCAAGCTAGGTGAAGGACGGCTTTCACACACACTTATCTCTCAGAACTGAGCATGTGGAGAGACGTTCGTTCATCCAGCACAAAGGGAACGGGTTGCAGGAGAAACACTTACTCTGGTTTCTCAGTCTGTTTCCTAGTGCCGGTTTGAAGTGCCTGCCGTTTTCACTGTAAAACCGGCCTGGAGTTTGAACCTCCCCATATATATGTATGGAGTGGAGTTTGCAACTGAAAACAAACTTTGTGTTCCCTTCAAGCTAGGTGAAGGACGGCTTTCACACACACTTATCTCTGAGAACTGAGCATGTGGAGAGACGTTCGTTCATCCAGCACAAAGGGAACGGGTTGCAGGAGAAACACTTACTCTGGTTTCTCACTCTCTTTCCTAGTGCCGGTTTGAAGTGCCTGCCGTTTTCACTGTAAAACCGGCCTGGAGCTTGAACCTCCCCATATATATGTATAGAGTGGAGTTTACAAGTGAAAAGAAACTTTGTGTTCCCTTCAAGCTAATTGAAGGACGGCTTTCACACACACTTATCTCTCAGAACTGAGCATGTGGAGAGACGTTCGTTCATCCAGCACAAAGGGAACGGGTTGCAGGAGAAACACTTACTCTGGTTTCTCAGTCTGTTTCCTAGTGCCGGTTTGAATTGCCTGCCGTTTTCACTGTAAAACCGGGTTGGAGCTTGAACCTCCCCATATATATGTATGGAGTGGAGTTTGCAAGTGAAAAGAAACTTTGTGTTCCCTTCAAGCTAGGTGAAGGACGGCTTTCACACACACTTATCTCTCAGAACTGAGCATGTGGAGAGACGTTCGTTCATCCAGCACAAAGGGAACGGGATGCAGGAGAAATACTTACTCTGGTTTCTCAGTCTGTTTCCTAATGCCGGTTTGAAGTGCCTGCCGTTTTCACTGTAAAACCGGGTTGGAGCTTTAACCTCCCCATATATATGTATGGAGTGGATTTTGCAAGTGAAAAGAAACTTTGTGTTCCCTTCAAGCTAGGTGAAGGACGGCTTTCACACACACTTATCTCTCAGAACTGAGCATGTGGAGAGACGTTCGTTCATCCAGCACAAAGGGAACGGGTTGCAGGAGAAACACTTACTCTGGTTTCTGAGTCTGTTTCCTAGTGCCGGTTTGAAGTGCCTGCCGTTTTCACTGTAAAACCGGGTTGGAGCTTGAACCTCCCCATATATATGTATGGAGTGGAGTTTGCAAGTGAAAAGAAACTTTGTGTTCCCTTCAAGCTAGGTGAAGGACGGCTTTCACACACACTTATCTCTCAGAACTGAGCATGTGGAGATACGTTCGTTCATCCAGCACAAAGGGAACGGGTTGCAGGAGAAACACTTACTCTGGTTTCTGAGTCTGTTTCCTAGTGCCGGTTTGAAGTGCCTGCCGTTTTCACTGTAAAACCGGCCTGGAGTTTGAACCTCCCCATATATATGTATGGAGTGGAGTTTGCAACTGAAAAGAAACTTTGTGTTCCCTTCAAGCTAGGTGAAGGACGGCTTTCACACACACTTATCTCTGAGAACTGAGCATGTGGAGAGACGTTCGTTCATCCAGCACAAAGGGAACGGGTTGCAGGAGAAACACTTACTCTGGTTTCTCACTCTCTTTCCTAGTGCCGGTTTGAAGTGCCTGCCGTTTTCACTGTAAAACCGGCCTGGAGCTTGAACCTCCCCATATATATGTATGGAGTGGAGTTTACAAGTGAAAAGAAACTTTGTGTTCCCTTCAAGCTAATTGAAGGACGGCTTTCACACACACTTATCTCTCAGAACTGAGCATGTGGAGAGACGTTCGTTCATCCAGCACAAAGGGAACGGGTTGCAGGAGAAACACTTACTCTGGTTTCTCAGTCTGTTTCCTAGTGCCGGTTTGAAGTGCCTGCCGTTTTCACTGTAAAACCGGGTTGGAGCTTGAACCTCCCCATATATATGTATGGAGTGGAGTTTGCAAGTGAAAAGAAACTTTGTGTTCCCTTCAAGCTAGGTGAAGGACGGCTTTCACACACACTTATCTCTCAGAACTGAGCATGTGGAGAGACGTTCGTTCATCCAGCACATAGGGAACGGGTTGCAGGAGAAACACTTACTCTGGTTTCTCAGTCTGTTTCCTAGTGCCGGTTTGAAGTGCCTGCCGTTTTCACTGTAAAACCGGGTTGGAGCTTGAACCTCCCCATATATATGTATGGAGTGGAGTTTGCAAGTGAAAAGAAACTTTGTGTTCCCTTCAAGCTAGGTGAAGTACGGCTTTCACACACACTTATCTCTCAGAACTGAGCATGTGGAGAGACGTTCGTTCATCCAGCACAAAGGGAACGGGTTGCAGGAGAAACACTTACTCTGGTTTCTCAGTCTGTTTCCTAGTGCCGGTTTGAAGTGCCTGCCGTTTTCACTGTAAAACCGGCCTGGAGTTTGAACCTCCCCATATATATGTATGGAGTGGAGTTTGCAACTGAAAACAAACTTTGTGTTCCCTTCAAGCTAGGTGAAGGACGGCTTTCACACACACTTATCTCTGAGAACTGAGCATGTGGAGAGGCGTTCGTTCATCCAGCACAAAGGGAACGGGTTGCAGGAGAAACACTTACTCTGGTTTCTCACTCTCTTTCCTAGTGCCGGTTTTAAGTGCCTACCGTTTTCACTGTAAAACCGGCCTGGAGCTTGAACCTCCCCATAGATATGTATGGAGTGGAGTTTACAAGTGAAAAGAAACTTTGTGTTCCCTTCAAGCTAATTGAAGGACGGCTTTCACACACACTTATCTCTCAGAACTGAGCATGTGGAGAGACGTTCGTTCATCCAGCACAAAGGGAACGGGTTGCAGGAAAAACACTTACTCTGGTTTCTCAGTCTGTTTCCTAGTGCCGGTTTGAATTGCCTGCCGTTTTCACTGTAAAACCGGGTTGGAGCTTGAACCTCCCCATATATATGTATGGAGTGGAGTTTGCAAGTGAAAAGAAACTTTGTGTTCCCTTCAAGCTAGGTGAAGGACGGCTTTCACACACACTTATCTCTCAGAACTGAGCATGTGGAGAGACGTTCGTTCATCCAGCACAAAGGGAACGGGATGCAGGAGAAATACTTACTCTGGTTTCTCAGTCTGTTTCCTAATGCCGGTTTGAAGTGCCTGCCGTTTTCACTGTAAAACCGGGTTGGAGCTTTAACCTCCCCATATATATGTATGGAGTGGATTTTGCAAGTGAAAAGAAACTTTGTGTTCCCTTCAAGCTAGGTGAAGGACGGCTTTCACACACACTTATCTCTCAGAACTGAGCATGTGGAGAGACGTTCGTTCATCCAGCACAAAGGGAACGGGTTGCAGGAGAAACACTTACTCTGGTTTCTCAGTCTGTTTCCTAGTGCCGGTTTGAAGTGCCTGCCGTTTTCACTGTAAAACCGGCCTGGAGCTTGAACCTCCCCATATATATGTATGGAGTGGAGTTTGCAAGTGAAAAGAAACTTTGTGTTCCCTTCAAGCTAGGTGAAGGACGGCTTTCAGACACACTTATCTCTCAGAACTGAGCATGTGGAGAGACGTCCGTTCATCCAGCACATAGGGAACCGGTTGCAGGAGAAACACTTACTCTGGTTTCTCAGTCTGTTTCCTAATGCCGGTTTGAAGTGCCTGCCGTTTTCACAGTAAAACCGGGTTCTAGCTTTAACCTACCCATATATATGTATGGAAAGTAGTTTACAACTGAAAAGAAACTTTGTGTTCCCTTCAAGCTAGGTGAAGGACGGCTTTCACACACACTTATCTCTCAGAACTGAGCATGTGGAGAGACGTTCGTTCATCCAGCACAAAGGGAACGGGTTGCAGGAGAAACACTTACTCTGGTTTCTGAGTCTGTTTCCTAGTGCCGGTTTGAAGTGCCTGCCGTTTTCACTGTAAAACCGGGTTGGAGCTTGAACCTCCCCATATATATGTATGGAGTGGAGTTTGCAAGTGAAAAGAAACTTTGTGTTCCCTTCAAGCTAGGTGAAGGACGGCTTTCACACACACTTATCTCTCAGAACTGAGCATGTGGAGAGACGTTCGTTCATCCAGCACATAGGGAACGGGTTGCAGGAGAAACACTTACTCTGGTTTCTCAGTCTGTTTCCTAATGCCGGTTTGAAGTGCCTGCCGTTTTCACAGTAAAACCGGGTTGGAGCTTTAACCTACCCATATATATGTATGGAAAGTAGTTTACAACTGAAAAGAAACGTTGTGTTCCCTTCAAGCTAGGTGAAGGACGGCTTTCACACACACTTATCTCTCAGAACTGAGCATGTGGAGAGACGTTCGTTCATCCAGCACAAAGGGAACGGGTTGCAGGAGAAACACTTACTCTGGTTTCTCAGTCTGTTTCCTAGTGCCGGTTTGAAGTGCCTGCCGTTTTCACTGTAAAACCGGCCTGGAGTTTGAACCTCCCCATATATATGTATGGAGTGGAGTTTGCAACTGAAAACAAACTTTGTGTTCCCTTCAAGCTAGGTGAAGGACGGCTTTCACACACACTTATCTCTGAGAACTGAGCATGTGGAGAGACGTTCGTTCATCCAGCACAAAGGGAACGGGTTGCAGGAGAAACACTTACTCTGGTTTCTCACTCTCTTTCCTAGTGCCGGTTTGAAGTGCCTGCCGTTTTCACTGTAAAACCGGCCTGGAGCTTGAACCTCCCCATATATATGTATAGAGTGGAGTTTACAAGTGAAAAGAAACTTTGTGTTCCCTTCAAGCTAATTGAAGGACGGCTTTCACACACACTTATCTCTCAGAACTGAGCATGTGGAGAGACGTTCGTTCATCCAGCACAAAGGGAACGGGTTGCAGGAGAAACACTTACTCTGGTTTCTCAGTCTGTTTCCTAGTGCCGGTTTGAATTGCCTGCCGTTTTCACTGTAAAACCGGGTTGGAGCTTGAACCTCCCCATATATATGTATGGAGTGGAGTTTGCAAGTGAAAAGAAACTTTGTGTTCCCTTCAAGCTAGGTGAAGGACGGCTTTCACACACACTTATCTCTCAGAACTGAGCATGTGGAGAGACGTTCGTTCATCCAGCACAAAGGGAACGGGATGCAGGAGAAATACTTACTCTGGTTTCTCAGTCTGTTTCCTAATGCCGGTTTGAAGTGCCTGCCGTTTTCACTGTAAAACCGGGTTGGAGCTTTAACTTCCCCATATATATGTATGGAGTGGATTTTGCAAGTGAAAAGAAACTTTGTGTTCCCTTCAAGCTAGGTGAAGGACGGCTTTCACACACACTTATCTCTCAGAACTGAGCATGTGGAGAGACGTTCGTTCATCCAGCACAAAGGGAACGGGTTGCAGGAGAAACACTTACTCTGGTTTCTGAGTCTGTTTCCTAGTGCCGGTTTGAAGTGCCTGCCGTTTTCACTGTAAAACCGGGTTGGAGCTTGAACCTCCCCATATATATGTATGGAGTGGATTTTGCAAGTGAAAAGAAACTTTGTGTTCCCTTCAAGCTAGGTGAAGGACGGCTTTCACACACACTTATCTCTCAGAACTGAGCATGTGGAGAGACGTTCGTTCATCCAGCACAAAGGGAACGGGTTGCAGGAGAAACACTTACTCTGGTTTCTGAGTCTGTTTCCTAGTGCCGGTTTGAAGTGCCTGCCGTTTTCACTGTAAAACCGGGTTGGAGCTTGAACCTCCCCATATATATGTATGGAGTGGAGTTTGCAAGTGAAAAGAAACTTTGTGTTCCCTTCAAGCTAGGTGAAGGACGGCTTTCACACACACTTATCTCTCAGAACTGAGCATGTGGAGAGACGTTCGTTCATCCAGCACATAGGGAACGGGTTGCAGGAGAAACACTTACTCTGGTTTCTCAGTCTGTTTCCTTATGCCGGTTTGAAGTGCCTGCCGTTTTCACAGTAAAACCGGGTTGGAGCTTTAACCTACCCATATATATGTATGGAAAGTAGTTTACAACTGAAAAGAAACGTTGTGTTCCCTTCAAGCTAGGTGAAGGACGGCTTTCACACACACTTATCTCTCAGAACTGAGCATGTGGAGAGACGTTCGTTCATCCAGCACAAAGGGAACGGGTTGCAGGAGAAACACTTACTCTGGATTCTCAGTCTGTTTCCTAGTGCCGGTTTGAAGTGCCTGCCGTTTTCACTGTAAACCGGGTTGGAGCTTGAACCTCCCCATATATATGTATGGAGTGGAGTTTGCAAGTGAAAAGAAACTTTGTGTTCCCTTCAAGCTAGGTGAAGGACGGCTTTCACACACACTTATCTCTCAGAACTGAGCATGTGGAGAGACGTTCGTTCATCCAGCATATAGGGAACGGGTTGCAGGAGAAACACTTACTCTGGTTTCTCAGTCTGTTTCCTAGTGCCGGTTTGAATTGCCTGCCGTTTTCACTGTAAAACCGGGTTGGAGCTTGAACCTCCCCATATATATGTATGGAGTGGAGTTTGCAAGTGAAAAGAAACTTTGTGTTCCCTTCAAGCTAGGTGAAGTACGGCTTTCACACACACTTATCTCTCAGAACTGAGCATGTGGAGAGACGTTCGTTCATCCAGCACAAAGGGAACGGGTTGCAGGAGAAACACTTACTCTGGTTTCTCAGTCTGTTTCCTAGTGCCGGTTTGAAGTGCCTGCCGTTTTCACTGTAAAACCGGCCTGGAGTTTGAACCTCCCCATATATATTTATGGAGTGGAGTTTGCAACTGAAAACAAACTTTGTGTTCCCGTCAAGCTAGGTGAAGGACGGCTTTCACACACACTTATCTCTCAGAACTGAGCATGTGGAGAGACGTTCGTTCATCCAGCACAAAGGGAACGGGTTGCAGGAGAAACACTTACTCTGGTTTCTCAGTCTCTTTCCTAGTGCCGGTTTGAAGTGCCTGCCGTTTTCACTGTAAAACCGGCCTGGAGCTTGAACCTCCCCATATATATGTATGGAGTGGAGTTTACAAGTGAAAAGAAACTTTGTGTTCCCTTAAAGCTAATTGAAGGACGGCTTTCACACACACTTATCTCTCAGAACTGAGCATGTGGAGAGACGTTCGTTCATCCAGCACAAAGGGAACGGGTTGCAGGAGAAACACTTACTCTGGTTTCTCAGTCTGTTTCCTAGTGCCGGTTTGAATTGCCTGCCGTTTTCACTGTAAAACCGGGTTGGAGCTTGAACCTCCCCATATATATGTATGGAGTGGAGTTTGCAACTGAAAACAAACTTTGTGTTCCCTTCAAGCTAGGTGAAGGACGGCTTTCACACACACTTATCTCTCAGAACTGAGCATGTGGAGAGACGTTCGTTCATCCAGCACAAAGGGAACGGGTTGCAGGAGAAACACTTACTCTGGTTTCTCAGACTGTTTCCTAGTGCCGGTTTGAAGTGCCTGCCGTTTTCACTGTAAAACCGGCCTGGAGATTGAACCTCCCCATATATATGTATGGAGTGGAGTTTGCAAGTGAAAAGAAACTTTGTGTTCCCTTCAAGCTAGGTGAAGGACGGCTTTCACACACACTTATCTCTCAGAACTGAGCATGTGGAGAGACGTTCGTTCATCCAGCACATAGGGAACGGGTTGCAGGAGAAACACTTACTCTGGTTTCTCAGTCTGTTTCCTAGTGCCGGTTTGAAGTGCCTGCCGTTTTCACTGTAAAACCGGGTTGGAGCTTGAACCTCCCCATATATATGTATGGATTGGAGTTTGCAACTAAAAAGAAACTTTGTGTTCCCTTCAAGCTAGGTGAAGGACGGCTTTCACACACACTTATCTCTCAGAACTGAGCATGTGGAGAGACGTTCGTTCATCCAGCACAAAGGGAACGGGTTGCAGGAGAAACACTTACTCTGGTTTCTGAGTCTGTTTCGTAGTGCCGGTTTGAAGTGCCTGCCGTTTTCACTGTAAACCGGGTTGGAGCTTGAACCTCCCCATATATATGTATGGAGTGGAGTTTGCAAGTGAAAAGAAACTTTGTGTTCCCTTCAAGCTAGGTGAAGGACGGCTTTCACACACACTTATCTCAGAACTGAGCATGTGGAGAGACGTTCGTTCATCCAGCACATAGGGAACGGGTTGCAGGAGAAACACTTACTCTGGTTTCTCAGTCTGTTTCCTAGTGCCGGTTTGAAGTGCCTGCCGTTTTCACTGTAAAACCGGGTTGGAGCTTGAACCTCCCCATATATATGTATGGAGTGGAGTTTGCAAGTGAAAAGAAACTTTGTGTTCCCTTCAAGCTAGGTGAAGTACGGCTTTCACACACACTTATCTCTCAGAACTGAGCATGTGGAGAGACGTTCGTTCATCCAGCACAAAGGGAACGGGTTGCAGGAGAAACACTTACTCTGGTTTCTCAGTCTGTTTCCTAGTGCCGGTTTGAAGTGCCTGCCGTTTTCACTGTAAAACCGGCCTGGAGTTTGAACCTCCCCATATATATGTATGGAGTGGAGTTTGCAAGTGAAAAGAAACTTTGTGTTCCCTTCAAGCTAGGTGAAGGACGGCTTTCACACACACTTATCTCTCAGAACTGAGCATGTGGAGAGACGTTCTTTCATCCAGCACAAAGGGAACGGGTTGCAGGAGAAACACTTACTCTGGTTTCTCAGTCTGTTTCCTAGTGCCGGTTTGAATTGCCTGCCGTTTTCACTGTAAAACCGGCCTGGAGCTTTAACCTCCCCATATATATGTATGGAGTGGAGTTTGCAAGTGAAAAGAAACTTTGTGTTCCCTTCAAGCTAGGTGAATTACGGCTTTCACACACACTTATCTCTCAGAACTGAGCATGTGGAGAGACGTTCGTTCATCCAGCACAAAGGGAACGGGTTGCAGGAGAAACACTTACTCTGGTTTCTCAGTCTGTTTCCTAGTGCCGGTTTGAATTGCCTGCCGTTTTCACTGTAAAACCGGGTTGGAGCTTGAACCTCCCCATATATATGTATGGAGTGGAGTTTGCAAGTGAAAAGAAACTTTGTGTTCCCTTCAAGCTAGGTGAAGGACGGCTTTCACACACACTTATCTCTCAGAACTGAGCATGTGGAGAGACGTTCGTTCATCCAGCACAAAGGGAACGGGTTGCAGGAGAAACACTTACTCTGGTTTCTCAGTCTGTTTCCTAGTGCCGGTTTGAAGTGCCTGCCGTTTTCACTGTAAAACCGGGTTGGAGCTTGAACCTCCCCATATATATGTATGGAGTGGAGTTTGCAAGTGAAAAGAAACTTTGTGTTCCCTTCAAGCTAGGTGAAGGACGGCTTTCACACACACTTATCTCTCAGAACTGAGCATGTGGAGATACGTTCGTTCATCCAGCACAAAGGGAACGGGTTGCAGGACAAACACTTACTCTGGTTTCTCAGTCTGTTTCCTAGTGCCGGTTTGAAGTGCCTGCCGTTTTCACTGTAAAACCGGCCTGGAGTTTGAACCTCCCCATATATATGTATGGAGTGGAGTTTGCAACTGAAAAGAAACTTTGTGTTCCCTTCAAGCTAGGTGAAGGACGGCTTTCACACACACTTATCTCTGAGAACTGAGCATGTGGAGAGACGTTCGTTCATCCAGCACAAAGGGAACGGGTTGCAGGAGAAACACTTACTCTGGTTTCTCACTCTCTTTCCTAGTGCCGGTTTGAAGTGCCTGCCGTTTTCACTGTAAAACCGGCCTGGAGCTTGAACCTCCCCATATATATGTATGGAGTGGAGTTTACAAGTGAAAAGAAACTTTGTGTTCCCTTCAAGCTAATTGAAGGACGGCTTTCACACACACTTATCTCTCAGAACTGAGCATGTGGAGAGACGTTCGTTCATCCAGCACAAAGGGAACGGGTTGCAGGAGAAACACTTACTCTGGTTTCTCAGTCTGTTTCCTAGTGCCGGTTTGAATTGCCTGCCGTTTTCACTGTAAAACCGGGTTGGAGCTTGAACCTCCCCATATATATGTATGGAGTGGAGTTTGCAAGTGAAAAGAAACTTTGTGTTCCCTTCAAGCTAGGTGAAGGACGGCTTTCACACACACTTATCTCTCAGAACTGAGCATGTGGAGAGACGTTCGTTCATCCAGCACATAGGGAACGGGTTGCAGGAGAAACACTTACTCTGGTTTCTCAGTCTGTTTCCTAGTGCCGGTTTGAAGTGCCTGCCGTTTTCACTGTAAAACCGGGTTGGAGCTTGAACCTCCCCATATATATGTATGGAGTGGAGTTTGCAAGTGAAAAGAAACTTTGTGTTCCCTTCAAGCTAGGTGAAGTACGGCTTTCACACACACTTATCTCTCAGAACTGAGCATGTGGAGAGACGTTCGTTCATCCAGCACAAAGGGAACGGGTTGCAGGAGAAACACTTACTCTGGTTTCTCAGTCTGTTTCCTAGTGCCGGTTTGAAGTGCCTGCCGTTTTCACTGTAAAACCGGCCTGGAGTTTGAACCTCCCCATATATATGTATGGAGTGGAGTTTGCAACTGAAAACAAACTTTGTGTTCCCTTCAAGCTAGGTGAAGGACGGCTTTCACACACACTTATCTCTGAGAACTGAGCATGTGGAGAGACGTTCGTTCATCCAGCACAAAGGGAACGGGTTGCAGGAGAAACACTTACTCTGGTTTCTCACTCTCTTTCCTAGTGCCGGTTTTAAGTGCCTACCGTTTTCACTGTAAAACCGGCCTGGAGCTTGAACCTCCCCATAGATATGTATGGAGTGGAGTTTACAAGTGAAAAGAAACTTTGTGTTCCCTTCAAGCTAATTGAAGGACGGCTTTCACACACACTTATCTCTCAGAACTGAGCATGTGGAGAGACGTTCGTTCATCCAGCACAAAGGGAACGGGTTGCAGGAGAAACACTTACTCTGGTTTCTCAGTCTGTTTCCTAGTGCCGGTTTGAATTGCCTGCCGTTTTCACTGTAAAACCGGGTTGGAGCTTGAACCTCCCCATATATATGTATGGAGTGGAGTTTGCAAGTGAAAAGAAACTTTGTGTTCCCTTCAAGCTAGGTGAAGGACGGCTTTCACACACACTTATCTCTCAGAACTGAGCATGTGGAGAGACGTTCGTTCATCCAGCACAAAGGGAACGGGATGCAGGAGAAATACTTACTCTGGTTTCTCAGTCTGTTTCCTAATGCCGGTTTGAAGTGCCTGCCGTTTTCACTGTAAAACCGGGTTGGAGCTTTAACCTCCCCATATATATGTATGGAGTGGATTTTGCAAGTGAAAAGAAACTTTGTGTTCCCTTCAAGCTAGGTGAAGGACGGCTTTCACACACACTTATCTCTCAGAACTGAGCATGTGGAGAGACGTTCGTTCATCCAGCACAAAGGGAACGGGTTGCAGGAGAAACACTTACTCTGGTTTCTCAGTCTGTTTCCTAGTGCCGGTTTGAAGTGCCTGCCGTTTTCACTGTAAAACCGGCCTGGAGCTTGAACCTCCCCATATATATGTATGGAGTGGAGTTTGCAAGTGAAAAGAAACTTTGTGTTCCCTTCAAGCTAGGTGAAGGACGGCTTTCAGACACACTTATCTCTCAGAACTGAGCATGTGGAGAGACGTCCGTTCATCCAGCACATAGGGAACCGGTTGCAGGAGAAACACTTACTCTGGTTTCTCAGTCTGTTTCCTAATGCCGGTTTGAAGTGCCTGCCGTTTTCACAGTAAAACCGGGTTCTAGCTTTAACCTACCCATATATATGTATGGAAAGTAGTTTACAACTGAAAAGAAACTTTGTGTTCCCTTCAAGCTAGGTGAAGGACGGCTTTCACACACACTTATCTCTCAGAACTGAGCATGTGGAGAGACGTTCGTTCATCCAGCACAAAGGGAACGGGTTGCAGGAGAAACACTTACTCTGGTTTCTGAGTCTGTTTCCTAGTGCCGGTTTGAAGTGCCTGCCGTTTTCACTGTAAAACCGGGTTGGAGCTTGAACCTCCCCATATATATGTATGGAGTGGAGTTTGCAAGTGAAAAGAAACTTTGTGTTCCCTTCAAGCTAGGTTAAGGACGGCTTTCACACACACTTATCTCTCAGAACTGAGCATGTGGAGAGACGTTCGTTCATCCAGCACATAGGGAACGGGTTGCAGGAGAAACACTTACTCTGGTTTCTCAGTCTGTTTCCTAATGCCGGTTTGAAGTGCCTGCCGTTTTCACAGTAAAACCGGGTTGGAGCTTTAACCTACCCATATATATGTATGGAAAGTAGTTTACAACTGAAAAGAAACGTTGTGTTCCCTTCAAGCTAGGTGAAGGACGGCTTTCACACACACTTATCTCTCAGAACTGAGCATGTGGAGAGACGTTCGTTCATCCAGCACAAAGGGAACGGGTTGCAGGAGAAACACTTACTCTGGTTTCTCAGTCTGTTTCCTAGTGCCGGTTTGAAGTGCCTGCCGTTTTCACTGTAAAACCGGCCTGGAGTTTGAACCTCCCCATATATATGTATGGAGTGGAGTTTGCAACTGAAAACAAACTTTGTGTTCCCTTCAAGCTAGGTGAAGGACGGCTTTCACACACACTTATCTCTGAGAACTGAGCATGTGGAGAGACGTTCGTTCATCCAGCACAAAGGGAACGGGTTGCAGGAGAAACACTTACTCTGGTTTCTCACTCTCTTTCCTAGTGCCGGTTTGAAGTGCCTGCCGTTTTCACTGTAAAACCGGCCTGGAGCTTGAACCTCCCCATATATATGTATAGAGTGGAGTTTACAAGTGAAAAGAAACTTTGTGTTCCCTTCAAGCTAATTGAAGGACGGCTTTCACACACACTTATCTCTCAGAACTGAGCATGTGGAGAGACGTTCGTTCATCCAGCACAAAGGGAACGGGTTGCAGGAGAAACACTTACTCTGGTTTCTCAGTCTGTTTCCTAGTGCCGGTTTGAATTGCCTGCCGTTTTCACTGTAAAACCGGGTTGGAGCTTGAACCTCCCCATATATATGTATGGAGTGGAGTTTGCAAGTGAAAAGAAACTTTGTGTTCCCTTCAAGCTAGGTGAAGGACGGCTTTCACACACACTTATCTCTCAGAACTGAGCATGTGGAGAGACGTTCGTTCATCCAGCACAAAGGGAACGGGATGCAGGAGAAATACTTACTCTGGTTTCTCAGTCTGTTTCCTAATGCCGGTTTGAAGTGCCTGCCGTTTTCACTGTAAAACCGGGTTGGAGCTTTAACCTCCCCATATATATGTATGGAGTGGATTTTGCAAGTGAAAAGAAACTTTGTGTTCCCTTCAAGCTAGGTGAAGGACGGCTTTCACACACACTTATCTCTCAGAACTGAGCATGTGGAGAGACGTTCGTTCATCCAGCACAAAGGGAACGGGTTGCAGGAGAAACACTTACTCTGGTTTCTGAGTCTGTTTCCTAGTGCCGGTTTGAAGTGCCTGCCGTTTTCACTGTAAAACCGGGTTGGAGCTTGAACCTCCCCATATATATGTATGGAGTGGAGTTTGCAAGTGAAAAGAAACTTTGTGTTCCCTTCAAGCTAGGTGAAGGACGGCTTTCACACACACTTATCTCTCAGAACTGAGCATGTGGAGAGACGTTCGTTCATCCAGCACATAGGGAACGGGTTGCAGGAGAAACACTTACTCTGGTTTCTCAGTCTGTTTCCTTATGCCGGTTTGAAGTGCCTGCCGTTTTCACAGTAAAACCGGGTTGGAGCTTTAACCTACCCATATATATGTATGGAAAGTAGTTTACAACTGAAAAGAAACGTTGTGTTCCCTTCAAGCTAGGTGAAGGACGGCTTTCACACACACTTATCTCTCAGAACTGAGCATGTGGAGAGACGTTCGTTCATCCAGCACAAAGGGAACGGGTTGCAGGAGAAACATTTACTCTGGATTCTCAGTCTGTTTCCTAGTGCCGGTTTGAAGTGCCTGCCGTTTTCACTGTAAACCGGGTTGGAGCTTGAACCTCCCCATATATATGTATGGAGTGGAGTTTGCAAGTGAAAAGAAACTTTGTGTTCCCTTCAAGCTAGGTGAAGGACGGCTTTCACACACACTTATCTCTCAGAACTGAGCATGTGGAGAGACGTTCGTTCATCCAGCACATAGGGAACGGGTTGCAGGAGAAACACTTACTCTGGTTTCTCAGTCTGTTTCCTAGTGCCGGTTTGAATTGCCTGCCGTTTTCACTGTAAAACCGGGTTGGAGCTTGAACCTCCCCATATATATGTATGGAGTGGAGTTTGCAAGTGAAAAGAAACTTTGTGTTCCCTTCAAGCTAGGTGAAGTACGGCTTTCACACACACTTATCTCTCAGAACTGAGCATGTGGAGAGACGTTCGTTCATCCAGCACAAAGGGAACGGGTTGCAGGAGAAACACTTACTCTGGTTTCTCAGTCTGTTTCCTAGTGCCGGTTTGAAGTGCCTGGCGTTTTCACTGTAAAACCGGCCTGGAGTTTGAACCTCCCCATATATATGTATGGAGTGGAGTTTGCAACTGAAAACAAACTTTGTGTTCCCGTCAAGCTAGGTGAAGGACGGCTTTCACACACACTTATCTCTCAGAACTGAGCATGTGGAGAGACGTTCGTTCATCCAGCACAAAGGGAACGGGTTGCAGGGGAAACACTTACTCTGGTTTCTCAGTCTCTTTCCTAGTGCCGGTTTGAAGTGCCTGCCGTTTTCACTGTAAAACCGGCCTGGAGCTTGAACCTCCCCATATATATGTATGGAGTGGAGTTTACAAGTGAAAAGAAACTTTGTGTTCCCTTAAAGCTAATTGAAGGACGGCTTTCACACACACTTATCTCTCAGAACTGAGCATGTGGAGAGACGTTCGTTCATCCAGCACAAAGGGAACGGGTTGCAGGAGAAACACTTACTCTGGTTTCTCAGTCTGTTTCCTAGTGCCGGTTTGAATTGCCTGCCGTTTTCACTGTAAAACCGGGTTGGAGCTTGAACCTCCCCATATATATGTATGGAGTGGAGTTTGCAACTGAAAACAAACTTTGTGTTCCCTTCAAGCTAGGTGAAGGACGGCTTTCACACACACTTATCTCTCAGAACTGAGCATGTGGAGAGACGTTCGTTCATCCAGCACAAAGGGAACGGGTTGCAGGAGAAACACTTACTCTGGTTTCTCAGACTGTTTCCTAGTGCCGGTTTGAAGTGCCTGCCGTTTTCACTGTAAAACCGGCCTGGAGATTGAACCTCCCCATATATATGTATGGAGTGGAGTTTGCAAGTGAAAAGAAACTTTGTGTTCCCTTCAAGCTAGGTGAAGGACGGCTTTCACACACACTTATCTCTCAGAACTGAGCATGTGGAGAGACGTTCGTTCATCCAGCACATAGGGAACGGGTTGCAGGAGAAACACTTACTCTGGTTTCTCAGTCTGTTTCCTAGTGCCGGTTTGAAGTGCCTGCCGTTTTCACTGTAAAACCGGGTTGGAGCTTGAACCTCCCCATATATATGTATGGATTGGAGTTTGCAACTAAAAAGAAACTTTGTGTTCCCTTCAAGCTAGGTGAAGGACGGCTTTCACACACACTTATCTCTCAGAACTGAGCATGTGGAGAGACGTTCGTTCATCCAGCACAAAGGGAACGGGTTGCAGGAGAAACACTTACTCTGGTTTCTGAGTCTGTTTCGTAGTGCCGGTTTGAAGTGCCTGCCGTTTTCACTGTAAACCGGGTTGGAGCTTGAACCTCCCCATATATATGTATGGAGTGGAGTTTGCAAGTGAAAAGAAACTTTGTGTTCCCTTCAAGCTAGGTGAAGGACGGCTTTCACACACACTTATCTCAGAACTGAGCATGTGGAGAGACGTTCGTTCATCCAGCACATAGGGAACGGGTTGCAGGAGAAACACTTACTCTGGTTTCTCAGTCTGTTTCCTAGTGCCGGTTTGAAGTGCCTGCCGTTTTCACTGTAAAACCGGGTTGGAGCTTGAACCTCCCCATATATATGTATGGAGTGGAGTTTGCAAGTGAAAAGAAACTTTGTGTTCCCTTCAAGCTAGGTGAAGTACGGCTTTCACACACACTTATCTCTCAGAACTGAGCATGTGGAGAGACGTTCGTTCATCCAGCACAAAGGGAACGGGTTGCAGGAGAAACACTTACTCTGGTTTCTCAGTCTGTTTCCTAGTGCCGGTTTGAAGTGCCTGCCGTTTTCACTGTAAAACCGGCCTGGAGTTTGAACCTCCCCATATATATGTATGGAGTGGAGTTTGCAAGTGAAAAGAAACTTTGTGTTCCCTTCAAGCTAGGTGAAGGACGGCTTTCACACACACTTATCTCTCAGAACTGAGCATGTGGAGAGACGTTCTTTCATCCAGCACAAAGGGAACGGGTTGCAGGAGAAACACTTACTCTGGTTTCTCAGTCTGTTTCCTAGTGCCGGTTTGAATTGCCTGCCGTTTTCACTGTAAAACCGGCCTGGAGCTTTAACCTCCCCATATATATGTATGGAGTGGAGTTTGCAAGTGAAAAGAAACTTTGTGTTCCCTTCAAGCTAGGTGAATTACGGCTTTCACACACACTTATCTCTCAGAACTGAGCATGTGGAGAGACGTTCGTTCATCCAGCACAAAGGGAACGGGTTGCAGGAGAAACACTTACTCTGGTTTCTCAGTCTGTTTCCTAGTGCCGGTTTGAATTGCCTGCCGTTTTCACTGTAAAACCGGGTTGGAGCTTGAACCTCCCCATATATATGTATGGAGTGGAGTTTGCAAGTGAAAAGAAACTTTGTGTTCCCTTCAAGCTAGGTGAAGGACGGCTTTCACACACACTTATCTCTCAGAACTGAGCATGTGGAGAGACGTTCGTTCATCCAGCACAAAGGGAACGGGTTGCAGGAGAAACACTTACTCTGGTTTCTCAGTCTGTTTCCTAGTGCCGGTTTGAAGTGCCTGCCGTTTTCACTGTAAAACCGGCCTGGAGCTTGAACCTCCCCATATACATGTATGGAGTGGAGTTTGCAACTGAAAAGAAACTTTGTGTTCCCTTCAAGCTAGGTGAAGGACGGCTTTCACACACACTTATCTCTCAGAACTGAGCATGTGGAGAGACGTTCGTTCATCCAGCACAAAGGGAACGGGTTGCAGGAGAAACACTTACTCTGGTTTCTCAGTCTGTTTCCTAGTGCCGGTTTGAATTGCCTGCCGTTTTCACTGTAAAACCGGCCTGGAGCTTGAACCTCCCCATATATATGTATGGAGTGGAGTTTGCAAGTGAAAAGAAACTTTGTGTTCCCTTCAACCTAGGTGAAGGACGGCTTTCACACACACTTATCTCTCAGAACTGAGCATGTGGAGAGACTTTTGTTCATCCAGCACAAAGGGAACGGGTTGCAGGAGAAACACTTACTCTGGTTTCTCAGTCTGTTTCCTAGTGCCGGTTTGAAGTGCCTGCCGTTTTCACTGTAAAACCGGGTTGGAGCTTGAACCTCCCGATATATATGTATGGAGTGGAGTTTGCAAGTGAAAAGAAACTTTGTGTTCCCTTCAAGCTAGGTGAAGGACGGCTTTCACACACACATATCTCTCAGAACTGAGCATGTGGAGAGACGTTCGTTCATCCAGCACAAAGGGAATGGGATGCAGGAGAAACACTTATTCTGGTTTCTCAGTCTGTTTCCTAATGCCGGTTTGAAGTGCCTGCCGTTTTCACTGTAAAACCGGGTTGGAGCTTTAAACTACCCATATATATGTATGGAAAGTAGTTTACAACTGAAAAGAAACTTTGTGTTCCCTTCAAGCTAGGTGAAGGACGGCTTTCACACACACTTATCTCTCAGAACTGAGCATGTGGAGAGACGTTCGTTCATCCAGCACAAAGGGAACGGGTTGCAGGAGAAACACTTACTCTGGTTTCTGAGTCTGTTTCCTAGTGCCGGTTTAAAGTGCCTGCCGTTTTCACTGTAAAACCGGCCTGGAGTTTGAACCTCCCCATATATATGTATGGATTGGAGTTTGCAACTGAAAAGAAACTTTGTGTTCCCTTCAAGCTAGGTGAAGGACGGCTTTCACACACACTTATCTCTCAGAACTGAGCATGTGGAGAGACGTTCGTTCATCCAGCACAAAGGGAACGTGTTGCAGGAGAAACACTTACTCTGGTTTCTCAGAATGTTTCCTACTGCCGGTTTGAAGTGCCTGCCGTTTTCACTGTAAAACCGGCCTGGAGCTTGAACCTCCCCATATATATGTATGGAGTGGAGTTTGCAACTGAAAAGAAACTTTGTGTTCCCTTCAAGCTAGGTGAAGGACGGCTTTCACACACACTTATCTCTCAGAACTGAGCATGTGGAGAGACGTTCGTTCATCCAGCACAAAGGGAACGGGTTGCAGGAGAAACACTTACTCTGGTTTCTCAGTCTGTTTCCTAGTGCCGGTTTGAATTGCCTGCCGTTTTCACTGTAAAACCGGGTTGGAGCTTGAACCTCCCCATATATATGTATGGAGTGGAGTTTGCAAGTGAAAAGAAACTTTGTGTTCACTTCAAGCTAGGTGAAGGACGGCTTTCACACACACTTATCTCTCAGAACTGAGCATGTGGAGAGACTTTTGTTCATCCAGCACAAAGGGAACGGGTTGCAGGAGAAACACTTACTCTGGTTTCTCAGTCTGTTTCCTAGTGCCGGTTTGAAGTGCCTGCCGTTTTCACTGTAAAACCGGCCTGGAGCTTGAACCTCCCGATAGATATGTATGGAGTGGAGTTTGCAACTGAAAAGAAACTTTGTGTTCCCTTCAAGCTAGGTGAAGGACGGCTTTCACACACACTTATCTCTCAGAACTGAGCATGTGGAGAGACGTTCGTTCATCCAGCACAAAGGGAACGGGATGCAGGAGAAACACTTACTCTGGTTTCTCAGTCTGTTTCCTAATGCCGGTTTGAAGTGCCTGCCGTTTTCACTGTAAAACCTGGTTGGAGCTTTAAACTACCCATATATATGTATGGAAAGTAGTTTACAACTGACAAGAAACTTTGTGTTCCCTTCAAGCTAGATGAAGAACGGCTTTCACACACACTTATCTCTCAGAACTGAGCATGTGGAGAGACTTTTGTTCATCCAGCACAAAGGGAACGGGTTGCAGGAGAAACACTTACTCTGGTTTCTGAGTCTGTTTCCTAGTGCCGGTTTGAAGTGCCTGCCGTTTTCACTGTAAAACCGGGTTGGAGCTTGAACCTCCCCATATATATGTATGGAGTGGAGTTTGCAAGTGAAAAGAAACTTTGTGTTCCCTTCAAGCTAGGTGAAGGACGGCTTTCACACACACTTATCTCTCAGAACTGAGCATGTGGAGAGACGTTCGTTCATCCAGCACATAGGGAACGGGTTGCAGGAGAAACACTTACTCTGGTTTCTCAGTCTGTTTCCTAATGCCGGTTTGAAGTGCCTGCCGTTTTCACAGTAAAACCGGGTTGGAGCTTTAACCTACCCATATATATGTATGGAAAGTAGTTTACAACTGAAAAGAAACGTTGTGTTCCCTTCAAGCTAGGTGAAGGACGGCTTTCACACACACTTATCTCTCAGAACTGAGCATGTGGAGAGACGTTCGTTCATCCAGCACAAAGGGAACGGGTTGCAGGAGAAACACTTACTCTGGTTTCTCAGTCTGTTTCCTAGTGCCGGTTTGAAGTGCCTGCCGTTTTCACTGTAAACCGGGTTGGAGCTTGAACCTCCCCATATATATGTTTGGAGTGGAGTTTGCAAGTGAAAAGAAACTTTGTGTTCCCTTCAAGCTAGGTGAAGGACGGCTTTCACACACACTTATCTCTCAGAACTGAGCATGTGGAGAGACGTTCGTTCATCCAGCACAAAGGGAACGGGTTGCAGGAGAAACACTTACTCTGGTTTCTCAGACTGTTTCCTAGTGCCGGTTTGAAGTGCCTGCCGTTTTCACTGTAAAACCGGCCTGGGGTTTGAACCTCCCCATATATATGTATGGAGTGGAGTTTGCAACTGAAAACAAACTTTGTGTTCCTTTCAAGCTAGTTGAAGGACGGCTTTCACACACACTTATCTCTCAGAACTGAGCATGTGGAGAGACGTTCGTTCATCCAGCACAAAGGGAACGGGTTGCAGGAGAAACACTTACTCTGGTTTCTCAGTCTGTTTCCTAGTGCCGGTTTGAAGTGCCTGCCGTTTTCACTGTAAAACCGGCCTGGAGCTTTAACCTCCCCATATATATGTATGGAGTGGAGTTTGCAAGTGAAAAGAAACTTTGTGTTCCCTTCAAGCTAGGTGAAGGACGGCTTTCACACACACTTATCTCTCAGAACTGAGCATGTGGAGAGACTTTTGTTCATCCAGCACAAAGGGAACGGGTTGCAGGAGAAACACTTACTCTGGTTTCTCAGTCTGTTTCCTAGTGCCGGTTTGAATTGCCTGCCGTTTTCACTGTAAAACCGGGTTGGAGCTTGAACCTCCCCATATATATGTATGGAGTGGAGTTTGCAAGTGAAAAGAAACTTTGTGTTCCCTTCAAGCTAGGTGAAGGACGGCTTTCACACACACTTATCTCTCAGAACTGAGCATGTGGAGAGACGTTCGTTCATCCAGCACAAAGGGAACGGGTTGCAGGAGAAACACTTACTCTGGTTTCTCAGTCTGTTTCCTAGTGCCGGTTTGAAGTGCCTGCCGTTTTCACTGTAAAACCGGCCTGGAGCTTGAACCTCCCCATATATATGTATCGAGTGGAGTTTGCAACTGAAAAGAAACTTTGTGTTCCCTTCAAGCTAGGTGAAGGACGGCTTTCACACACACTTATCTCTCAGAACTGAGCATGTGGAGAGACGTTCTTTCATCCAGCACAAAGGGAACGGGTTGCAGGAGAAACACTTACTCTGGTTTCTCAGTCTGTTTCCTAGTGCCGGTTTGAAGTGCCTGCCGTTTTCACTGTAAAACCGGGTTGGAGCTTGAACCTCCCCATATATATGTATGGAGTGGAGTTTGCAAGTGAAAAGAAACTTTGTGTTCCCTTCAAGCTAGGTGAAGGACGGCTTTCACACACACTTATCTCTCAGAACTGAGCATGTGGAGAGACTTTTGTTCATCCAGCACAAAGGGAACGGGTTGCAGGAGAAACACTTACTCTGGTTTCTCAGTCTGTTTCCTAGTGCCGGTTTGAAGTGCCTGCCGTTTTCACTGTAAAACCGGGTTGGAGCTTGAACCTCCCGATAGATATGTATGGAGTGGAGTTTGCAACTGAAAAGAAACTTTGTGTTCCCTTCAAGCTAGGTGAAGGACGGCTTTCACACACACTTATCTCTCAGAACTGAGCATGTGGAGAGACGTTCGTTCATCCAGCACAAAGGGAACGGGATGCAGGAGAAACACTTACTCTGGTTTCTCAGTCTGTTTCCTAATGCCGGTTTGAAGTGCCTGCCGTTTTCACTGTAAAACCTGGTTGGAGCTTTAAACTACCCATATATATGTATGGAAAGTAGTTTACAACTGAAAAGAAACTTTGTGTTCCCTTCAAGCTAGGTGAAGGACGGCTTTCACACACACTTATCTCTCAGAACTGAGCATGTGGAGAGACGTTCGTTCATCCAGCACAAAGGGAACGGGTTGCAGGAGAAACACTTACTCTGGTTTCTGAGTCTGTTTCCTAGTGCCGGTTTGAAGTGCCTGCCGTTTTCACTGTAAAACCGGCCTGGAGTTTGAACCTCCCCATATATATGTATGGATTGGAGTTTGCAATTTAAAAGAAACTTTGTGTTCCCTTCAAGCTAGGTGAAGGACGGCTTTCACACACACTTATCTCTCAGAACTGAGCATGTGGAGAGACGTTCGTTCATCCAGCACAAAGGGAACGGGTTGCAGGAGAAACACTTACTCTGGTTTCTGAGTCTGTTTCCTAGTGCCGGTTTGAAGTGCCTGCCGTTTTCACTGTAAAACCGGGTTGGAGCTTGAACTTCCCCATATATATGTATGGAAAGGAGTTTGCAAGTGAAAAGAAACTTTGTGTTCCCTTCAAGCTAGGTGAAGGACGGCTTTCACACACACTTATCTCTCAGAACTGAGCATGTGGAGAGACGTTCTTTCATCCAGCACATAGGGAACGGGTTGCAGGAGAAACACTTACTCTGGTTTCTCAGTCTGTTTCCTAATGCCGGTTTGAAGTGCCTGCCGTTTTCACAGTAAAACCGGGTTGGAGCTTTAACCTACCCATATATATGTATGGAAAGTAGTTTACAACTGAAAAGAAACGTTGTGTTCCCTTCAAGTTAGGTGAAGGACGGCTTTCACACACACTTATCTCTCAGAACTGAGCATGTTGAGAGACGTTCGTTCATCCAGCACAAAGGGAACGGGTTGCAGGAGGAACACTTACTCTGGTTTCTCAGTCTGTTTCCTAGTGCCGGTTAGAAGTGCCTGCCGTTTTCACTGTAAACAGGGTTGGAGCTTGAACCTCCCCATATATATGTATGGAGTGGAGTTTGCAAGTGAAAAGAAACTTTGTGTTCCCTTCAAGCTAGGTGAAGGACGGCTTTCACACACACTTATCTCTCAGAACTGAGCATGTGGAGAGACGTTCGTTCATCCAGCACATAGGGAACGGGTTGCAGGAGAAACACTTACTCTGGTTTCTCAGTCTGTTTCCTAGTGCCGGTTTGAAGTGCCTGCCGTTTTCACTGTAATACCTGGTTGGAGCTTTAAACTACCCATATATATGTATGGAAAGTAGTTTACAACTGAAAAGAAACTTTGTGTTCCCTTCAAGCTAGGTGAAGGACGGCTTTCACACACACTTATCTCTCAGAACTGAGCATGTGGAGAGACGTTCGTTCATCCAGCACAAAGGGAACGGGTTGCAGGAGAAACACTTACTCTGGTTTCTGAGTCTGTTTCCTAGTGCCGGTTTGAAGTGCCTGCCGTTTTCACTGTAAAACCGGCCTGGAGTTTGAACCTCCCCATATATATGTATGGATTGGAGTTTGCAACTGAAAAGAAACTTTGTGTTCCCTTCAAGCTAGGTGAAGGACGGCTTTCACACAGACTTATCTCTCAGAACTGAGCATGTGGAGAGACGTTCGTTCATCCAGCACAAAGGGAACGGGTTGCAGGAGAAACACTTACTCTGGTTTCTCAGAATATTTCCTACTGCCGGTTTGAAGTGCCTGCCGTTTTCACTGTAAAACCGGCCTGGAGCTTGAACCTCCCCATATATATGTATGGAGTGGAGTTTGCAACTGAAAAGAAACTTTGTGTTCCCTTCAAGCTAGGTGAAGGACGGCTTTCACACACACTTATCTCTCAGAACTGAGCATGTGGAGAGACGTTCGTTCATCCAGCACAAAGGGAACGGGTTGCAGGAGAAACACTTACTCTGGTTTCTCAGTCTGTTTCCTAGTGCCGGTTTGAATTGCCTGCCGTTTTCACTGTAAAACCGGGTTGGAGCTTGAACCTCCCCATATATATGTATGGAGTGGAGTTTGCAAGTGAAAAGAAACTTTGTGTTCCCTTCAAGCTAGGTGAAGGACGGCTTTCACACACGCTTATCTCTCAGAACTGAGCATGTGGAGAGACTTTTGTTCATCCAGCACAAAGGGAACGGGTTGCAGGAGAAACACTTACTCTGGTTTCTCAGTCTGTTTCCTAGTGCCGGTTTGAAGTGCCTGCCGTTTTCACTGTAAAACCGGCCTGGAGCTTGAACCTCCCGATAGATATGTATGGAGTGGAGTTTGCAACTGAAAAGAAACTTTGTGTTCCCTTCAAGCTAGGTGAAGGACGGCTTTCACACACACTTATCTCTCAGAACTGAGCATGTGGAGAGACGTTCGTTCATCCAGCACAAAGGGAACGGGATGCAGGAGAAACACTTACTCTGGTTTCTCAGTCTGTTTCCTAATGCCGGTTTGAAGTGCCTGCCGTTTTCACTGTAAAACCTGGTTGGAGCTTTAAACTACCCATATATATGTATGGAAAGTAGTTTACAACTGAAAAGAAACTTTGTGTTCCCTTCAAGCTAGGTGAAGGACGGCTTTCACACACACTTATCTCTCAGAACTGAGCATGTGGAGAGACGTTCGTTCATCCAGCACAAAGGGAACGGGTTGCAGGAGAAACACTTACTCTGGTTTCTGAGTCTGTTTCCTAGTGCCGGTTTGAAGTGCCTGCCGTTTTCACTGTAAAACCGCCCTGGAGTTTGAACCTCCCCATATATATGTATGGATTGGAGTTTGCAAGTGAAAAGAAACTTTGTGTTCCCTTCAAGCTAGGTGAAGGACGGCTTTCACACACACTTATCTCTCAGAACTGAGCATGTGGAGAGACGTTCGTTCATCCAGCACAAAGGGAACGGGTTGCAGGAGAAACACTTACTCTGGTTTCTCAGTCTGTTTCCTAGTGCCGGTTTGAATTGCCTGCCGTTTTCACTGTAAAACCGGGTTGGAGCTTGAACCTCCCCATATATATCTATGGAGTGGAGTTTGCAAGTGAAAAGAAATTTTGTGTTCCCTTCAAGCTAGGTGAAGGACGGCTTTCACACACACTTATCTCTCAGAACTGAGCATGTGGAGAGACGTTCGTTCATCCAGCACAAAGGGAACGGGTTGCAGGAGAAACACTTACTCTGGTTTCTCAGTCTGTTTCCTAGTGCCGGTTTGAAGTGCCTGCCGTTTTAACTGTAAAACCGGGTTGGAGCTTGAACCTCCCCATAGATATGTATGGAGTGGAGTTTGCAACTGAAAAGAAACTTTGTGTTCCCTTCAAGCTAGGTGAAGGACGGCTTTCACACACACTTATCTCTCAGAACTGAGCATGTGGAGAGATGTTCGTTCATCCAGCACAAAGGGAACGGGATGCAGGAGAAACACTTACTCTGGTTTCTCAGTCTGTTTCCTAATGTCGGTTTGAAGTGCCTGCCGTTTTCACTGTAAAACCGGGTTAGAGCTTTAACCTACCCATATATATGTATGCAGTGGATTTTGCAAGTGAAAAGAAACTTTGTGTTCCCTTCAAGCTAGGTGAAGGACGGCTTTCACACACACTTATCTCTCATAACTGAGCATGTGGAGAGACGTTCGTTCATCCAGCACATAGGGAACGGGTTGCAGGAGAAACACTTACTCTGGTTTCTCAGTCTGTTTCCTAGTGCCGGTTTGAAGTGCCTGCCGTTTTCACTGTAAAACCGGGTTGGAGCTTGAACCTCCCCATATATATGTATGGAGTGGAGTTTGCAAGTGAAAAGAAACTTTGTGTTCCCTTCAAGCTAGGTGAAGGACGGCTTTCACACACACTTATCTCTCAGAACTGAGCATGTGGTGAGACGTCCGTTCATCCAGCACATAGGGAACGGTTTGCAGGAGAAACACTTACTCTGGTTTCTCAGTCTGTTTCCTAATGCCAGTTTGAAGTGCCTGCCGTTTTCACAGTAAAACCGGGTTCTAGCTTTAACCTACCCATATATATGTATGGAAAGTAGTTTACAACTGAAAAGAAACTTTGTGTTCCCTTCAAGCTAGGTGAAGGACGGCTTTCACACACACTTATCTCTCAGAACTGAGCATGTGGAGAGACGTTCGTTCATCCAGCACAAAGGGAACGGGTTGCAGGAGAAACACTTACTCTGGTTTCTCAGTCTGTTTCCTAGTGCCGGCTTGAAGTGCCTGCCGTTTTCACTGTAAAACCGGGTTGGAGCTTGAACCTCCCCATATATATGTATGGAGTGGAGTTTGCAAGTGAAAAGAAACTTTGTGTTCCCTTCAAGCTAGGTGAAGGACGGCTTTCACACACACTTATCTCTCAGAACTGAGCATGTGGAGAGACGTTCGTTCATCCAGCACATAGGGAACGGGTTGCAGGAGAAACACTTACTCTGGTTTCTCAGTCTGTTTCCTAATGCCGGTTTGAAGTGCCTGCCGTTTTCACAGTAAAACCGGGTTGGAGCTTTAACCTACCCATATATATGTATGGAAAGTAGTTTACAACTGAAAAGAAACGTTGTGTTCCCTTCAAGTTAGGTGAAGGACGGCTTTCACACACACTTATCTCTCAGAACTGAGCATGTTGAGAGAAGTTCGTTCATCCAGCACAAAGGGAACGGGTTGCAGGAGGAACACTTACTCTGGTTTCTCAGTCTGTTTCCTAGTGCCGGTTTGAAGTGCCTGCCGTTTTCACTGTAAACCGGGTTGGAGCTTGAACCTCCCCATATATATGTATGGAGTGGAGTTTGCAAGTGAAAAGAAACTTTGTGTTCCCTTCAAGCTAGGTGAAGGACGGCTTTCACACACACTTATCTCTCAGAACTGAGCATGTGGAGAGACGTTCGTTCATCCAGCACATAGGGAACGGGTTGCAGGAGAAACACTTACTCTGGTTTCTCAATCTGTTTCCTAGTGCCGGTTTGAAGTGCCTGCCGTTTTCACTGTAAAACCGGGTTGGAGCTTTAAACTACCCATATATATGTATGGAAAGTAGTTTACAACTGAAAAGAAACTTTGTGTTCCCTTCAAGCTAGGTGAAGGACGGCTTTCACACACACTTATCTCTCAGAACTGAGCATGTGGAGAGACGTTCGTTCATCCAGCACAAAGGGAACGGGTTGCAGGAGAAACACTTACTCTGGTTTCTGAGTCTGTTTCCTAGTGCCGGTTTAAAGTGCCTGCCGTTTTCACTGTAAAACCGGCCTGGAGTTTGAACCTCCCCATATATATGTATGGATTGGAGTTTGCAACTGAAAAGAAACTTTGTGTTCCCTTCAAGCTAGGTGAAGGACGGCTTTCACACACACTTATCTCTCAGAACTGAGCATGTGGAGAGACGTTCGTTCATCCAGCACAAAGGGAACGTGTTGCAGGAGAAACACTTACTCTGGTTTCTCAGAATGTTTCCTACTGCCGGTTTGAAGTGCCTGCCGTTTTCACTGTAAAACCGGCCTGGAGCTTGAACCTCCCCATATATATGTATGGAGTGGAGTTTGCAAGTGAAAAGAAACTTTGTGTTCCCTTCAAGCTAGGTGAAGGACGGCTTTCACACACACTTATCTCTCAGAACTGAGCATGTGGAGAGACGTTCGTTCATCCAGCACAAAGGGAACGGGTTGCAGGAGAAACACTTACTCTGGTTTCTCAGTCTGTTTCCTAGTGCCGGTTTGAATTGCCTGCCGTTTTCACTGTAAAACCGGGTTGGAGCTTGAACCTCCCCATATATATGTATGGAGTGGAGTTTGCAAGTGAAAAGAAACTTTGTGTTCACTTCAAGCTAGGTGAAGGACGGCTTTCACACACACTTATCTCTCAGAATTGAGCATGTGGAGAGACTTTTGTTCATCCAGCACAAAGGGAACGGGTTGCAGGAGAAACACTTACTCTGGTTTCTCAGTCTGTTTCCTAGTGCCGGTTTGAAGTGCCTGCCGTTTTCACTGTAAAACCGGCCTGGAGCTTGAACCTCCCGATAGATATGTATGGAGTGGAGTTTGCAACTGAAAAGAAACTTTGTGTTCCCTTCAAGCTAGGTGAAGGACGGCTTTCACACACACTTATCTCTCAGAACTGAGCATGTGGAGAGACTTTTGTTCATCCAGCACAAAGGGAACGGGTTGCAGGAGAAACACTTACTCTGGTTTCTGAGTCTGTTTCCTAGTGCCGGTTTGAAGTGCCTGCCGTTTTCACTGTAAAACCGGGTTGGAGCTTGAACCTCCCCATATATATGTATGGAGTGGAGTTTGCAAGTGAAAAGAAACTTTGTGTTCCCTTCAAGCTAGGTGAAGGACGGCTTTCACACACACTTATCTCTCAGAACTGAGCATGTGGAGAGACGTTCGTTCATCCAGCACATAGGGAACGGGTTGCAGGAGAAACACTTACTCTGGTTTCTCAGTCTGTTTCCTAATGCCGGTTTGAAGTGCCTGCCGTTTTCACAGTAAAACCGGGTTGGAGCTTTAACCTACCCATATATATGTATGGAAAGTAGTTTACAACTGAAAAGAAACGTTGTGTTCCCTTCAAGCTAGGTGAAGGACGGCTTTCACACACACTTATCTCTCAGAACTGAGCATGTGGAGAGACGTTCGTTCATCCAGCACAAAGGGAACGGGTTGCAGGAGAAACACTTACTCTGGTTTCTCAGTCTGTTTCCTAGTGCCGGTTTGAAGTGCCTGCCGTTTTCACTGTAAACCGGGTTGGAGCTTGAACCTCCCCATATATATGTATGGAGTGGAGTTTGCAAGTGAAAAGAAACTTTGTGTTCCCTTCAAGCTAGGTGAAGGACGGCTTTCACACACACTTATCTCTCAGAACTGAGCATGTGGAGAGACGTTCGTTCATCCAGCACATAGGGAACGGGTTGCAGGAGAAACACTTACTCTGGTTTCTCAGTCTGTTTCCTAGTGCCGGTTTGAAGTGCCTGCCGTTTTCACTGTAAAACCGGGTTGGAGCTTGAACCTCCCCATATATATGTATGGAGTGGAGTTTGCAAGTGAAAAGAAACTTTGTGTTCCCTTCAAGCTAGGTGAAGGACGGCTTTCACACACACTTATCTCTCAGAACTGAGCATGTGGAGAGACGTTCGTTCATCCAGCACAAAGGGAACGGGTTGCAGGAGAAACACTTACTCTGGTTTCTCAGTATGTTTCCTAGTGCCGGTTTGAAGTGCCTGCCGTTTTCACTGTAAAACCGGCCTGGAGCTTGAACCTCCCCATATATATGTATGGAGTGGAGTTTGCAACTGAAAAGAAACTTTGTGTTCCCTTCAAGCTAATTGAAGGACGGCTTTCACACACACTTATCTCTCAGAACTGAGCATGTGGAGAGACGTTCGTTCATCCAGCACAAAGGGAACGGGTTGCAGGAGAAACACTTACTCTGGTTTCTCAGTCTGTTTCCTAGTGCCGGTTTGAAGTGCCTGCCGTTTTCACTGTAAAACCGGGTTGGAGCTTGAACCTCCCCATATATATGTATGGAGTGGAGTTTGCAAGTGAAAAGAAACTTTGTGTTCCCTTCAAGCTAGGTGAAGGACGGCTTTCACACACACTTATCTCTCAGAACTGAGCATGTGGAGAGACGTTCGTTCATCCAGCACAAAGGGAACGGGTTGCAGGAGAAACACTTACTCTGGTTTCTCAGTATGTTTCCTAGTGCCGGTTTGAAGTGCCTGCCGTTTTCACTGTAAAACCGGCCTGGAGCTTGAACCTCCCCATATATATGTATGGAGTGGAGTTTGCAACTGAAAAGAAACTTTGTGTTCCCTTCAAGCTAATTGAAGGACGGCTTTCACACACACTTATCTCTCAGAACTGAGCATGTGGAGAGACGTTCGTTCATCCAGCACAAAGGGAACGGGTTGCAGGAGAAACACTTACTCTGGTTTCTCAGTCTGTTTCCTAGTGCCGGTTTGAATTGCCTGCCGTTTTCACTGTAAAACCGGGTTGGAGCTTGAACCTCCCCATATATATGTATGGAGTGGAGTTTGCAAGTGAAAAGAAACTTTGTGTTCCCTTCAAGCTAGGTGAAGGACGGCTTTCACACACACTTATCTCTCAGAACTGAGCATGTGGAGAGACGTTCGTTCATCCAGCACAAAGGGAACGGGTTGCAGGAGAAACACTTACTCTGGTTTCTGAGTCTGTTTCCTAGTGCCGGTTTGAAGTGCCTGCCGTTTTCACTGTAAACCGGGTTGGAGCTTGAACCTCCCCATATATATGTATGGAGTGGGGTTTGCAAGTGAAAAGAAACTTTGTGTTCCCTTCAAGCTAGGTGAAGGACGGCTTTCACACACACTTATCTCTCAGAACTGAGCATGTGGAGAGACGTTCGTTCATCCAGCACATAGGGAACGGGTTGCAGGAGAAACACTTACTCTGGTTTCTCAGTCTGTTTCCTAGTGCCGGTTTGAAGTGCCTGCCGTTTTCACTGTAAAACCGGGTTGGAGCTTGAACCTCCCCATATATATGTATGGAGTGGAGTTTGCAAGTGAAAAGAAACTTTGTGTTCCCTTCAAGCTAGGTGAAGTACGGCTTTCACACACACTTATCTCTCAGAACTGAGCATGTGGAGAGACGTTCGTTCATCCAGCACAAAGGGAACGGGATGCAGGAGAAACACTTACTCTGGTTTCTCAGTCTGTTTCCTAGTGCCGGTTTGAAGTGCCTGCCGTTTTCACTGTAAAACCGGCCTGGAGTTTGAACCTCCCCATATATATGTATGGAGTGGAGTTTGCAACTGAAAACAAACTTTGTGTTCCTTTCAAGCTAGTTGAAGGACGGCTTTCACACACACTTATCTCTCAGAACTGAGCATGTGGAGAGACGTTCGTTCATCCAGCACAAAGGGAACGGGTTGCAGGAGAAACACTTACTCTGGTTTCTCAGTCTGTTTCCTAGTGCCGGTTTGAAGTGCCTGCCGTTTTCACTGTAAAACCGGCCTGGAGCTTTAACCTCCCCATATATATGTATGGAGTGGAGTTTGCAAGTGAAAAGAAACTTTGTGTTCCCTTCAAGCTAGGTGAAGGACGGCTTTCACACACACTTATCTCTCAGAACTGAGCATGTGGAGAGACGTTCGTTCATCCAGCACAAAGGGAACGGGTTGCAGGAGAAACACTTACTCTGGTTTCTCAGTCTGTTTCCTAGTGCCGGTTTGAATTGCCTGCCGTTTTCACTGTAAAACCGGGTTGGAGCTTGAACCTCCCCATATATATGTATGGAGTGGAGTTTGCAAGTGAAAAGAAACTTTGTGTTCCCTTCAAGCTAGGTGAAGGACGGCTTTCACACACGCTTATCTCTCAGAACTGAGCATGTGGAGAGACGTTCGTTCATCCAGCACAAAGGGAACGGGTTGCAGGAGAAACACTTACTCTGGTTTCTCAGTCTGTTTCCTAGTGCCGGTTTGAAGTGCCTGCCGTTTTCACTGTAAAACCGGCCTGGAGCTTGAACCTCCCCATATATATGTATCGAGTGGAGTTTGCAACTGAAAAGAAACTTTGTGTTCCCTTCAAGCTAGGTGAAGGACGGCTTTCACACACACTTATCTCTCAGAACTGAGCATGTGGAGAGACGTTCGTTCATCCAGCACAAAGGGAACGGGTTGCAGGAGAAACACTTACTCTGGTTTCTCAGTCTGTTTCCTAGTGCCGGTTTGAATTGCCTGCCGTTTTCACTGTAAAACCGGGTTGGAGCTTGAACCTCCCCATATATATGTATGGAGTGGAGTTTGCAAGTGAAAAGAAACTTTGTGTTCCCTTCAAGCTAGGTGAAGGACGGCTTTCACACACACTTATCTCTCAGAACTGAGCATGTGGAGAGACTTTTGTTCATCCAGCACAAAGGGAACGGGTTGCAGGAGAAACACTTACTCTGGTTTCTCAGTCTGTTTCCTAGTGCCGGTTTGAAGTGCCTGCCGTTTTCACTGTAAAACCGGTTTGGAGCTTGAACCTCCCGATAGATATGTATGGAGTGGAGTTTGCAACTGAAAAGAAACTTTGTGTTCCCTTCAAGCTAGGTGAAGGACGGCTTTCACACACACTTATCTCTCAGAACTGAGCATGTGGAGAGACGTTCGTTCATCCAGCACAAAGGGAACGGGATGCAGGAGAAACACTTACTCTGGTTTCT
This sequence comes from Vicugna pacos, assembly GCF_048564905.1. Classification (NCBI taxonomy): domain Eukaryota; kingdom Metazoa; phylum Chordata; class Mammalia; order Artiodactyla; family Camelidae; genus Vicugna; species Vicugna pacos. Next base: position 5,532,938 of record NW_027328742.1, read on the forward strand.
CAGTCTGTTTCCTAATGCCGGTTTGAAGTGCCTGCCGTTTTCACTGTAAAACCTGGTTGGAGCTTTAAACTACCCATATATATGTATGGAAAGTAGTTTACAACTGAAAAGAAACTTTGTGTTCCCTTCAAGCTAGGTGAAGGACGGCTTTCACACACACTTATCTCTCAGAACTGAGCATGTGGAGAGACGTTCGTTCATCCAGCACAAAGGGAACGGGTTGCAGGAGAAACACTTACTCTGGTTTCTGAGTCTGTTTCCTAGTGCCGGTTTGAAGTGCCTGCCGTTTTCACTGTAAAACCGGCCTGGAGTTTGAACCTCCCCATATATATGTATGGATTGGAGTTTGCAACTTAAAAGAAACTTTGTGTTCCCTTCAAGCTAGGTGAAGGACGGCTTTCACACACACTTATCTCTCAGAACTGAGCATGTGGAGAGACGTTCGTTCATCCAGCACAAAGGGAACGGGTTGCAGGAGAAACACTTACTCTGGTTTCTGAGTCTGTTTCCTAGTGCCGGTTTGAAGTGCCTGCCGTTTTCACTGTAAAACCGGGTTGGAGCTTGAACTTCCCCATATATATGTATGGAAAGGAGTTTGCAAGTGAAAAGAAACTTTGTGTTCCCTTCAAGCTAGGTGAAGGACGGCTTTCACACACACTTATCTCTCAGAACTGAGCATGTGGAGAGACGTTCTTTCATCCAGCACATAGGGAACGGGTTGCAGGAGAAACACTTACTCTGGTTTCTCAGTCTGTTTCCTAATGCCGGTTTGAAGTGCCTGCCGTTTTCACAGTAAAACCGGGTTGGAGCTTTAACCTACCCATATATATGTATGGAAAGTAGTTTACAACTGAAAAGAAACGTTGTGTTCCCTTCAAGTTAGGTGAAGGACGGCTTTCACACACACTTATCTCTCAGAACTGAGCATGTTGAGAGACGTTCGTTCATCCAGCACAAAGGGAACGGGTTGCAGGAGGAACACTTACTCTGGTTTCTCAGTCTGTTTCCTAGTGCCGGTTTGAAGTGCCTGCCGTTTTCACTGTAAACCGGGTTGGAGCTTGAACCTCCCCATATATATGTATGGAGTGGAGTTTGCAAGTGAAAAGAAACTTTGTGTTCCCTTCAAGCTAGGTGAAGGACGGCTTTCACACACACTTATCTCTCAGAACTGAGCATGTGGAGAGACGTTCGTTCATCCAGCACATAGGGAACGGGTTGCAGGAGAAACACTTACTCTGGTTTCTCAGTCTGTTTCCTAGTGCCGGTTTGAAGTGCCTGCCGTTTTCACTGTAAAACCGGGTTGGAGCTTGAACCTCCCCATATATATGTATGGAGTGGAGTTTGCAAGTGAAAAGAAACTTTGTGTTACCTTCAAGCTAGGTGAAGTACGGCTTTCACACACACTTATCTCTCAGAACTGAGCATGAGGAGAGACGTTCGTTCATCCAGCACAAAGGGAACGGGTTGCAGGAGAAACACTTACTCTGGTTTCTCAGTCTGTTTCCTAGTGCCGGTTTGAAGTGCCTGCCGTTTTCACTGTAAAACCTGGTTGGAGCTTTAAACTACCCATATATATGTATGGAAAGTAGTTTACAACTGAAAAGAAACTTTGTGTTCCCTTCAAGCTAGGTGAAGGACGGCTTTCACACACACTTATCTCTCAGAACTGAGCATGTGGAGAGACGTTCGTTCATCCAGCACAAAGGGAACGGGTTGCAGGAGAAACACTTACTCTGGTTTCTGAGTCTGTTTCCTAGTGCCGGTTTGAAGTGCCTGCCGTTTTCACTGTAAAACCGGCCTGGAGTTTGAACCTCCCCATATATATGTATGGATTGGAGTTTGCAACTGAAAAGAAACTTTGTGTTCCCTTCAAGCTAGGTGAAGGACGGCTTTCACACAGACTTATCTCTCAGAACTGAGCATGTGGAGAGACGTTCGTTCATCCAGCACAAAGGGAACGGGTTGCAGGAGAAACACTTACTCTGGTTTCTCAGAATATTTCCTACTGCCGGTTTGAAGTGCCTGCCGTTTTCACTGTAAAACCGGCCTGGAGCTTGAACCTCCCCATATATATGTATGGAGTGGAGTTTGCAACTGAAAAGAAACTTTGTGTTCCCTTCAAGCTAGGTGAAGGACGGCTTTCACACACACTTATCTCTCAGAACTGAGCATGTGGAGAGACGTTCGTTCATCCAGCACAAAGGGAACGGGTTGCAGGAGAAACACTTACTCTGGTTTCTCAGTCTGTTTCCTAGTGCCGGTTTGAATTGCCTGCCGTTTTCACTGTAAAACCGGGTTGGAGCTTGAACCTCCCCATATATATGTATGGAGTGGAGTTTGCAAGTGAAAAGAAACTTTGTGTTCCCTTCAAGCTAGGTGAAGGACGGCTTTCACACACGCTTATCTCTCAGAACTGAGCATGTGGAGAGACGTTCGTTCATCCAGCACAAAGGGAACGGGTTGCAGGAGAAACACTTACTCTGGTTTCTCAGTCTGTTTCCTAGTGCCGGTTTGAAGTGCCTGCCGTTTTCACTGTAAAACCGGCCTGGAGCTTGAACCTCCCCATATATATGTATCGAGTGGAGTTTGCAACTGAAAAGAAACTTTGTGTTCCCTTCAAGCTAGGTGAAGGACGGCTTTCACACACACTTATCTCTCAGAACTGAGCATGTGGAGAGACGTTCGTTCATCCAGCAAAAAGGGAACGGGTTGCAGGAGAAACACTTACTCTGGTTTCTCAGTCTGTTTCCTAGTGCCGGTTTGAATTGCCTGCCGTTTTCACTGTAAAACCGGGTTGGAGCTTGAACCTCCCCATATATATGTATGGAGTGGAGTTTGCAAGTGAAAAGAAACTTTGTGTTCCCTTCAAGCTAGGTGAAGGACGGCTTTCACACACACTTATCTCTCAGAACTGAGCATGTGGAGAGACTTTTGTTCATCCAGCACAAAGGGAACGGGTTGCAGGAGAAACACTTACTCTGGTTTCTCAGTCTGTTTCCTAGTGCCGGTTTGAAGTGCCTGCCGTTTTCACTGTAAAACCGGGTTGGAGCTTGAACCTCCCGATAGATATGTATGGAGTGGAGTTTGGAACTGAAAAGAAACTTTGTGTTCCCTTCAAGCTAGGTGAAGGACGGCTTTCACACACACTTATCTCTCAGAACTGAGCATGTGGAGAGACGTTCGTTCATCCAGCACAAAGGGAACGGGATGCAGGAGAAACACTTACTCTGGTTTCTCAGTCTGTTTCCTAATGCCGGTTTGAAGTGCCTGCCGTTTTCACTGTAAAACCTGGTTGGAGCTTTAAACTACCCATATATATGTATGGAAAGTAGTTTACAACTGAAAAGAAACTTTGTGTTCCCTTCAAGCTAGGTGAAGGACGGCTTTCACACACACTTATCTCTCAGAACTGAGCATGTGGAGAGACGTTCGTTCATCCAGCACAAAGGGAACGGGTTGCAGGAGAAACACTTACTCTGGTTTCTGAGTCTGTTTCCTAGTGCCGGTTTGAAGTGCCTGCCGTTTTCACTGTAAAACCGGCCTGGAGTTTGAACCTCCCCATATATATGTATGGATTGGAGTTTGCAACTTAAAAGAAACTTTGTGTTCCCTTCAAGCTAGGTGAAGGACGGCTTTCACACACACTTATCTCTCAGAACTGAGCATGTGGAGAGACGTTCGTTCATCCAGCACAAAGGGAACGGGTTGCAGGAGAAACACTTACTCTGGTTTCTGAGTCTGTTTCCTAGTGCCGGTTTGAAGTGCCTGCCGTTTTCACTGTAAAACCGGGTTGGAGCTTGAACTTCCCCATATATATGTATGGAAAGGAGTTTGCAAGTGAAAAGAAACTTTGTGTTCCCTTCAAGCTAGGTGAAGGACGGCTTTCACACACACTTATCTCTCAGAACTGAGCATGTGGAGAGACGTTCTTTCATCCAGCACATAGGGAACGGGTTGCAGGAGAAACACTTACTCTGGTTTCTCAGTCTGTTTCCTAATGCCGGTTTGAAGTGCCTGCCGTTTTCACAGTAAAACCGGGTTGGAGCTTTAACCTACCCATATATATGTATGGAAAGTAGTTTACAACTGAAAAGAAACGTTGTGTTCCCTTCAAGTTAGGTGAAGGACGGCTTTCACACACACTTATCTCTCAGAACTGAGCATGTTGAGAGACGTTCGTTCATCCAGCACAAAGGGAACGGGTTGCAGGAGGAACACTTACTCTGGTTTCTCAGTCTGTTTCCTAGTGCCGGTTTGAAGTGCCTGCCGTTTTCACTGTAAACCGGGTTGGAGCTTGAACCTCCCCATATATATGTATGGAGTGGAGTTTGCAAGTGAAAAGAAACTTTGTGTTCCCTTCAAGCTAGGTGAAGGACGGCTTTCACACACACTTATCTCTCAGAACTGAGCATGAGGAGAGACGTTCGTTCATCCAGCACAAAGGGAACGGGTTGCAGGAGAAACACTTACTCTGGTTTCTGAGTCTGTTTCCTAGTGCCGGTTTGAAGTGCCTGCCGTTTTCACTGTAAAACCGGCCTGGAGTTTGAACCTCCCCATATATATGTATGGATTGGAGTTTGCAACTGAAAAGAAACTTTGTGTTCCCTTCAAGCTAGGTGAAGGACGGCTTTCACACAGACTTATCTCTCAGAACTGAGCATGTGGAGAGACGTTCGTTCATCCAGCACAAAGGGAACGGGTTGCAGGAGAAACACTTACTCTGGTTTCTCAGAATATTTCCTACTGCCGGTTTGAAGTGCCTGCTGTTTTCACTGTAAAACCGGCCTGGAGCTTTAACCTCCACATATATATGTATGGAGTGGAGTTTGCAACTGAAAAGAAACTTTGTGTTCCCTTCAAGCTAGGTGAAGGACGGCTTTCACACACACTTATCTCTCAGAACTGAGCATGTGGAGAGACGTTCGTTCATCCAGCACAAAGGGAACGGGTTGCAGGAGAAACACTTACTCTGGTTTCTCAGTCTGTTTCCTAGTGCCGGTTTGAAGTGCCTGCCGTTTTCACTGTAAAACCGGCCTGGAGCTTGAACCTCCCGATAGATATGTATGGAGTGGAGTTTGCAACTGAAAAGAAACTTTGTGTTCCCTTCAAGCTAGGTGAAGGACGGCTTTCACACACACTTATCTCTCAGAACTGAGCATGTGGAGAGACGTTCGTTCATCCAGCACAAAGGGAACGGGATGCAGGAGAAACACTTACTCTGGTTTCTCAGTCTGTTTCCTAATGCCGGTTTGAAGTGCCTGCCGTTTTCACTGTAAAACCTGGTTGGAACTTTAAACTACCCATATATATGTATGGAAAGTAGTTTACAACTGAAAAGAAACTTTGTGTTCCCTTCAAGCTAGGTGAAGGACGGCTTTCACACACACTTATCTCTCAGAACTGAGCATGTGGAGAGACGTTCGTTCATCCAGCACAAAGGGAACGGGTTGCAGGAGAAACACTTACTCTGGTTTCTCAGAATATTTCCTACTGCCGGTTTGAAGTGCCTGCCGTTTTCACTGTAAAACCGGCCTGGAGCTTGAACCTCCCCATATATATGTATGGAGTGGAGTTTGCAACTGAAAAGAAACTTTGTGTTCCCTTCAAGCTAGGTGAAGGACGGCTTTCACACACACTTATCTCTCAGAACTGAGCATGTGGAGAGACGTTCGTTCATCCAGCACAAAGGGAACGGGTTGCAGGAGAAACACTTACTCTGGTTTCTCAGTGTGTTTCCTAGTGCCGGTTTGAATTGCCTGCCGTTTTCACTGTAAAACCGGGTTGGAGCTTGAACCTCCCCATATATATGTATGGAGTGGAGTTTGCAAGTGAAAAGAAACTTTGTGTTCCCTTCAAGCTAGGTGAAGGACGGCTTTCACACACGCTTATCTCTCAGAACTGAGCATGTGGAGAGACGTTCGTTCATCCAGCACAAAGGGAACGGGTTGCAGGAGAAACACTTACTCTGGTTTCTCAGTCTGTTTCCTAGTGCCGGTTTGAAGTGCCTGCCGTTTTCACTGTAAAACCGGCCTGGAGCTTGAACCTCCCCATATATATGTATCGAGTGGAGTTTGCAACTGAAAAGAAACTTTGTGTTCCCTTCAAGCTAGGTGAAGGACGGCTTTCACACACACTTATCTCTCAGAACTGAGCATGTGGAGAGACGTTCGTTCATCCAGCAAAAAGGGAACGGGTTGCAGGAGAAACACTTACTCTGGTTTCTCAGTCTGTTTCCTAGTGCCGGTTTGAATTGCCTGCCGTTTTCACTGTAAAACCGGGTTGGAGCTTGAACCTCCCCATATATATGTATGGAGTGGAGTTTGCAAGTGAAAAGAAACTTTGTGTTCCCTTCAAGCTAGGTGAAGGACGGCTTTCACACACACTTATCTCTCAGAACTGAGCATGTGGAGAGACTTTTGTTCATCCAGCACAAAGGGAACGGGTTGCAGGAGAAACACTTACTCTGGTTTCTCAGTCTGTTTCCTAGTGCCGGTTTGAAGTGCCTGCCGTTTTCACTGTAAAACCGGGTTGGAGCTTGAACCTCCCGATAGATATGTATGGAGTGGAGTTTGCAACTGAAAAGAAACTTTGTGTTCCCTTCAAGCTAGGTGAAGGACGGCTTTCACACACACTTATCTCTCAGAACTGAGCATGTGGAGAGACGTTCTTTCATCCAGCACATAGGGAACGGGTTGCAGGAGAAACACTTACTCTGGTTTCTCAGTCTGTTTCCTAATGCCGGTTTGAAGTGCCTGCCGTTTTCACAGTAAAACCGGGTTGGAGCTTTAACCTACCCATATATATGTATGGAAAGTAGTTTACAACTGAAAAGAAACGTTGTGTTCCCTTCAAGTTAGGTGAAGGACGGCTTTCACACACACTTATCTCTCAGAACTGAGCATGTTGAGAGACGTTCGTTCATCCAGCACAAAGGGAACGGGTTGCAGGAGGAACACTTACTCTGGTTTCTCAGTCTGTTTCCTAGTGCCGGTTTGAAGTGCCTGCCGTTTTCACTGTAAACCGGGTTGGAGCTTGAACCTCCCCATATATATGTATGGAGTGGAGTTTGCAAGTGAAAAGAAACTTTGTGTTCCCTTCAAGCTAGGTGAAGGACGGCTTTCACACACACTTATCTCTCAGAACTGAGCATGTGGAGAGACGTTCGTTCATCCAGCACATAGGGAACGGGTTGCAGGAGAAACACTTACTCTGGTTTCTCAGTCTGTTTCCTAGTGCCGGTTTGAAGTGCCTGCCGTTTTCACTGTAAAACCGGGTTGGAGCTTGAACCTCCCCATATATATGTATGGAGTGGAGTTTGCAAGTGAAAAGAAACTTTGTGTTCCCTTCAAGCTAGGTGAAGTACGGCTTTCACACACACTTATCTCTCAGAACTGAGCATGAGGAGAGACGTTCGTTCATCCAGCACAAAGGGAACGGGTTGCAGGAGAAACACTTACTCTGGTTTCTCAGTCTGCTTCCTAGTGCCGGTTTGAAGTGCCTGCCGTTTTCACTGTAAAACCTGGTTGGAGCTTTAATCTACCCATATATATGTATGGAAAGTAGTTTACAACTGAAAAGAAACTTTGTGTTCCCTTCAAGCTAGGTGAAGGACGGCTTTCACACACACTTATCTCTCAGAACTGAGCATGTGGAGAGACGTTCGTTCATCCAGCACAAAGGGAACGGGTTGCAGGAGAAACACTTACTCTGGTTTCTGAGTCTGTTTCCTAGTGCCGGTTTGAAGTGCCTGCCGTTTTCACTGTAAAACCGGCCTGGAGTTTGAACCTCCCCATATATATGTATGGATTGGAGTTTGCAACTGAAAAGAAACTTTGTGTTCCCTTCAAGCTAGGTGAAGGACGGCTTTCACACAGACTTATCTCTCAGAACTGAGCATGTGGAGAGACGTTCGTTCATCCAGCACAAAGGGAACGGGTTGCAGGAGAAACACTTACTCTGGTTTCTCAGAATATTTCCTACTGCCGGTTTGAAGTGCCTGCCGTTTTCACTGTAAAACCGGCCTGGAGCTTTAACCTCCCCATATATATGTATGGAGTGGAGTTTGCAACTGAAAAGAAACTTTGTGTTCCCTTCAAGCTAGGTGAAGGACGGCTTTCACACACACTTATCTCTCAGAACTGAGCATGTGGAGAGACGTTCGTTCATCCAGCACAAAGGGAACGGGTTGCAGGAGAAACACTTACTCTGGTTTCTCAGTCTGTTTCCTAGTGCCGGTTTGAATTGCCTGCCGTTTTCACTGTAAAACCGGGTTGGAGCTTGAACCTCCCCATATATATGTATGGAGTGGAGTTTGCAAGTGAAAAGAAACTTTGTGTTCCCTTCAAGCTAGGTGAAGGACGGCTTTCACACACGCTTATCTCTCAGAACTGAGCATGTGGAGAGACTTTTGTTCATCCAGCACAAAGGGAACGGGTTGCAGGAGAAACACTTACTCTGGTTTCTCAGTCTGTTTCCTAGTGCCGGTTTGAAGTGCCTGCCGTTTTCACTGTAAAACCGGCCTGGAGCTTGAACCTCCCGATAGATATGTATGGAGTGGAGTTTGCAACTGAAAAGAAACTTTGTGTTCCCTTCAAGCTAGGTGAAGGACGGCTTTCACACACACTTATCTCTCAGAACTGAGCATGTGGAGAGACGTTCGTTCATCCAGCACAAAGGGAACGGGATGCAGGAGAAACACTTACTCTGGTTTCTCAGTCTGTTTCCTAATGCCGGTTTGAAGTGCCTGCCGTTTTCACTGTAAAACCTGGTTGGAGCTTTAAACTACCCATATATATGTATGGAAAGTAGTTTACAACTGAAAAGAAACTTTGTGTTCCCTTCAAGCTAGGTGAAGGACGGCTTTCACACACTCTTATCTCTCAGAACTGAGCATGTGGAGAGACGTTCGTTCATCCAGCACAAAGGGAACGGGTTGCAGGAGAAACACTTACTCTGGTTTCTGAGTCTGTTTCCTAGTGCCGGTTTGAAGTGCCTGCCGTTTTCACTGTAAAACCGGCCTGGAGTTTGAACCTCCCCATATATATGTATGGATTGGAGTTTGCAAGTGAAAAGAAACTTTGTGTTCCCTTCAAGCTAGGTGAAGGACGGCTTTCACACACACTTATCTCTCAGAACTGAGCATGTGGAGAGACGTTCGTTCATCCAGCACAAAGGGAACGGGTTGCAGGAGAAACACTTACTCTGGTTTCTCAGTCTGTTTCCTAGTGCCGGTTTGAATTGCCTGCCGTTTTCACTGTAAAACCGGGTTGGAGCTTGAACCTCCCCATATATATCTATGGAGTGGAGTTTGCAAGTGAAAAGAAATTTTGTGTTCCCTTCAAGCTAGGTGAAGGACAGCTTTCACACACACTTATCTCTCAGAACTGAGCATGTGGAGAGACGTTCGTTCATCCAGCACAAAGGGAACGGGTTGCAGGAGAAACACTTACTCTGGTTTCTCAGTCTGTTTCCAAGTGCCGGTTTGAAGTGCCTGCCGTTTTAACTGTAAAACCGGGTTGGAGCTTGAACCTCCCCATAGATATGTATGGAGTGGAGTTTGCAACTGAAAAGAAACTTTGTGTTCCCTTCAAGCTAGGTGAAGGACGGCTTTCACACACACTTATCTCTCAGAACTGAGCATGTGGAGAGATGTTCGTTCATCCAGCACAAAGGGAACGGGATGCAGGAGAAACACTTACTCTGGTTTCTCAGTCTGTTTCCTAATGTCGGTTTGAAGTGCCTGCCGTTTTCACTGTAAAACCGGGTTAGAGCTTTAACCTACCCATATATATGTATGCAGTGGATTTTGCAAGTGAAAAGAAACTTTGTGTTCCCTTCAAGCTAGGTGAAGGACGGCTTTCACACACACTTATCTCTCAGAACTGAGCATGTGGAGAGACGTTCGTTCATCCAGCACATAGGGAACGGGTTGCAGGAGAAACACTTACTCTGGTTTCTCAGTCTGTTTCCTAGTGCCGGTTTGAAGTGCCTGCCGTTTTCACTGTAAAACCGGGTTGGAGCTTGAACCTCCCCATATATATGTATGGAGTGGAGTTTGCAAGTGAAAAGAAACTTTGTGTTCCCTTCAAGCTAGGTGAAGGACGGCTTTCACACACACTTATCTCTCAGAACTGAGCATGTGGAGAGACGTCCGTTCATCCAGCACATAGGGAACGGTTTGCAGGAGAAACACTTACTCTGGTTTCTCAGTCTGTTTCCTAATGCCAGTTTGAAGTGCCTGCCGTTTTCACAGTAAAACCGGGTTCTAGCTTTAACCTACCCATATATATGTATGGAAAGTAGTTTACAACTGAAAAGAAACTTTGTGTTCCCTTCAAGCTAGGTGAAGGACGGCTTTCACACACACTTATCTCTCAGAACTGAGCATGTGGAGAGACGTTCGTTCATCCAGCACAAAGGGAACGGGTTGCAGGAGAAACACTTACTCTGGTTTCTGAGTCTGTTTCCTAGTGCCGGCTTGAAGTGCCTGCCGTTTTCACTGTAAAACCGGGTTGGAGCTTGAACCTCCCCATATATATGTATGGAGTGGAGTTTGCAAGTGAAAAGAAACTTTGTGTTCCCTTCAAGCTAGGTGAAGGACGGCTTTCACACACACTTATCTCTCAGAACTGAGCATGTGGAGAGACGTTCGTTCATCCAGCACATAGGGAACGGGTTGCAGGAGAAACACTTACTCTGGTTTCTCAGTCTGTTTCCTAATGCCGGTTTGAAGTGCCTGCCGTTTTCACAGTAAAACCGGGTTGGAGCTTTAACCTACCCATATATATGTATGGAAAGTAGTTTACAACTGAAAAGAAACGTTGTGTTCCCTTCAAGTTAGGTGAAGGACGGCTTTCACACACACTTATCTCTCAGAACTGAGCATGTTGAGAGAAGTTCGTTCATCCAGCACAAAGGGAACGGGATGCAGGAGGAACACTTACTCTGGTTTCTCAGTCTGTTTCCTAGTGCCGGTTTGAAGTGCCTGCCGTTTTCACTGTAAACCGGGTTGGAGCTTGAACCTCCCCATATATATGTATGGAGTGGAGTTTGGAAGTGAAAAGAAACTTTGTGTTCCCTTCAAGCTAGGTGAAGGACGGCTTTCACACACACTTATCTCTCAGAACTGAGCATGTGGAGAGACGTTCGTTCATCCAGCACATAGGGAACGGGTTGCAGGAGAAACACTTACTCTGGTTTCTCAATCTGTTTCCTAGTGCCGGTTTGAAGTGCCTGCCGTTTTCACTGTAAAACCGGGTTGGAGCTTGAACCTCATCATATATATGTATGGAGTGGAGTTTGCAAGTGAAAAGAAACTTTGTGTTCCCTTCAAGCTAGGTGAAGTACGGCTTTCACACACACTTATCTCTCAGAACTGAGCATGAGGAGAGACGTTCGTTCATCCAGCACAAAGGGAACGGGTTGCAGGAGAAACACTTACTCTGGTTTCTCAGTCTGTTTCCTAGTGCCGGTTTGAAGTGCCTGCCGTTTTCACTGTAAAACCGGCCTGCAGTTTGAAGCTCCCCATATATATTTATGGAGTGGAGTTTGCAACTGAAAACAAACTTTGTGTTCCCTTCAAGCTAGGTGAATTACGGCTTTCACACACACTTATCTCTCAGAACTGAGCATGTGGAGAGACGTTCGTTCATCCAGCACAAAGGGAACGGGTTGTAGGAGAAACACTTACTCTGGTTTCTCAGTCTGTTTCCTAGTGCCGGTTTGAAGTGTCTGCCGTTTTCACTGTAAAACCGGCCTGGAGCTTGAACCTCCCCATATATATGTATGGAGTGGAGTTTGCAAGTGAAAAGAAACTTTGTGTTCCCTTCAAGCTAAGTGAAGGACGGCTTTCACACACACTTATCTCTCAGAACTGAGCATGTGGAGAGACGTTCGTTCATCCAGCACAAAGGGAACGGGTTGCAGGAGAAACACTTACTCTGGTTTCTCAGTCTGTTTCCTAGTGCCGGTTTGAATTGCCTGCCGTTTTCACTGTAAAACCGGGTTGGAGCTTGAACCTCCCCATATATATGTATGGAGTGGAGTTTGCAAGTGAAAAGAAACTTTGTGTTCCCTTCAAGCTAGGTGAAGGACGGCTTTCACACACACTTATCTCTCAGAACTGAGCATGTGGAGAGACGTTCGTTCATCCAGCACAAAGGGAACGGGTTGCAGGAGAAACACTTACTTTGGTTTCTCAGACTGTTTCCTAGTGCCGGTTTGAAGTGCCTGCCGTTTTCACTGTAAAACCGGCCTGGAGCTTGAACCTCCCCATATATATGTATGCAGTGGAGTTTGCAACTGAAAACAAACTTTGTGTTCCCTTCAAGCTAGGTGAAGGACGGCTTTCACACACACTTATCTCTCAGAACTGAGCATGTGGAGAGACGTTCGTTCATCCAGCACAAAGGGAACGGGTTGCAGGAGAAACACTTACTCTGGTTTCTCAGTCTGTTTCCTTGTGCCGGTTTGAATTGCCTGCCGTTTTCACTGTAAAACCGGTTTGGAGCTTGAACCTGCCCATATATATGTATGGAAAGGAGTTTGCAAGTGAAAAGAAACTTTGTGTTCCCTTCAAGCTAGGTGAAGGACGGCTTTCACACACACTTATCTCTCAGAACTGAGCATGTGGAGAGACGTTCGTTCATCCAGCACATAGGGAACGGGTTGCAGGAGAAACACTTACTCTGGTTTCTCAGTCTGTTTCCTAGTGCCGGTTTGAAGTGCCTGCCGTTTTCACTGTAAAACCGGGTTTGAGCTTGAACCTCCCCATATATATGTATGGATTGGAGTTTGCAACTGAAAAGAAACTTTGTGTTCCCTTCAAGCTAGGTGAAGGACGGCTTTCACACACACTTATCTCTCAGAACTGAGCATGTGGAGAGACGTTCGTTCTTCCAGCAGAAAGGGAACGGGTTGCAGGAGAAACACTTACTCTGGTTTCTGAGTCTGTTTCCTAGTGCCGGTTTGAAGTGCCTGCCGTTTTCACTGTAAACCGGGTTGGAGCTTGAACCTCCCCATATATATGTATGGAGTGGAGTTTGCAAGTGAAAAGAAACTTTGTGTTCCCTTCAAGCTAGTTGAAGGACGGCTTTCACACACACTTATCTCTCAGAACTGATCATGTGGAGAGACGTTCATTCATCCAGCACATAGGGAACGGGTTGCAGGAGAAACACTTACTCTGGTTTCTCAGTCTGTTTCCTAGTGCCGGTTTGAAGTGCCTGCCGTTTTCACTGTAAAACCGGGTTGGAGCTTGAACCTCCCCATATATATGTATGGAGTGGAGTTTGCAACTGAAAAGAAACTTTGTGTTCCCTTCAAGCTAGGTGAAGTACGGCTTTCACACACACTTATCTCTCAGAACTGAGCATGTGGAGAGACGTTCGTTCATCCAGCACAAAGGGAACGGGTTGCAGGAGAAACACTTACTCTGGTTTCTCAGTCTGTTTCCTAGTGCCGGTTTGAAGTGCCTGCCGTTTTCACTGTAAAACCGGGTTGGAGCTTGAACCTCCCCATATATATGTATGGAGTGGAGTTTGCAAGTGAAAAGAAACTTTGTGTTCCCTTCAAGCTAGGTGAAGGACGGCTTTCACACACACTTATCTCTCAGAACTGAGCATGTGGAGAGACGTTCGTTCATCCAGCACAAAGGGAACGGGTTGCAGGAGAAACACTTAGTCTGGTTTCTCAGTCTGTTTCCTAGTGCCGGTTTGAAGTGCCTGCCGTTTTCACTGTAAAACCGGGTTGGAGCTTGAACCTCCACATATATATGTATGGAGTGGAGTTTGCAAGTGAAAAGAAACTTTGTGTTCCCTTCAAGCTAGGTGAAGGACGGCTTTCACACACACTTATCTCCCAGAACTGAGCATGTGGACAGACGTTCGTTCATCCAGCACAAAGGGAACGGGTTGCAGGAGAAACACTTACTCTGGTTTCTGAGTCTGTTTCCTAGTGCCGGTTTGAAGTGCCTGCCGTTTTCACTGTAAAACCGGCCTGGAGCTTGAACCTCCCCATATATATGTATGGAGTGGAGTTTGCAACTGAAAAGAAACTTTGTGTTCCCTTCAAGCTAGGTGAAGGATGGCTTTCACACACACTTATCTCTCAGAACTGAGCATGTGGAGACACGTTCGTTCATCCAGCACAAAGGGAACGGGTTGCAGGAGAAACATTTACTCTGGTTTCTGAGTCTGTTTCCTAGTGCCGGTTTGAAGTGCCTGCCGTTTTCACTGTAAAACCGGCCTGGAGCTTGAACCTCCCTATATATATGTATGGAGTGGAGTTTGCAACTGAAAAGAAACTTTGTGTTCCCTTCAAGCTAGGTGAAGGACGGCTTTCACACACACTTATCTCTCAGAACTGAGCATGTGGAGAGACGTTCGTTCATCCAGCACAAAGGGAACGGGTTGCAGGAGAATCACTTACTCTGGTTTCTCAGTCTGTTTCCTAGTGCCGGTTTGAAGTGCCTGCTGTTTCACTGTAAAACCGGGTTGGAGCTTGAACCTCCCCATATATATGTATGGAGTGGAGTTTGCAAGTGAAAAGAAACTTTGTGTTCCCTTCAAGCTAGGTGAAAGACGGCTTTCACACACACTTATCTCTCAGAACTGAGCATGTGGAGAGACGTTCGTTCATCCAGCACAAAGGGAACGGGTTGCAGGAGAAACACTTACTCTGGTTTCTCAGTCTGTTTCCTAGTGCCGGTTTGAATTGCCTGCCGTTTTCACTGTAAAACCGGGTTGGAGCTTGAACCTCCCCATATATATGTATGGAGTGGAGTTTGCAAGTGAAAAGAAACTTTGTGTTCCCTTCAAGCTAGGTGAAGGACGGCTTTCACACACACTTATCTCTCAGAACTGAGCATGTGGAGAGACGTTCGTTCATCCAGCACAAAGGGAACGGGTTGCAGGAGAATCACTTACTCTGGTTTCTCAGTCTGTTTCCTAGTGCCGGTTTGAAGTGCCTGCCGCTTTCACTGTAAAACCGGGTTGGAGCTTTAACCTACCCATATATATGTATGGAAAGTAGTTTACATCTGAAAAGAAACTTTGTGTTCCCTTCAAGCTAGGTGAAGGACGGCTTTCACACACACTTATCTCTCAGAACTGAGCATGTGGAGAGGCGTTCGTTCATCCAGCTCAAAGGGAACGGTTTGCAGGAGAAACACTTACTCTGGTTTCTCAGTCTGTTTCCTAGTGCCGGTTTGAATTGCCTGCCGTTTTCACTGTAAAACCGGTTTGGAGCTTGAACCTCCCCATATATATGTATGGAGTGGAGTTTGCAAGTGAAAAGAAACTTTGTGTTCCCTTCAAGCTAGGTGAAGGACGGCTTTCACACACACTTATCTCTCAGAACTGAGCATGTGGAGAGACGTTCGTTCATCCAGCACAAAGGGAACGGGTTGCAGGAGAAACACTTACTCTGGTTTCTGAGTCTGTTTCCTAGTGCCGGTTTGAAGTGCCTGCCGTTTTCACTGTAAAACCGGGTTGGAGCTTGAACCTCCCCATATATATGTATGGATTGGAGTTTGCAACTGAAAAGAAACTTTGTGTTCCCTTCAAGCTAGGTGAAGGACGGCTTTCACACACACTTATCTCTCAGAACTGAGCATGTGGAGAGACGTTCGTTCTTCCAGCAGAAAGGGAACGGGTTGCAGGAGAAACACTTACTCTGGTTTCTCAGTCTGTTTCCTAGTGCCGGTTTGAATTGCCTGCCGTTTTCACTGTAAAACCGGGTTGGAGCTTGAACCTCCCCATATATATGTATGGAGTGGAGTTTGCAAGTGAAAAGAAACTTTGTGTTCCCTTCAAGCTAGGTGAAGGACGGCTTTCACACACACTTATCTCTCAGAACTGAGCATGTGGAGAGACGTTCGTTCATCCAGCACAAAGGGAACGGGTTGCAGGAGAAATACTTACTTTGGTTTCTCAGACTGTTTCCTAGTGCCGGTTTGAAGTGCCTGCCGTTTTCACTGTAAAACCGGCCTGGAGCTTGAACCTCCCCATATATATGTATGGAGTGGAGTTTGCAACTGAAAACAAACTTTGTGTTCCCTTCAAGCTAGGTGAAGGACGGCTTTCACACACACTTATCTCTCAGAACTGAGCATGTGGAGAGACGTTCGTTCATCCAGCACAAAGGGAACGGGTTGCAGGAGAAACACTTACTCTGGTTTCTCAGTCTGTTTCCTTGTGCCGGTTTGAATTGCCTGCCGTTTTCACTGTAAAACCGGTTTGGAGCTTGAACCTGCCCATATATATGTATGGAAAGGAGTTTGCAAGTGAAAAGAAACTTTGTGTTCCCTTCAAGCTAGGTGAAGGACGGCTTTCACACACACTTATCTCTCAGAACTGAGCATGTGGAGAGACGTTCGTTCATCCAGCACATAGGGAACGGGTTGCAGGAGAAACACTTACTCTGGTTTCTCAGTCTGTTTCCTAGTGCCGGTTTGAAGTGCCTGCCGTTTTCACTGTAAAACCGGGTTGGAGCTTGAACCTCCCCATATATATGTATGGATTGGAGTTTGCAACTGAAAAGAAACTTTGTGTTCCCTTCAAGCTAGGTGAAGGACGGCTTTCACACACACTTATCTCTCAGAACTGAGCATGTGGAGAGACGTTCGTTCTTCCAGCAGAAAGGGAACGGGTTGCAGGAGAAACACTTACTCTGGTTTCTGAGTCTGTTTCCTAGTGCCGGTTTGAAGTGCCTGCCGTTTTCACTGTAAACCGGGTTGGAGCTTGAACCTCCCCATATATATGTATGGAGTGGAGTTTGCAAGTGAAAAGAAACTTTGTGTTCCCTTCAAGCTAGTTGAAGGACGGCTTTCACACACACTTATCTCTCAGAACTGATCATGTGGAGAGACGTTCATTCATCCAGCACATAGGGAACGGGTTGCAGGAGAAACACTTACTCTGGTTTCTCAGTCTGTTTCCTAGTGCCGGTTTGAAGTGCCTGCCGTTTTCACTGTAAAACCGGGTTGGAGCTTGAACCTCCCCATATATATGTATGGAGTGGAGTTTGCAACTGAAAAGAAACTTTGTGTTCCCTTCAAGCTAGGTGAAGTACGGCTTTCACACACACTTATCTCTCAGAACTGAGCATGTGGAGAGACGTTCGTTCATCCAGCACAAAGGGAACGGGTTGCAGGAGAAACACTTACTCTGGTTTCTCAGTCTGTTTCCTAGTGCCGGTTTGAAGTGCCTGCCGTTTTCACTGTAAAACCGGGTTGGAGCTTGAACCTCCCCATATATATGTATGGAGTGGAGTTTGCAAGTGAAAAGAAACTTTGTGTTCCCTTCAAGCTAGGTGAAGGACGGCTTTCACACACACTTATCTCTCAGAACTGAGCATGTGGAGAGACGTTCGTTCATCCAGCACAAAGGGAACGGGTTGCAGGAGAAACACTTAGTCTGGTTTCTCAGTCTGTTTCCTAGTGCCGGTTTGAAGTGCCTGCCGTTTTCACTGTAAAACCGGGTTGGAGCTTGAACCTCCACATATATATGTATGGAGTGGAGTTTGCAAGTGAAAAGAAACTTTGTGTTCCCTTCAAGCTAGGTGAAGGACGGCTTTCACACACACTTATCTCCCAGAACTGAGCATGTGGACAGACGTTCGTTCATCCAGCACAAAGGGAACGGGTTGCAGGAGAAACACTTACTCTGGTTTCTGAGTCTGTTTCCTAGTGCCGGTTTGAAGTGCCTGCCGTTTTCACTGTAAAACCGGCCTGGAGCTTGAACCTCCCCATATATATGTATGGAGTGGAGTTTGCAACTGAAAAGAAACTTTGTGTTCCCTTCAAGCTAGGTGAAGGATGGCTTTCACACACACTTATCTCTCAGAACTGAGCATGTGGAGACACGTTCGTTCATCCAGCACAAAGGGAACGGGTTGCAGGAGAAACATTTACTCTGGTTTCTGAGTCTGTTTCCTAGTGCCGGTTTGAAGTGCCTGCCGTTTTCACTGTAAAACCGGCCTGGAGCTTGAACCTCCCTATATATATGTATGGAGTGGAGTTTGCAACTGAAAAGAAACTTTGTGTTCCCTTCAAGCTAGGTGAAGGACGGCTTTCACACACACTTATCTCTCAGAACTGAGCATGTGGAGAGACGTTCGTTCATCCAGCACAAAGGGAACGGGTTGCAGGAGAATCACTTACTCTGGTTTCTCAGTCTGTTTCCTAGTGCCGGTTTGAAGTGCCTGCTGTTTCACTGTAAAACCGGGTTGGAGCTTGAACCTCCCCATATATATGTATGGAGTGGAGTTTGCAAGTGAAAAGAAACTTTGTGTTCCCTTCAAGCTAGGTGAAAGACGGCTTTCACACACACTTATCTCTCAGAACTGAGCATGTGGAGAGACGTTCGTTCATCCAGCACAAAGGGAACGGGTTGCAGGAGAAACACTTACTCTGGTTTCTCAGTCTGTTTCCTAGTGCCGGTTTGAATTGCCTGCCGTTTTCACTGTAAAACCGGGTTGGAGCTTGAACCTCCCCATATATATGTATGGAGTGGAGTTTGCAAGTGAAAAGAAACTTTGTGTTCCCTTCAAGCTAGGTGAAGGACGGCTTTCACACACACTTATCTCTCAGAACTGAGCATGTGGAGAGACGTTCGTTCATCCAGCACAAAGGGAACGGGTTGCAGGAGAATCACTTACTCTGGTTTCTCAGTCTGTTTCCTAGTGCCGGTTTGAAGTGCCTGCCGCTTTCACTGTAAAACCGGGTTGGAGCTTTAACCTACCCATATATATGTATGGAAAGTAGTTTACATCTGAAAAGAAACTTTGTGTTCCCTTCAAGCTAGGTGAAGGACGGCTTTCACACACACTTATCTCTCAGAACTGAGCATGTGGAGAGACGTTCGTTCATCCAGCTCAAAGGGAACGGTTTGCAGGAGAAACACTTACTCTGGTTTCTCAGTCTGTTTCCTAGTGCCGGTTTGAATTGCCTGCCGTTTTCACTGTAAAACCGGTTTGGAGCTTGAACCTCCCCATATATATGTATGGAGTGGAGTTTGCAAGTGAAAAGAAACTTTGTGTTCCCTTCAAGCTAGGTGAAGGACGGCTTTCACACACACTTATCTCTCAGAACTGAGCATGTGGAGAGACGTTCGTTCATCCAGCACAAAGGGAACGGGTTGCAGGAGAAACACTTACTCTGGTTTCTGAGTCTGTTTCCTAGTGCCGGTTTGAAGTGCCTGCCGTTTTCACTGTAAAACCGGGTTGGAGCTTGAACCTCCCCATATATATGTATGGATTGGAGTTTGCAACTGAAAAGAAACTTTGTGTTCCCTTCAAGCTAGGTGAAGGACGGCTTTCACACACACTTATCTCTCAGAACTGAGCATGTGGAGAGACGTTCGTTCTTCCAGCAGAAAGGGAACGGGTTGCAGGAGAAACACTTACTCTGGTTTCTCAGTCTGTTTCCTAGTGCCGGTTTGAAGTGCCTGCCGTTTTCACAGTAAAACCGGGTTGGAGCTTTAACCTACCCATATATATGTATGGAGTGGAGTTTGCAAGTGAAAAGAAACTTTGTGTTCCCTTCAAGCTAGTTGAAGGACGGCTTTCACACACACTTATCTCTCAGAACTGAGCATGTGGAGAGACGTTCATTCATCCAGCACAAAGGGAACGGGTTGCAGGAGAAACACTTACTCTGGTTTCTGAGTCTGTTTCCTTGTGCCGGTTTGAAGTGCCTGCCATTTTCACTGTAAAACCGACATGGAGCTTGAACCTCCCTATATATATGTATGGAGTGGAGTTTGCAACTGAAAAGAAACTTTGTGTTCCCTTCAAGCTAGGTGAAGGACGGCTTTCACACACACTTATCTCTCAGAACTGAGCATGTGGAGAGACGTTCGTTCATCCAGCACAAAGGGAACGGGTTGCAGGAGAAACACTTACTCTGGTTTCTCAGTCTGTTTCCTAGTGCCGGTTTGAAGTGCCTGCTGTTTCACTGTAAAACCGGGTTGGAGCTTGAACCTCCCCATATATATGTATGGAGTAGAGTTTGCAAGTGAACAGAAACTTTGTGTTCCCTTCAAGCTAGGTGAAAGACTGCTTTCACACACACTTATCTCTCAGAACTGAGCATGTGGAGAGACGTTCGTTCATCCAGCACAAAGGGAACGGGTTGCAGGAGAAACACTTACTCTGGTTTCTCAGTCTGTTTCCTAGTGCCGGTTTGAATTGCCTGCCGTTTTCACTGTAAAACCGGGTTGGAGCTTGAACCTCCCCATATATATGTATGGAGTGGAGTTTGCAAGTGAAAAGAAACTTTGTGTTCCCTTCAAGCTAGGTGAAGGACGGCTTTCACACACACTTATCTCTCAGAACTGAGCATGTGGAGAGACGTTCGTTCATTCAGCACAAAGGGAACGGGTTGCAGGAGAAACACTTACTCTGGTTTCTCAGACTGTTTCCTAGTGCCGGTTTGAAGTGCCTGCCGTTTTCACTGTAAAACCGGCCTGGAGCTTGAACCTCCCCATATATATGTATGGATTGGAGTTTGCAACTGAAAAGAAACTTTGTGTTCCCTTCAAGCTAGGTGAAGGACGGCTTTCACACACACTTATCTCTCAGAACTGAGCATGTGGAGAGACGTTCGTTCATCCAGCACAAAGGGAACGGGTTGCAGGAGAATCACTTACTCTGGTTTCTCAGTCTGTTTCCTAGTGCCGGTTTGAAGTGCCTGCCGTTTTCACTGTAAAACCGGGTTGGAGCTTTAACCTACCCATATATATGTATGGAAAGTAGTTTACATCTGAAAAGAAACTTTGTGTTCCATTCAAGCTAGGTGAAGGACGGCTTTCACACACACTTATCTCTCAGAACTGAGCATGTGGAGAGACGTTCGTTCATCCAGCTCAAAGGGAACGGTTTGCAGGAGAAACACTTACTCTGGTTTCTCAGTCTGTTTCCTAGTGCCGGTTTGAAGTGCCTGCCGTTTTCACTGTAAAACCGGCCTGGAGTTTGAACCTCCCCATATATATGTATGGAGTGGAGTTTGCAACTGAAAAGAAACTTTGTGTTCCCTTCAAGCTAGGTGAAGGACGGCTTTCACACACACTTATCTCTCAGAACTGAGCATGTGGAGAGACGTTCGTTCATCCAGCACAAAGGGAACGGGTTGCAGGAGAAACAATTACTCTGGTTTCTGAGTCTGTTTCCTAGTGCCGGTTTGAAGTGCCTGCCGTTTTCACTGTAAAACCGGGTTGGAGCTTGAACCTCCCCATATATATGTATGGAGTGGAGTTTGCAACTGAAAAGAAACTTTGTGTTCCCTTCAAGCTAGGTGAAGGACGGCTTTCACACACACTTATCTCTCAGAACTGAGCATGTGGAGAGACGTTCGTTCATCCAGCACATAGGGAACGGGTTGCAGGAGAAACACTTACTCTGGTTTCTCAGTCTGTTTCCTAGTGCCGGTTTGAAGTGCCTGCCGTTTTCACAGTAAAACCGGGTTGGAGCTTTAACCTACCCATATATATGTATGGAAAGTAGTTTACAACTGAAAAGAAACGTTGTGTTCCCTTCAAGCTAGGTGAAGGACGGCTTTCACACACACTTATCTCTCAGAACTGAGCATGTGGAGAGACGTTCGTTCATCCAGCACAAAGGGAACGGGTTGCAGGAGTAACACTTACTCTGGTTTCTGAGTCTGTTTCCTAGTGCCGGTTTGAAGTGCCTGCCGTTTTCACTGTAAAACCGGCCTGGAGTTTGAACCTCCCCATATATATGTATGGAGTGGAGTTTGCAACTGAAAAGAAACTTTGTGTTCCCTTCAAGCTAGGTGAAGGACGGCTTTCACACACACTTATCTCTCAGAACTGAGCATGTGGAGAGACGTTCGTTCATCCAGCACAAAGGGAACGGGTTGCAGGAGAAACACTTACTCTGGTTTCTCAGTCTGTTTCCTAGTGCCGGTTTGAATTGCCTGCCGTTTTCACTGTAAAACCGGGTTGGGGCTTGAACCTCCCCATATATATGTATGGAGTGGAGTTTGCAAGTGAAAAGAAACTTTGTGTTCCCTTCAAGCTAGGTGAAGGACGGCTTTCACACACACTTATCTCTCAGAACTGAGCATGTGGAGAGACGTTCGTTCATCCAGCACAAAGGGAACGGGTTGCAGGAGAAACAATTACTCTGGTTTCTCAGAATGTTTCCTAGTGCCGGTTTGAAGTGCCTGCCGTTTTCACTGTAAAACCGGCCTGGAGCTTGAACCTCCCCATATATATGTATGGAGTGGAGTTTGCAACTGAAAAGAAACTTTGTGTTCCCTTCAAGCTAGGTGAAGGACGGCTTTCACACACACTTACCTCTCAGAACTGAGCATGTGGAGAGACGTTCGTTCATCCAGCACAAAGGGAACGGGTTGCAGGAGAAACACTTACTCTGGTTTCTGAGTCTGTTTCCTAGTGCCGGTTTGAAGTGCCTGCCGTTTTCACTGTAAAACCGGGTTGGAGCTTGAACCTCCCCATATATATGTATGGAGTGGATTTTGCAAGTGAAAAGAAACTTTGTGTTCCCTTCAAGCTAGGTGAAGGACGGCTTTCACACACACTTATCTCTCAGAACTGAGCATGTGGAGAGACGTTCGTTCATTCAGCACAAAGGGAACGGGTTGCAGGAGAAACACTTACTCTGGTTTCTCAGTCTGTTTCCAAGTGCCGTTTTGAAGTGCCTGCCGTTTTCACTGTAAAACCGGCCTGGAGCTTGAACCTCCCTATATATATGTATGGAGTGGAGTTTGCAACTGAAAAGAAACTTTGTGTTCCCTTCAAGCTAGGTGAAGGACGGCTTTCACACACACTTATCTCTCAGAACTGAGCATGTGGAGAGACGTTCGTTCATCCAGCACAAAGGGAACGGGTTGCAGGAGAATCACTTACTCTGGTTTCTCAGTCTGTTTCCTAGTGCCGGTTTGAAGTTCCTGCTGTTTCACTGTAAAACCGGGTTGGAGATTGAACCTCCCCATATATATGTATGGAGTGGAGTTTGCAAGTGAAAAGAAACTTTGTGTTCCCTTCAAGCTAGGTGAAGGACGGCTTTCACACACACTTATCTCTCAGAACTGAGCATGTGGAGAGACGTTCGTTCATCCAGCACAAAGGGAACGGGTTGCAGGAGAAACACTTACTCTGGTTTCTCAGTCTGTTTCCTAGTGCCGGTTTGAATTGCCTGCCGTTTTCACTGTAAAACCGGGTTGGAGCTTGAACCTCCCCA
The DNA here is from genome assembly GCF_048564905.1 of Vicugna pacos. Taxonomy (NCBI): domain Eukaryota; kingdom Metazoa; phylum Chordata; class Mammalia; order Artiodactyla; family Camelidae; genus Vicugna; species Vicugna pacos. The sequence goes on from NW_027328742.1 coordinate 5,556,161, forward strand.
TATATATGTATGGAGTGGAGTTTGCAAGTGAAAAGAAACTTTGTGTTCCCTTCAACCTAGGTGAAGGACGGCTTTCACACACACTTATCTCTCAGAACTGAGCATGTGGAGAGACGTTCGTTCATCCAGCACAAAGGGAACGGGTTGCAGGAGAAACAATTACTCTGGTTTCTCACACTGTTTCCTAGTGCCGGTTTGAAGTGCCTGCCGTTTTCACTGTAAAACCGGCCTGGAGCTTGAACCTCCCCATATATATGTATGGAGTGGAGTTTGCAACTGAAAAGAAACTTTGTGTTCCCTTCAAGCTAGGTGAAGGACGGCTTTCACACACACTTATCTCTCAGAACTGAGCATGTGGAGAGACGTTCGTTCATCCAGCACAAAGGGAACGGGTTGCAGGAGAATCACTTACTCTGGCTTCTCAGTCTGTTTCCTAGTGCCGGTTTGAAGTGCCTGCCGTTTTCACTGTAAAACCGGGTTGGAGCTTTAACCTACCCATATATATGTATGGAAAGTAGTTTACATCTGAAAAGAAACTTTGTGTTCCCTTCAAGCTAGGTGAAGGACGGCTTTCACACACACTTATCTCTCAGAACTGAGCATGTGGAGAGACGTTCGTTCATCCAGCACAAAGGGAACGGGTTGCAGGAGAAACACTTACTCTGGTTTCTCAGTCTGTTTCCTAGTGCCGGTTTGAAGTGCCTGCCGTTTTCACTGTAAACCGGGTTGGAGCTTGAACCTCCCCATATATATGTATGGAGTGGAGTTTGCAAGTGAAAAGAAACTTTGTGTTCCCTTCAAGCTAGGTGAAGGACGGCTTTCACACACACTTATCTCTCAGAACTGAGCATGTGGAGAGACGTTCGTTCATCCAGCACATAGGGAACGGGTTGCAGGAGAAACCCTTACTCTGGTTTCTCAGTCTGTTTCCTAGTGCCGGTTTGAAGTGCCTGCCGTTTTCACTGTAAAACCGGGTTGGAGCTTTAACCTACCCATATATATGTATGGAAAGTAGTTTACATCTGAAAAGAAACATTGTGTTCCCTTCAAGCTAGGTGAAGGACGGCTTTCACACACACTTATCTCTCAGAACTGAGCATGTGGAGAGACGTTCGTTCATCCAGCACAAAGGGAACGGGTTGCAGGAGAAACACTTACTCTGGTTTCTGAGTCTGTTTCCTAGTGCCGGTTTGAAGTGCCTGCCGTTTTCACTGTAAACCGGGTTGGAGCTTGAACCTCCCCATATATATGTATGGAGTGGAGTGTGCAAGTGAAAAGAAACTTTGTGTTCCCTTCAAGCTAGGTGAAGGACGGCTTTCACACACACTTATCTCTCAGAACTGAGCATGTGGAGAGACGTTCGTTCATCCAGCACAAAGGGAACGGGTTGCAGGAGAAACACTTACTCTGGTTTCTGAGTCTGTTTCCTAGTGCCGGTTTGAAGTGCCTGCCGTTTTCACTGTAAAACCGGGTTGGAGCTTGAACCTCCCCATATATATGTATGGAGTGGATTTTGCAAGTGAAAAGAAACTTTGTGTTCCCTTCAAGCTAGGTGAAGGACGGCTTTCACACACACTTATCTCTCAGAACTGAGCATGTGGAGAGACGTTCGTTCATTCAGCACAAAGGGAACGGGTTGCAGGAGAAACACTTACTCTGGTTTCTCAGTCTGTTTCCAAGTGCCGGTTTGAAGTGCCTGCCGTTTTCACTGTAAAACCGGCCTGGAGCTTGAACCTCCCTATATATATGTATGGAGTGGAGTTTGCAACTGAAAAGAAACTTTGTGTTCCCTTCAAGCTAGGTGAAGGACGGCTTTCACACACACTTATCTCTTAGAACTGAGCATGTGGAGAGACGTTCGTTCATCCAGCACAAAGGGAACGGGTTGCAGGAGAAACACTTACTCTGGTTTCTCAGTCTGTTTCCTAGTGCCGGTTTGAAGTGCCTGCCGTTTTCACTGTAAAACAGGCCTGGAGCTTGAACCTCCCCATATATATGTATGGAGTGGAGTTTGCAAGTGAAAAGAAACTTTGTGTTCCCTTCAAGCTAAGTGAAGGACGGCTTTCACACACACTTATCTCTCAGAACTGAGCATGTGGAGAGACGTTCGTTCATCCAGCACAAAGGGAACGGGTTGCAGGAGAAACACTTACTCTGGTTTCTCAGTCTGTTTCCTAGTGCCGGTTTGAATTGCCTGCCGTTTTCACTGTAAAACCGGGTTGGAGTTTGAACCTCCCCATATATATGTATGGAGTGGAGTTTGCAAGTGAAAAGAAACTTTGTGTTCCCTTCAAGCTAGGTGAAGGACGGCTTTCACACACACTTATCTCTCAGAACTGAGCATGTGGAGAGACGTTCGTTCATCCAGCACAAAGGTAACGGGTTGCAGGAGAAACACTTACTCTGGTTTCTCAGACTGTTTCCTAGTGCCGGTTTGAAGTGCCTGCCGTTTTCACTGTAAAACCGGCCTGGAGCTTGAACCTCCCGATAGATATGTATGGAGTGGAGTTTGCAAGTGAAAAGAAACTTTGTGTTCCCTTCAAGCTAGGTGAAGGACGGCTTTCACACACACTTATCTCTCAGAACTGAGCATGTGGAGAGACGTTCGTTCATCCAGCACATAGGGAACGGGTTGCAGGAGAAACACTTACTCTGGTTTCTCAGTCTGTTTCCTAGTGCCGGTTTGAAGTGCCTGCCGTTTTCACTGTAAAACCGGGTTGGAGCTTGAACCTCCCCATATATATGTATGGAGTGGAGTTTGCAAGTGAAAAGAAACTTTGTGTTCCCTTCAAGCTAGGTGAAGTACGGCTTTCACACACACTTATCTCTCAGAACTGAGCATGTGGAGAGACGTTCGTTCATCCAGCACAAAGGGAACGGGTTGCAGGGGAAACACTTACTCTGGTTTCTCAGTCTGTTTCCTAGTGCCGGTTTGAAGTGCCTGCCGTTTTCACTGTAAAACCGGCCTGGAGTTTGAACCTCCCCATATATATGTATGGAGTGGAGTTTGTAACTGAAAACAAACTTTGTGTTCCCTTCAAGCTAGGTGAAGGACGGGTTTCACACACACTTATCTCTCAGAACTGAGCATGTGGAGAGACGTTCGTTCATCCAGCACAAAGGGAACGGGTTGCAGGAGAAACACTTACTCTGGTTTCTCAGTCTGTTTCCTAGTGCCGGTTTGAAGTGCCTGCCGTTTTCACTGTAAAACCGGCCTGGAGCTTGAACCTCCCCATATATATGTATGGAGTGGAGTTTGCAAGTGAAAAGAAACTTTGTGTTCCCTTCAAGCTAGGTGAAGGACGGCTTTCACACACACTTATCTCTCAGAACTGAGCATGTGGAGAGACGTTCGTTCATCCAGCACAAAGGGAACGGGTTGCAGGAGAAACACTTACTCTGGTTTCTCAGAATGTTTCCTAGTGCCGGTTTGAAGTGCCTGCCGTTTTCACTGTAAAACCGGCCTGGAGCTTGAACCTCCCCATATATATGTATGGAGTGGAGTTTGCAAGTGAAAAGAAACTTTGTGTTCCCTTCAAGCTAGGTGAAGGACGGCTTTCACACACACTTATCTCTCAGAACTGAGCATGTGGAGAGACGTTCGTTCATCCAGCACAAAGGGAACGGGTTGCAGGAGAAACACTTACTCTGGTTTCTCAGTCTGTTTCCTAGTGCAGGTTTGAAGTGCCTGCCGTTTTCACTGTAAAACCGGGTTGGAGCTTGAACCTCCCCATATATATGTATGGAGTGGATTTTGCAAGTGAAAGAAACTTTGTGTTCCCTTCAAGCTAGGTGAAGGACGGCTTTCACACACACTTATCTCTCAGAACTGAGCATGTGGAGAGACGTTCGTTCATTCAGCACAAAGGGAACGGGTTGCAGGAGAAACACTTACTCTGGTTTCTCAGTCTGTTTCCAAGTGCCGGTTTGAAGTGCCTGCCGTTTTCACTGTAAAACCGGCCTGGAGCTTGAACCTCCCTATATATATGTATGGAGTGGAGTTTGCCACTGAAAAGAAACTTTGTGTTCCCTTCAAGCTAGGTGAAGGACGGCTTTCACACACACTTATCTCTCAGAACTGAGCATGTGGAGAGACGTTCGTTCATCCAGCACAAAGGGAACGGGTTGCAGGAGAATCACTTACTCTGGTTTCTCAGTCTGTTTCCTAGTGCCGGTTTGAAGTGCCAGCTGTTTCACTGTAAAACCGGGTTGGAGCTTGAACCTCCCCATATATATGTATGGAGTGGAGTTTGCAAGTGAAAAGAAACTTTGTGTTCCCTTCAAGCTAGGTGAAGGACGGCTTTCACACACACTTATCTCTCAGAACTGAGCATGTGGAGAGACGTTCGTTCATCCAGCACAAAGGGAACGGGTTGCAGGAGAAACACTTACTCTGGTTTCTCAGTCTGTTTCCTAGTGCCGGTTTGAATTGCCTGCCGTTTTCAGTGTAAAACCGGGTTGGAGCTTGAACCTCCCCATATATATGTATGGAGTGGAGTTTGCAAGTGAAAAGAAACTTTGTGTTCCCTTCAAGCTAGGTGAAGGACGGCTTTCACACACACTTATGTCTCAGAACTGAGCATGTGGAGAGACGTTCGTTCATCCAGCACAAAGGGAACGGGTTGCAGGAGAAACACTTACTCTGGTTTCTCAGACTGTTTCCTAGTGCCGGTTTGAAGTGCCTGCCGTTTTCACTGTAAAACCGGCCTGGAGCTTGAACCTCCCTATATATATGTATGGAGTGGAGTTTGCAACTGAAAAGAAACTTTGTGTTCCCTTCAAGCTAGGTGATGGACGGCTTTCACACACACTTATCTCTCAGAACTGAGCATGTGGAGAGACGTTCGTTCATCCAGCACAAAGGGAACGGGTTGCAGGAGAATCACTTACTCTGGTTTCTCAGTCTGTTTCCTAGTGCCGGTTTGAAGTGCCTGCTGTTTCACTGTAAAACCGGGTTGGAGCTTGAACCTCCCCATATATATGTATGGAGTGGAGTTTGCAAGTGAAAAGAAACTTTGTGTTCCCTTCAAGCTAGGTGAAGGACGGCTTTCACACACACTTATCTCTCAGAACTGAGCATGTGGAGAGACGTTCGTTCATCCAGCACAAAGGGAACGGGTTGCAGGAGAAACACTTACTCTGGTTTCTCAGTCTGTTTCCTAGTGCCGGTTTGAATTGCCTGCCGTTTTCACTGTAAAACCGGGTTGTAGCTTGAACCTCCCCATATATATGTATGGAGTGGAGTTTGCAAGTGAAAAGAAACTTTGTGTTCCCTTCAAGCTAGGTGAAGGACGGCTTTCACACACACTTATCTCTCAGAACTGAGCATGTGGAGAGACGTTCGTTCATCCAGCACAAAGGGAACGGGTTGCAGGAGAAACACTTACTCTGGTTTCTCAGACTGTTTCCTAGTGCCGGTTTGAAGTGCCTGCCGTTTTCACCGTAAAACCGGCCTGGAGCTTGAACCTCCCCATATATATGTATGGAGTGGAGTTTGCAACTGAAAAGAAACTTTGTGTTCCCTTCAAGCTAGGTGAAGGACGGCTTTCACACACACTTATCTCTCAGAACTGAGCATGTGGAGAGACGTTCGTTCATCCAGCACAAAGGGAACGGGTTGCAGGAGAATCACTTACTCTGGTTTCTCAGTCTGTTTCCTAGTGCCGGTTTGAAGTGCCTGCCGTTTTCACTGTAAAACCGGGTTGGAGCTTTAAGCTACCCATATATATGTATGGAAAGTAGTTTACATCTGAAAAGAAACTTTGTGTTCCCTTCAAGCTAGGTGAAGGACGGCTTTCACACACACTTATCTCTCAGAACTGAGCATGTGGAGAGACGTTCGTTCATCCAGCACAAAGGGAACGGGTTGCAGGAGAAACACTTACTCTGGTTTCTCAGTCTGTTTCCTAGTGCCGGTTTGAAGTGCCTGCCGTTTTCACTGTAAAACCGGCCTGGAGCTTGAACCTCCCCATATATATGTATAGAGTGGAGTTTGCAAGTGAAAAGAAACTTTGTGTTCCCTTCAAGCTAAGTGAAGGACGGCTTTCACACACACTTATCTCTCATAACTGAGCATGTGGAGAGACGTTCGTTCATCCAGCACAAAGGGAACGGGTTGCAGGAGAAACACTTACTCTGGTTTCTCAGTCTGTTTCCTAGTGCCGGTTTGAATTGCCTGCCGTTTTCACTGTAAAACCGGGTTGGAGGTTGAACCTCCCCATATATATGTATGGAGTGGAGTTTGCAAGTGAAAAGAAACTTTGTGTTCCCTTCAAGCTAGGTGAAGGACGGCTTTCACACACACTTATCTCTCAGAACTGAGCATGTGGAGAGACGTTCGTTCATCCAGCACAAAGGGAACGGGTTGCAGGAGAAACACTTACTCTGGTTTCTCAGACTGTTTCCTAGTGCCGGTTTGAAGTGCCTGCCGTTTTCACTGTAAAACCGAACTGGAGCTTGAACCTCCCGATAGATATGTATGGAGTGGAGTTTGCAACTGAAAAGAAACTTTGTGTTCCCTTCAAGCTAGGTGAAGGACGGCTTTCACACACACTTATCTCTCAGAACTGAGCATGTGGAGAGACGTTCGTTCATCCAGCACAAAGGGAACGGGTTGCAGGAGAAACACTTACTCTGGTTTCTCAGTCTGTTTCCTAGTGCCGGTTTGAATTGCCTGCCGTTTTCACTGTAAAACCGGGTTGGAGCTTGAACCTCCCCATATATATGTATGGAAAGGAGTTTGCAAGTGAAAAGAAACTTTGTGTTCCCTTCAAGCTAGGTGAAGGACGGCTTTCACACACACTTATCTCTCAGAACTGAGCATGTGGAGAGACGTTCGTTCATCCAGCACATAGGGAATGGGTTGCAGGAGAAACACTTACTCTGGTTTCTCAGTCTGTTTCCTAGTGCCGGTTTGAAGTGCCTGCCGTTTTCACTGTAAAACCGGGTTGGAGCTTGAACCTCCCCATATATATGTATGGATTGGAGTTTGCAACTGAAAAGAAACTTTGTGTTCCCTTCAAGCTAGGTGAAGGACGGCTTTCACACACACTTATCTCTCAGAACTGAGCATGTGGAGAGACGTTCGTTCATCCAGCACAAAGGGAACGGGTTGCAGGAGAAACACTTACTCTGGTTTCTGAGTCTGTTTCCTAGTGCCGGTTTGAAGTGCCTGCCGTTTTCACTGTAAACCGGGTTGGAGCTTGAACCTCCCCATATATATGTATGGAGTGGAGTTTGCAAGTGAAAAGAAACTTTGTGTTCCCTTCAAGCTAGGTGAAGGACGGCTTTCACACACACTTATCTCTCAGAACTGAGCATGTGGAGAGACGTTCGTTCATCCAGCACATAGGGAACGGGTTGCAGGAGAAACACTTACTCTGGTTTCTCAGTCTGTTTCCTAGTGCCGGTTTGAAGTGCCTGCCGTTTTCACTGTAAAACCGGGTTGGAGCTTGAACCTCCCCATATATATGTATGGAGTGGAGTTTGCAAGTGAAAAGAAACTTTGTGTTCCCTTCAAGCTAGGTGAAGTACGGCTTTCACACACACTTATCTCTCAGAACTGAGCATGTGGAGAGACGTTCGTTCATCCAGCACAAAGGGAACGGGTTGCAGGGGAAACACTTACTCTGGTTTCTCAGTCTGTTTCCTAGTGCCGGTTTGAAGTGCCTGCCGTTTTCACTGTAAAACCGGCCTGGAGTTTGAACCTCCCCATATATATGTATGGAGTGGAGTTTGCAACTGAAAACAAACTTTATGTTCCCTTCAAGCTAGGTGAAGGACGGCTTTCACACACACTTATCTCTCAGAACTGAGCATGTGGAGAGACGTTCGTTCATCCAGCACAAAGGGAACGGGTTGCAGGAGAAACACTTACTCTGGTTTCTCAGTCTGTTTCCTAGTGCCGGTTTGAAGTGCCTGCCGTTTTCACTGTAAAACCGGCCTGGAGCTTGAACCTCCCCATATATATGTATGGAGTGGAGTTTGCAAGTGAAAAGAAACTTTGTGTTCCCTTCAAGCTAGGTGAAGGACGGCTTTCACACACACTTATCTCTCAGAACTGAGCATGTGGAGAGACGTTCGTTCATCCAGCACAAAGGGAACGGGTTGCAGGAGAAACACTTACTCTGGTTTCTCAGAATGTTTCCTAGTGCCGGTTTGAAGTGCCTGCCGTTTTCACTGTAAAACCGGCCTGGAGCTTTAACCTCCCCATATATATGTATGGAGTGGAGTTTGCAACTGAAAAGAAACTTTGTGTTCCCTTCAAGCTAGGTGAAGGACGGCTTTCACACACACTTATCTCTCAGAACTGAGCATGTGGAGAGACGTTCGTTCATCCAGCACAAAGGGAACGGGTTGCAGGAGAAACACTTACTCTGGTTTCTCAGTCTGTTTCCTAGTGCCGGTTTGAAGTGCCTGCTGTTTCACTGTAAAACCGGGTTGGAGCTTGAACCTCCCCATATATATGTATGGAGTGGAGTTTGCAAGTGAAAAGAAACTTTGTGTTCCCTTCAAGCTAGGTGAAGGACGGCTTTCACACACACTTATCTCTCAGAACTGAGCATGTGGAGAGACGTTCGTTCATCCAGCACAAAGGGAACGGGTTGCAGGAGAAACACTTACTCTGGTTTCTCTGTCTGTTTCCTAGTGCCGGTTTGAATTGCCTGCCGTTTTCACTGTAAAACCGGGTTGGAGCTTGAACCTCCCCATATATATGTATGGAGTGGAGTTTGCAAGTGAAAAGAAACTTTGTGTTCCCTTCAAGCTAGGTGAAGGACGGCTTTCACACACACTTATGTCTCAGAACTGAGCATGTGGAGAGACGTTCGTTCATCCAGCACAAAGGGAACGGGTTGCAGGAGAAACACTTACTCTGGTTTCTCAGACTGTTTCCTAGTGCCGGTTTGAAGTGCCTGCCGTTTTCACTGTAAAACCGGCCTGGAGCTTGAACCTCCCTATATATATGTATGGAGTGGAGTTTGCAACTGAAAAGAAACTTTGTGTTCCCTTCAAGCTAGGTGATGGACGGCTTTCACACACACTTATCTCTCAGAACTGAGCATGTGGAGAGACGTTCGTTCATCCAGCACAAAGGGAACGGGTTGCAGGAGAATCACTTACTCTGGTTTCTCAGTCTGTTTCCTAGTGCCGGTTTGAAGTGCCTGCTGTTTCACTGTAAAACCGGGTTGGAGCTTGAACCTCCCCATATATATGTATGGAGTGGAGTTTGCAAGTGAAAAGAAACTTTGTGTTCCCTTCAAGCTAGGTGAAGGACGGCTTTCACACACACTTATCTCTCAGAACTGAGCATGTGGAGAGACGTTCGTTCATCCAGCACAAAGGGAACGGGTTGCAGGAGAAACACTTACTCTGGTTTCTCAGTCTGTTTCCTAGTGCCGGTTTGAATTGCCTGCCGTTTTCACTGTAAAACCGGGTTGTAGCTTGAACCTCCCCATATATATGTATGGAGTGGAGTTTGCAAGTGAAAAGAAACTTTGTGTTCCCTTCAAGCTAGGTGAAGGACGGCTTTCACACACACTTATCTCTCAGAACTGAGCATGTGGAGAGACGTTCGTTCATCCAGCACAAAGGGAACGGGTTGCAGGAGAAACACTTACTCTGGTTTCTCAGACTGTTTCCTAGTGCCGGTTTGAAGTGCCTGCCGTTTTCACCGTAAAACCGGCCTGGAGCTTGAACCTCCCCATATATATGTATGGAGTGGAGTTTGCAACTGAAAAGAAACTTTGTGTTCCCTTCAAGCTAGGTGAAGGACGGCTTTCACACACACTTATCTCTCAGAACTGAGCATGTGGAGAGACGTTCGTTCATCCAGCACAAAGGGAACGGGTTGCAGGAGAATCACTTACTCTGGTTTCTCAGTCTGTTTCCTAGTGCCGGTTTGAAGTGCCTGCCGTTTTCACTGTAAAACCGGGTTGGAGCTTTAAGCTACCCATATATATGTATGGAAAGTAGTTTACATCTGAAAAGAAACTTTGTGTTCCCTTCAAGCTAGGTGAAGGACGGCTTTCACACACACTTATCTCTCAGAACTGAGCATGTGGAGAGACGTTCGTTCATCCAGCACAAAGGGAACGGGTTGCAGGAGAAACACTTACTCTGGTTTCTCAGTCTGTTTCCTAGTGCCGGTTTGAAGTGCCTGCCGTTTTCACTGTAAAACCGTCCTGGAGCTTGAACCTCCCCATATATATGTATAGAGTGGAGTTTGCAAGTGAAAAGAAACTTTGTGTTCCCTTCAAGCTAAGTGAAGGACGGCTTTCACACACACTTATCTCTCATAACTGAGCATGTGGAGAGACGTTCGTTCATCCAGCACAAAGGGAACGGGTTGCAGGAGAAACACTTACTCTGGTTTCTCAGTCTGTTTCCTAGTGCCGGTTTGAATTGCCTGCCGTTTTCACTGTAAAACCGGGTTGGAGGTTGAACCTCCCCATATATATGTATGGAGTGGAGTTTGCAAGTGAAAAGAAACTTTGTGTTCCCTTCAAGCTAGGTGAAGGACGGCTTTCACACACACTTATCTCTCAGAACTGAGCATGTGGAGAGACGTTCGTTCATCCAGCACAAAGGGAACGGGTTGCAGGAGAAACACTTACTCTGGTTTCTCAGACTGTTTCCTAGTGCCGGTTTGAAGTGCCTGCCGTTTTCACTGTAAAACCGAACTGGAGCTTGAACCTCCCGATAGATATGTATGGAGTGGAGTTTGCAACTGAAAAGAAACTTTGTGTTCCCTTCAAGCTAGGTGAAGGACGGCTTTCACACACACTTATCTCTCAGAACTGAGCATGTGGAGAGACGTTCGTTCATCCAGCACAAAGGGAACGGGTTGCAGGAGAAACACTTACTCTGGTTTCTCAGTCTGTTTCCTAGTGCCGGTTTGAATTGCCTGCCGTTTTCACTGTAAAACCGGGTTGGAGCTTGAACCTCCCCATATATATGTATGGAAAGGAGTTTGCAAGTGAAAAGAAACTTTGTGTTCCCTTCAAGCTAGGTGAAGGACGGCTTTCACACACACTTATCTCTCAGAACTGAGCATGTGGAGAGACGTTCGTTCATCCAGCACATAGGGAATGGGTTGCAGGAGAAACACTTACTCTGGTTTCTCAGTCTGTTTCCTAGTGCCGGTTTGAAGTGCCTGCCGTTTTCACTGTAAAACCGGGTTGGAGCTTGAACCTCCCCATATATATGTATGGATTGGAGTTTGCAACTGAAAAGAAACTTTGTGTTCCCTTCAAGCTAGGTGAAGGACGGCTTTCACACACACTTATCTCTCAGAACTGAGCATGTGGAGAGACGTTCGTTCATCCAGCACAAAGGGAACGGGTTGCAGGAGAAACACTTACTCTGGTTTCTGAGTCTGTTTCCTAGTGCCGGTTTGAAGTGCCTGCCGTTTTCACTGTAAACCGGGTTGGAGCTTGAACCTCCCTATATATATGTATGGAGTGGAGTTTGCAAGTGAAAAGAAACTTTGTGTTCCCTTCAAGCTAGGTGAAGGACGGCTTTCACACACACTTATCTCTCAGAACTGAGCATGTGGAGAGACGTTCGTTCATCCAGCACATAGGGAACGGGTTGCAGGAGAAACACTTACTCTGGTTTCTCAGTCTGTTTCCTAGTGCCGGTTTGAAGTGCCTGCCGTTTTCACTGTAAAACCGGGTTGGAGCTTGAACCTCCCCATATATATGTATGGAGTGGAGTTTGCAAGTGAAAAGAAACTTTGTGTTCCCTTCAAGCTAGGTGAAGTACGGCTTTCACACACACTTATCTCTCAGAACTGAGCATGTGGAGAGACGTTCGTTCATCCAGCACAAAGGGAACGGGTTGCAGGGGAAACACTTACTCTGGTTTCTCAGTCTGTTTCCTAGTGCCGGTTTGAAGTGCCTGCCGTTTTCACTGTAAAACCGGCCTGGAGTTTGAACCTCCCCATATATATGTATGGAGTGGAGTTTGCAACTGAAAACAAACTTTATGTTCCCTTCAAGCTAGGTGAAGGACGGCTTTCACACACACTTATCTCTCAGAACTGAGCATGTGGAGAGACGTTCGTTCATCCAGCACAAAGGGAACGGGTTGCAGGAGAAACACTTACTCTGGTTTCTCAGTCTGTTTCCTAGTGCCGGTTTGAAGTGCCTGCCGTTTTCACTGTAAAACCGGCCTGGAGCTTGAACCTCCCCATATATATGTATGGAGTGGAGTTTGCAAGTGAAAAGAAACTTTGTGTTCCCTTCAAGCTAGGTGAAGGACGGCTTTCACACACACTTATCTCTCAGAACTGAGCATGTGGAGAGACGTTCGTTCATCCAGCACAAAGGGAACGGGTTGCAGGAGAAACACTTACTCTGGTTTCTCAGTCTGTTTCCTAGTGCCGGTTTGAAGTGCCTGCCGTTTTCACTGTAAAACCGGCCTGGAGCTTTAACCTCCCCATATATATGTATGGAGTGGAGTTTGCAACTGAAAAGAAACTTTGTGTTCCCTTCAAGCTAGGTGAAGGACGGCTTTCACACACACTTATCTCTCAGAACTGAGCATGTGGAGAGACGTTCGTTCATCCAGCACAAAGGGAACGGGTTGCAGGAGAAACACTTACTCTGGTTTCTCAGTCTGTTTCCTAGTGCCGGTTTGAAGTGCCTGCTGTTTCACTGTAAAACCGGGTTGGAGCTTGAACCTCCCCATATATATGTATGGAGTGGAGTTTGCAAGTGAAAAGAAACTTTGTGTTCCCTTCAAGCTAGGTGAAGGACGGCTTTCACACACACTTATCTCTCAGAACTGAGCATGTGGAGAGACGTTCGTTCATCCAGCACAAAGGGAACGGGTTGCAGGAGAAACACTTACTCTGGTTTCTCTGTCTGTTTCCTAGTGCCGGTTTGAATTGCCTGCCGTTTTCACTGTAAAACCGGGTTGGAGCTTGAACCTCCCCATATATATGTATGGAGTGGAGTTTGCTACTGAAAAGAAACTTTGTGTTCCCTTCAAGCTAGGTGAAGGACGGCTTTCACACACACTTATCTCTCAGAACTGAGCATGTGGAGAGACGTTCGTTCATCCAGCACAAAGGGAACGGGTTGCAGGAGAAACACTTACTCTGGTTTCTCAGACTGTTTCCTAGTGCCGGTTTGAAGTGCCTGCCGTTTTCACTGTAAAACCGGCCTGGAGCTTGAACCTCCCCATATATATGTATGGAGTGGAGTTTGCAACTGAAAAGAAACTTTGTGTTCCCTTCAAGCTAGGTGAAGGACGGCTTTCACACACACTTATCTCTCAGAACTGAGCATGTGGAGAGACGTTCGTTCATCCAGCACAAAGGGAACGGGTTGCAGGAGAATCACTTACTCTGGTTTCTCAGTCTGTTTCCTAGTGCCGGTTTGAAGTGCCTGCCGTTTTCACTGTAAAACCGGGTTGGAGCTTTAACCTACCCATATATATGTATGGAAAGTAGTTTACATCTGAAAAGAAACTTTGTGTTCCCTTCAAGCTAGGTGAAGTACGGCTTTCACACACACTTATCTCTCAGAACTGAGCATGTGGAGAGACGTTCGTTCATCCAGCACAAAGGGAACGGGTTGCAGGAGAAACACTTACTCTGGTTTCTCAGTCTGTTTCCTAGTGCCGGTTTGAAGTGCCTGCCGTTTTCACTGTAAAACCGACCTGGAGTTTGAACCTCCCCATATATATGTATGGAGTGGAATTTGCAAGTGAAAAGAAACTTTGTGTTCCCTTCAAGCTAGGTGAAGGACGGCTTTCACACACACTTATCTCTCAGAACTGAGCATGTGGAGAGACGTTCGTTCATCCAGCACAAAGGGAACGGGTTGCAGGAGAAACACTTACTCTGGTTTCTCAGTCTGTTTCCTAGTGCCGGTTTGAATTGCCTGCCGTTTTCACTATAAAACCGGGTTGGAGCTTGAACCTCCCCATATATATGTATGGAGTGGAGTTTGCAAGTGAAAAGAAACTTTGTGTTCCCTTCAAGCTAGGTGAAGGACGGCTTTCACACACACTTATCTCTCAGAACTGAGCATGTGGAGAGACGTTTGTTCATCCAGCACAAAGGGAACGGGTTGCAGGAGAAACACTTACTCTGGTTTCTCAGTCTGTTTCCTAGTGCCAGTTTGAAGTGCCTGCCGTTTTCACTGTAAAACCGGCCTGGAGCTTGAACCTCCCGATAGATATGTATGGAGTGGAGTTTGCAACTGAAAAGAAACTTTGTGTTCCCTTCAAGCTATGTGAAGGACGGTTTTCACACACACTTATCTCTCAGAACTGAGCATGTGGAGAGACGTTCGTTCATCCAGCACAAAGGGAACGGGTTGCAGGAGAAACACTTACTCTGGTTTCTGAGTCTGTTTCCTAGTGCCGGTTTGAAGTGCCTGCCGTTTTCACCGTAAAACCGGGTTGGAGCTTGAACCTCCCCATATATATGTATGGAGTGGATTTTGCAAGTGAAAAGAAACTTTGTGTTCCCTTTAAGCTAGGTGAAGGACGGCTTTCACACACACTTATCTCTCAGAACTGAGCATGTGGAGAGACGTTCGTTCATCCAGCACATAGGGAATGGGTTGCAGGAGAAACACTTACTCTGGTTTCTCAGTCTGTTTCCTAGTGCCGGTTTGAAGTGCCTGCCGTTTTCACTGTAAAACCGGGTTGGAGCTTGAACCTCCCCATATATATGTATGGAGTGGAGTTTGCAAGTGAAAAGAAACTTTGTGTTCCCTTCAAGCTAGGTGAAGTACGGCTTTCACACACACTTATCTCTCAGAACTGAGCATGTGGAGAGACGTTCGTTCATCCAGCACAAAGGGAACGGGTTGCAGGAGAAACACTTACTCTGGTTTCTCAGTCTGTTTCCTAGTGCCGGTTTGAAGTGCCTGCCGTTATCACTGTAAAACCGTCCTGGAGTTTGAACCTCCCCATATATATGTATGGAGTGGAGTTTGCAACTGAAAAGAAACTTTGTGTTCCCTTCAAGCTAGGTGAAGGACGGCTTTCACACACACTTATCTCTCAGAACTGAGCATGTGGAGAGACGTTCGTTCATCCAGCACAAAGGGAACGGGTTGCAGGAGAAACACTTACTCTGGTTTCTCAGTCTGTTTCCTAGTGCCAGTTTGAAGTGCCTGCCGTTTTCACTGTAAAACCGGCCTGGAGCTTGAACCTCCCCATATATATGTATGGAGTGGAGTTTGCAACTGAAAAGAAACTTTGTGTTCCCTTCAAGCTAGGTGAAGGACGGCTTTCACACACACTTATCTCTCAGAACTGAGCATGTGGAGAGACGTTCGTTCATCCAGCACAAAGGGAACGGGTTGCAGGAGAATCACTTACTCTGGTTTCTCAGTCTGTTTCCTAGTGCCGGTTTGAAGTGCCTGCCGTTTTCACTGTAAAACCGGGTTGGAGCTTTAACCTACCCATATATATGTATGGAAAGTAGTTTACATCTGAAAAGAAACTTTGTGTTCCCTTCAAGCTAGGTGAAGTACGGCTTTCACACACACTTATCTCTCAGAACTGAGCATGTGGAGAGACGTTCGTTCATCCAGCACAAAGGGAACGGGTTGCAGGAGAAACACTTAGTCTGGTTTCTCAGTCTGTTTCCTAGTGCCGGTTTGAAGTGCCTGCCGTTTTCACTGTAAAACCGGCCTGGAGTTTGAACCTCCCCATATATATGTATGGAGTGGAGTTTGCAACTGAAAACAAACTTTGTGTTCCCTTCAAGCTAGGTGAAGGACGGCTTTCACACACACTTATCTCTCAGAACTGAGCATGTGGAGAGACGTTCGTTCATCCAGCACAAAGGGAACGGGTTGCAGGAGAAACACTTACTCTGGTTTCTCAGTCTGTTTCCTAGTGCCGGTTTGAAGTGCCTGCCGTTTTCACTGTAAAACCGGCCTGGAGCTTGAACCTCCCCATATATATGTATAGAGTGGAGTTTGCAAGTGAAAAGAAACTTTGTGTTCCCTTCAAGCTAAGTGAAGGACGGCTTTCACACACACTTATCTCTCAGAACTGAGCATGTGGAGAGACGTTCGTTCATCCAGCACAAAGGGAACGGGTTGCAGGAGAAACACTTACTCTGGTTTCTCAGTCTGTTTCCTAGTGCCGGTTTGAATTGCCTGCCGTTTTCACTGTAAAACCGGGTTGGAGCTTGAACCTCCCCATATATATGTATGGAGTGGAGTTTGCAAGTGAAAAGAAACTTTGTGTTCCCTTCAAGCTAGGTGAAGGACGGCTTTCACACACACTTATCTCTCAGAACTGAGCATGTGGAGAGACGTTCGTTCATCCAGCACATAGGGAATGGGTTGCAGGAGAAACACTTACTCTGGTTTCTCAGTCTGTTTCCTAGTGCCGGTTTGAAGTGCCTGCCGTTTTCACTGTAAAACCGGGTTGGAGCTTGAACCTCCCCATATATATGTATGGAGTGGAGTTTGCAAGTGAAAAGAAACTTTGTGTTCCCTTCAAGCTAGGTGAAGTACGGCTTTCACACACACTTATCTCTCAGAACTGAGCATGTGGAGAGACGTTCGTTCATCCAGCACAAAGGGAACGGGTTGCAGGAGAAACACTTACTCTGGTTTCTCAGTCTGTTTCCTAGTGCCGGTTTGAAGTGCCTGCCGTTATCACTGTAAAACCGTCCTGGAGTTTGAACCTCCCCATATATATGTATGGAGTGGAGTTTGCAACTGAAAAGAAACTTTGTGTTCCCTTCAAGCTAGGTGAAGGACGGCTTTCACACACACTTATCTCTCAGAACTGAGCATGTGGAGAGACGTTCGTTCATCCAGCACAAAGGGAACGGGTTGCAGGAGAAACACTTAGTCTGGTTTCTCAGTCTGTTTCCTAGTGCCGGTTTGAAGTGCCTGCCGTTTTCACTGTAAAACCGGCCTGGAGTTTGAACCTCCCCATATATATGTATGGAGTGGAGTTTGCAACTGAAAACAAACTTTGTGTTCCCTTCAAGCTAGGTGAAGGACGGCTTTCACACACACTTATCTCTCAGAACTGAGCATGTGGAGAGACGTTCGTTCATCCAGCACAAAGGGAACGGGTTGCAGGAGAAACACTTACTCTGGTTTCTCAGTCTGTTTCCTAGTGCCGGTTTGAAGTGCCTGCCGTTTTCACTGTAAAACCGGCCTGGAGCTTGAACCTCCCCATATATATGTATAGAGTGGAGTTTGCAAGTGAAAAGAAACTTTGTGTTCCCTTCAAGCTAAGTGAAGGACGGCTTTCACACACACTTATCTCTCAGAACTGAGCATGTGGAGAGACGTTCGTTCATCCAGCACAAAGGGAACGGGTTGCAGGAGAAACACTTACTCTGGTTTCTCAGTCTGTTTCCTAGTGCCGGTTTGAATTGCCTGCCGTTTTCACTGTAAAACCGGGTTGGAGCTTGAACCTCCCCATATATATGTATGGAGTGGAGTTTGCAAGTGAAAAGAAACTTTGTGTTCCCTTCAAGCTAGGTGAAGGACGGCTTTCACACACACTTATCTCTCAGAACTGAGCATGTGGAGAGACGTTCGTTCATCCAGCACATAGGGAATGGGTTGCAGGAGAAACACTTACTCTGGTTTCTCAGTCTGTTTCCTAGTGCCGGTTTGAAGTGCCTGCCGTTTTCACTGTAAAACCGGGTTGGAGCTTGAACCTCCCCATATATATGTATGGAGTGGAGTTTGCAAGTGAAAAGAAACTTTGTGTTCCCTTCAAGCTAGGTGAAGTACGGCTTTCACACACACTTATCTCTCAGAACTGAGCATGTGGAGAGACGTTCGTTCATCCAGCACAAAGGGAACGGGTTGCAGGAGAAACACTTACTCTGGTTTCTCAGTCTGTTTCCTAGTGCCGGTTTGAAGTGCCTGCCGTTATCACTGTAAAACCGTCCTGGAGTTTGAACCTCCCCATATATATGTATGGAGTGGAGTTTGCAACTGAAAAGAAACTTTGTGTTCCCTTCAAGCTAGGTGAAGGACGGCTTTCACACACACTTATCTCTCAGAACTGAGCATGTGGAGAGACGTTCGTTCATCCAGCACAAAGGGAACGGGTTGCAGGAGAAACACTTACTCTGGTTTCTCAGTCTGTTTCCTAGTGCCAGTTTGAAGTGCCTGCCGTTTTCACTGTAAAACCGGCCTGGAGCTTGAACCTCCCCATATATATGTATGGAGTGGAGTTTGCAACTGAAAAGAAACTTTGTGTTCCCTTCAAGCTAGGTGAAGGACGGCTTTCACACACACTTATCTCTCAGAACTGAGCATGTGGAGAGACGTTCGTTCATCCAGCACAAAGGGAACGGGTTGCAGGAGAATCACTTACTCTGGTTTCTCAGTCTGTTTCCTAGTGCCGGTTTGAAGTGCCTGCCGTTTTCACTGTAAAACCGGGTTGGAGCTTTAACCTACCCATATATATGTATGGAAAGTAGTTTACATCTGAAAAGAAACTTTGTGTTCCCTTCAAGCTAGGTGAAGTACGGCTTTCACACACACTTATCTCTCAGAACTGAGCATGTGGAGAGACGTTCGTTCATCCAGCACAAAGGGAACGGGTTGCAGGAGAAACACTTACTCTGGTTTCTCAGTCTGTTTCCTAGTGCCGGTTTGAAGTGCCTGCCGTTTTCACTGTAAAACCGGCCTGGAGTTTGAACCTCCCCATATATATGTATGGAGTGGAGTTTGCAACTGAAAACAAACTTTGTGTTCCCTTCAAGCTAGGTGAAGGACGGCTTTCACACACACTTATCTCTCAGAACTGAGCATGTGCAGAGACGTTCGTTCATCCAGCACAAAGGGAACGGGTTGCAGGAGAAACACTTACTCTGGTTTCTCAGTCTGTTTCCTAGTGCCGGTTTGAAGTGCCTGCCGTTTTCACTGTAAAACCGGCCTGGAGCTTGAACCTCCCCATATATATGTATAGAGTGGAGTTTGCAAGTGAAAAGAAACTTTGTGTTCCCTTCAAGCTAAGTGAAGGACGGCTTTCACACACACTTATCTCTCAGAACTGAGCATGTGGAGAGACGTTCGTTCATCCAGCACAAAGGGAACGGGTTGCAGGAGAAACACTTACTCTGGTTTCTCAGTCTGTTTCCTAGTGCCGGTTTGAATTGCCTGCCGTTTTCACTGTAAAACCGGGTTGGAGCTTGAACCTCCCCATATATATGTATGGAGTGGAGTTTGCAAGTGAAAAGAAACTTTGTGTTCCCTTCAAGCTAGGTGAAGGACGGCTTTCACACACACTTATCTCTCAGAACTGAGCATGTGGAGAGACGTTCGTTCATCCAGCACAAAGGGAACGGGTTGCAGGAGAAACACTTACTCTGGTTTCTCAGTCTGTTTCCTAGTGCCGGTTTGAAGTGCCTGCCGTTTTCACTGTAAAACCAGGTTGGAGCTTGAACCTCCCCATATATATGTATGGATTGGAGTTTGCAACTGAAAAGAAACTTTGTGTTCCCTTCAAGCTAGGTGAAGGACGGCTTTCACACACACTTATCTCTCAGAACTGAGCATGTGGAGAGACGTTCGTTCATCCAGCACAAAGGGAACGGGTTGCAGGAGAAACACTTACTCTGGTTTCTCAGTCTGTTTCCTAGTGCCGGTTTGAAGTGCCTGCCGTTTTCACTGTAAAACCGGCCTGGAGCTTGAACCTCCCGATAGATATGTATGGAGTGGAGTTTGCAACTGAAAAGAAACTTTGTGTTCCCTTCAAGCTAGGTGAAGGACGGCTTTCACACACACTTATCTCTCAGAACTGAGCATGTGGAGAGACGTTCGTTCATCCAGCACAAAGGGAACGGGTTGCAGGAGAAACACTTACTCTGGTTTCTGAGTCTGTTTCCTAGTGCCGGTTTGAAGTGCCTACCGTTTTCACTGTAAAACCGGGTTGGAGCTTGAACCTCCCCATATATATGTATGGAGTGGATTTTGCAAGTGAAAAGAAACTATGTGTTCCCTTCAAGCTAGGTGAAGGACGGCTTTCACACACACTTATCTCTCAGAACTGAGCATGTGGAGAGACGTTCGTTCATCCAGCACATAGGGAACGGGTTGCAGGAGAAACACTTACTCTGGTTTCTCAGTCTGTTTCCTAGTGCCGGTTTGAAGTGCCTGCCGTTTTCACTGTAAAACCGGGTTGGAGCTTGAACCTCCCCATATATATGTATGGAGTGGAGTTTGCAAGTGAAAAGAAACTTTGTGTTCCCTTCAAGCTAGGTGAAGTACGGCTTTCACACACACTTATCTCTCAGAACTGAGCATGTGGAGAGACGTTCGTTCATCCAGCACAAAGGGAACGGGTTGCAGGAGAAACACTTACTCTGGTTTCTCAGTCTGTTTCCTAGTGCCGGTTTGAAGTGCCTGCCGTTATCACTGTAAAACCGTCCTGGAGTTTGAACCTCCCCATATATATGTATGGAGTGGAGTTTGCAACTGAAAAGAAACTTTGTGTTCCCTTCAAGCTAGGTGAAGGACGGCTTTCACACACACTTATCTCTCAGAACTGAGCATGTGGAGAGACGTACGTTCATCCAGCACAAAGGGAATGGGTTGCAGGAGAAACACTTACTCTGGTTTCTCAGTCTGTTTCCTAGTGCCAGTTTGAAGTGCCTGCCGTTTTCACTGTAAAACCGGCCTGGAGCTTGAACCTCCCGATAGATATGTATGGAGTGGAGTTTCCAACTGAAAAGAAACTTTGTGTTCCCTTCAAGCTAGGTGAAGGACGGCTTTCACACACACTTATCTCTCAGAACTGAGCATGTGGAGAGACGTTCGTTCATCCATCACAAAGGGAACGGGTTGCAGGAGAATCACTTACTCTGGTTTCTCAGTCTGTTTCCTAGTGCCGGTTTGAATTGCCTGCCGTTTTCACTGTAAAACCGGGTTGGAGCTTGAACCTCCCCATATATATGTATGGAAAGGAGTTTGCAAGTGAAAAGAAACTTTGTGTTCCCTTCAAGCTAGGTGAAGGACGGCTTTCACACACACTTATCTCTCAGAACTGAGCATGTGGAGAGACGTTCGTTCATCCAGCACAAAGGGAACGGGTTGCAGGAGAAACACTTACTCTGGTTTCTCAGACTGTTTCCTAGTGCCGGTTTGAAGTGCCTGCCGTTTTCACTCTAAAACCGGCCTGGAGCTTGAACCTCCCCATATATATGTATGGAGTGGAGTTTGCAAGTGAAAAGAAACTTTGTGTTCCCTTCAAGCTAGGTGAAGGACGGCTTTCACACACACTTATCTCTCAGAACTGAGCATGTGGAGAGACGTTCGTTCATCCAGCACAAAGGGAACGGGTTGCAGGAGAAACACTTACTCTGGTTTCTCAGTCTGTTTCCTAGTGCCGGTTTGAAGTGCCTGCCGTTTTCACTGTAAAACCAGGTTGGAGCTTGAACCTCCCCATATATATGTATGGATTGGAGTTTGCAACTGAAAAGAAACTTTGTGTTCCCTTCAAGCTAGGTGAAGGACGGCTTTCACACACACTTATCTCTCAGAACTGAGCATGTGGAGAGACGTTCGTTCATCCAGCACAAAGGGAACGGGTTGCAGGAGAAACACTTACTCTGGTTTCTCAGTCTGTTTCCTAGTGCCGGTTTGAAGTGCCTGCCGTTTTCACTGTAAAACCGGCCTGGAGCTTGAACCTCCCGATAGATATGTATGGAGTGGAGTTTGCAACTGAAAAGAAACTTTGTGTTCCCTTCAAGCTAGGTGAAGGACGGCTTTCACACACACTTATCTCTCAGAACTGAGCATGTGGAGAGACGTTCGTTCATCCAGCACAAAGGGAACGGGTTGCAGGAGAAACACTTACTCTGGTTTCTGAGTCTGTTTCCTAGTGCCGGTTTGAAGTGCCTACCGTTTTCACTGTAAAACCGGGTTGGAGCTTGAACCTCCCCATATATATGTATGGAGTGGATTTTGCAAGTGAAAAGAAACTATGTGTTCCCTTCAAGCTAGGTGAAGGACGGCTTTCACACACACTTATCTCTCAGAACTGAGCATGTGGAGAGACGTTCGTTCATCCAGCACATAGGGAACGGGTTGCAGGAGAAACACTTACTCTGGTTTCTCAGTCTGTTTCCTAGTGCCGGTTTGAAGTGCCTGCCGTTTTCACTGTAAAACCGGGTTGGAGCTTGAACCTCCCCATATATATGTATGGAGTGGAGTTTGCAAGTGAAAAGAAACTTTGTGTTCCCTTCAAGCTAGGTGAAGTACGGCTTTCACACACACTTATCTCTCAGAACTGAGCATGTGGAGAGACGTTCGTTCATCCAGCACAAAGGGAACGGGTTGCAGGAGAAACACTTACTCTGGTTTCTCAGTCTGTTTCCTAGTGCCGGTTTGAAGTGCCTGCCGTTATCACTGTAAAACCGTCCTGGAGTTTGAACCTCCCCATATATATGTATGGAGTGGAGTTTGCAACTGAAAAGAAACTTTGTGTTCCCTTCAAGCTAGGTGAAGGACGGCTTTCACACACACTTATCTCTCAGAACTGAGCATGTGGAGAGACGTACGTTCATCCAGCACAAAGGGAATGGGTTGCAGGAGAAACACTTACTCTGGTTTCTCAGTCTGTTTCCTAGTGCCAGTTTGAAGTGCCTGCCGTTTTCACTGTAAAACCGGCCTGGAGCTTGAACCTCCCGATAGATATGTATGGAGTGGAGTTTCCAACTGAAAAGAAACTTTGTGTTCCCTTCAAGCTAGGTGAAGGACGGCTTTCACACACACTTATCTCTCAGAACTGAGCATGTGGAGAGACGTTCGTTCATCCATCACAAAGGGAACGGGTTGCAGGAGAATCACTTACTCTGGTTTCTCAGTCTGTTTCCTAGTGCCGGTTTGAATTGCCTGCCGTTTTCACTGTAAAACCGGGTTGGAGCTTGAACCTCCCCATATATATGTATGGAAAGGAGTTTGCAAGTGAAAAGAAACTTTGTGTTCCCTTCAAGCTAGGTGAAGGACGGCTTTCACACACACTTATCTCTCAGAACTGAGCATGTGGAGAGACGTTCGTTCATCCAGCACAAAGGGAACGGGTTGCAGGAGAAACACTTACTCTGGTTTCTCAGACTGTTTCCTAGTGCCGGTTTGAAGTGCCTGCCGTTTTCACTCTAAAACCGGCCTGGAGCTTGAACCTCCCCATATATATGTATGGAGTGGAGTTTGCAACTGAAAAGAAACTTTGTGTTCCCTTCAAGCTAGGTGAAGGACGGCTTTCACACACACTTATCTCTCAGAACTGAGCATGTGGAGAGACGTTCGTTCATCCAGCACAAAGGGAACGGGTTGCAGGAGAATCACTTACTCTGGTTTCTCAGTCTGTTTCCTAGTGCCGGTTTGAAGTGCCTGCCGTTTTCACTGTAAAACCGGGTTGGAGCTTTAACCTACCCATATATATGTATGGAAAGTAGTTTACATCTGAAAAGAAACTTTGTGTTCCCTTCAAGCTAGGTGAAGTACGGCTTTCACACACACTTATCTCTCAGAACTGAGCATGTGGAGAGACGTTCGTTCATCCAGCACAAAGGGAACGGGTTGCAGGAGAAACACTTACTCTGGTTTCTCAGTCTGTTTCCTAGTGCCGGTTTGAAGTGCCTGCCGTTTTCACTGTAAAACCGGGTTGGAGCTTGAACCTCCCCATATATATGTATGGAGTGGAGTTTGCAACTAAAAACAAACTTTGTGTTCCCTTCAAGCTAGGTGAAGGACGGCTTTCACACACACTTATCTCTCAGAACTGAGCATGTGGAGAGACGTTCGTTCATCCAGCACATAGGGAACGGGTTGCAGGAGAAACACTTACTCTGGTTTCTCAGTCTGTTTCCTAGTGCCGGTTTGAAGTGCCTGCCGTTTTCACTGTAAAACCGGCCTGGAGCTTGAACCTCCCCATATATATGTATAGAGTGGAGTTTGCAAGTGAAAAGAAACTTTGTGTTCCCTTCAAGCTAAGTGAAGGACGGCTTTCACACACACTTATCTCTCAGAACTGAGCATGTGGAGAGACGTTCGTTCATCCAGCACAAAGGGAACGGGTTGCAGGAGAAACACTTACTCTGGTTTCTCAGTCTGTTTCCTAGTGCCGGTTTGAATTGCCTGCCGTTTTCACTGTAAAACCGGGTTGGAGCTTGAACCTCCCCATATATATGTATGGAGTGGAGTTTGCAAGTGAAAAGAAACTTTGTGTTCCCTTCAAGCTAGGTGAAGGACGGCTTTCACACACACTTATCTCTCAGAACTGAGCATGTGGAGAGACGTTCGTTCATCCAGCACAAAGGGAATGGGTTGCAGGAGAAACACTTACTCTGGTTTCTCAGTCTGTTTCCTAGTGCCAGTTTGAAGTGCCTGCCGTTTTCACTGTAAAACCGGCCTGGAGCTTGAAAGTCCCGATAGATATGTATGGAGTGGAGTTTCCAACTGAAAAGAAACTTTGTGTTCCCTTCAAGCTAGGTGAAGGACGGCTTTCACACACACTTATCTCTCAGAACTGAGCATGTGGAGAGACGTTCGTTCATCCATCACAAAGGGAACGGGTTGCAGGAGAATCACTTACTCTGGTTTCTCAGTCTGTTTCCTAGTGCCGGTTTGAATTGCCTGCCGTTTTCACTGTAAAACCGGGTTGGAGCTTGAACCTCCCCATATATATGTATGGAAAGGAGTTTGCAAGTGAAAAGAAACTTTGTGTTCCCTTCAAGCTAGGTGAAGGACGGCTTTCACACACACTTATCTCTCAGAACTGAGCATGTGGAGAGACGTTCGTTCATCCAGCACAAAGGGAACGGGTTGCAGGAGAAACACTTACTCTGGTTTCTCAGACTGTTTCCTAGTGCCGGTTTGAAGTGCCTGCCGTTTTCACTCTAAAACCGGCCTGGAGCTTGAACCTCCCCATATATATTTATGGAGTGGAGTTTGCAACTGAAAAGAAACTTTGTGTTCCCTTCAAGCTAGGTGAAGGACGGCTTTCACACACACTTATCTCTCAGAACTGAGCATGTGGAGAGACGTTCTTTCATCCAGCACAAAGGGAACGGGTTGCAGGAGAATCACTTACTCTGGTTTCTCAGTCTGTTTCCTAGTGCCGGTTTGAAGTGCCTGCCGTTTTCACTGTAAAACCGGGTTGGAGCTTTAACCTACCCATATATATGTATGGAAAGTAGTTTACATCTGAAAAGAAACTTTGTGTTCCCTTCAAGCTAGGTGAAGTACGGCTTTCACACACACTTATCTCTCAGAACTGAGCATGTGGAGAGACGTTCGTTCATCCAGCACAAAGGGAACGGGTTGCAGGAGAAACACTTACTCTGGTTTCTCAGTCTGTTTCCTAGTGCCGGTTTGAAGTGCCTGCCGTTTTCACTGTAAAACCGGCCTGGAGTTTGAACCTCCCCATATATATGTATGGAGTGGAGTTTGCAACTGAAAACAAACTTTGTGTTCCCTTCAAGCTAGGTGAAGGACGGCTTTCACACACACTTATCTCTCAGAACTGAGCATGTGGAGAGACGTTCGTTCATCCAGCACAAAGGGAACGGGTTGCAGGAGAAACACTTACTCTGGTTTCTCAGTCTGTTTCCTAGTGCCGGTTTGAAGTGCCTGCCGTTTTCACTGTAAAACCGGCCTGGAGCTTGAACCTCCCCATATATATGTATAGAGTGGAGTTTGCAAGTGAAAAGAAACTTTGTGTTCCCTTCAAGCTAAGTGAAGGACGGCTTTCACACACACTTATCTCTCAGAACTGAGCATGTGGAGAGACGTTCGTTCATCCAGCACAAAGGGAACGGGTTGCAGGAGAAACACTTACTCTGGTTTCTCAGTCTGTTTCCTAGTGCCGGTTTGAATTGCCTGCCGTTTTCACTGTAAAACCGGGTTGGAGCTTGAACCTCCCCATATATATGTATGGAGTGGAGTTTGCAAGTGAAAAGAAACTTTGTGTTCCCTTCAAGCTAGGTGAAGGACGGCTTTCACACACACTTATCTCTCAGAACTGAGCATGTGGAGAGACGTTCGTTCATCCAGCACAAAGGGAACGGGTTGCAGGAGAAACACTTACTCTGGTTTCTCAGAGTGTTTCCTAGTGCCGGTTTGAAGTGCCTGCCGTTTTCACTATAAACCGAACTGGAGCTTGAACCTCCCGATAGATATGTATGGAGTGGAGTTTGCAACTGAAAAGAAACTTTGTGTTCCCTTCAAGCTAGGTGAAGGACGGCTTTCACACACACTTATCTCTCAGAACTGAGCATGTGGAGAGACGTTCGTTCATCCAGCACAAAGGGAACGGGTTGCAGGAGAAACACTTACTCTGGTTTCTCAGTCTGTTTCCTTGTGCCGGTTTGAATTGCCTGCCGTTTTCACTGTAAAACCGGGTTGGAGCTTGAACCTCCCCATATATATGTATGGAAAGGAGTTTGCAAGTGAAAAGAAACTTTGTGTTCCCTTCAAGCTAGGTGAAGGACGGCTTTCACACACACTTATCTCTCAGAACTGAGCATGTGGAGAGACGTTCGTTCATCCAGCACAAAGGGAACGGGTTGCAGGAGAAACACTTACTCTGGTTTCTCAGTCTGTTTCCTAGTGCCGTTTTGAAGTGCCTGCCGTTTTCACTGTAAAACCGGCCTGGAGCTTGAACCTCCCGATAGATATGTATGGAGTGGAGTTTGCAACTGAAAAGAAACTTTGTGTTCCCTTCAAGCTAGGTGAAGGACGGCTTTCACACACACTTATCTCTCAGAACTGAGCATGTGGAGAGACGTTCGTTCATCCAGCACAAAGGGAACGGGTTGCAGGGGAAACACTTACTCTGGTTTCTGAGTCTGTTTCCTAGTGCCGGTTTGAAGTGCCTACCGTTTTCACTGTAAAACCGGGTTGGAGCTTGAACCTCCCCATATATATGTATGGAGTGGATTTTGCAAGTGAAAAGAAACTATGTGTTCCCTTCAAGCTAGGTGAAGGACGGCTTTCACACACACTTATCTCTCAGAACTGAGCATGTGGAGAGACGTTCGTTCATCCAGCACATAGGGAACGGGTTGCAGGAGAAACACTTACTCTGGTTTCTCAGTCTGTTTCCTAGTGCCGGTTTGAAGTGCCTGCCGTTTTCACTGTAAAACCGGGTTGGAGCTTGAACCTCCCCATATATATGTATGGAGTGGAGTTTGCAAGTGAAAAGAAACTTTGTGTTCCCTTCAAGCTAGGTGAAGTACGGCTTTCACACACACTTATCTCTCAGAACTGAGCATGTGGAGAGACGTTCGTTCATCCAGCACAAAGGGAACGGGTTGCAGGAGAAACACTTACTCTGGATTCTCAGTCTGTTTCCTAATGCCGGTTTGAAGTGCCTGCCGTTATCACTGTAAAACCGTCCTGGAGTTTGAACCTCCCCATATATATGTATGGAGTGGAGTTGGCAACTGAAAAGAAACTTTGTGTTCCCTTCAAGTTAGGTGAAGGACGGCTTTCACACACACTTATCTCTCAGAACTGAGCATGTGGAGAGACGTTCGTTCATCCAGCACAAAGGGAACGGGTTGCAGGAGAAACACTTACTCTGGTTTCTCAGACTGTTTCCTAGTGCCGGTTTGAAGTGCCTGCCGTTTTCACTCTAAAACCGGCCTGGAGCTTGAACCTCCCCATATATATTTATGGAGTGGAGTTTGCAACTGAAAAGAAACTTTGTGTTCCCTTCAAGCTAGGTGAAGGACGGCTTTCACACACACTTATCTCTCAGAACTGAGCATGTGGAGAGACGTTCGTTCATCCAGCACAAAGGGAACGGGTTGCAGGAGAATCACTTACTCTGGTTTCTCAGTCTGTTTCCTAGTGCCGGTTTGAAGTGCCTGCCGTTTTCACTGTAAAACCGGGTTGGAGCTTTAACCTACCCATATATATGTATGGAAAGTAGTTTACATCTGAAAAGAAACTTTGTGTTCCCTTCAAGCTAGGTGAAGTACGGCTTTCACACACACTTATCTCTCAGAACTGAGCATGTGGAGAGACGTTCGTTCATCCAGCACAAAGGGAACGGGTTGCAGGAGAAACACTTACTCTGGTTTCTCAGTCTGTTTCCTAGTGCCGGTTTGAATTGCCTGCCGTTTTCACTGTAAAACCGGCCTGGAGTTTGAACCTCCCCATATATATGTATGGAGTGGAGTTTGCAACTGAAAACAAACTTTGTGTTCCCTTCAAGCTAGGTGAAGGACGGCTTTCACACACACTTATCTCTCAGAACTGAGCATGTGGAGAGACGTTCGTTCATCCAGCACAAAGGGAACGGGTTGCAGGAGAAACACTTACTCTGGTTTCTCAGTCTGTTTCCTAGTGCCGGTTTGAAGTGCCTGCCGTTTTCACTGTAAAACCGGCCTGGAGCTTGAACCTCCCCATATATATGTATAGAGTGGAGTTTGCAAGTGAAAAGAAACTTTGTGTTCCCTTCAAGCTAAGTGAAGGACGGCTTTCACACACACTTATCTCTCAGAACTGAGCATGTGGAGAGACGTTCGTTCATCCAGCACAAAGGGAACGGGTTGCAGGAGAAACACTTACTCTGGTTTCTCAGTCTGTTTCCTAGTGCCGGTTTGAATTGCCTGCCGTTTTCACTGTAAAACCGGGTTGGAGCTTGAACCTCCCCATATATATGTATGGAGTGGAGTTTGCAAGTGAAAAGAAACTTTGTGTTCCCTTCAAGCTAGGTGAAGGACGGCTTTCACACACACTTATCTCTCAGAACTGAGCATGTGGAGAGACGTTCGTTCATCCAGCACAAAGGGAACGGGTTGCAGGAGAAACACTTACTCTGGTTTCTCAGAGTGTTTCCTAGTGCCGGTTTGAAGTGCCTGCCGTTTTCACTATAAACCGAACTGGAGCTTGAACCTCCCGATAGATATGTATGGAGTGGAGTTTGCAACTGAAAAGAAACTTTGTGTTCCCTTCAAGCTAGGTGAAGGACGGCTTTCACACACACTTATCTCTCAGAACTGAGCATGTGGAGAGACGTTCGTTCATCCAGCACAAAGGGAACGGGTTGCAGGAGAAACACTTACTCTGGTTTCTCAGTCTGTTTCCTTGTGCCGGTTTGAATTGCCTGCCGTTTTCACTGTAAAACCGGGTTGGAGCTTGAACCTCCCCATATATATGTATGGAAAGGAGTTTGCAAGTGAAAAGAAACTTTGTGTTCCCTTCAAGCTAGGTGAAGGACGGCTTTCACACACACTTATCTCTCAGAACTGAGCATGTGGAGAGACGTTCGTTCATCCAGCACAAAGGGAACGGGTTGCAGGAGAAACACTTACTCTGGTTTCTCAGTCTGTTTCCTAGTGCCGTTTTGAAGTGCCTGCCGTTTTCACTGTAAAACCGGCCTGGAGCTTGAACCTCCCGATAGATATGTATGGAGTGGAGTTTGCAACTGAAAAGAAACTTTGTGTTCCCTTCAAGCTAGGTGAAGGACGGCTTTCACACACACTTATCTCTCAGAACTGAGCATGTGGAGAGACGTTCGTTCATCCAGCACAAAGGGAACGGGTTGCAGGGGAAACACTTACTCTGGTTTCTGAGTCTGTTTCCTAGTGCCGGTTTGAAGTGCCTACCGTTTTCACTGTAAAACCGGGTTGGAGCTTGAACCTCCCCATATATATGTATGGAGTGGATTTTGCAAGTGAAAAGAAACTATGTGTTCCCTTCAAGCTAGGTGAAGGACGGCTTTCACACACACTTATCTCTCAGAACTGAGCATGTGGAGAGACGTTCGTTCATCCAGCACATAGGGAACGGGTTGCAGGAGAAACACTTACTCTGGTTTCTCAGTCTGTTTCCTAGTGCCGGTTTGAAGTGCCTGCCGTTTTCACTGTAAAACCGGGTTGGAGCTTGAACCTCCCCATATATATGTATGGAGTGGAGTTTGCAAGTGAAAAGAAACTTTGTGTTCCCTTCAAGCTAGGTGAAGTACGGCTTTCACACACACTTATCTCTCAGAACTGAGCATGTGGAGAGACGTTCGTTCATCCAGCACAAAGGGAACGGGTTGCAGGAGAAACACTTACTCTGGATTCTCAGTCTGTTTCCTAATGCCGGTTTGAAGTGCCTGCCGTTATCACTGTAAAACCGTCCTGGAGTTTGAACCTCCCCATATATATGTATGGAGTGGAGTTGGCAACTGAAAAGAAACTTTGTGTTCCCTTCAAGTTAGGTGAAGGACGGCTTTCACACACACTTATCTCTCAGAACTGAGCATGTGGAGAGACGTTCGTTCATCCAGCACAAAGGGAATGGGTTGCAGGAGAAACACTTACTCTGGTTTCTCAGTCTGTTTCCTAGTGCCGGTTTGAATTGCCTGCCGTTTTCACTGTAAAACCGGGTTGGAGCTTGAACCTCCCCATATATATGTATGGAAAGGAGCTTGCAAGTGAAAAGAAACTTTGTGTTCCCTTCAAGCTAGGTGAAGGACGGCTTTCACACACACTTATCTCTCAGAACTGAGCATGTGGAGAGACGTTCGTTCATCCAGCACAAAGGGAACGGGTTGCAGGAGAAACACTTACTCTGGTTTCTCAGACTGTTTCCTAGTGCCGGTTTGAAGTGCTTGCCGTTTTCACTGTAAAACCGGCCTGGAGCTTGAACCTCCCCATATATATGTATGGAGTGGAGTTTGCAAGTGAAAAGAAACTTTGTGTTCCCTTCAAGCTAGGTGAAGGACGGCTTTCACACACACTTATCTCTCAGAACTGAGCATGTGGAGAGACGTTCGTTCATCCAGCACAAAGGGAACGGGTTGCAGGAGAATCACTTACTCTGGTTTCTCAGTCTGTTTCCTAGTGCCGGTTTGAAGTGCCTGCCGTTTTCACTGTAAAACCGGGTTGGAGCTTGAACCTCCCCATATATGTGTATGGAGTGGAGTTTGCAAGTGAAAAGAAACTTTGTGTTCCCTTCAAGCTAGGTGAAGTACGGCTTTCACACACACTTATCTCTCAGAACTGAGCATGTGGAGAGACGTTCGTTCATCCAGCACAAAGGGAACGGGTTGCAGGAGAAACACTTACTCTGGTTTCTCAGTCTGTTTCCTAGTGCCGGTTTGAAGTGCCTGCCGTTTTCACTGTAAAACCGGCCTGGAGTTTGAACCTCCCCATATATATGTATGGAGTGGAGTTTGCAACTGAAAACAAACTATGTGTTCCCTTCAAGCTAGGTGAAGGACGGCTTTCACACACACTTATCTCTCAGAACTGAGCATGTGGAGAGACGTTCGTTCATCCAGCACAAAGGGAACGGGTTGCAGGAGAAACACTTACTCTGGTTTCTCAGTCTGTTTCCTAGTGCCGGTTTGAAGTGCCTGCCGTTTTCACTGTAAAACCGGCCTGGAGCTTGAATCTCCCCATATATATGTATAGAGTGGAGTTTGCAAGTGAAAAGAAACTTTGTGTTCCCTTCAAGCTAAGTGAAGGACGGCTTTCACACACACTTATCTCTCAGAACTGAGCATGTGGAGAGACGTTCGTTCATCCAGCACAAAGGGAACGGGTTGCAGGAGAAACACTTACTCTGGTTTCTCAGTCTGTTTCCTAGTGCCGGTTTGAATTGCCTGCCGTTTTCACTGTAAAACCGGGTTGGAGCTTGAACCTCCCCATATATATGTATGGAGTGGAGTTTGCAAGTGAAAAGAAACTTTGTGTTCCCTTCAAGCTAGGTGAAGGACGGCTTTCACACACACTTATCTCTCAGAACTGAGCATGTGGAGAGACGTTCGTTCATCCAGCACAAAGGGAACGGGTTGCAGGAGAAACACTTACTCTGGTTTCTCAGACTGTTTCCTAGTGCCGGTTTGAAGTGCCTGCCGTTTTCACTGTAAAACCGAACTGGAGCTTGAACCTCCCGATAGATATGTATGGAGTGGAGTTTGCAACTGAAAAGAAACTTTGTGTTCCCTTCAAGCTAGGTGAAGGACGGCTTTCACACACACTTATCTCTCAGAACTGAGCATGTGGAGAGACGTTCGTTCATCCAGCACAAAGGGAACGGGTTGCAGGAGAAACACATACTCTGGTTTCTCAGTCTGTTTCCTTGTGCCGGGTTGAATTGCCTGCCGTTTTCACTGTAAAACTGGGTTGGAGCTTGAACCTCCCCATATATATGTATGGAAAGGAGTTTGCAAGTGAAAAGAAACTTTGTGTTCCCTTCAAGCTATGTGAAGGACGGCTTTCACACACACTTATCTCTCAGAACTGAGCATGTGGAGAGACGTTCGTTCATCCAGCACATAGGGAACGGGTTGCAGGAGAAACACTTACTCTGGTTTCTCAGTCTGTTTCCTAGTGCCGGTTTGAAGTGCCTGCCGTTTTCACTGTAAAACCGGGTTGGAGCTTGAACCTCCCCATATATATGTATGGATTGGAGTTTGCAACTGAAAAGAAACTTTGTGTTCCCTTCAAGCTAGGTGAAGGACGGCTTTCACACACACTTATCTCTCAGAACTGAGCATGTGGAGAGACGTTCGTTCATCCAGCACAAAGGGAACGGGTTGCAGGAGAAACACTTACTCTGGTTTCTCAGTCTGTTTCCTAGTGCCGGTTTGAATTGCCTGCCGTTTTCACTATAAAACCGGGTTGGAGCTTGAACCTCCCCATATATATGTATGGAGTGGAGTTTGCAAGTGAAAAGAAACTTTGTGTTCCCTTCAAGCTAGGTGAAGGACGGCTTTCACACACACTTATCTCTCAGAACTGAGCATGTGGAGAGATGTTTGTTCATCCAGCACAAAGGGAACGGGTTGCAGGAGAAACACTTACTCTGGTTTCTCAGTCTGTTTCCTAGTGCCGGTTTGAAGTGCCTGCCGTTTTCACTGTAAAACCGGGTTGGAGCTTGAACCTCCCCATATATATGTATGGAGTGGAGTTTGCAAGTGAAAAGAAACTTTGTGTTCCCTTCAAGCTAGGTGAAGTACGGCTTTCACACACACTTATCTCTCAGAACTGAGCATGTGGAGAGACGTTCGTTCATCCAGCACAAAGGGAACGGGTTGCAGGGGAAACACTTACTCTGGTTTCTCAGTCTGTTTCCTAGTGCCGGTTTGAAGTGCCTGCCGTTTTCACTGTAAAACCGGCCTGGAGCTTGAACCTCCCCATATATATGTATGGAGTGGAGTTTGCAACTGAAAAGAAACTTTGTGTTCCCTTCAAGCTAGGTGAAGGACGGCTTTCACACACACTTATCTCTCAGAACTGAGCATGTGGAGAGACGTTCGTTCATCCAGCACAAAGGGAACGGGTTGCAGGAGAATCACTTACTCTGGTTTCTCAGTCTGTTTCCTAGTGCCGGTTTGAAGTGCCTGCCGTTTTCACTGTAAAACCGGGTTGGAGCTTTAACCTACCCATATATTTGTATTGAAAGTAGTTTACATCTGAAAGGAAACTTTGTGTTCCCTTCAAGCTAGGTGAAGGACGGCTTTCACACACACTTATCTCTCAGAACTGAGCATGTGGAGAGACGTTCGTTCATCCAGCACAAAGGGAACGGGTTGCAGGAGAAACACTTACTCTGGTTTCTCAGTCTGTTTCCTAGTGCCGGTTTGAAGTGCCTGCCGTTTTCACTGTAAAACCGGCCTGGAGTTTGAACCTCCCCATATATATGTATGGAGTGGAGTTTGTAAGTGAAAAGAAACTTTGTGTTCCCTTCAAGCTAGGTGAAGGACGGCTTTCACACACACTTATCTCTCAGAACTGAGCATGTGGAGAGACGTTCGTTCATCCAGCACAAAGGGAACGGGTTGCAGGAGAAACACTTACTCTGGTTTCTCAGTCTGTTTCCTAGTGCCGGTTTGAATGGCCTGCCGTTTTCACTATAAACCCGGGTTGGAGGTTGAACCTCCCCATATATATGTATGGAGTGGAGTTTGCAAGTGAAAAGAAACTTTGTGTTCCCTTCAAGCTAGGTGAAGGACGGCTTTCACACACACTTATCTCTCAGAACTGAGCATGTGGAGAGATGTTTGTTCATCCAGCACAAAGGGAACGGGTTGCAGGAGAAACACTTACTCTGGTTTCTCAGTCTGTTTCCTAGTGCCGGTTTGAAGTGCCTGCCGTTTTCACTGTAAAACCGGCCTGGAGCTTGAACCTCCCCATATATATGTATGGAGTGGAGTTTGCAACTGAAAAGAAACTTTGTGTTCCCTTCAAGCTAGGTGAAGGACGGCTTTCACACACACTTATCTCTCAGAACTGAGCATGTGGAGAGACGTTCGTTCATCCAGCACATAGGGAACGGGTTGCAGGAGAAACACTTACTCTGGTTTCTCAGTCTGTTTCCTAGTGCCGTTTTGAAGTGCCTGCCGTTTTCACTGTAAAACCGGGTTGGAGCTTGAACCTCCCCATATATATGTATGGAGTGGAGTTTGCAACTGAAAAGAAACTTTGTGTTCCCTTCAAGCTAGGTGAAGTACGGCTTTCACACACACTTATCTCTCAGAACTGAGCATGTGGAGAGACGTTCGTTCATCCAGCACAAAGGGAACGGGTTGCAGGAGAAACACTTACTCTGGTTTCTCAGTCTGTTTCCTAATGCCGGTTTGAAGTGCCTGCCGTTATCACTGTAAAACCGTCCTGGAGTTTGAACCTCCCCATATATATGTATGGAGTGGAGTTTGCAACTGACAAGAAACTTTGTGTTCCCTTCAAGCTAGGTGAAGGACGGCTTTCACACACACTTATCTCTCAGAACTGAGCATGTGGAGAGACGTTCGTTCATCCAGCACAAAGGGAACGGGTTGCAGGAGAAACACTTACTCTGGTTTCTCAGTCTGTTTCCTAGTGCCGGTTTGAAGTGCCTGCCGTTTTCACTGTAAAACCGGCCTGGAGCTTGAACCTCCCCATAGATATGTATGGAGTGGAGTTTCCAACTGAAAAGAAACTTTGTGTTCCCTTCAAGCTAGTTGAAGGACGGCTTTCACACACACTTATCTCTCAGAACTGAGCATGTGGAGAGACGTTCGTTCATCCATCACAAAGGGAACGGGTTGCAGGAGAATCACTTACTCTGGTTTCTCAGTCTGTTTCCTAGTGCCGGTTTGAATTGCCTGCCGTTTTCACTGTAAAACCGGGTTGGAGCTTGAACCTCCCCATATATATGTATGGAGTAGTGTTTGCAAGTGAAAAGAAACTTTGTGTTCCCTTCAAGCTAGGTGAAGGACGGCTTTCACACACACTTATCTCTCAGAACTGAGCATGTGGAGAGACGTTTGTTCATCCAGCACAAAGGGAACGGGTTGCAGGAGAAACACTTACTCTGGTTTCTCAGTCTGTTTCCTAGTGCCGGTTTGAAGTGCCTGCCGTTTTCACTGTAAAACCGGGTTGGAGATTGAACCTCCCCATATATATGTATGGAGTGGATTTTGCAAGTGAAAAGAAACTTTGTGTTCCCTTCAACCTAGGTGAAGGACGGCTTTCACACACACTTATCTCTCAGAACTGAGCATGTGGAGAGACGTTCGTTCATCCAGCACAAAGG
Organism: Vicugna pacos; assembly: GCF_048564905.1. Taxonomy (NCBI): domain Eukaryota; kingdom Metazoa; phylum Chordata; class Mammalia; order Artiodactyla; family Camelidae; genus Vicugna; species Vicugna pacos. Next base: position 5,591,644 of record NW_027328742.1, read on the forward strand.
GAACGGGTTGCAGGAGAAACACTTACTCTGGTTTCTTAGACTGTTTCCTAGTGCCGGTTTGAAGTGCCTGCCGTTTTCACTGTAAAACCGGCCTGGAGCTAGAACCTCCCTATATATATGTATGGAGTGGAGTTTGCAACTGAAAAGAAACTTTGTGTTCCCTTCAAGCTAGGTGAAGGACGGCTTTCACACACACTTATCTCTCAGAACTGAGCATGTGGAGAGACGTTCGTTCATCCAGCACAAAGGGAACGGGTTGCAGGAGAATCACTTACTCTGGTTTCTCAGTCTGTTTCCTAGTGCCGGTTTGAAGTGCCTGCCGTTTTCACTGTAAAACCGGGTTGGAGCTTTAACCTACCCATATATATGTATGGAAAGTAGTTTACATCTGAAAAGAAACTTTGTGTTCCCTTCAAGCTAGGTGAAGTACGGCTTTCACACACACTTATCTCTCAGAACTGAGCATGTGGAGAGACGTTCGTTCATCCAGCACAAAGGGAACGGGTTGCAGGAGAAACACTTACTCTGGTTTCTCAGTCTGTTTCCTAGTGCCGGTTTGAAGTGCCTGCCGTTTTCACTGTAAAACCGGCCTGGAGTTTGAACCTCCCCATATATATGTATGGAGTGGAGTTTGCAACTGAAAACAAACTTTGTGTTCCCTTCAAGCTAGGTGAAGGACGGCTTTCACACACACTTATCTCTCAGAACTGAGCATGTGGAGAGACGTTCGTTCATCCAGCACAAAGGGAACGGGTTGCAGGAGGAACACTTACTCTGGTTTCTCAGTCTGTTTCCTAGTGCCGGTTTGAAGTGCCTGCCGTTTTCACTGTAAAACCGGCCTGGAGCTTGAACCTCCCCATATATATGTATAGAGTGGAGTTTGCAAGTGAAAAGAAACTTTGTGTTCCCTTCAAGCTAAGTGAAGGACGGCTTTCACACACACTTATCTCTCAGAACTGAGCATGTGGAGAGACGTTCGTTCATCCAGCACAAAGGGAACGGGTTGCAGGAGAAACACTTACTCTGGTTTCTCAGTCTGTTTCCTAGTGCCGGTTTGAATTGCCTGCCGTTTTCACTGTAAAACCGGGTTGGAGCTTGAACCTCCCCATATATATGTATGGAGTGGAGTTTGCAAGTGAAAAGAAACTTTGTGTTCCCTTCAAGCTAGGTGAAGGACGGCTTTCACACACACTTATCTCTCAGAACTGAGCATGTGGAGAGACGTTCGTTCATCCAGCACAAAGGGAACGGGTTGCAGGAGAAACACTTACTCTGGTTTCTCAGACTGTTTCCTAGTGCCGGTTTGAAGTGCCTGCCGTTTTCACTGTAAAACCGAACTGGAGCTTGAACCTCCCGATAGATATGTATGGAGTGGAGTTTGCAACTGAAAAGAAACTTTGTGTTCCCTTCAAGCTAGGTGAAGGACGGCTTTCACACACACTTATCTCTCAGAACTGAGCATGTGGAGAGACGTTCGTTCATCCAGCACAAAGGGAACGGGTTGCAGGAGAAACACTTACTCTGGTTTCTCAGTCTGTTTCCTTGTGCCGGTTTGAATTGCCTGCCGTTTTCACTGTAAAACCGGGTTGGAGCTTGAACCTCCCCATATATATGTATGGAAAGGAGTTTGCAAGTGAAAAGAAACTTTGTGTTCCCTTCAAGCTAGGTGAAGGACGGCTTTCACACACACTTATCTCTCAGAACTGAGCATGTGGAGAGACGTTCGTTCATCCAGCACATAGGGAACGGGTTGCAGGAGAAACACTTACTCTGGTTTCTCAGTCTGTTTCCTAGTGCCGGTTTGAAGTGCCTGCCGTTTTCACTGTAAAACCGGGTTGGAGCTTGAACCTCCCCATATATATGTATGGATTGGAGTTTGCAACTGAAAAGAAACTTTGTGTTCCCTTCAAGCTAGGTGAAGGACGGCTTTCACACACACTTATCTCTCAGAACTGAGCATGTGGAGAGACGTTCGTTCATCCAGCACAAAGGGAACGGGTTGCAGGAGAAACACTTACTCTGGTTTCTCAGTCTGTTTCCTAGTGCCGGTTTGAAGTGCCTGCCGTTTTCACTGTAAAACCGGCCTGGAGCTTGAACCTCCCCATATATATGTATGGAGTGGAGTTTGCAAGTGAAAAGAAACTTTGTGTTCCCTTCAAGCTAGGTGAAGGACGGCTTTCACACACACTTATCTCTCAGAACTGAGCATGTGGAGAGACGTTCGTTCATCCAGCACAAAGGGAACGGGTTGCAGGAGAAACACTTACTCTGGTTTCTCAGAATGTTTCCTAGTGCCGGTTTGAAGTGCCTGCCGTTTTCACTGTAAAACCGGCCTGGAGCTTGAACCTCCCCATATATATGTATGGAGTGGAGTTTGCAACTGAAAACAAACTTTGTGTTCCCTTCAAGCTAGGTGAAGGACGGCTTTCACACACAGTTATCTCTCAGAACTGAGCATGTGGAGAGACGTTCGTTCATCCAGCACAAAGGGAACGGGTTGCAGGAGAAACACTTACTCTTGTTTCTCAGTCTGTTTCCTAGTGCCGGTTTGAAGTGCCTGCCGTTTTCACTGTAAAACCGGCCTGGAGCTTGAACCTCCCCATATATATGTATGGAGTGGAGTTTGCAAGTGAAAAGAAACTTTGTGTTCCCTTCAAGCTAGGTGAAGGACGGCTTTCACACACACTTATCTCTCAGAACTGAGCATGTGGAGAGACGTTCGTTCATCCAGCACAAAGGGAACGGGTTGCAGGAGAAACACTTACTCTGGTTTCTCAGACTGTTTCCTAGTGCCGGTTTGAAGTGCCTGCCGTTTTCACTGTAAAACCGGCCTGGAGCTTGAACCTCCCCATATATATGTATGGAGTGGAGTTTGCAACTGAAAAGAAACTTTGTGTTCCCTTCAAGCTAGGTGAAGGACGGCTTTCACACACACTTATCTCTCAGAACTGAGCATGTGGAGAGACGTTCGTTCATCCAGCACAAAGGGAACGGGTTGTAGGAGAAACACTTACTCTGGTTTCTCAGTCTGTTTCCTAGTGCCGGTTTGAAGTGCCTGCCGTTTTCACTGTAAAACCGGGTTGGAGCTTTAACCTACCCATATATATGTATGGAAAGAAGTTTACAACTGAAAAGAAACTTTGTGTTCCCTTCAAGCTAGGTGAAGGACGGCTTTCACACACACTTATCTCTCAGAACTGAGCATGTGGAGAGACGTTCGTTCATCCAGCACAAAGGGAACGGGTTGCAGGAGAAACACTTACTCTGGTTTCTCAGTCTGTTTCCTAGTGCCGGTTTGAATTGCCTGCCGTTTTCACTGTAAAACCGGGTTGGAGCTTGAACCTCCCCATATATATGTATGGAGTGGAGTTTGCTACTGAAAAGAAACTTTGTATTCCCTTCAAGCTAGGTGAAGGACGGCTTTCACACACACTTGTCTCTCAGAACTGAGCATGTGGAGAGACGTTCGTTCATCCAGCACAAAGGGAACGGGTTGCAGGAGAAACACTTACTCTGGTTTCTCAGACTGTTTCCTAGTGCCGGTTTGAAGTGCCTGCCGTTTTCACTGTAAAACCGGCCTGGAGCTTGAACCTCCCCATATATATGTATGGAGTGGAGTTTGCAACTGAAAAGAAACTTTGTGTTCCCTTCAAGCTAGGTGAAGGACGGCTTTCACACACACTTATCTCTCAGAACTGAGCATGTGGAGAGACGTTCGTTCATCTAGCACAAAGGGAACGGGTTGCAGGGGAAACACTTACTCTGGTTTCTCAGACTGTTTCCTAGTGCCGGTTTGAAGTGCCTGCCGTTTTCACTGTAAAACCGGCCTGGAGCTTGAACCTCCCCATATATATGTATGGAAAGTAGTTTACATCTGAAAAGAAACTTTGTGTTCCCTTCAAGCTAGGTGAAGGACGGCTTTCACACACACTTATCTCTCAGAACTGAGCATGTGGAGAGACGTTCGTTCATCCAGCACAAAGGGAACGGGTTGCAGGAGAAACACTTACTCTGGTTTCTCAGTCTGTTTCCTAGTGCCGGTTTGAAGTGCCTGCCGTTTTCACTGTAAAACCGGCCTGGAGTTTGAACCTCCCCATATATATGTATGGAGTGGAGTTTGCAAGTGAAAAGAAACTTTGTGTTCCCTTCAAGCTAGGTGAAGGACGGCTTTCACACACACTTATCTCTCAGAACTGAGCATGTGGAGAGACGTTCGTTCATCCAGCACAAAGGGAACGGGTTGCAGGAGAAACACTTACTCTGGTTTCTCAGTCTGTTTCGTAGTGCCGGTTTGAATTGCCTGCCGTTTTCACTATAAAACCGGGTTGGAGCTTGAACCTCCCCATATATATGTATGGAGTGGAGTTTGCAAGTGAAAAGAAACTTTGTGTTCCCTTCAAGCTAGGTGAAGGACGGCTTTCACACACACTTATCTCTCAGAACTGAGCATGTGGAGAGACGTTTGTTCATCCAGCACAAAGGGAACGGGTTGCAGGAGAAACACTTACTCTGGTTTCTCAGTCTGTTTCCTAGTGCCGGTTTGAAGTGCCTGCCGTTTTCACTGTAAAACCGGCCTGGAGCTTGAACCTCCCCATAGATATGTATGGAGTGGAGTTTGCAACTGAAAAGAAACTTTGTGTTCCCTTCAAGCTAGGTGAAGGACGGCTTTCACACACACTTATCTCTCAGAACTGAGCATGTGGAGAGACGTTCGTTCATCCAGCACAAAGGGAACGGGTTGCAGGAGAAACACTTACTCTGGTTTCTCAGTCTGTTTCCTAGTGCCGGTTTGAAGTGCCTGCCGTTTTCACTGTAAAACCGGGTTGGAGCTTGAACCTCCCCATATATATGTATGGATTGGAGTTTGCAACTGAAAAGAAACTTTGTGTTCCCTTCAAGCTAGGTGAAGGACGGCTTTCACACACACTTATCTCTCAGAACTGAGCATGTGGAGAGACGTTCGTTCATCCAGCACAAAGGGAACGGGTTGCAGGAGAAACACTTACTCTGGTTTCTGAGTCTGTTTCCTAGTGCCGGTTTGAAGTGCCTGCCGTTTTCACTGTAAACCGGGTTGGAGCTTGAACCTCCCCATATATATGTATGGAGTGGAGTTTGCAAGTGAAAAGAAACTTTGTGTTCCCATCAAGCTAGGTGAAGGACGGCTTTCACACACACTTATCTCTCAGAACTGAGCATGTGTAGAGACGTTCGTTCATCCAGCACATAGGGAACGGGTTGCAGGAGAAACACTTACTCTGGTTTCTCAGTCTGTTTCCTAGTGCCGGTTTGAAGTGCCTGCCGTTTTCACTGTAAAACCGGGTTGGAGCTTGAACCTCCCCATATATATGTATGGAGTGGAGTTTGCAAGTGAAAAGAAACTTTGTGTTCCCTTCAAGCTAGGTGAAGTACGGCTTTCACACACACTTATCTCTCAGAACTGAGCATGTGGAGAGACGTTCGTTCATCCAGCAAAAAGGGAACGGGTTGCAGGGGAAACACTTACTCTGGTTTCTCAGTCTGTTTCCTAGTGCCGGTTTGAAGTGCCTGCCGTTTTCACTGTAAAACCGGCCTGGAGTTTGAACCTCCCCATATATATGTATGGAGTGGAGTTTGCAACTGAAAACAAACTTTATGTTCCCTTCAAGCTAGGTGAAGGACGGCTTTCACACACACTTATCTCTCAGAACTGAGCATGTGGAGAGACGTTCGTTCATCCAGCACAAAGGGAACGGGTTGCAGGAGAAACACTTACTCTGGTTTCTCAGTCTGTTTCCTAGTGCCGGTTTGAAGTGCCTGCCGTTTTCACTGTAAAACCGGCCTGGAGCTTGAACCTCCCCATATATATGTATGGAGTGGAGTTTGCAAGTGAAAAGAAACTTTGTGTTCCCTTCAAGCTAGGTGAAGGACGGCTTTCACACACACTTATCTCTCAGAACTGAGCATGTGGAGAGACGTTCGTTCATCCAGCACAAAGGGAACGGGTTGCAGGAGAAACACTTACTCTGGTTTCTCAGAATGTTTCCTAGTGCCGGTTTGAAGTGCCTGCCGTTTTCACTGTAAAACCGGCCTGGAGCTTGAACCTCCCCATATATATGTATGGAGTGGAGTTTGCAACTGAAAACAAACTTTGTGTTCCCTTCAAGCTAGGTGAAGGACGGCTTTCACACACAGTTATCTCTCAGAACTGAGCATGTGGAGAGACGTTCATTCATCCAGCACAAAGGGAACGGGTTGCAGGAGAAACACTTACTCTGGTTTCTCAGTCTGTTTCCTAGTGCCGGTTTGAAGTGCCTGCTGTTTCACTGTAAAACCGGGTTGGAGCTTGAACCTCCCCATATATATGTATGGAGTGGAGTTTGCAAGTGAAAAGAAACTTTGTGTTCCCTTCAAGCTAGGTGAAGTACGGCTTTCACACACACTTATCTCTCAGAACTGAGCATGTGGAGAGACGTTCGTTCATCCAGCACAAAGGGAACGGGTTGCAGGAGAAACACTTACTCTGGTTTCTCAGTCTGTTTCCTAGTGCCGGTTTGAATTGCCTGCCGTTTTCACTGTAAAACCGGCCTGGAGTTTGAACCTCCCCATATATATGTATGGAGTGGAGTTTGCAACTGAAAACAAACTTTATGTTCCCTTCAAGCTAGGTGAAGGACGGCTTTCACACACACTTATCTCTCAGAACTGAGCATGTGGAGAGACGTTCGTTCATCCAGCACAAAGGGAACGGGTTGCAGGAGAAACACTTACTCTGGTTTCTCAGTCTGTTTCCTAGTGCCGGTTTGAAGTGCCTGCCGTTTTCACTGTAAAACCGGCCTGGAGCTTGAACCTCCCCATATATATGTATGGAGTGGAGTTTGCAAGTGAAAAGAAACTTTGTGTTCCCTTCAAGCTAGGTGAAGGACGGCTTTCACACACACTTATCTCTCAGAACTGAGCATGTGGAGAGACGTTCGTTCATCCAGCACAAAGGGAACGGGTTGCAGGAGAAACACTTACTCTGGTTTCTCAGAATGTTTCCTAGTGCCGGTTTGAAGTGCCTGCCGTTTTCACTGTAAAACCGGCCTGGAGCTTGAACCTCCCCATATATATGTATGGAGTGGAGTTTGCAACTGAAAACAAACTTTGTGTTCCCTTCAAGCTAGGTGAAGGACGGCTTTCACACACAGTTATCTCTCAGAACTGAGCATGTGGAGAGACGTTCGTTCATCCAGCACAAAGGGAACGGGTTGCAGGAGAAACACTTACTCTGGTTTCTCAGTCTGTTTCCTTGTGCCGGTTTGAATTGCCTGCCGTTTTCACTGTAAAACCGGGTTGGAGCTTGAACCTCCCCATATATATGTATGGAAAGGAGTTTGCAAGTGAAAAGAAACTTTGTGTTCCCTTCAAGCTAGGTGAAGGACGGCTTTCACACACACTTATCTCTCAGAACTGAGCATGTGGAGAGACGTTCGTTCATCCAGCACATAGGGAACGGGTTGCAGGAGAAACACTTACTCTGGTTTCTCAGTCTGTTTCCTAGTGCCGGTTTGAAGTGCCTGCCGTTTTCACTGTAAAACCGGGTTGGAGCTTGAACCTCCCCATATATATGTATGGATTGGAGTTTGCAAGTGAAAAGAAACTTTGTGTTCCCTTCAAGCTAGGTGAAGGACGGCTTTCACACACACTTATCTCTCAGAACTGAGCATGTGGAGAGACGTTCGTTCATCCAGCACAAAGGGAACGGGTTGCAGGAGAATCACTTACTCTGGTTTCTCAGTCTGTTTCCTAGTGCCGGTTTGAAGTGCCTGCCGTTTTCACTGTAAAACCGGGTTTGAGCTTTAACCTACCCATATATATGTATGGAAAGTAGTTTACATCTGAAAAGAAACTTTGTGTTCCCTTCAAGCTAGGTGAAGGACGGCTTTCACACACACTTATCTCTCAGAACTGAGCATGTGGAGAGACGTTCGTTCATCCAGCACAAAGAGAACGGGTTGCAGGAGAAACACTTACTCTGGTTTCTCAGTCTGTTTCCTAGTGCCGGTTTGAAGTGCCTGCCGTTTTCACTGTAAAACCGGCCTGGAGTTTGAACCTCCCCATATATATGTATGGAGTGGAGTTTGCAAGTGAAAAGAAACTTTGTGTTCCCTTCAAGCTAGGTGAAGGACGGCTTTCACACACACTTATCTCTCAGAACTGAGCATGTGGAGAGACGTTCGTTCATCCAGCACAAAGGGAACGGGTTGCAGGAGAAACACTTACTCTGGTTTCTCAGTCTGTTTCCTAGTGCCGGTTTGAAGTGCCTGCCGTTTTCACTGTAAAACCGGCCTGGAGCTTGAACCTCCCGATAGATATGTATGGAGTGGAGTTTGCAACTGAAAAGAAACTTTGTGTTCCCTTCAAGCTAGGTGAAGGACGGCTTTCACACACACTTATCTCTCAGAACTGAGCATGTGGAGAGACGTTCGTTCATCCAGCACAAAGGGAACGGGTTGCAGGAGAAACACTTACTCTGGTTTCTCAGTCTGTTTCCTAGTGCCGGTTTGAAGTGCCTGCCGTTTTCACTGTAAAACCGGGTTGGAGCTTGAACCTCCCGATAGATATGTATGGAGTGGAGTTTGCAACTGAAAAGAAACTTTGTGTTCCCTTCAAGCTAGGTGAAGGACGGCTTTCACACACACTTATCTCTCAGAACTGAGCATGTGGAGAGACGTTCGTTCATCCAGCACAAAGGGAACGGGTTGCAGGAGAAACACTTACTCTGGTTTCTCAGTCTGTTTCCTAGTGCCGGTTTGAAGTGCCTGCCGTTTTCACTGTAAAACCGGGTTGGAGCTTGAACCTCCCCATATATATGTATGGATTGGAGTTTGCAACTGAAAAGAAACTTTGTGTTCCCTTCAAGCTAGGTGAAGGACGGCTTTCACACACACTTATCTCTCAGAACTGAGCATGTGGAGAGACGTTCGTTCATCCAGCACAAAGGGAACGGGTTGCAGGAGAAACACTTACTCTGGTTTCTCAGTCTGTTTCCTAGTGCCGGTTTGAAGTGCCTGCCGTTTTCACTGTAAAACCGGCCTGGAGCTTGAACCTCCCCATATATATGTATGGAGTGGAGTTTGCAAGTGAAAAGAAACTTTGTGTTCCCTTCAAGCTAGGTGAAGGACGGCTTTCACACACACTTATCTCTCAGAACTGAGCATGTGGAGAGACGTTCGTTCATCCAGCACAAAGGGAACGGGTTGCAGGAGAAACACTTACTCTGGTTTCTCAGAATGTTTCCTAGTGCCGGTTTGAAGTGCCTGCCGTTTTCACTGTAAAACCGGCCTGGAGCTTGAACCTCCCCATATATATGTATGGAGTGGAGTTTGCAACTGAAAACAAACTTTGTGTTCCCTTCAAGCTAGGTGAAGGACGGCTTTCACACACAGTTATCTCTCAGAACTGAGCATGTGGAGAGACGTTCGTTCATCCAGCACAAAGGGAACGGGTTGCAGGAGAAACACTTACTCTTGTTTCTCAGTCTGTTTCCTAGTGCCGGTTTGAAGTGCCTGCCGTTTTCACTGTAAAACCGGCCTGGAGCTTGAACCTCCCCATATATATGTATGGAGTGGAGTTTGCAAGTGAAAAGAAACTTTGTGTTCCCTTCAAGCTAGGTGAAGGACGGCTTTCACACACACTTATCTCTCAGAACTGAGCATGTGGAGAGACGTTCGTTCATCCAGCACAAAGGGAACGGGTTGCAGGAGAAACACTTACTCTGGTTTCTCAGACTGTTTCCTAGTGCCGGTTTGAAGTGCCTGCCGTTTTCACTGTAAAACCGGCCTGGAGCTTGAACCTCCCCATATATATGTATGGAGTGGAGTTTGCAACTGAAAAGAAACTTTGTGTTCCCTTCAAGCTAGGTGAAGGACGGCTTTCACACACACTTATCTCTCAGAACTGAGCATGTGGAGAGACGTTCGTTCATCCAGCACAAAGGGAACGGGTTGTAGGAGAAACACTTACTCTGGTTTCTCAGTCTGTTTCCTAGTGCCGGTTTGAAGTGCCTGCCGTTTTCACTGTAAAACCGGGTTGGAGCTTTAACCTACCCATATATATGTATGGAAAGAAGTTTACAACTGAAAAGAAACTTTGTGTTCCCTTCAAGCTAGGTGAAGGACGGCTTTCACACACACTTATCTCTCAGAACTGAGCATGTGGAGAGACGTTCGTTCATCCAGCACAAAGGGAACGGGTTGCAGGAGAAACACTTACTCTGGTTTCTCAGTCTGTTTCCTAGTGCCGGTTTGAATTGCCTGCCGTTTTCACTGTAAAACCGGGTTGGAGCTTGAACCTCCCCATATATATGTATGGAGTGGAGTTTGCTACTGAAAAGAAACTTTGTATTCCCTTCAAGCTAGGTGAAGGACGGCTTTCACACACACTTGTCTCTCAGAACTGAGCATGTGGAGAGACGTTCGTTCATCCAGCACAAAGGGAACGGGTTGCAGGAGAAACACTTACTCTGGTTTCTCAGACTGTTTCCTAGTGCCGGTTTGAAGTGCCTGCCGTTTTCACTGTAAAACCGGCCTGGAGCTTGAACCTCCCCATATATATGTATGGAGTGGAGTTTGCAACTGAAAACAAACTTTGTGTTCCCTTCAAGCTAGGTGAAGGACGGCTTTCACACACAGTTATCTCTCAGAACTGAGCATGTGGAGAGACGTTCGTTCATCCAGCACAAAGGGAACGGGTTGCAGGAGAAACACTTACTCTGGTTTCTCAGTCTGTTTCCTTGTGCCGGTTTGAATTGCCTGCCGTTTTCACTGTAAAACCGGGTTGGAGCTTGAACCTCCCCATATATATGTATGGAAAGGAGTTTGCAAGTGAAAAGAAACTTTGTGTTCCCTTCAAGCTAGGTGAAGGACGGCTTTCACACACACTTATCTCTCAGAACTGAGCATGTGGAGAGACGTTCGTTCATCCAGCACATAGGGAACGGGTTGCAGGAGAAACACTTACTCTGGTTTCTCAGTCTGTTTCCTAGTGCCGGTTTGAAGTGCCTGCCGTTTTCACTGTAAAACCGGGTTGGAGCTTGAACCTCCCCATATATATGTATGGATTGGAGTTTGCAAGTGAAAAGAAACTTTGTGTTCCCTTCAAGCTAGGTGAAGGACGGCTTTCACACACACTTATCTCTCAGAACTGAGCATGTGGAGAGACGTTCGTTCATCCAGCACAAAGGGAACGGGTTGCAGGAGAATCACTTACTCTGGTTTCTCAGTCTGTTTCCTAGTGCCGGTTTGAAGTGCCTGCCGTTTTCACTGTAAAACCGGGTTTGAGCTTTAACCTACCCATATATATGTATGGAAAGTAGTTTACATCTGAAAAGAAACTTTGTGTTCCCTTCAAGCTAGGTGAAGGACGGCTTTCACACACACTTATCTCTCAGAACTGAGCATGTGGAGAGACGTTCGTTCATCCAGCACAAAGAGAACGGGTTGCAGGAGAAACACTTACTCTGGTTTCTCAGTCTGTTTCCTAGTGCCGGTTTGAAGTGCCTGCCGTTTTCACTGTAAAACCGGCCTGGAGTTTGAACCTCCCCATATATATGTATGGAGTGGAGTTTGCAAGTGAAAAGAAACTTTGTGTTCCCTTCAAGCTAGGTGAAGGACGGCTTTCACACACACTTATCTCTCAGAACTGAGCATGTGGAGAGACGTTCGTTCATCCAGCACAAAGGGAACGGGTTGCAGGAGAAACACTTACTCTGGTTTCTCAGTCTGTTTCCTAGTGCCGGTTTGAAGTGCCTGCCGTTTTCACTGTAAAACCGGCCTGGAGCTTGAACCTCCCGATAGATATGTATGGAGTGGAGTTTGCAACTGAAAAGAAACTTTGTGTTCCCTTCAAGCTAGGTGAAGGACGGCTTTCACACACACTTATCTCTCAGAACTGAGCATGTGGAGAGACGTTCGTTCATCCAGCACAAAGGGAACGGGTTGCAGGAGAAACACTTACTCTGGTTTCTCAGTCTGTTTCCTAGTGCCGGTTTGAAGTGCCTGCCGTTTTCACTGTAAAACCGGGTTGGAGCTTGAACCTCCCGATAGATATGTATGGAGTGGAGTTTGCAACTGAAAAGAAACTTTGTGTTCCCTTCAAGCTAGGTGAAGGACGGCTTTCACACACACTTATCTCTCAGAACTGAGCATGTGGAGAGACGTTCGTTCATCCAGCACAAAGGGAACGGGTTGCAGGAGAAACACTTACTCTGGTTTCTCAGTCTGTTTCCTAGTGCCGGTTTGAAGTGCCTGCCGTTTTCACTGTAAAACCGGGTTGGAGCTTGAACCTCCCCATATATATGTATGGATTGGAGTTTGCAACTGAAAAGAAACTTTGTGTTCCCTTCAAGCTAGGTGAAGGACGGCTTTCACACACACTTATCTCTCAGAACTGAGCATGTGGAGAGACGTTCGTTCATCCAGCACAAAGGGAACGGGTTGCAGGAGAAACACTTACTCTGGTTTCTCAGTCTGTTTCCTAGTGCCGGTTTGAAGTGCCTGCCGTTTTCACTGTAAAACCGGCCTGGAGCTTGAACCTCCCCATATATATGTATGGAGTGGAGTTTGCAAGTGAAAAGAAACTTTGTGTTCCCTTCAAGCTAGGTGAAGGACGGCTTTCACACACACTTATCTCTCAGAACTGAGCATGTGGAGAGACGTTCGTTCATCCAGCACAAAGGGAACGGGTTGCAGGAGAAACACTTACTCTGGTTTCTCAGAATGTTTCCTAGTGCCGGTTTGAAGTGCCTGCCGTTTTCACTGTAAAACCGGCCTGGAGCTTGAACCTCCCCATATATATGTATGGAGTGGAGTTTGCAACTGAAAACAAACTTTGTGTTCCCTTCAAGCTAGGTGAAGGACGGCTTTCACACACAGTTATCTCTCAGAACTGAGCATGTGGAGAGACGTTCGTTCATCCAGCACAAAGGGAACGGGTTGCAGGAGAAACACTTACTCTTGTTTCTCAGTCTGTTTCCTAGTGCCGGTTTGAAGTGCCTGCCGTTTTCACTGTAAAACCGGCCTGGAGCTTGAACCTCCCCATATATATGTATGGAGTGGAGTTTGCAAGTGAAAAGAAACTTTGTGTTCCCTTCAAGCTAGGTGAAGGACGGCTTTCACACACACTTATCTCTCAGAACTGAGCATGTGGAGAGACGTTCGTTCATCCAGCACAAAGGGAACGGGTTGCAGGAGAAACACTTACTCTGGTTTCTCAGACTGTTTCCTAGTGCCGGTTTGAAGTGCCTGCCGTTTTCACTGTAAAACCGGCCTGGAGCTTGAACCTCCCCATATATATGTATGGAGTGGAGTTTGCAACTGAAAAGAAACTTTGTGTTCCCTTCAAGCTAGGTGAAGGACGGCTTTCACACACACTTATCTCTCAGAACTGAGCATGTGGAGAGACGTTCGTTCATCCAGCACAAAGGGAACGGGTTGTAGGAGAAACACTTACTCTGGTTTCTCAGTCTGTTTCCTAGTGCCGGTTTGAAGTGCCTGCCGTTTTCACTGTAAAACCGGGTTGGAGCTTTAACCTACCCATATATATGTATGGAAAGAAGTTTACAACTGAAAAGAAACTTTGTGTTCCCTTCAAGCTAGGTGAAGGACGGCTTTCACACACACTTATCTCTCAGAACTGAGCATGTGGAGAGACGTTCGTTCATCCAGCACAAAGGGAACGGGTTGCAGGAGAAACACTTACTCTGGTTTCTCAGTCTGTTTCCTAGTGCCGGTTTGAATTGCCTGCCGTTTTCACTGTAAAACCGGGTTGGAGCTTGAACCTCCCCATATATATGTATGGAGTGGAGTTTGCTACTGAAAAGAAACTTTGTATTCCCTTCAAGCTAGGTGAAGGACGGCTTTCACACACACTTGTCTCTCAGAACTGAGCATGTGGAGAGACGTTCGTTCATCCAGCACAAAGGGAACGGGTTGCAGGAGAAACACTTACTCTGGTTTCTCAGACTGTTTCCTAGTGCCGGTTTGAAGTGCCTGCCGTTTTCACTGTAAAACCGGCCTGGAGCTTGAACCTCCCCATATATATGTATGGAGTGGAGTTTGCAACTGAAAAGAAACTTTGTGTTCCCTTCAAGCTAGGTGAAGGACGGCTTTCACACACACTTATCTCTCAGAACTGAGCATGTGGAGAGACGTTCGTTCATCCAGCACAAAGGGAACGGGTTGCAGGGGAAACACTTACTCTGGTTTCTCAGACTGTTTCCTAGTGCCGGTTTGAAGTGCCTGCCGTTTTCACTGTAAAACCGGCCTGGAGCTTGAACCTCCCCATATATATGTATGGAAAGTAGTTTACATCTGAAAAGAAACTTTGTGTTCCCTTCAAGCTAGGTGAAGGACGGCTTTCACACACACTTATCTCTCAGAACTGAGCATGTGGAGAGACGTTCGTTCATCCAGCACAAAGGGAACGGGTTGCAGGAGAAACACTTACTCTGGTTTCTCAGTCTGTTTCCTAGTGCCGGTTTGAAGTGCCTGCCGTTTTCACTGTAAAACCGGCCTGGAGTTTGAACCTCCCCATATATATGTATGGAGTGGAGTTTGCAAGTGAAAAGAAACTTTGTGTTCCCTTCAAGCTTGGTGAAGGACGGCTTTCACACACACTTATCTCTCAGAACTGAGCATGTGGAGAGACGTTCGTTCATCCAGCACAAAGGGAACGGGTTGCAGGAGAAACACTTACTCTGGTTTCTCAGTCTGTTTCGTAGTGCCGGTTTGAATTGCCTGCCGTTTTCACTATAAAACCGGGTTGGAGCTTGAACCTCCCCATATATATGTATGGAGTGGAGTTTGCAAGTGAAAAGAAACTTTGTGTTCCCTTCAAGCTAGGTGAAGGACGGCTTTCACACACACTTATCTCTCAGAACTGAGCATGTGGAGAGACGTTTGTTCATCCAGCACAAAGGGAACGGGTTGCAGGAGAAACACTTACTCTGGTTTCTCAGTCTGTTTCCTAGTGCCGGTTTGAAGTGCCTGCCGTTTTCACTGTAAAACCGGCCTGGAGCTTGAACCTCCCCATAGATATGTATGGAGTGGAGTTTGCAACTGAAAAGAAACTTTGTGTTCCCTTCAAGCTAGGTGAAGGACGGCTTTCACACACACTTATCTCTCAGAACTGAGCATGTGGAGAGACGTTCGTTCATCCAGCACAAAGGGAACGGGTTGCAGGAGAAACACTTACTCTGGTTTCTCAGTCTGTTTCCTAGTGCCGGTTTGAAGTGCCTGCCGTTTTCACTGTAAAACCGGGTTGGAGCTTGAACCTCCCCATATATATGTATGGATTGGAGTCGGCAACTGAAAAGAAACTTTGTGTTCCCTTCAAGCTAGGTGAAGGACGGCTTTCACACACACTTATCTCTCAGAACTGAGCATGTGGAGAGACGTTCGTTCATCCAGCACAAAGGGAACGGGTTGCAGGAGAAACACTTACTCTGGTTTCTGAGTCTGTTTCCTAGTGCCGGTTTGAAGTGCCTGCCGTTTTCACTGTAAACCGGGTTGGAGCTTGAACCTCCCCATATATATGTATGGAGTGGAGTTTGCAAGTGAAAAGAAACTTTGTGTTCCCTTCAAGCTAGGTGAAGGACGGCTTTCACACACACTTATCTCTCAGAACTGAGCATGTGTAGAGACGTTCGTTCATCCAGCACATAGGGAACGGGTTGCAGGAGAAACACTTACTCTGGTTTCTCAGTCTGTTTCCTAGTGCCGGTTTGAAGTGCCTGCCGTTTTCACTGTAAAACCGGGTTGGAGCTTGAACCTCCCCATATATATGTATGGAGTGGAGTTTGCAAGTGAAAAGAAACTTTGTGTTCCCTTCAAGCTAGGTGAAGTACGGCTTTCACACACACTTATCTCTCAGAACTGAGCATGAGGAGAGACGTTCGTTCATCCAGCAAAAAGGGAACGGGTTGCAGGGGAAACACTTACTCTGGTTTCTCAGTCTGTTTCCTAGTGCCGGTTTGAAGTGCCTGCCGTTTTCACTGTAAAACCGGCCTGGAGTTTGAACCTCCCCATATATATGTATGGAGTGGAGTTTGCAACTGAAAACAAACTTTATGTTCCCTTCAAGCTAGGTGAAGGACGGCTTTCACACACACTTATCTCTCAGAACTGAGCATGTGGAGAGACGTTCGTTCATCCAGCACAAAGGGAACGGGTTGCAGGAGAAACACTTACTCTGGTTTCTCAGTCTGTTTCCTAGTGCCGGTTTGAAGTGCCTGCCGTTTTCACTGTAAAACCGGCCTGGAGCTTGAACCTCCCCATATATATGTATGGAGTGGAGTTTGCAAGTGAAAAGAAACTTTGTGTTCCCTTCAAGCTAGGTGAAGGACGGCTTTCACACACACTTATCTCTCAGAACTGAGCATGTGGAGAGACGTTCGTTCATCCAGCACAAAGGGAACGGGTTGCAGGAGAAACACTTACTCTGGTTTCTCAGAATGTTTCCTAGTGCCGGTTTGAAGTGCCTGCCGTTTTCACTGTAAAACCGGCCTGGAGCTTGAACCTCCCCATATATATGTATGGAGTGGAGTTTGCAACTGAAAACAAACTTTGTGTTCCCTTCAAGCTAGGTGAAGGACGGCTTTCACACACAGTTATCTCTCAGAACTGAGCATGTGGAGAGACGTTCATTCATCCAGCACAAAGGGAACGGGTTGCAGGAGAAACACTTACTCTGGTTTCTCAGTCTGTTTCCTAGTGCCGGTTTGAAGTGCCTGCTGTTTCACTGTAAAACCGGGTTGGAGCTTGAACCTCCCCATATATATGTATGGAGTGGAGTTTGCAAGTGAAAAGAAACTTTGTGTTCCCTTCAAGCTAGGTGAAGTACGGCTTTCACACACACTTATCTCTCAGAACTGAGCATGTGGAGAGACGTTCGTTCATCCAGCACAAAGGGAACGGGTTGCAGGAGAAACACTTACTCTGGTTTCTCAGTCTGTTTCCTAGTGCCGGTTTGAATTGCCTGCCGTTTTCACTGTAAAACCGGCCTGGAGTTTGAACCTCCCCATATATATGTATGGAGTGGAGTTTGCAACTGAAAACAAACTTTATGTTCCCTTCAAGCTAGGTGAAGGACGGCTTTCACACACACTTATCTCTCAGAACTGAGCATGTGGAGAGACGTTCGTTCATCCAGCACAAAGGGAACGGGTTGCAGGAGAAACACTTACTCTGGTTTCTCAGTCTGTTTCCTAGTGCCGGTTTGAAGTGCCTGCCGTTTTCACTGTAAAACCGGCCTGGAGCTTGAACCTCCCCATATATATGTATGGAGTGGAGTTTGCAAGTGAAAAGAAACTTTGTGTTCCCTTCAAGCTAGGTGAAGGACGGCTTTCACACACACTTATCTCTCAGAACTGAGCATGTGGAGAGACGTTCGTTCATCCAGCACAAAGGGAACGGGTTGCAGGAGAAACACTTACTCTGGTTTCTCAGAATGTTTCCTAGTGCCGGTTTGAAGTGCCTGCCGTTTTCACTGTAAAACCGGCCTGGAGCTTGAACCTCCCCATATATATGTATGGAGTGGAGTTTGCAACTGAAAACAAACTTTGTGTTCCCTTCAAGCTAGGTGAAGGACGGCTTTCACACACAGTTATCTCTCAGAACTGAGCATGTGGAGAGACGTTCGTTCATCCAGCACAAAGGGAACGGGTTGCAGGAGAAACACTTACTCTGGTTTCTCAGTCTGTTTCCTAGTGCCGGTTTGAAGTGCCTGCTGTTTCACTGTAAAACCGGGTTGGAGCTTGAACCTCCCCATATATATGTATGGAGTGGAGTTTGCAAGTGAAAAGAAACTTTGTGTTCCCTTCAAGCTAGGTGAAGTACGGCTTTCACACACACTTATCTCTCAGAACTGAGCATGTGGAGAGACGTTCGTTCATCCAGCACAAAGGGAACGGGTTGCAGGAGAAACACTTACTCTGGTTTCTCAGTCTGTTTCCTAGTGCCGGTTTGAATTGCCTGCCGTTTTCACTGTAAAACCGGGTTGGAGCTTGAACCTCCCCATATATATGTATGGAGTGGATTTTGCAAGTGAAAAGAAACTTTGTGTTCCCTTCAAGCTAGGTGAAGGACGGCTTTCACACACACTTATCTCTCAGAACTGAGCATGTGGAGAGACGTTCGTTCATCCAGCACAAAGGGAACGGGTTGCAGGAGAAACACTTACTCTGGTTTCTCAGACTGTTTCCTAGTGCCGGTTTGAAGTGCCTGCCGTTTTCACTGTAAAACCGGCCTGGAGCTTGAACCTCCCCATATATATGTATGGAGTGGAGTTTGCAACTGAAAAGAAACTTTGTGTTCCCTTCAAGCTAGGTGAAGGACGGCTTTCACACACACTTATCTCTCAGAACTGAGCATGTGGAGAGACGTTCGTTCATCCAGCACAAAGGGAACGGGTTGCAGGAGAATCACTTACTCTGGTTTCTCAGTCTGTTTCCTAGTGCCGGTTTGAAGTGCCTGCCGTTTTCACTGTAAAACCGGGTTGGAGCTTTAACCTACCCATATATATGTATTGAAAGTAGTTTACATCTGAAAAGAAACTTTGTGTTCCCTTCAAGCTAGGTGAAGGACGGCTTTCACACACACTTATCTCTCAGAACTGAGCATGTGGAGAGACGTTCGTTCATCCAGCACAAAGGGAACGGGTTGCAGGAGAAACACTTACTCTGGTTTCTCAGTCTGTTTCCTAGTGCCGGTTTGAAGTGCCTGCCGTTTTCACTGTAAAACCGGCCTGGAGTTTGAACCTCCCCATATATATGTATGGAGTGGAGTTTGCAAGTGAAAAGAAACTTTGTGTTCCCTTCAAGCTAGGTGAAGGACGGCTTTCACACACACTTATCTCTCAGAACTGAGCATGTGGAGAGACGTTCGTTCATCCAGCACAAAGGGAACGGGTTGCAGGAGAAACACTTACTCTGGTTTCTCAGTCTGCTTCCTAGTGCCGGTTTGAATTGCCTGCCGTTTTCACTATAAAACCGGGTTGGAGCTTGAACCTCCCCATATATATGTATGGAGTGGAGTTTGCAAGTGAAAAGAAACTTTGTGTTCCCTTCAAGCTAGGTGAAGGACGGCTTTCACACACACTTATCTCTCAGAACTGAGCATGTGGAGAGATGTTTGTTCATCCAGCACAAAGGGAACGGGTTGCAGGAGAAACACTTACTCTGGTTTCTCAGTCTGTTTCCTAGTGCCGGTTTGAAGTGACTGCCGTTTTCACTGTAAAACCGGCCTGGAGCTTGAACATCCCGATAGATATGAATGGAGTGGAGTTTGCAACTGAAAAGAAACTTTGTGTTCCCTTCAAGCTAGGTGAAGTACGGCTTTCACACACACTTATCTCTCAGAACTGAGCATGTGGAGAGACGTTCGTTCATCCAGCACAAAGGGAACGGGTTGCAGGAGAAACACTTACTCTGGTTTCTGAGTCTGTTTCCTAGTGCCGGTTTGAAGTGCCTGCCGTTTTCACTGTAAAACCGGGTTGGAGCTTGAACCTCCCCATATATATGTATGGAGTGGAGTTTGCAACTGAAAAGAAACTTTGTGTTCCCTTCAAGCTATTTGAAGGTCGGCTTTCACACACACTTATCTCTCAGAACTGAGCATGTGGAGAGACGTTCGTTCATCCAGCACATAGGGAACGGGTTGCAGGAGAAACACTTACTCTGGTTTCTCAGTCTGTTTCCTAGTGCCGGTTTGAAGTGCCTGCCGTTTTCACTGTAAAACCGGGTTGGAGCTTGAACCTCCCCATATATATGTATGGAGTGGAGTTTGCAAGTGAAAAGAAACTTTGTGTTCCCTTCAAGCTAGGTGAAGTACGGCTTTCACACACACTTATCTCTCAGAACTGAGCATGTGGAGAGACGTTCGTTCATCCAGCACAAAGGGAACGGGTTGCAGGAGAAACACTTACTCTGGTTTCTCAGTCTGTTTCCTAGTGCCGGTTTGAAGTGCCTGCCGTTTTCACTGTAAAACCGGGTTGGAGCTTGAACCTCCCCATATATATGTATGGATTGGAGTTTGCAAGTGAAAAGAAACTTTGTGTTCCCTTCAAGCTAGGTGAAGGACGGCTTTCACACACACTTATCTCTCAGAACTGAGCATGTGGAGAGACGTTCGTTCATCCAGCACAAAGGGAACGGGTTGCAGGAGAATCACTTACTCTGGTTTCTCAGTCTGTTTCCTAGTGCCGGTTTGAAGTGCCTGCCGTTTTCACTGTAAAACCGGGTTGGAGCTTTAACCTACCCATATATATGTATGGAAAGTAGTTTACATCTGAAAAGAAACTTTGTGTTCCCTTCAAGCTAGGTGAAGGACGGCTTTCACACACACTTATCTCTCAGAACTGAGCATGTGGAGAGACGTTCGTTCATCCAGCACAAAGAGAACGGGTTGCAGGAGAAACACTTACTCTGGTTTCTCAGTCTGTTTCCTAGTGCCGGTTTGAAGTGCCTGCCGTTTTCACTGTAAAACCGGCCTGGAGTTTGAACCTCCCCATATATATGTATGGAGTGGAGTTTGCAAGTGAAAAGAAACTTTGTGTTCCCTTCAAGCTAGGTGAAGGACGGCTTTCACACACACTTATCTCTCAGAACTGAGCATGTGGAGAGACGTTCGTTCATCCAGCACAAAGGGAACGGGTTGCAGGAGAAACACTTACTCTGGTTTCTCAGTCTGTTTCCTAGTGCCGGTTTGAATTGCCTGCCGTTTTCACTATAAAACCGGGTTGGAGCTTGAACCTCCCCATATATATCTATGGAGTGGAGTTTGCAAGTGAAAAGAAACTTTGTGTTCCCTTCAAGCTAGGTGAAGGACGGCTTTCACACACACTTATCTCTCAGAACTGAGCATGTGGAGAGACGTTTGTTCATCCAGCACAAAGGGAACGGGTTGCAGGAGAAACACTTACTCTGGTTTCTCAGTCTGTTTCCTAGTGCCGGTTTGAAGTGCCTGCCGTTTTCACTGTAAAACCGGCCTGGAGCTTGAACCTCCCGATAGATATGTATGGAGTGGAGTTTGCAACTGAAAAGAAACTTTGTGTTCCCTTCAAGCTAGGTGAAGGACGGCTTTCACACACACTTATCTCTCAGAACTGATCATGTGGAGAGACGTTCGTTCATCCAGCACAAAGGGAACGGGTTGCAGGAGAAACACTTACTCTGGTTTCTCAGTCTGTTTCCTAGTGCCGGTTTGAAGTGCCTGCCGTTTTCACTGTAAAACCGGGTTGGAGCTTGAACCTCCCCATATATATGTATGGATTGGAGTTTGCAACTGAAAAGAAACTTTGTGTTCCCTTCAAGCTAGGTGAAGGACGGCTTTCACACACACTTATCTCTCAGAACTGAGCATGTGGAGAGACGTTCGTTCATCCAGCACAAAGGGAACGGGTTGCAGGAGAAACACTTACTCTGGTTTCTCAGAATGTTTCCTAGTGCCGGTTTGAAGTGCCTGCCGTTTTCACTGTAAAACCGGCCTGGAGCTTGAACCTCCCCATATATATGTATGGAGTGGAGTTTGCAACTGAAAACAAACTTTGTGTTCCCTTCAAGCTAGGTGAAGGACGGCTTTCACACACAGTTATCTCTCAGAACTGAGCATGTGGAGAGACGTTCGTTCATCCAGCACAAAGGGAACGGGTTGCAGGAGAAACACTTACTCTTGTTTCTCAGTCTGTTTCCTAGTGCCGGTTTGAAGTGCCTGCCGTTTTCACTGTAAAACCGGCCTGGAGCTTGAACCTCCCCATATATATGTATGGAGTGGAGTTTGCAAGTGAAAAGAAACTTTGTGTTCCCTTCAAGCTAGGTGAAGGACGGCTTTCACACACACTTATCTCTCAGAACTGAGCATGTGGAGAGACGTTCGTTCATCCAGCACAAAGGGAACGGGTTGCAGGAGAAACACTTACTCTGGTTTCTCAGAATGTTTCCTAGTGCCGGTTTGAAGTGCCTGCCGTTTTCACTGTAAAACCGGCCTGGAGCTTGAACCTCCCCATATATATGTATGGAGTGGAGTTTGCAACTGAAAAGAAACTTTGTGTTCCCTTCAAGCTAGGTGAAGGACGGCTTTCACACACACTTATCTCTCAGAACTGAGCATGTGGAGAGACGTTCGTTCATCCAGCACAAAGGGAACGGGTTGCAGGAGAAACACTTACTCTGGTTTCTCAGTCTGTTTCCTAGTGCCGGTTTGAAGTGCCTGCTGTTTCACTGTAAAACCGGGTTGGAGCTTGAACCTCCCCATATATATGTATGGAGTGGAGTTTGCAAGTGAAAAGAAACTTTGTGTTCCCTTCAAGCTAGGTGAAGGACGGCTTTCACACACACTTATCTCTCAGAACTGAGCATGTGGAGAGACGTTCGTTCATCCAGCACAAAGGGAACGGGTTGCAGGAGAAACACTTACTCTGGTTTCTCAGTCTGTTTCCTAGTGCCGGTTTGAATTGCCTGCCGTTTTCACTGTACAACCGGGTTGGAGCTTGAACCTCCCCATATATATGTATGGAGTGGAGTTTGCAACTGAAAAGAAACTTTGTATTCCCTTCAAGCTAGGTGAAGGACGGCTTTCACACACACTTGTCTCTCAGAACTGAGCATGTGGAGAGACGTTCGTTCATCCAGCACAAAGGGAACGGGTTGCAGGAGAAACACTTACTCTGGTTTCTCAGACTGTTTCCTAGTGCCGGTTTGAAGTGCCTGCCGTTTTCACTGTAAAACCGGCCTGGAGCTTGAACCTCCCCATATATATGTATGGAGTGGAGTTTGCAACTGAAAAGAAACTTTGTGTTCCCTTCAAGCTAGGTGAAGGACGGCTTTCACACACACTTATCTCTCAGAACTGAGCATGTGGAGAGACGTTCGTTCATCCAGCACAAAGGGAACGGGTTGCAGGAGAAACACTTACTCTGGTTTCTCAGACTGTTTCCTAGTGCCGGTTTGAAGTGCCTGCCGTTTTCACTGTAAAACCGGCCTGGAGCTTGAACCTCCCCATATATATGTATGGAAAGTAGTTTACATCTGAAAAGAAACTTTGTGTTCCCTTCAAGCTAGGTGAAGGACGGCTTTCACACACACTTATCTCTCAGAACTGAGCATGTGGAGAGACGTTCGTTCATCCAGCACAAAGGGAACGGGTTGCAGGAGAAACACTTACTCTGGTTTCTCAGTCTGTTTCCTAGTGCCGGTTTGAAGTGCCTGCCGTTTTCACTGTAAAACCGGCCTGGAGTTTGAACCTCCCCATATATATGTATGGAGTGGAGTTTGCAAGTGAAAAGAAACTTTGTGTTCCCTTCAAGCTAGGTGAAGGACGGCTTTCACACACACTTATCTCTCAGAACTGAGCATGTGGAGAGACGTTCGTTCATCCAGCACAAAGGGAACGGGTTGCAGGAGAAACACTTACTCTGGTTTCTCAGTCTGTTTCCTAGTGCCGGTTTGAATTGCCTGCCGTTTTCACTATAAAACCGGGTTGGAGCTTGAACCTCCCCATATATATGTATGGAGTGGAGTTTGCAAGTGAAAAGAAACTTTGTGTTCCCTTCAAGCTAGGTGAAGGACGGCTTTCACACACACTTATCTCTCAGAACTGAGCATGTGGAGAGACGTTTGTTCATCCAGCACAAAGGGAACGGGTTGCAGGAGAAACACTTACTCTGGTTTCTCAGTCTGTTTCCTAGTGCCGGTTTGAAGTGCCTGCCGTTTTCACTGTAAAACCGGCCTGGAGCTTGAACCTCCCGATAGATATGTATGGAGTGGAGTTTGCAACTGAAAAGAAACTTTGTGTTCCCTTCAAGCTAGGTGAAGGACGGCTTTCACACACACTTATCTCTCAGAACTGAGCATGTGGAGAGACGTTCGTTCATCCAGCACAAAGGGAACGGGTTGCAGGAGAAACACTTACTCTGGTTTCTCAGTCTGTTTCCTAGTGCCGGTTTGAAGTGCCTGCCGTTTTCACTGTAAAACCGGGTTGGAGCTTGAACCTCCCCATATATATGTATGGATTGGAGTTTGCAACTGAAAAGAAACTTTGTGTTCCCTTCAAGCTAGGTGAAGGACGGCTTTCACACACACTTATCTCTCAGAACTGAGCATGTGGAGAGACGTTCGTTCATCCAGCACAAAGGGAACGGGTTGCAGGAGAAACACTTACTCTGGTTTCTGAGTCTGTTTCCTAGTGCCGGTTTGAAGTGCCTGCCGTTTTCACTGTAAACCGGGTTGGAGCTTGAACCTCCCCATATATATGTATGGAGTGGAGTTTGCAACTGAAAACAAACTTTATGTTCCCTTCAAGCTAGGTGAAGGACGGCTTTCACACACACTTATCTCTCAGAACTGAGCATGTGGAGAGACGTTCGTTCATCCAGCACAAAGGGAACGGGTTGCAGGAGAAACACTTACTCTGGTTTCTCAGTCTGTTTCCTAGTGCCGGTTTGAAGTGCCTGCCGTTTTCACTGTAAAACCGGCCTGGAGCTTGAACCTCCCCATATATATGTATGGAGTGGAGTTTGCAAGTGAAAAGAAACTTTGTGTTCCCTTCAAGCTAGGTGAAGGACGGCTTTCACACACACTTATCTCTCAGAACTGAGCATGTGGAGAGACGTTCGTTCATCCAGCACAAAGGGAACGGGTTGCAGGAGAAACACTTACTCTGGTTTCTCAGAATGTTTCCTAGTGCCGGTTTGAAGTGCCTGCCGTTTTCACTGTAAAACCGGCCTGGAGCTTGAACCTCCCCATATATATGTATGGAGTGGAGTTTGCAACTGAAAACAAACTTTGTGTTCCCTTCAAGCTAGGTGAAGGACGGCTTTCACACACAGTTATCTCTCAGAACTGAGCATGTGGAGAGACGTTCATTCATCCAGCACAAAGGGAACGGGTTGCAGGAGAAACACTTACTCTGGTTTCTCAGTCTGTTTCCTAGTGCCGGTTTGAAGTGCCTGCTGTTTCACTGTAAAACCGGGTTGGAGCTTGAACCTCCCCATATATATGTATGGAGTGGAGTTTGCAAGTGAAAAGAAACTTTGTGTTCCCTTCAAGCTAGGTGAAGTACGGCTTTCACACACACTTATCTCTCAGAACTGAGCATGTGGAGAGACGTTCGTTCATCCAGCACAAAGGGAACGGGTTGCAGGAGAAACACTTACTCTGGTTTCTCAGTCTGTTTCCTAGTGCCGGTTTGAATTGCCTGCCGTTTTCACTGTAAAACCGGCCTGGAGTTTGAACCTCCCCATATATATGTATGGAGTGGAGTTTGCAACTGAAAACAAACTTTATGTTCCCTTCAAGCTAGGTGAAGGACGGCTTTCACACACACTTATCTCTCAGAACTGAGCATGTGGAGAGACGTTCGTTCATCCAGCACAAAGGGAACGGGTTGCAGGAGAAACACTTACTCTGGTTTCTCAGTCTGTTTCCTAGTGCCGGTTTGAAGTGCCTGCCGTTTTCACTGTAAAACCGGCCTGGAGCTTGAACCTCCCCATATATATGTATGGAGTGGAGTTTGCAAGTGAAAAGAAACTTTGTGTTCCCTTCAAGCTAGGTGAAGGACGGCTTTCACACACACTTATCTCTCAGAACTGAGCATGTGGAGAGACGTTCGTTCATCCAGCACAAAGGGAACGGGTTGCAGGAGAAACACTTACTCTGGTTTCTCAGTCTGTTTCCTAGTGCCGGTTTGAAGTGCCTGCCGTTTTCACTGTAAAACCGGCCTGGAGTTTGAACCTCCCCATATATATGTATGGAGTGGAGTTTGCAAGTGAAAAGAAACTTTGTGTTCCCTTCAAGCTAGGTGAAGGACGGCTTTCACACACACTTATCTCTCAGAACTGAGCATGTGGAGAGACGTTCGTTCATCCAGCACAAAGGGAACGGGTTGCAGGAGAAACACTTACTCTGGTTTCTCAGTCTGTTTCCTAGTGCCGGTTTGAATTGCCTGCCGTTTTCACTATAAAACCGGGTTGGAGCTTGAACCTCCCCATATATATGTATGGAGTGGAGTTTGCAAGTGAAAAGAAACTTTGTGTTCCCTTCAAGCTAGGTGAAGGACGGCTTTCACACACACTTATCTCTCAGAACTGAGCATGTGGAGAGACGTTTGTTCATCCAGCACAAAGGGAACGGGTTGCAGGAGAAACACTTACTCTGGTTTCTCAGTCTGTTTCCTAGTGCCGGTTTGAAGTGCCTGCCGTTTTCACTGTAAAACCGGCCTGGAGCTTGAACCTCCCGATAGATATGTATGGAGTGGAGTTTGCAACTGAAAAGAAACTTTGTGTTCCCTTCAAGCTAGGTGAAGGACGGCTTTCACACACACTTATCTCTCAGAACTGAGCATGTGGAGAGACGTTCGTTCATCCAGCACAAAGGGAACGGGTTGCAGGAGAAACACTTACTCTGGTTTCTCAGTCTGTTTCCTAGTGCCGGTTTGAAGTGCCTGCCGTTTTCACTGTAAAACCGGGTTGGAGCTTGAACCTCCCCATATATATGTATGGATTGGAGTTTGCAACTGAAAAGAAACTTTGTGTTCCCTTCAAGCTAGGTGAAGGACGGCTTTCACACACACTTATCTCTCAGAACTGAGCATGTGGAGAGACGTTCGTTCATCCAGCACAAAGGGAACGGGTTGCAGGAGAAACACTTACTCTGGTTTCTGAGTCTGTTTCCTAGTGCCGGTTTGAAGTGCCTGCCGTTTTCACTGTAAACCGGGTTGGAGCTTGAACCTCCCCATATATATGTATGGAGTGGAGTTTGCAACTGAAAACAAACTTTATGTTCCCTTCAAGCTAGGTGAAGGACGGCTTTCACACACACTTATCTCTCAGAACTGAGCATGTGGAGAGACGTTCGTTCATCCAGCACAAAGGGAACGGGTTGCAGGAGAAACACTTACTCTGGTTTCTCAGTCTGTTTCCTAGTGCCGGTTTGAAGTGCCTGCCGTTTTCACTGTAAAACCGGCCTGGAGTTTGAACCTCCCCATATATATGTATGGAGTGGAGTTTGCAAGTGAAAAGAAACTTTGTGTTCCCTTCAAGCTAGGTGAAGGACGGCTTTCACACACACTTATCTCTCAGAACTGAGCATGTGGAGAGACGTTCGTTCATCCAGCACAAAGGGAACGGGTTGCAGGAGAAACACTTACTCTGGTTTCTCAGTCTGTTTCCTAGTGCCGGTTTGAATTGCCTGCCGTTTTCACTATAAAACCGGGTTGGAGCTTGAACCTCCCCATATATATGTATGGAGTGGAGTTTGCAAGTGAAAAGAAACTTTGTGTTCCCTTCAAGCTAGGTGAAGGACGGCTTTCACACACACTTATCTCTCAGAACTGAGCATGTGGAGAGATGTTTGTTCATCCAGCACAAAGGGAACGGGTTGCAGGAGAAACACTTACTCTGGTTTCTCAGTCCTTTTCCTAGTGCCGGTTTGAAGTGACTGCCGTTTTCACTGTAAAACCGGCCTGGAGCTTGAACATCCCGATAGATATGAATGGAGTGGAGTTTGCAACTGAAAAGAAACTTTGTGTTCCCTTCAAGCTAGGTGAAGGACGGCTTTCACACACACTTATCTCTCAGAACTGAGCATGTGGAGAGACGTTCGTTCATCCAGCACAAAGGGAACGGGTTGCAGGAGAAACACTTACTCTGGTTTCTGAGTCTGTTTCCTAGTGCCGGTTTGAAGTGCCTGCCGTTTTCACTGTAAAACCGGGTTGGAGCTTGAACCTCCCCATATCTATGTATGGAGTGGAGTTTGCAACTGAAAAGAAACTTTGTGTTCCCTTCAAGCTATTTGAAGGTCGGCTTTCACACACACTTATCTCTCAGAACTGAGCATGTGGAGAGACGTTCGTTCATCCAGCACATAGGGAACGGGTTGCAGGAGAAACACTTACTCTGGTTTCTCAGTCTGTTTCCTAGTGCCGGTTTGAAGTGCCTGCCGTTTTCACTGTAAAACCGGGTTGGAGCTTGAACCTCCCCATATATATGTATGGAGTGGAGTTTGCAAGTGAAAAGAAACTTTGTGTTCCCTTCAAGCTAGGTGAAGTACGGCTTTCACACACACTTATCTCTCAGAACTGAGCATGTGGAGAGACGTTCGTTCATCCAGCACAAAGGGAACGGGTTGCAGGAGAAACACTTACTCTGGTTTCTCAGTCTGTTTCCTAGTGCCGGTTTGAAGTGCCTGCCGTTATCACTGTAAAACCGTCCTGGAGTTTGAACCTCCCCATATATATGTATGGAGTGGAGTTTGCAACTGAAAAGAAACTTTGTGTTCCCTTCAAGCTAGGTGAAGGACGGCTTTCACACACACTTATCTCTCAGAACTGAGCATGTGGAGAGACGTTCGTTCATCCAGCACAAAGGGAACGGGTTGCAGGAGAAACACTTACTCTGGTTTCTCAGTCTGTTTCCTAGTGCCGGTTTGAAGTGCCTGCCGTTTTCACTGTAAAACCGGGTTGGAGCTTGAACCTCCCCATATATATGTATGGAGTGGAGTTTGCAAGTGAAAAGAAACTTTGTGTTCCCTTCAAGCTAGGTGAAGGACGGCTTTCACACACACTTATCTCTCAGAACTGAGCATGTGGAGAGACGTTCGTTCATCCAGCACAAAGGGAACGGGTTGCAGGAGAAACACTTACTCTGGTTTCTCAGTCTGTTTCCTAGTGCCGGTTTGAAGTGCCTGCCGTTTTCACTGTAAAACCGGCCTGGAGTTTGAACCTCCCCATATATATGTATGGAGTGGAGTTTGCAAGTGAAAAGAAACTTTGTGTTCCCTTCAAGCTAGGTGAAGGACGGCTTTCACACACACTTATCTCTCAGAACTGAGCATGTGGAGAGACGTTCGTTCATCCAGCACAAAGGGAACGGGTTGCAGGAGAAACACTTACTCTGGTTTCTCAGTCTGTTTCCTAGTGCCGGTTTGAATTGCCTGCCGTTTTCACTATAAAACCGGGTTGGAGCTTGAACCTCCCCATATATATGTATGGAGTGGAGTTTGCAAGTGAAAAGAAACTTTGTGTTCCCTTCAAGCTAGGTGAAGGACGGCTTTCACACACACTTATCTCTCAGAACTGAGCATGTGGAGAGACGTTTGTTCATCCAGCACAAAGGGAACGGGTTGCAGGAGAAACACTTACTCTGGTTTCTCAGTCTGTTTCCTAGTGCCGGTTTGAAGTGCCTGCCGTTTTCACTGTAAAACCGGCCTGGAGCTTGAACCTCCCGATAGATATGTATGGAGTGGAGTTTGCAACTGAAAAGAAACTTTGTGTTCCCTTCAAGCTAGGTGAAGGACGGCTTTCACACACACTTATCTCTCAGAACTGAGCATGTGGAGAGACGTTCGTTCATCCAGCACAAAGGGAACGGGTTGCAGGAGAAACACTTACTCTGGTTTCTCAGTCTGTTTCCTAGTGCCGGTTTGAAGTGCCTGCCGTTTTCACTGTAAAACCGGGTTGGAGCTTGAACCTCCCCATATATATGTATGGATTGGAGTTTGCAACTGAAAAGAAACTTTGTGTTCCCTTCAAGCTAGGTGAAGGACGGCTTTCACACACACTTATCTCTCAGAACTGAGCATGTGGAGAGACGTTCGTTCATCCAGCACAAAGGGAACGGGTTGCAGGAGAAACACTTACTCTGGTTTCTGAGTCTGTTTCCTAGTGCCGGTTTGAAGTGCCTGCCGTTTTCACTGTAAACCGGGTTGGAGCTTGAACCTCCCCATATATATGTATGGAGTGGAGTTTGCAACTGAAAACAAACTTTATGTTCCCTTCAAGCTAGGTGAAGGACGGCTTTCACACACACTTATCTCTCAGAACTGAGCATGTGGAGAGACGTTCGTTCATCCAGCACAAAGGGAACGGGTTGCAGGAGAAACACTTACTCTGGTTTCTCAGTCTGTTTCCTAGTGCCGGTTTGAAGTGCCTGCCGTTTTCACTGTAAAACCGGCCTGGAGCTTGAACCTCCCCATATATATGTATGGAGTGGAGTTTGCAAGTGAAAAGAAACTTTGTGTTCCCTTCAAGCTAGGTGAAGGACGGCTTTCACACACACTTATCTCTCAGAACTGAGCATGTGGAGAGACGTTCGTTCATCCAGCACAAAGGGAACGGGTTGCAGGAGAAACACTTACTCTGGTTTCTCAGAATGTTTCCTAGTGCCGGTTTGAAGTGCCTGCCGTTTTCACTGTAAAACCGGCCTGGAGCTTGAACCTCCCCATATATATGTATGGAGTGGAGTTTGCAACTGAAAACAAACTTTGTGTTCCCTTCAAGCTAGGTGAAGGACGGCTTTCACACACAGTTATCTCTCAGAACTGAGCATGTGGAGAGACGTTCATTCATCCAGCACAAAGGGAACGGGTTGCAGGAGAAACACTTACTCTGGTTTCTCAGTCTGTTTCCTAGTGCCGGTTTGAAGTGCCTGCTGTTTCACTGTAAAACCGGGTTGGAGCTTGAACCTCCCCATATATATGTATGGAGTGGAGTTTGCAAGTGAAAAGAAACTTTGTGTTCCCTTCAAGCTAGGTGAAGTACGGCTTTCACACACACTTATCTCTCAGAACTGAGCATGTGGAGAGACGTTCGTTCATCCAGCACAAAGGGAACGGGTTGCAGGAGAAACACTTACTCTGGTTTCTCAGTCTGTTTCCTAGTGCCGGTTTGAATTGCCTGCCGTTTTCACTGTAAAACCGGCCTGGAGTTTGAACCTCCCCATATATATGTATGGAGTGGAGTTTGCAACTGAAAACAAACTTTATGTTCCCTTCAAGCTAGGTGAAGGACGGCTTTCACACACACTTATCTCTCAGAACTGAGCATGTGGAGAGACGTTCGTTCATCCAGCACAAAGGGAACGGGTTGCAGGAGAAACACTTACTCTGGTTTCTCAGTCTGTTTCCTAGTGCCGGTTTGAAGTGCCTGCCGTTTTCACTGTAAAACCGGCCTGGAGCTTGAACCTCCCCATATATATGTATGGAGTGGAGTTTGCAAGTGAAAAGAAACTTTGTGTTCCCTTCAAGCTAGGTGAAGGACGGCTTTCACACACACTTATCTCTCAGAACTGAGCATGTGGAGAGACGTTCGTTCATCCAGCACAAAGGGAACGGGTTGCAGGAGAAACACTTACTCTGGTTTCTCAGTCTGTTTCCTAGTGCCGGTTTGAAGTGCCTGCCGTTTTCACTGTAAAACCGGCCTGGAGTTTGAACCTCCCCATATATATGTATGGAGTGGAGTTTGCAAGTGAAAAGAAACTTTGTGTTCCCTTCAAGCTAGGTGAAGGACGGCTTTCACACACACTTATCTCTCAGAACTGAGCATGTGGAGAGACGTTCGTTCATCCAGCACAAAGGGAACGGGTTGCAGGAGAAACACTTACTCTGGTTTCTCAGTCTGTTTCCTAGTGCCGGTTTGAATTGCCTGCCGTTTTCACTATAAAACCGGGTTGGAGCTTGAACCTCCCCATATATATGTATGGAGTGGAGTTTGCAAGTGAAAAGAAACTTTGTGTTCCCTTCAAGCTAGGTGAAGGACGGCTTTCACACACACTTATCTCTCAGAACTGAGCATGTGGAGAGACGTTTGTTCATCCAGCACAAAGGGAACGGGTTGCAGGAGAAACACTTACTCTGGTTTCTCAGTCTGTTTCCTAGTGCCGGTTTGAAGTGCCTGCCGTTTTCACTGTAAAACCGGCCTGGAGCTTGAACCTCCCGATAGATATGTATGGAGTGGAGTTTGCAACTGAAAAGAAACTTTGTGTTCCCTTCAAGCTAGGTGAAGGACGGCTTTCACACACACTTATCTCTCAGAACTGAGCATGTGGAGAGACGTTCGTTCATCCAGCACAAAGGGAACGGGTTGCAGGAGAAACACTTACTCTGGTTTCTCAGTCTGTTTCCTAGTGCCGGTTTGAAGTGCCTGCCGTTTTCACTGTAAAACCGGGTTGGAGCTTGAACCTCCCCATATATATGTATGGATTGGAGTTTGCAACTGAAAAGAAACTTTGTGTTCCCTTCAAGCTAGGTGAAGGACGGCTTTCACACACACTTATCTCTCAGAACTGAGCATGTGGAGAGACGTTCGTTCATCCAGCACAAAGGGAACGGGTTGCAGGAGAAACACTTACTCTGGTTTCTGAGTCTGTTTCCTAGTGCCGGTTTGAAGTGCCTGCCGTTTTCACTGTAAACCGGGTTGGAGCTTGAACCTCCCCATATATATGTATGGAGTGGAGTTTGCAACTGAAAACAAACTTTATGTTCCCTTCAAGCTAGGTGAAGGACGGCTTTCACACACACTTATCTCTCAGAACTGAGCATGTGGAGAGACGTTCGTTCATCCAGCACAAAGGGAACGGGTTGCAGGAGAAACACTTACTCTGGTTTCTCAGTCTGTTTCCTAGTGCCGGTTTGAAGTGCCTGCCGTTTTCACTGTAAAACCGGCCTGGAGTTTGAACCTCCCCATATATATGTATGGAGTGGAGTTTGCAAGTGAAAAGAAACTTTGTGTTCCCTTCAAGCTAGGTGAAGGACGGCTTTCACACACACTTATCTCTCAGAACTGAGCATGTGGAGAGACGTTCGTTCATCCAGCACAAAGGGAACGGGTTGCAGGAGAAACACTTACTCTGGTTTCTCAGTCTGTTTCCTAGTGCCGGTTTGAATTGCCTGCCGTTTTCACTATAAAACCGGGTTGGAGCTTGAACCTCCCCATATATATGTATGGAGTGGAGTTTGCAAGTGAAAAGAAACTTTGTGTTCCCTTCAAGCTAGGTGAAGGACGGCTTTCACACACACTTATCTCTCAGAACTGAGCATGTGGAGAGATGTTTGTTCATCCAGCACAAAGGGAACGGGTTGCAGGAGAAACACTTACTCTGGTTTCTCAGTCTGTTTCCTAGTGCCGGTTTGAAGTGACTGCCGTTTTCACTGTAAAACCGGCCTGGAGCTTGAACATCCCGATAGATATGAATGGAGTGGAGTTTGCAACTGAAAAGAAACTTTGTGTTCCCTTCAAGCTAGGTGAAGGACGGCTTTCACACACACTTATCTCTCAGAACTGAGCATGTGGAGAGACGTTCGTTCATCCAGCACAAAGGGAACGGGTTGCAGGAGAAACACTTACTCTGGTTTCTGAGTCTGTTTCCTAGTGCCGGTTTGAAGTGCCTGCCGTTTTCACTGTAAAACCGGGTTGGAGCTTGAACCTCCCCATATCTATGTATGGAGTGGAGTTTGCAACTGAAAAGAAACTTTGTGTTCCCTTCAAGCTATTTGAAGGTCGGCTTTCACACACACTTATCTCTCAGAACTGAGCATGTGGAGAGACGTTCGTTCATCCAGCACATAGGGAACGGGTTGCAGGAGAAACACTTACTCTGGTTTCTCAGTCTGTTTCCTAGTGCCGGTTTGAAGTGCCTGCCGTTTTCACTGTAAAACCGGGTTGGAGCTTGAACCTCCCCATATATATGTATGGAGTGGAGTTTGCAAGTGAAAAGAAACTTTGTGTTCCCTTCAAGCTAGGTGAAGTACGGCTTTCACACACACTTATCTCTCAGAACTGAGCATGTGGAGAGACGTTCGTTCATCCAGCACAAAGGGAACGGGTTGCAGGAGAAACACTTACTCTGGTTTCTCAGTCTGTTTCCTAGTGCCGGTTTGAAGTGCCTGCCGTTATCACTGTAAAACCGTCCTGGAGTTTGAACCTCCCCATATATATGTATGGAGTGGAGTTTGCAACTGAAAAGAAACTTTGTGTTCCCTTCAAGCTAGGTGAAGGACGGCTTTCACACACACTTATCTCTCAGAACTGAGCATGTGGAGAGACGTTCGTTCATCCAGCACAAAGGGAACGGGTTGCAGGAGAAACACTTACTCTGGTTTCTCAGTCTGTTTCCTAGTGCCGGTTTGAAGTGCCTGCCGTTTTCACTGTAAAACCGGCCTGGAGCTTGAACCTCCCCATAGATATGTATGGAGTGGAGTTTCCAACTGAAAAGAAACTTTGTGTTCCCTTCAAGCTAGTTGAAGGACGGCTTTCACACACACTTATCTCTCAGAACTGAGCATGTGGAGAGACGTTCGTTCATCCATCACAAAGGGAACGGGTTGCAGGAGAATCACTTACTCTGGTTTCTCAGTCTGTTTCCTAGTGCCGGTTTGAATTGCCTGCCGTTTTCACTGTAAAACCGGGTTGGAGCTTGAACCTCCCCATATATATGTATGGAGTAGTGTTTGCAAGTGAAAAGAAACTTTGTGTTCCCTTCAAGCTAGGTGAAGGACGGCTTTCACACACACTTATCTCTCAGAACTGAGCATGTGGAGAGACGTTTGTTCATCCAGCACAAAGGGAACGGGTTGCAGGAGAAACACTTACTCTGGTTTCTCAGTCTGTTTCCTAGTGCCGGTTTGAAGTGCCTGCCGTTTTCACTGTAAAACCGGGTTGGAGCTTGAACCTCCCCATATATATGTATGGAGTGGATTTTGCAAGTGAAAAGAAACTTTGTGTTCCCTTCAAGCTAGGTGAAGGACGGCTTTCACACACACTTATCTCTCAGAACTGAGCATGTGGAGAGACGTTCGTTCATCCAGCACAAAGGGAACGGGTTGCAGGAGAAACACTTACTCTGGTTTCTCAGACTGTTTCCTAGTGCCGGTTTGAAGTGCCTGCCGTTTTCACTGTAAAACCGGCCTGGAGCTAGAACCTCCCCATATATATGTATGGAGTGGAGTTTGCAACTGAAAAGAAACTTTGTGTTCCCTTCAAGCTAGGTGAAGGACGGCTTTCACACACACTTATCTCTCAGAACTGAGCATGTGGAGAGACGTTCGTTCATCCAGCACAAAGGGAACGGGTTGCAGGAGAATCACTTACTCTGGTTTCTCAGTCTGTTTCCTAGTGCCGGTTTGAAGTGCCTGCCGTTTTCACTGTAAAACCGGGTTGGAGCTTTAACCTACCCATATATATGTATGGAGTGGAGTTTGCAACTGAAAACAAACTTTGTGTTCCCTTCAAGCTAGGTGAAGGACGGCTTTCACACACACTTATCTCTCAGAACTGAGCATGTGGAGAGACGTTCGTTCATCCAGCACAAAGGGAACGGGTTGCAGGAGAAACACTTACTCTGGTTTCTCAGTCTGTTTCCTAGTGCCGGTTTGAAGTGCCTGCCGTTTTCACTGTAAAACCGGCCTGGAGCTTGAACCTCCCCATATATATGTATAGAGTGGAGTTTGCAAGTGAAAAGAAACTTTGTGTTCCCTTCAAGCTAAGTGAAGGACGGCTTTCACACACACTTATCTCTCAGAACTGAGCATGTGGAGAGACGTTCGTTCATCCAGCACAAAGGGAACGGGTTGCAGGAGAAACACTTACTCTGGTTTCTCAGTCTGTTTCCTAGTGCCGGTTTGAATTGCCTGCCGTTTTCACTGTAAAACCGGGTTGGAGCTTGAACCTCCCCATATATATGTATGGAGTGGAGTTTGCAAGTGAAAAGAAACTTTGTGTTCCCTTCAAGCTAGGTGAAGGACGGCTTTCACACACACTTATCTCTCAGAACTGAGCATGTGGAGAGACGTTCGTTCATCCAGCACAAAGGGAACGGGTTGCAGGAGAAACACTTACTCTGGTTTCTCAGACTGTTTCCTAGTGCCGGTTTGAAGTGCCTGCCGTTTTCACTGTAAAACCGAACTGTAGCTTGAACCTCCCGATAGATATGTATGGAGTGGAGTTTGCAACTGAAAAGAAACTTTGTGTTCCCTTCAAGCTAGGTGAAGGACGGCTTTCACACACACTTATCTCTCAGAACTGAGCATGTGGAGAGACGTTCGTTCATCCAGCACAAAGGGAACGGGTTGCAGGAGAAACACTTACTCTGGTTTCTCAGTCTGTTTCCTTGTGCCGGTTTGAATTGCCTGCCGTTTTCACTGTAAAACCGGGTTGGAGCTTGAACCTCCCCATATATATGTATGGAAAGGAGTTTGCAAGTGAAAAGAAACTTTGTGTTCCCTTCAAGCTAGGTGAAGGACGGCTTTCACACACACTTATCTCTCAGAACTGAGCATGTGGAGAGACGTTCGTTCATCCAGCACATAGGGAACGGGTTGCAGGAGAAACACTTACTCTGGTTTCTCAGTCTGTTTCCTAGTGCCGGTTTGAAGTGCCTGCCGTTTTCACTGTAAAACCGGGTTGGAGCTTGAACCTCCCCATATATATGTATGGATTGGAGTTTGCAACTGAAAAGAAACTTTGTGTTCCCTTCAAGCTAGGTGAAGTACGGCTTTCACACACACTTATCTCTCAGAACTGAGCATGTGGAGAGACGTTCGTTCATCCAGCACAAAGGGAACGGGTTGCAGGAGAAACACTTACTCTGGTTTCTGAGTCTGTTTCCTAGTGCCGGTTTGAAGTGCCTGCCGTTTTCACTGTAAACCGGGTTGGAGCTTGAACCTCCCCATATATATGTATGGAGTGGAGTTTGCAAGTGAAAAGAAACTTTGTGTTCCCTTCAAGCTAGGTGAAGGACGGCTTTCACACACACTTATCTCTCAGAACTGAGCATGTGGAGAGACGTTCGTTCATCCAGCACAAAGGGAACGGGTTGCAGGGGAAACACTTACTCTGGTTTCTCAGTCTGTTTCCTAGTGCCGGTTTGAAGTGCCTGCTGTTTTCACTGTAAAACCGGCCTGGAGTTTGAACCTCCCCATATATATGTATGGGGTGGAGTTTGCAACTGAAAACAAACTTTATGTTCCCTTCAAGCTAGGTGAAGGACGGCTTTCACACACACTTATCTCTCAGAACTGAGCATGTGGAGAGACGTTCGTTCATCCAGCACAAAGGGAACGGGTTGCAGGAGAAACACTTACTCTGGTTTCTCAGTCTGTTTCCTAGTGCCGGTTTGAATTGCCTGCCGTTTTCACTGTAAAACCGGGTTGGAGCTTGAACCTCCCCATATATATGTATGGAGTGGAGTTTGCTACTGAAAAGAAACTTTGTGTTCCCTTCAAGCTAGGTGAAGGACGGCTTTCACACACACTTGTCTCTCAGAACTGAGCATGTGGAGAGACGTTCGTTCATCCAGCACAAAGGGAACGGGTTGCAGGAGAAACACTTACTCTGGTTTCTCAGACTGTTTCCTAGTGCCGGTTTGAAGTGCCTGCCGTTTTCACTGTAAAACCGGCCTGGAGCTTGAACCTCCCCATATATATGTATGGAGTGGAGTTTGCAACTGAAAAGAAACTTTGTGTTCCCTTCAAGCTAGGTGAAGGACGGCTTTCACACACACTTATCTCTCAGAACTGAGCATGTGGAGAGACGTTCGTTCATCCAGCACAAAGGGAACGGGTTGCAGGAGAATCACTTACTCTGGTTTCTCAGTCTGTTTCCTAGTGCCGGTTTGAAGTGCCTGCCGTTTTCACTGTAAAACCGGGTTGGAGCTTTAACCTACCCATATATATGTATGGAAAGTAGTTTACATCTGAAAAGAAACTTTGTGTTCCCTTCAAGCTAGGTGAAGGACGGCTTTCACACACACTTATCTCTCAGAACTGAGCATGTGGAGAGACGTTCGTTCATCCAGCACAAAGGGAACGGGTTGCAGGAGAAACACTTACTCTGGTTTCTCAGTCTGTTTCCTAGTGCCGGTTTGAAGTGCCTGCCGTTTTCACTGTAAAACCGGCCTGGAGTTTGAACCTCCCCATATATATGTATGGAGTTGAGTTTGCAAGTGAAAAGAAACTTTGTGTTCCCTTCAAGCTAGGTGAAGGACGGCTTTCACACACACTTATCTCTCAGAACTGAGCATGTGGAGAGACGTTCGTTCATCCAGCACAAAGGGAACGGGTTGCAGGAGAAACACTTACTCTGGTTTCTCAGTCTGTTTCCTAGTGCCGGTTTGAATTGCCTGCCGTTTTCACTATAAAACCGGGTTGGAGCTTGAACCTCCCCATATATATCTATGGAGTGGAGTTTGCAAGTGAAAAGAAACTTTGTGTTCCCTTCAAGCTAGGTGAAGGACGGCTTTCACACACACTTATCTCTCAGAACTGAGCATGTGGAGAGACGTTTGTTCATCCAGCACAAAGGGAACGGGTTGCAGGAGAAACACTTACTCTGGTTTCTCAGTCTGTTTCCTAGTGCCGGTTTGAAGTGCCTGCCGTTTTCACTGTAAAACCGGCCTGGAGCTTGAACCTCCCCATAGATATGTATGGAGTGGAGTTTCCAACTGAAAAGAAACTTTGTGTTCCCTTCAAGCTAGGTGAAGGACGGCTTTCACACACACTTATCTCTCAGAACTGAGCATGTGGAGAGACGTTCGTTCATCCATCACAAAGGGAACGGGTTGCAGGAGAATCACTTACTCTGGTTTCTCAGTCTGTTTCCTAGTGCCGGTTTGAATTGCCTGCCGTTTTCACTGTAAAACCGGGTTGGAGCTTGAACCTCCCCACATATATGTATGGAGTAGTGTTTGCAAGTGAAAAGAAACTTTGTGTTCCCTTCAAGCTAGGTGAAGGACGGCTTTCACACACACTTATCTCTCAGAACTGAGCATGTGGAGAGACGTTTGTTCATCCAGCACAAAGGGAACGGGTTGCAGGAGAAACACTTACTCTGGTTTCTCAGTCTGTTTCCTAGTGCCGGTTTGAAGTGCCTGCCGTTTTCACTGTAAAACCGGGTTGGAGCTTGAACCTCCCCATATATATGTATGGAGTGGATTTTGCAAGTGAAAAGAAACTTTGTGTTCCCTTCAAGCTAGGTGAAGGACGGCTTTCACACACACTTATCTCTCAGAACTGAGCATGTGGAGAGACGTTCGTTCATCCAGCACAAAGGGAACGGGTTGCAGGAGAAACACTTACTCTGGTTTCTCAGACTGTTTCCTAGTGCCGGTTTGAAGTGCCTGCCGTTTTCACTGTAAAACCGGCCTGGAGCTTGAACCTCCCCATATATATGTATGGAGTGGAGTTTGCAAGTGAAAAGAAACTTTGTGTTCCCTTCAAGCTAGGTGAAGGACGGCTTTCACACACACTTATCTCTCAGAACTGAGCATGTGGAGAGACGTTCGTTCATCCAGCACAAAGGGAACGGGATGCAGGAGAATCACTTACTCTGGTTTCTCAGTCTGTTTCCTAGTGCCGGTTTGAAGTCCCTGCCGTTTTCACTGTAAAACCGGGTTGGAGCTTTAACCTACCCATATATATGTATGGAAAGTAGTTTACATCTGAAAAGAAACTTTGTGTTCCCTTCAAGCTAGGTGAAGGACGGCTTTCACACACACTTATCTCTCAGAACTGAGCATGTGGAGAGACGTTCGTTCATCCAGCACAAAGGGAACGGGTTGCAGGAGAAACACTTACTCTGGTTTCTCAGTCTGTTTCCTAGTGCCGGTTTGAAGTGCCTGCCGTTTTCACTGTAAAACCGGCCTGGAGTTTGAACCTCCCCATATATATGTATGGAGTGGAGTTTGCAACTGAAAAGAAACTTTGTGTTCCCTTCAAGCTAGGTGAAGGACGGCATTCACACACACTTATCTCTCAGAACTGAGCATGTGGAGAGACGTTCGTTCATCCAGCCCAAAGGGAACGGGTTGCAGGAGAAACACTTACTCTGGTTTCTGAGTCTGTTTCCTAGTGCCGGTTTGAAGTGCCTGCCGTTTTCACTGTAAAACCGGGTTGGAGCTTGAACCTCCCCATATATATGTATGGAGTGGAGTTTGCAAGTGAAAAGAAACTTTGTGTTCCCTTCAAGCTAGGTGAAGGACGGCTTTCACACACACTTATCTCTCAGAACTGAGCATGTGGAGAGACGTTTGTTCATCCAGCACAAAGGGAACGGGTTGCAGGAGAAACACTTACTCTGGTTTCTCAGTCTGTTTCCTAGTGCCGGTTTGAAGTGCCTGCCGTTTTCACTGTAAAACCGGCCTGGAGCTTGAACCTCCCGATAGATATTTATGGAGTGGAGTTTGCAACTGAAAAGAAACTTTGTGTTCCCTTCAAGCTAGGTGAAGGACGGCTTTCACACACACTTATCTCTCAGAACTGAGCATGTGGAGAGACGTTCGTTCATCCAGCACAAAGGGAACGGGTTGCAGGAGAAACACTTACTCTGGTTTCTGAGTCTGTTTCCTAGTGCCGGTTTGAAGTGCCTGCCGTTTTCACTGTAAAACCGGGTTGGAGCTTGAACCTCCCCATATATATGTATGGAGTGGAGTTTGCAACTGAAAAAGAAACTTTGTGTTCCCTTCAAGCTAGGTGAAGGACGGCTTTCACACACACTTATCTCTCAGAACTGAGCATGTGGAGAGACGTTCGTTCATCCAGCACATAGGGAACGGGTTGCAGGAGAAACACTTACTCTGGTTTCTCAGTCTCTTTCCTAGTGCCGGTTTGAAGTGCCTGCCGTTTTCACTGTAAAACCGGGTTGGAGCTTGAACCTCCCCATATATATGTATGGAGTGGAGTTTGCAAGTGAAAAGAAACTTTGTGTTCCCTTCAAGCTAGGTGAAGTACGGCTTTCACACACACTTATCTCTCAGAACTGAGCATGTGGAGAGACGTTCGTTCATCCAGCACAAAGGGAACGGGTTGCAGGAGAAACACTTACTCTGGTTTCTCAGTCTGTTTCCTAGTGCCGGTTTGAAGTGCCTGCCGTTATCACTGTAAAACCGTCCTGGAGTTTGAACCTCCCCATATATATGTATGGAGTGGAGTTTGCAACTGAAAAGAAACTTTGTGTTCCCTTCAAGCTAGGTGAAGGACGGCTTTCACACACACTTATCTCTCAGAACTGAGCATGTGGAGAGACGTTCGTTCATCCATCACAAAGGGAACGGGTTGCAGGAGAAACACTTACTCTGGTTTCTCAGTCTGTTTCCTAGTGCCGGTTTGAAGTGCCTGCCGTTTTCACTGTAAAACCGGGTTGGAGCTTGAACCTCCCCATATATATGTATGGAGTGGATTTTGCAAGTGAAAAGAAACTTTGTGTTCCCTTCAAGCTAGGTGAAGGACGGCTTTCACACACACTTATCTCTCAGAACTGAGCATGTGGAGAGACGTTCGTTCATCCAGCACAAAGGGAACGGGTTGCAGGAGAAACACTTACTCTGGTTTCTCAGACTGTTTCCTAGTGCCGGTTTGAAGTGCCTGCCGTTTTCACTGTAAAACCGGCCTGGAGCTTGAACCTCCCCATATATATGTATGGAGTGGAGTTTGCAACTGAAAAGAAACTTTGTGTTCCCTTCAAGCTAGGTGAAGGACGCCTTTCACACACACTTATCTCTCAGAACTGAGCATGTGGAGAGACGTTCGTTCATCCAGCACAAAGGGAACGGGTTGCAGGAGAAACACTTACTCTGGTTTCTCAGTCTGTTTCCTAGTGCCGGTTTGAAGTGCCTGCCGTTTTCACTGTAAAACCGGCCTGGAGCTTGAACCCCCCCATAGATATGTATGGAGTGGAATTTCCAACTGAAAGAAACTTTGTGTTCCCTTCAAGCTAGGTGAAGGACGGCTTTCACACACACTTATCTCTCAGAACTGAGCATGTGGAGAGACGTTCGTTCATCCATCACAAAGGGAACGGGTTGCAGGAGAATCACTTACTCTGGTTTCTCAGTCTGTTTCCTAGTGCCGGTTTGAATTGCCTGCCGTTTTCACTGTAAAACCGGGTTGGAGCTTGAACCTCCCCACATATATGTATGGAGTAGTGTTTGCAAGTGAAAAGAAACTTTGTGTTCCCTTCAAGCTAGGTGAAGGACGGCTTTCACACACACTTATCTCTCAGAACTGAGCATGTGGAGAGACGTTTGTTCATCCAGCACAAAGGGAACGGGTTGCAGGAGAAACACTTACTCTGGTTTCTCAGTCTGTTTCCTAGTGCCGGTTTGAAGTGCCTGCCGTTTTCACTGTAAAACCGGGTTGGAGCTTGAACCTCCCCATATATATGTATGGAGTGGATTTTGCAAGTGAAAAGAAACTTTGTGTTCCCTTCAAGCTAGGTGAAGGACGGCTTTCACACACACTTATCTCTCAGAACTGAGCATGTGGAGAGACGTTCGTTCATCCAGCACAAAGGGAACGGGTTGCAGGAGAAACACTTACTCTGGTTTCTCAGACTGTTTCCTAGTGCCGGTTTGAAGTGCCTGCCGTTTTCACTGTAAAACCGGCCTGGAGCTTGAACCTCCCCATATATATGTATGGAGTGGAGTTTGCAACTGAAAAGAAACTTTGTGTTCCCTTCAAGCTAGGTGAAGGACGGCTTTCACACACACTTATCTCTCAGAACTGAGCATGTGGAGAGACGTTCGTTCATCCAGCACAAAGGGAACGGGTTGCAGGAGAATCACTTACTCTGGTTTCTCAGTCTGTTTCCTAGTGCCGGTTTGAAGTCCCTGCCGTTTTCACTGTAAAACCGGGTTGGAGCTTTAACCTACCCATATATATGTATGGAAAGTAGTTTACATCTGAAAAGAAACTTTGTGTTCCCTTCAAGCTAGGTGAAGGACGGCTTTCACACACACTTATCTCTCAGAACTGAGCATGTGGAGAGACGTTCGTTCATCCAGCACATAGGGAACGGGTTGCAGGAGAAACACTTACTCTGGTTTCTCAGTCTGTTTCCTAATGCCGGTTTGAAGTGCCTGCCGTTTTCACAGTAAAACCGGGTTGGAGCTTTAACCTACCCATATATATGTATGGAAAGTAGTTTACAACTGAAAAGAAACGTTGTGTTCCCTTCAAGCTAGGTGAAGGACGGCTTTCACACACACTTATCTCTCAGAACTGAGCATGTGGAGAGACGTTCGTTCATCCAGCACAAAGGGAACGGGTTGCAGGAGAAACACTTACTCTGGTTTCTCAGTCTGTTTCCTAGTGCCGGTTTGAAGTGCCTGCCGTTTTCACTGTAAACCGGGTTGGAGCTTGAACCTCCCCATATATATGTATGGAGTGGAGTTTGCAAGTGAAAAGAAACTTTGTGTTCCCTTCAAGCTAGGTGAAGGACGGCTTTCACACACACTTATCTCTCAGAACTGAGCATGTGGAGAGACGTTCGTTCATCCAGCACATAGGGAACGGGTTGCAGGAGAAACACTTACTCTGGTTTCTCAGTCTGTTTCCTAGTGCCGGTTTGAAGTGCCTGCCGTTTTCACTGTAAAACCGGGTTGGAGCTTGAACCTCCCCATATATATGTATGGAGTGGATTTTGCAAGTGAAAAGAAACTTTGTGTTCCCTTCAAGCTAGGTGA
The DNA here is from genome assembly GCF_048564905.1 of Vicugna pacos. Classification (NCBI taxonomy): domain Eukaryota; kingdom Metazoa; phylum Chordata; class Mammalia; order Artiodactyla; family Camelidae; genus Vicugna; species Vicugna pacos. The sequence goes on from NW_027328742.1 coordinate 5,634,883, forward strand.
AGGACGGCTTTCACACACACTTATCTCTCAGAACTGAGCATGTGGAGAGACGTTCGTTCATCCAGCACAAAGGGAACGGGTTGCAGGAGAAACACTTACTCTGGTTTCTCAGACTGTTTCCTAGTGCCGGTTTGAAGTGCCTGCCGTTTTCACTGTAAAACCGGCCTGGAGCTTGAACCTCCCCATAGATATGTATGGAGTGGAGTTTGCAACTGAAAAGAAACTTTGTGTTCCCTTCAAGCTAGGTGAAGGACGCCTTTCACACACACTTATCTCTCAGAACTGAGCATGTGGAGAGACGTTCGTTCATCCAGCACAAAGGGAACGGGTTGCAGGAGAAACACTTACTCTGGTTTCTCAGTCTGTTTCCTAGTGCCGGTTTGAAGTGCCTGCCGTTTTCACTGTAAAACCGGCCTGGATCTTGAACCCCCCCATAGATATGTATGGAGTGGAATTTCCAACTGAAAAGAAACTTTGTGTTCCCTTCAAGCTAGGTGAAGGACGGCTTTCACACACACTTATCTCTCAGAACTGAGCATGTGGAGAGACGTTCGTTCATCCATCACAAAGGGAACGGGTTGCAGGAGAATCACTTACTCTGGTTTCTCAGTCTGTTTCCTAGTGCCGGTTTGAATTGCCTGCCGTTTTCACTGTAAAACCGGGTTGGAGCTTGAACCTCCCCACATATATGTATGGAGTAGTGTTTGCAAGTGAAAAGAAACTTTGTGTTCCCTTCAAGCTAGGTGAAGGACGGCTTTCACACACACTTATCTCTCAGAACTGAGCATGTGGAGAGACGTTTGTTCATCCAGCACAAAGGGAACGGGTTGCAGGAGAAACACTTACTCTGGTTTCTCAGTCTGTTTCCTAGTGCCGGTTTGAAGTGCCTGCCGTTTTCACTGTAAAACCGGGTTGGAGCTTGAACCTCCCCATATATATGTATGGAGTGGATTTTGCAAGTGAAAAGAAACTTTGTGTTCCCTTCAAGCTAGGTGAAGGACGGCTTTCACACACACTTATCTCTCAGAACTGAGCATGTGGAGAGACGTTCGTTCATCCAGCACAAAGGGAACGGGTTGCAGGAGAAACACTTACTCTGGTTTCTCAGACTGTTTCCTAGTGCCGGTTTGAAGTGCCTGCCGTTTTCACTGTAAAACCGGCCTGGAGCTTGAACCTCCCCATATATATGTATGGAGTGGAGTTTGCAACTGAAAAGAAACTTTGTGTTCCCTTCAAGCTAGGTGAAGGACGGCTTTCACACACACTTATCTCTCAGAACTGAGCATGTGGAGAGACGTTCGTTCATCCAGCACAAAGGGAACGGGTTGCAGGAGAATCACTTACTCTGGTTTCTCAGTCTGTTTCCTAGTGCCGGTTTGAAGTCCCTGCCGTTTTCACTGTAAAACCGGGTTGGAGCTTTAACCTACCCATATATATGTATGGAAAGTAGTTTACATCTGAAAAGAAACTTTGTGTTCCCTTCAAGCTAGGTGAAGGACGGCTTTCACACACACTTATCTCTCAGAACTGAGCATGTGGAGAGACGTTCGTTCATCCAGCACATAGGGAACGGGTTGCAGGAGAAACACTTACTCTGGTTTCTCAGTCTGTTTCCTAATGCCGGTTTGAAGTGCCTGCCGTTTTCACAGTAAAACCGGGTTGGAGCTTTAACCTACCCATATATATGTATGGAAAGTAGTTTACAACTGAAAAGAAACGTTGTGTTCCCTTCAAGCTAGGTGAAGGACGGCTTTCACACACACTTATCTCTCAGAACTGAGCATGTGGAGAGACGTTCGTTCATCCAGCACAAAGGGAACGGGTTGCAGGAGAAACACTTACTCTGGTTTCTCAGTCTGTTTCCTAGTGCCGGTTTGAAGTGCCTGCCGTTTTCACTGTAAACCGGGTTGGAGCTTGAACCTCCCCATATATATGTATGGAGTGGAGTTTGCAAGTGAAAAGAAACTTTGTGTTCCCTTCAAGCTAGGTGAAGGACGGCTTTCACACACACTTATCTCTCAGAACTGAGCATGTGGAGAGACGTTCGTTCATCCAGCACATAGGGAACGGGTTGCAGGAGAAACACTTACTCTGGTTTCTCAGTCTGTTTCCTAGTGCCGGTTTGAAGTGCCTGCCGTTTTCACTGTAAAACCGGGTTGGAGCTTGAACCTCCCCATATATATGTATGGAGTGGAGTTTGCAAGTGAAAAGAAACTTTGTGTTCCCTTCAAGCTAGGTGAAGGACGGCTTTCACACACACTTATCTCTCAGAACTGAGCATGTGGAGAGACGTTCGTTCATCCAGCACAAAGGGAACGGGTTGCAGGAGAAACACTTACTCTGGTTTCTCAGACTGTTTCCTAGTGCCGGTTTGAAGTGCCTGCCGTTTTCACTGTAAAACCGGCCTGGAGCTTGAACCTCCCCATAGATATGTATGGAGTGGAGTTTCCAACTGAAAAGAAACTTTGTGTTCCCTTCAAGCTAGGTGAAGGACGGCTTTCACACACACTTATCTCTCAGAACTGAGCATGTGGAGAGACGTTCGTTCATCCATCACAAAGGGAACGGGTTGCAGGAGAATCACTTACTCTGGTTTCTCAGTCTGTTTCCTAGTGCCGGTTTGAATTGCCTGCCGTTTTCACTGTAAAACCGGGTTGGAGCTTGAACCTCCCCACATATATGTATGGAGTAGTGTTTGCAAGTGAAAAGAAACTTTGTGTTCCCTTCAAGCTAGGTGAAGGACGGCTTTCACACACACTTATCTCTCAGAACTGAGCATGTGGAGAGACGTTTGTTCATCCAGCACAAAGGGAACGGGTTGCAGGAGAAACACTTACTCTGGTTTCTCAGTCTGTTTCCTAGTGCCGGTTTGAAGTGCCTGCCGTTTTCACTGTAAAACCGGGTTGGAGCTTGAACCTCCCCATATATATGTATGGAGTGGATTTTGCAAGTGAAAAGAAACTTTGTGTTCCCTTCAAGCTAGGTGAAGGACGGCTTTCACACACACTTATCTCTCAGAACTGAGCATGTGGAGAGACGTTCGTTCATCCAGCACAAAGGGAACGGGTTGCAGGAGAAACACTTACTCTGGTTTCTCAGACTGTTTCCTAGTGCCGGTTTGAAGTGCCTGCCGTTTTCACTGTAAAACCGGCCTGGAGCTTGAACCTCCCCATATATATGTATGGAGTGGAGTTTGCAACTGAAAAGAAACTTTGTGTTCCCTTCAAGCTAGGTGAAGGACGCCTTTCACACACACTTATCTCTCAGAACTGAGCATGTGGAGAGACGTTCGTTCATCCAGCACAAAGGGAACGGGTTGCAGGAGAAACACTTACTCTGGTTTCTCAGTCTGTTTCCTAGTGCCGGTTTGAAGTGCCTGCCGTTTTCACTGTAAAAGCGGCCTGGAGCTTGAACCCCCCCATAGATATGTATGGAGTGGAGTTTCCAACTGAAAAGAAACTTTGTGTTCCCTTCAAGCTAGGTGAAGGACGGCTTTCACACACACTTATCTCTCAGAACTGAGCATGTGGAGAGACGTTCGTTCATCCATCACAAAGGGAACGGGTTGCAGGAGAATCACTTACTCTGGTTTCTCAGTCTGTTTCCTAGTGCCGGTTTGAATTGCCTGCCGTTTTCACTGTAAAACCGGGTTGGAGCTTGAACCTCCCCACATATATGTATGGAGTAGTGTTTGCAAGTGAAAAGAAACTTTGTGTTCCCTTCAAGCTAGGTGAAGAACGGCTTTCAAACACACTTATCTCTCAGAACTGAGCATGTGGAGAGACGTTTGTTCATCCAGCACAAAGGGAACGGGTTGCAGGAGAAACACTTACTCTGGTTTCTCAGTCTGTTTCCTAGTGCCGGTTTGAAGTGCCTGCCGTTTTCACTGTAAAACCGGGTTGGAGCTTGAACCTCCCCATATATATGTATGGAGTGGATTTTGCAAGTGAAAAGAAACTTTGTGTTCCCTTCAAGCTAGGTGAAGGACGGCTTTCACACACACTTATCTCTCAGAACTGAGCATGTGGAGAGACGTTCGTTCATCCAGCACAAAGGGAACGGGTTGCAGGAGAAACACTTACTCTGGTTTCTCAGACTGTTTCCTAGTGCCGGTTTGAAGTGCCTGCCGTTTTCACTGTAAAACCGGCCTGGAGCTTGAACCTCCCCATATATATGTATGGAGTGGAGTTTGCAACTGAAAAGAAACTTTGTGTTCCCTTCAAGCTAGGTGAAGGACGGCTTTCACACACACTTATCTCTCAGAACTGAGCATGTGGAGAGACGTTCGTTCATCCAGCACAAAGGGAACGGGTTGCAGGAGAATCACTTACTCTGGTTTCTCAGTCTGTTTCCTAGTGCCGGTTTGAAGTCCCTGCCGTTTTCACTGTAAAACCGGGTTGGAGCTTTAACCTACCCATATATATGTATGGAAAGTAGTTTACATCTGAAAAGAAACTTTGTGTTCCCTTCAAGCTAGGTGAAGGACGGCTTTCAAACACACTTATCTCTCAGAACTGAGCATGTGGAGAGACGTTCGTTCATCCAGCACATAGGGAACGGGTTGCAGGAGAAACACTTACTCTGGTTTCTCAGTCTGTTTCCTAATGCCGGTTTGAAGTGCCTGCCGTTTTCACAGTAAAACCGGGTTGGAGCTTTAACCTACCCATATATATGTATGGAAAGTAGTTTACAACTGAAAAGAAACGTTGTGTTCCCTTCAAGCTAGGTGAAGGACGGCTTTCACACACACTTATCTCTCAGAACTGAGCATGTGGAGAGACGTTCGTTCATCCAGCACAAAGGGAACGGGTTGCAGGAGAAACACTTACTCTGGTTTCTCAGTCTGTTTCCTAGTGCCGGTTTGAAGTGCCTGCCGTTTTCACTGTAAACCGGGTTGGAGCTTGAACCTCCCCATATATATGTATGGAGTGGAGTTTGCAAGTGAAAAGAAACTTTGTGTTCCCTTCAAGCTAGGTGAAGGACGGCTTTCACACACACTTATCTCTCAGAACTGAGCATGTGGAGAGACGTTCGTTCATCCAGCACATAGGGAACGGGTTGCAGGAGAAACACTTACTCTGGTTTCTCAGTCTGTTTCCTAGTGCCGGTTTGAAGTGCCTGCCGTTTTCACTGTAAAACCGGGTTGGAGCTTGAACCTCCCCATATATATGTATGGAGTGGAGTTTGCAAGTGAAAAGAAACTTTGTGTTCCCTTCAAGCTAGGTGAAGGACGGCTTTCACACACACTTATCTCTCAGAACTGAGCATGTGGAGAGACGTTCGTTCATCCAGCACAAAGGGAACGGGTTGCAGGAGAAACACTTACTCTGGTTTCTCAGTCTGTTTCCTAGTGCCGGTTTGAAGTGCCTGCCGTTTTCACTGTAAAACCGGCCTGGAGCTTGAACCTCCCCATAGATATGTATGGAGTGGATTTTGCAACTGAAAAGAAACTTTGTGTTCCCTTCAAGCTAGGTGAAGGACGGCTTTCACACACACTTATCTCTCAGAACTGAGCATGTGGAGAGACGTTCGTTCATCCAGCACAAAGGGAATGGGTTGCAGGAGAATCACTTACTCTGGTTTCTCAGTCTGTTTCCTAGTGCCGGTTTGAAGTGCCTGCCGTTTTCACTGTAAAACCGGGTTGGAGCTTTAACCTACCCATATATATGTATGGAAAGTAGTTTACATCTGAAAAGAAACTTTGTGTTCCCTTCAAGCTAGGTGAAGGACGGCTTTCACCCACACTTATCTCTCAGAACTGAGCATGTGGAGAGACGTTCGTTCATCCAGCACAAAGGGAACGGGTTGCAGGAGAAACACTTACTCTGGTTTCTCAGTCTGTTTCCTAGTGCCGGTTTGAAGTGCCTGCCGTTTTCACTGTAAACCGGGTTGGAGCTTGAACCTCCCCATATATATGTATGGAGTGGAGTTTGCAAGTGAAAAGAAACTTTGTGTTCCCTTCAAGCTAGGTGAAGGACGGTTTTCACACACACTTATCTCTCAGAACTGAGCATGTGGAGAGACGTTCGTTCATCCAGCACATAGGGAACGGGTTGCAGGAGAAACACTTACTCTGGTTTCTCAGTCTGTTTCCTAGTGCCGGTTTGAAGTGCCTGCCGTTTTCACTGTAAAACCGGGTTGGAGCTTGAACCTCCCCATATATATGTATGGAGTGGAGTTTGCAAGTGAAAAGAAACTTTGTGTTCCCTTCAAGCTAGGTGAAGGACGGCTTTCACACACACTTATCTCTCAGAACTGAGCATGTGGAGAGACGTTCGTTCATCCAGCACAAAGGGAACGGGTTGCAGGAGAAACACTTACTCTGGTTTCTCAGTCTGTTTCCTAGTGCCGGTTTGAAGTGCCTGCCGTTTTCACTGTAAAACCGGCCTGGAGTTTGAACCTCCCCATATATATGTATGGAGTGGAGTTTGCAACTGAAAAGAAACTTTGTGTTCCCTTCAAGCTAGGTGAAGGACGGCTTTCACACACACTTATCTCTCAGAACTGAGCATGTGGAGAGACGTTCGTTCATCCAGCACAAAGGGAACGGGCTGCAGGAGAAACACTTACTCTGGTTTCTCAGTCTGTTTCCTAGTGCCGGTTTGAAGTGCCTGCCGTTTTCACTGTAAACCGGGTTGGAGCTTGAACCTCCCCATATATATGTATGGAGTGGAGTTTGCAAGTGAAAAGAAACTTTGTGTTCCCTTCAAGCTAGGTGAAGGACGGCTTTCACACACACTTATCTCTCAGAACTGAGCATGTGGAGAGACGTTCGTTCATCCAGCACATAGGGAACGGGTTGCAGGAGAAACACTTACTCTGGTTTCTCAGTCTGTTTCCTAGTGCCGGTTTGAAGTGCCTGCCGTTTTCACTGTAAAACCGGGTTGGAGCTTGAACCTCCCCATATATATGTATGGAGTGGAGTTTGCAAGTGAAAAGAAACTTTGTGTTCCCTTCAAGCTAGGTGAAGTACGGCTTTCACACACACTTATCTCTCAGAACTGAGCATGTGGAGAGACGTTCGTTCATCCAGCACAAAGGGAACGGGTTGCAGGAGAAACACTTACTCTGGTTTCTCAGTCTGTTTCCTAGTGCCGGTTTGAAGTGCCTGCCGTTTTCACTGTAAAACCGGCCTGGAGTTTGAACTTCCCCATATATATGTATGGAGTGGAGTTTGCAACTGAAAACAAACTTTGTGTTCCCTTCAAGCTAGGTGAAGGACGGCTTTCACACACACTTATCTCTCAGAACTGAGCATGTGGAGAGACGTTCGTTCATCCAGCACAAAGGGAACGGGCTGCAGGAGAAACACTTACTCTGGTTTCTCAGTCTGTTTCCTAGTGCCGGTTTGAAGTGCCTGCCGTTTTCACTGTAAAACCGGCCTGGAGCTTGAACCTCCCCATATATATGTATGGAGTGGGGTTTGCAAGTGAAAAGAAACTTTGTGTTCCCTTCAAGCTAGGTGAAGGACGGCTTTCACACACACTTATCTCTCAGAACTGAGCATGTGGAGAGACGTTCGTTCATCCAGCACAAAGGGAACGGGTTGCAGGAGAAACACTTACTCTGGTTTCTCAGACTGTTTCCTAGTGCCGGTTTGAAGTGCCTGCCGTTTTCACTGTAAAACCGGCCTGGAGCTTGAACCTCCCGATAGATATGTATGGAGTGGAGTTTGCAACTGAAAAGAAACTTTGTGTTCCCTTCAAGCTAGGTGAAGGACGGCTTTCACACACACTTATCTCTCAGAACTGAGCATGTGGAGAGACGTTCGTTCATCCAGCACAAAGGGAACGGGTTGCAGGAGAAACACTTACTCTGGTTTCTCAGTCTGTTTCCTTGTGCCGGTTTGAATTGCCTGCCGTTTTCACTGTAAAACCGGGTTGGAGCTTGAACCTCCCCATATATATGTATGGAGTGGAGTTTGCAAGTGAAAAGAAACTTTGTGTTCCCTTCAAGCTAGGTGAAGGACGGCTTTCACACACACTTATCTCTCAGAACTGAGCATGTGGAGAGACGTTCGTTCATCCAGCACATAGGGAACGGGTTGCAGGAGAAACACTTACTCTGGTTTCTCAGTCTGTTTCCTAGTGCCGGTTTGAAGTGCCTGCCGTTTTCACTGTAAAACCGGGTTGGAGCTTGAACCTCCCCATATATATGTATGAAGTGGAGTTTGCAAGTGAAAAGATACTTTGTGTTCCCTTCAAGCTAGGTGAAGTACGGCTTTCACACACACTTATCTCTCAGAACTGAGCATGTGGAGAGACGTTCGTTCATCCAGCACAAAGGAAACGGGTTGCAGGGGAAACACTTACTCTGGTTTCTCAGTCTGTTTCCTAATGCCGGTTTGAAGTGCCTGCCGTTTTCACTGTAAAACCGGCCTGGAGTTTGAACCTCCCCATATATATGTATGGAGTGGAGTTTGCAACTGAAAACAAACTTTGTGTTCCCTTCAAGCTAGGTGAAGGACGGCTTTCACACACACTTATCTCTCAGAACTGAGCATGTGGAGAGACGTTCGTTCATCCAGCACAAAGGGAACGGGTTGCAGGAGAAACACTTACTCTGGTTTCTCAGTCTGTTTCCTAGTGCCGGTTTGAAGTGCCTGCCGTTTTCACTGTAAAACCGGGTTGGAGCTTGAACCTCCCCATATATATGTATGGAGTGGAGTTTGCAAGTGAAAAGAAACTTTGTGTTCCCTTCAAGCTAGGTGAAGGACGGCTTTCACACACACTTATCTCTCAGAACTGAGCATGTGGAGAGACGTTCGTTCATCCAGCACAAAGGGAACGGTTTGCAGGAGAAACACTTACTCTGGTTTCTCAGAATGTTTCTTAGTGCCGGTTTGAAGTGCCTGCCGTTTTCACTGTAAAACCGGGTTGGAGCTTGAACCTCCCCATATATATGTATGGAGTGGAGTTTGCAAGTGAAAAGATACTTTGTGTTCCCTTCAAGCTAGGTGAAGGACGGCTTTCACACACACTTATCTCTCAGAACTGAGCATGTGGAGAGACGTTCGTTCATCCAGCACAAAGGGAACGGGTTGCAGGGGAAACACTTACTCTGGTTTCTCAGTCTGTTTCCTAGTGCTGGTTTGAAGTGCCTGCCGTTTTCACCGTAAAACCGGGTTGGAGCTTTAACCTACCCATATATATGTATGGAAAGTAGTTTACATCTGAAAAGAAACTTTGTGTTCCCTTCAAGCTAGGTGAAGGACGGCTTTCACACACACTTATCTCTCAGAACTGAGCATGTGGAGAGACGTTCGTTCATCCAGCACAAAGGGAACGGGTTGCAGGAGAAACACTTACTCTGGTTTCTCAGTCTGTTTCCTAGTGCTGGTTTGAAGTGCCTGCCGTTTTCACTGTAAAACCGGCCTGGAGTTTGAACCTCCCCATATATATGTATGGAGTGGAGTTTGCAACTGAAAAGAAACTTTGTGTTCCCTTCAAGCTAGGTGAAGGACGGCTTTCACACACACTTATCTCTCAGAACTGAGCATGTGGAGAGACGTTCGTTCATCCAGCACAAAGGGAACGGGTTGCAGGAGAAACACTTACTCTGGTTTCTAAGTCTGTTTTCTAGTGCCGGTTTGAAGTGCCTGCCGTTTTCACTGTAAAACCGGGTTGGAGCTTGAACCTCCCCATAGATATGTATGGAGTGGAGTTTGCAAGTGAAAAGAAACTTTGTGTTCCCTTCAAGCTAGGTGAAGGACGGCTTTCACACACACTTATCTCTCAGAACTGAGCATGTGGAGAGACGTTCGTTCATCCAGCACAAAGGGAACGGGTTGCAGGAGAAACACTTACTCTGGTTTCTCAGACTGTTTCCTAGTGCCGGTTTGAAGTGCCTGCCGTTTTCACTGTAAAACCGGCCTGGAGCTTGAACCTCCCGATAGATATGTATGGAGTGGAGTTTGCAACTGAAAAGAAACTTTGTGTTCCCTTCAAGCTAGGTGAAGGACGGCTTTCACACACACTTATCTCTCAGAACTGAGCATGTGGAGAGACGTTCGTTCATCCAGCACAAAGGGAACGGGTTGCAGGAGAAACACTTACTCTGGTTTCTCAGTCTGTTTCCTTGTGCCGGTTTGAATTGCCTGCCGTTTTCACTGTAAAACCGGGTTGGAGATTGAACCTCCCCATATATATGTATGGAAAGGAGTTTGCAAGTGAAAAGAAACTTTGTGTTCCCTTCAAGCTAGGTGAAGGACGGCTTTCACACACACTTATCTCTCAGAACTGAGCATGTGGAGAGACGTTCGTTCATCCAGCACATAGGGAACGGGTTGCAGGAGAAACACTTACTCTGGTTTCTCAGTCTGTTTCCTAGTGCCGGTTTGAAGTGCCTGCCGTTTTCACTGTAAAACCGGGTTGGAGCTTGAACCTCCCCATATATATGTATGGATTGGAGTTTGCAACTGAAAAGAAACTTTGTGTTCCCTTCAAGCTAGGTGAAGGACGGCTTTCACACACACTTATCTCTCAGAACTGAGCATGTGGAGAGACGTTCGTTCATCCAGCACAAAGGGAACGGGTTGCAGGAGAAACACTTACTCTGGTTTCTCAGTCTGTTTCCTAGTGCCGGTTTGAAGTGCCTGCCGTTTTCACTGTAAACCGGGTTGGAGCTTGAACCTCCCCATATATATGTATGGAGTGGAGTTTGCAAGTGAAAAGAAACTTTGTGTTCACTTCAAGCTAGGTGAAGGACGGCTTTCACACACACTTATCTCTCAGAACTGAGCATGTGGAGAGACGTTCGTTCATCCAGCACATAGGGAACGGGTTGCAGGAGAAACACTTACTCTGGTTTCTCAGTCTGTTTCCTAGTGCCGGTTTGAAGTGCCTGCCGTTTTCACTGTAAAATCGGCTTGGAGCTTGAACCTCCCCATATATATGTATGGAGTGGAGTTTGCAAGTGAACAGATACTTTGTGTTCCCTTCAACCTAGGTGAAGTACGGCTTTCACACACACTTATCTCTCAGAACTGAGCATGTGGAGAGACGTTCGTTCATCCAGCACAAAGGGAACGGGTTGCAGGGGAAACACTTACTCTGGTTTCTCAGTCTGTTTCCTAGTGCCGGTTTGAAGTGCCTGCCGTTTTCACTGTAAAACCGGCCTGGAGTTTGAACCTCCCCATATATATGTATGGAGTGGAGTTTGCAACTGAAAACAAACTTTGTGTTCCCTTCAAGCTAGGTGAAGGACGGCTTTCACACACACTTATCTCTCAGAACTGAGCATGTGGAGAGACGTTCGTTCATCCAGCACAAAGGGAACGGGTTGCAGGAGAAACACTTACTCTGGTTTCTCAGTCTGTTTCCTAGTGCCGGTTTGAAGTGCCTGCCGTTTTCACTGTAAAACCGGCCTGGAGCTTGAACCTCCCCATATATATGTATGGAGTGGAGTTTGCAAGTGAAAAGAAACTTTGTGTTCCCTTCAAGCTAGGTGAAGGACGGCTTTCACACACACTTATCTCTCAGAACTGAGCATGTGGAGAGACGTTCGTTCATCCAGCACAAAGGGAACGGGTTGCAGGAGAAACACTTACTCTGGTTTCTCAGAATGTTTCCTAGTGCCGGTTTGAAGTGCCTGCCGTTTTCACTGTAAAACCGGGTTGGAGCTTGAACCTCCCCATATATATGTATGGAAAGGAGTTTGCAAGTGAAAAGAAACTTTGTGTTCCCTTCAAGCTAGGTGAAGGACGGCTTTCACACACACTTATCTCTCAGAACTGAGCATGTGGAGAGACGTTCGTTCATCCAGCACAACGGGAACGGGTTGCAGGAGAATCACTTACTCTGGTTTCTCAGTCTGTTTCCTAGTGCCGGTTTGAAGTGCCTGCCGTTTTCACTGTAAAACCGGGTTGGAGCTTGAACCTCCCCATATATATGTATGGAGTGGAGTTTGCAACTGAAAACAAACTTTGTGTTCCCTTCAAGCTAGGTGAAGGACGGCTTTCACACACACTTATCTCTCAGAACTGAGCATGTGGAGAGACGTTCGTTCATCCAGCACAAAGGGAACGGGCTGCAGGAGAAACACTTACTCTGGTTTCTCAGTCTGTTTCCTAGTGCCGGTTTGAAGTGCCTGCCGTTTTCACTGTAAAACCGGCCTGGAGCTTGAACCTCCCCATATATATGTATGGAGTGGGGTTTGCAAGTGAAAAGAAACTTTGTGTTCCCTTCAAGCTAAGTGAAGGACGGCTTTCACACACACTTATCTCTCAGAACTGAGCATGTGGAGAGACGTTCGTTCATCCAGCACAAAGGGAACGGGTTGCAGGAGAAACACTTACTCTGGTTTCTCAGTCTGTTTCCTAGTGCCGGTTTGAATTGCCTGCCGTTTTCACTGTAAAACCGGCCTGGAGCTTGAACCTCCCGATAGATATGTATGGAGTGGAGTTTGCAACTGAAAAGAAACTTTGTGTTCCCTTCAAGCTAGGTGAAGGACGGCTTTCACACACACTTATCTCTCAGAACTGAGCATGTGGAGAGACGTTCGTTCATCCAGCACATAGGGAACGGGTTGCAGGAGAAACACTTACTCTGGTTTCTCAGTCTGTTTCCTAGTGCCGGTTTGAAGTGCCTGCCGTTTTCACTGTAAAACCGGGTTGGAGCTTGAACCTCCCCATATATATGTATGGAGTGGAGTTTGCAAGTGAAAAGATACTTTGTGTTCCCTTCAAGCTAGGTGAAGTACGGCTTTCACACACACTTATCTCTCAGAACTGAGCATGTGGAGTGACGTTTGTTCATCCAGCACAAAGGGAACGGGTTGCAGGGGAAACACTTACTCTGGTTTCTCAGTCTGTTTCCTAGTGCCGGTTTGAAGTGCCTGCCGTTTTCACTGTAAAACCGGCCTGGAGTTTGAACCTCCCCATATATATGTATGGAGTGGAGTTTGCAACTGAAAACAAACTTTGTGTTCCCTTCAAGCTAGGTGAAGGACGGCTTTCACACACACTTATCTCTCAGAACTGAGCATGTGGAGAGACGTTCGTTCATCCAGCACATAGGGAACGGGTTGCAGGAGAAACACTTACTCTGGTTTCTCAGTCTGTTTCCTAGTGCCGGTTTGAAGTGCCTGCCGTTTTCACTGTAAAACCGGCCTGGAGCTTGAACCTCCCCATATATATGTATGGAGTGGAGTTTGCAAGTGAAAAGAAACTTTGTGTTCCCTTCAAGCTAGGTGAAGGACGGCTTTCACACACACTTATCTCTCAGAACTGAGCATGTGGAGAGACGTTCGTTCATCCAGCACAAAGGGAACGGGTTGCAGGAGAAACACTTACTCTGGTTTCTCAGTCTGTTTCCTAGTGCCGGTTTGAATTGCCTGCCGTTTTCACTGTAAAACCGGGTTGGAGCTTGAACCTCCCCATATATATGTATGGAGTGGAGTTTGCTACTGAAAAGAAACTTTGTGTTCCCTTCAAGCTAGGTGAAGGACGGCTTTCACACACACTTATCTCTCAGAACTGAGCATGTGGAGAGACGTTCGTTCATCCAGCACAAAGGGAACGGGTTGCAGGAGAAACAATTACTCTGGTTTCTCAGACTGTTTCCTAGTGCCGGTTTGAAGTGCCTGCCGTTTTCACTGTAAAACCGGCCTGGAGCTTGAACCTCCCCATATATATGTATGGAGTGGAGTTTGCAACTGAAAAGAAACTTTGTGTTCCCTTCAAGCTAGGTGAAGGACGGCTTTCACACACACTTATCTCTCAGAACTGAGCATGTGGAGAGACGTTCGTTCATCCAGCACAAAGGGAACGGGTTGCAGGAGAATCACTTACTCTGGTTTCTCAGTCTGTTTCCTAGTGCCGGTTTGAAGTGCCTGCCGTTTTCACTGTAAAACCGGGTGGAGCTTTAACCTACCCATATATATGTATGGAAAGTAGTTTACATCTGAAAAGAAACTTTGTGTTCCCTTCAAGCTAGGTGAAGGACGGCTTTCACACACACTTATCTCTCAGAACTGAGCATGTGGAGAGACGTTCGTTCATCCAGCACAAAGGGAACGGGTTGCAGGAGAAACACTTACTCTGGTTTCTCAGTCTGTTTCCTAGTGCCGGTTTGAAGTGCCTGCCGTTTTCACTGTAAAACCGGCCTGGAGTTTGAACCTCCCCATATATATGTATGGAGTGGAGTTTGCAACTGAAAAGAAACTTTGTGTTCCCTTCAAGCTAGGTGAAGGACGGCTTTCACACACACTTATCTCTCAGAACTGAGCATGTGGAGAGACGTTCGTTCATCCAGCACAAAGGGAACGGGTTGCAGGAGAAACACTTACTCTGGTTTCTCAGTCTGTTTCCTAGTGCCGGTTTGAAGTGCCTGCCGTTTTCACTGTAAAACCGGGTTGGAGCTTGAACCTCCCCATATATATGTATGGAGTGGAGTTTGCAAGTGAAAAGAAACTTTGTGTTCCCTTCAAGCTAGGTGAAGGACGGCTTTCACACACACTTATCTCTCAGAACTGAGCATGTGGAGAGACGTTCGTTCATCCAGCACAAAGGGAACGGGTTGCAGGAGAAACACTTACTCTGGTTTCTCAGACTGTTTCCTTGTGCCGGTTTGAAGTGCCTGCCGTTTTCACTGTAAAGCCGGCCTGGAGCTTGAACCTCCCGATAGATATGTATGGAGTGGAGTTTGCAACTGAAAAGAAACTTTGTGTTCCCTTCAAGCTAGGTGAAGGACGGCTTTCACACACACTTATCTCTCAGAACTGAGCATGTGGAGAGACGTTCGTTCATCCAGCACAAAGGGAACGGGTTGCAGGAGAAACACTTACTCTGGTTTCTCAGTCTGTTACCTAGTGCCGGTTTGAATTGCCTGCCGTTTTCACTATAAAACCGGGTTGGAGCTTGAACCTCCCCATATATATCTATGGAGTGGAGTTTGCAAGTGAAAAGAAACTTTGTGTTCCCTTCAAGCTAGGTGAAGGACGGCTTTCACACACACTTATCTCTCAGAACTGAGCATGTGGAGAGACGTTCGTTCATCCAGCACAAAGGGAACGGGTTGCAGGAGAAACACTTACTCTGGTTTCTCAGAATGTTTCCTAGTGCCGGTTTGAAGTGCCTGCCGTTTTCACTGTAAAACCGGGTTGGAGCTTGAACCTCCCCATATATATGTATGGAGTGGAGTTTGCAAGTGAAAAGAAACTTTGTGTTCCCTTCAAGCTAGGTGAAGGACGGCTTTCACACACACTTATCTCTCAGAACTGAGCATGTGGAGAGACGTTCGTTCATCCAGCACAAAGGGAACGGGTTGCAGGAGAAACACATACTCTGGTTTCTCAGTCTGTTTCCTAGTGCCGGTTTGAATTGCCTGCCGTTTTCACTGTAAAACCGGGTTGGAGCTTGAACCTCCCCATATATATGTATGGAGTGGAGTTTGCAACTGAAAACAAACTTTGTGTTCCCTTCAAGCTAGGTGAAGGACGGCTTTCACACACACTTATCTCTCAGAACTGAGCATGTGGAGAGACGTTCGTTCATCCAGCACAAAGGGAACGGGCTGCAGGAGAAACACTTACTCTGGTTTCTCAGTCTGTTTCCTAGTGCCGGTTTGAAGTGCCTGCCGTTTTCACTGTAAAACCGGCCTGGAGCTTGAACCTCCCCATATATATGTATGGAGTGGGGTTTGCAAGTGAAAAGAAACTTTGTGTTCCCTTCAAGCTAAGTGAAGGACGGCTTTCACACACACTTATCTCTCAGAACTGAGCATGTGGAGAGACGTTCGTTCATCCAGCACAAAGGGAACGGGTTGCAGGAGAAACACTTACTCTGGTTTCTCAGTCTGTTTCCTAATGCCGGTTTGAATTGCCTGCCGTTTTCACTGTAAAACCGGCCTGGAGCTTGAACCTCCCGATAGATATGTATGGAGTGGAGTTTGCAACTGAAAAGAAACTTTGTGTTCCCTTCAAGCTAGGTGAAGGACGGCTTTCACACACACTTATCTCTCAGAACTGAGCATGTGGAGAGACGTTCGTTCATCCAGCACATAGGGAACGGGTTGCAGGAGAAACACTTACTCTGGTTTCTCAGTCTGTTTCCTAGTGCCGGTTTGAAGTGCCTGCCGTTTTCACTGTAAAATCGGCTTGGAGCTTGAACCTCCCCATATATATGTATGGAGTGGAGTTTGCAAGTGAACAGATACTTTGTGTTCCCTTCAACCTAGGTGAAGTACGGCTTTCACACACACTTATCTCTCAGAACTGAGCATGTGGAGAGACGTTCGTTCATCCAGCACAAAGGGAACGGGTTGCAGGGGAAACACTTACTCTGGTTTCTCAGTCTGTTTCCTAGTGCCGGTTTGAAGTGCCTGCCGTTTTCACTGTAAAACCGGCCTGGAGTTTGAACCTCCCCATATATATGTATGGAGTGGAGTTTGCAACTGAAAACAAACTTTGTGTTCCCTTCAAGCTAGGTGAAGGACGGCTTTCACACACACTTATCTCTCAGAACTGAGCATGTGGAGAGACGTTCGTTCATCCAGCACAAAGGGAACGGGTTGCAGGAGAAACACTTACTCTGGTTTCTCAGTCTGTTACCTAGTGCCGGTTTGAATTGCCTGCCGTTTTCACTATAAAACCGGGTTGGAGCTTGAACCTCCCCATATATATCTATGGAGTGGAGTTTGCAAGTGAAAAGAAACTTTGTGTTCCCTTCAAGCTAGGTGAAGGACGGCTTTCACACACACTTATCTCTCAGAACTGAGCATGTGGAGAGACGTTCGTTCATCCAGCACAAAGGGAACGGGTTGCAGGAGAAACACTTACTCTGGTTTCTCAGAATGTTTCCTAGTGCCGGTTTGAAGTGCCTGCCGTTTTCACTGTAAAACCGGGTTGGAGCTTGAACCTCCCCATATATATGTATGGAGTGGAGTTTGCAAGTGAAAAGAAACTTTGTGTTCCCTTCAAGCTAGGTGAAGGACGGCTTTCACACACACTTATCTCTCAGAACTGAGCATGTGGAGAGACGTTCGTTCATCCAGCACAAAGGGAACGGGTTGCAGGAGAAACACATACTCTGGTTTCTCAGTCTGTTTCCTAGTGCCGGTTTGAATTGCCTGCCGTTTTCACTGTAAAACCGGGTTGGAGCTTGAACCTCCCCATATATATGTATGGAGTGGAGTTTGCAACTGAAAACAAACTTTGTGTTCCCTTCAAGCTAGGTGAAGGACGGCTTTCACACACACTTATCTCTCAGAACTGAGCATGTGGAGAGACGTTCGTTCATCCAGCACAAAGGGAACGGGCTGCAGGAGAAACACTTACTCTGGTTTCTCAGTCTGTTTCCTAGTGCCGGTTTGAAGTGCCTGCCGTTTTCACTGTAAAACCGGCCTGGAGCTTGAACCTCCCCATATATATGTATGGAGTGGGGTTTGCAAGTGAAAAGAAACTTTGTGTTCCCTTCAAGCTAAGTGAAGGACGGCTTTCACACACACTTATCTCTCAGAACTGAGCATGTGGAGAGACGTTCGTTCATCCAGCACAAAGGGAACGGGTTGCAGGAGAAACACTTACTCTGGTTTCTCAGTCTGTTTCCTAATGCCGGTTTGAATTGCCTGCCGTTTTCACTGTAAAACCGGCCTGGAGCTTGAACCTCCCGATAGATATGTATGGAGTGGAGTTTGCAACTGAAAAGAAACTTTGTGTTCCCTTCAAGCTAGGTGAAGGACGGCTTTCACACACACTTATCTCTCAGAACTGAGCATGTGGAGAGACGTTCGTTCATCCAGCACATAGGGAACGGGTTGCAGGAGAAACACTTACTCTGGTTTCTCAGTCTGTTTCCTAGTGCCGGTTTGAAGTGCCTGCCGTTTTCACTGTAAAATCGGCTTGGAGCTTGAACCTCCCCATATATATGTATGGAGTGGAGTTTGCAAGTGAACAGATACTTTGTGTTCCCTTCAACCTAGGTGAAGTACGGCTTTCACACACACTTATCTCTCAGAACTGAGCATGTGGAGAGACGTTCGTTCATCCAGCACAAAGGGAACGGGTTGCAGGGGAAACACTTACTCTGGTTTCTCAGTCTGTTTCCTAGTGCCGGTTTGAAGTGCCTGCCGTTTTCACTGTAAAACCGGCCTGGAGTTTGAACCTCCCCATATATATGTATGGAGTGGAGTTTGCAACTGAAAACAAACTTTGTGTTCCCTTCAAGCTAGGTGAAGGACGGCTTTCACACACACTTATCTCTCAGAACTGAGCATGTGGAGAGACGTTCGTTCATCCAGCACAAAGGGAACGGGTTGCAGGAGAAACACTTACTCTGGTTTCTCAGTCTGTTTCCTAGTGCCGGTTTGAAGTGCCTGCCGTTTTCACTGTAAAACCGGCCTGGAGCTTGAACCTCCCCATATATATGTATGGAGTGGAGTTTGCAAGTGAAAAGAAACTTTGTGTTCCCTTCAAGCTAGGTGAAGGACGGCTTTCACACACACTTATCTCTCAGAACTGAGCATGTGGAGAGACGTTCGTTCATCCAGCACAAAGGGAACGGGTTGCAGGAGAAACACTTACTCTGGTTTCTCAGAATGTTTCCTAGTGCCGGTTTGAAGTGCCTGCCGTTTTCACTGTAAAACCGGCCTGGAGCTTGAACCTCCCCATATATATGTAGGGAGTGGAGTTTGCTACTGAAAAGAAACTTTGTGTTCCCTTCAAGCTAGGTGAAGGACGGCTTTCACACACACTTATCTCTCAGAACTGAGCATGTGGAGAGACGTTCGTTCATCCAGCACAAAGGGAACGGGTTGCAGGAGAAACAATTACTCTGGTTTCTCAGACTGTTTCCTAGTGCCGGTTTGAAGTGCCTGCCGTTTTCACTGTAAAACCGGCCTGGAGCTTGAACCTCCCCATATATATGTATGGAGTGGAGTTTGCAACTGAAAAGAAACTTTGTGTTCCCTTCAAGCTAGGTGAAGGACGGCTTTCACACACACTTATCTCTCAGAACTGAGCATGTGGAGAGACGTTCGTTCATCCAGCACAAAGGGAACGGGTTGCAGGAGAATCACTTACTCTGGTTTCTCAGTCTGTTTCCTAGTGCCGGTTTGAAGTGCCTGCCGTTTTCACTGTAAAACCGGGTGGAGCTTTAACCTACCCATATATATGTATGGAAAGTAGTTTACATCTGAAAAGAAACTTTGTGTTCCCTTCAAGCTAGGTGAAGGACGGCTTTCACACACACTTATCTCTCAGAACTGAGCATGTGGAGAGACGTTCGTTCATCCAGCACAAAGGGAACGGGTTGCAGGAGAAACACTTACTCTGGTTTCTCAGTCTGTTTCCTAGTGCCGGTTTGAAGTGCCTGCCGTTTTCACTGTAAAACCGGGTTGGAGCTTGAACCTCCCCATATATATGTATGGAGTGGAGTTTGCAAGTGAAAAGATACTTTGTGTTCCCTTCAAGCTAGGTGAAGGACGGCTTTCACACACACTTATCTCTCAGAACTGAGCATGTGGAGTGACGTTTGTTCATCCAGCACAAAGGGAACGGGTTGCAGGGGAAACACTTACTCTGGTTTCTCAGTCTGTTTCCTAGTGCCGGTTTGAAGTGCCTGCCGTTTTCACTGTAAAACCGGCCTGGAGTTTGAACCTCCCCATATATATGTATGGAGTGGAGTTTGCAACTGAAAACAAACTTTGTGTTCCCTTCAAGCTAGGTGAAGGACGGCTTTCACACACACTTATCTCTCAGAACTGAGCATGTGGAGAGACGTTCGTTCATCCAGCACATAGGGAACGGGTTGCAGGAGAAACACTTACTCTGGTTTCTCAGTCTGTTTCCTAGTGCCGGTTTGAAGTGCCTGCCGTTTTCACTGTAAAACCGGGTTGGAGCTTGAACCTCCCCATATATATGTATGGAGTGGAGTTTGCTACTGAAAAGAAACTTTGTGTTCCCTTCAAGCTAGGTGAAGGACGGCTTTCACACACACTTATCTCTCAGAACTGAGCATGTGGAGAGACGTTCGTTCATCCAGCACAAAGGGAACGGGTTGCAGGAGAAACAATTACTCTGGTTTCTCAGACTGTTTCCTAGTGCCGGTTTGAAGTGCCTGCCGTTTTCACTGTAAAACCGGCCTGGAGCTTGAACCTCCCCATATATATGTATGGAGTGGAGTTTGCAACTGAAAAGAAACTTTGTGTTCCCTTCAAGCTAGGTGAAGGACGGCTTTCACACACACTTATCTCTCAGAACTGAGCATGTGGAGAGACGTTCGTTCATCCAGCACAAAGGGAACGGGTTGCAGGAGAATCACTTACTCTGGTTTCTCAGTCTGTTTCCTAGTGCCGGTTTGAAGTGCCTGCCGTTTTCACTGTAAAACCGGGTGGAGCTTTAACCTACCCATATATATGTATGGAAAGTAGTTTACATCTGAAAAGAAACTTTGTGTTCCCTTCAAGCTAGGTGAAGGACGGCTTTCACACACACTTATCTCTCAGAACTGAGCATGTGGAGAGACGTTCGTTCATCCAGCACAAAGGGAACGGGTTGCAGGAGAAACACTTACTCTGGTTTCTCAGTCTGTTTCCTAGTGCCGGTTTGAAGTGCCTGCCGTTTTCACTGTAAAACCGGCCTGGAGTTTGAACCTCCCCATATATATGTATGGAGTGGAGTTTGCAACTGAAAAGAAACTTTGTGTTCCCTTCAAGCTAGGTGAAGGACGGCTTTCACACACACTTATCTCTCAGAACTGAGCATGTGGAGAGACGTTCGTTCATCCAGCACAAAGGGAACGGGTTGCAGGAGAAACACTTACTCTGGTTTCTCAGTCTGTTTCCTAGTGCCGGTTTGAAGTGCCTGCCGTTTTCACTGTAAAACCGGGTTGGAGCTTGAACCTCCCCATATATATGTATGGAGTGGAGTTTGCAAGTGAAAAGAAACTTTGTGTTCCCTTCAAGCTAGGTGAAGGACGGCTTTCACACACACTTATCTCTCAGAACTGAGCATGTGGAGAGACGTTCGTTCATCCAGCACAAAGGGAACGGGTTGCAGGAGAAACACTTACTCTGGTTTCTCAGACTGTTTCCTTGTGCCGGTTTGAAGTGCCTGCCGTTTTCACTGTAAAGCCGGCCTGGAGCTTGAAACTCCCGATAGATATGTATGGAGTGGAGTTTGCAACTGAAAAGAAACTTTGTGTTCCCTTCAAGCTAGGTGAAGGACGGCTTTCACACACACTTATCTCTCAGAACTGAGCATGTGGAGAGACGTTCGTTCATCCAGCACAAAGGGAACGGGTTGCAGGAGAAACACTTACTCTGGTTTCTCAGTCTGTTTCCTAGTGCCGGTTTGAATTGCCTGCCGTTTTCACTATAAAACCGGGTTGGAGCTTGAACCTCCCCATATATATGTCTATGGAGTGGAGTTTGCAAGTGAAAAGAAACTTTGTGTTCCCTTCAAGCTAGGTGAAGGACGGCTTTCACACACACTTATCTCTCAGAACTGAGCATGTGGAGAGACGTTCGTTCATCCAGCACATAGGGAACGGGTTGCAGGAGAAACACTTACTCTGGTTTCTCAGTCTGTTTCCTAGTGCCGGTTTGAAGTGCCTGCCGTTTTCACTGTAAAATCGGCTTGGAGCTTGAACCTCCCCATATATATGTATGGAGTGGAGTTTGCAAGTGAACAGATACTTTGTGTTCCCTTCAACCTAGGTGAAGTACGGCTTTCACACACATTTATCTCTCAGAACTGAGCATGTGGAGAGACGTTCGTTCATCCAGCACAAAGGGA
The DNA here is from genome assembly GCF_048564905.1 of Vicugna pacos. Taxonomy (NCBI): domain Eukaryota; kingdom Metazoa; phylum Chordata; class Mammalia; order Artiodactyla; family Camelidae; genus Vicugna; species Vicugna pacos. The sequence goes on from NW_027328742.1 coordinate 5,656,615, forward strand.
ACGGGTTGCAGGGGAAACACTTACTCTGGTTTCTCAGTCTGTTTCCTAGTGCCGGTTTGAAGTGCCTGCCGTTTTCACTGTAAAACCGGCCTGGAGTTTGAACCTCCCCATATATATGTATGGAGTGGAGTTTGCAACTGAAAACAAACTTTGTGTTCCCTTCAAGCTAGGTGAAGGACGGCTTTCACACACACTTATCTCTCAGAACTGAGCATGTGGAGAGACGTTCGTTCATCCAGCACAAAGGGAACGGGTTGCAGGAGAAACACTTACTCTGGTTTCTCAGTCTGTTTCCTAGTGCCGGTTTGAAGTGCCTGCCGTTTTCACTGTAAAACCGGCCTGGAGCTTGAACCTCCCCATATATATGTATGGAGTGGAGTTTGCAAGTGAAAAGAAACTTTGTGTTCCCTTCAAGCTAGGTGAAGGACGGCTTTCACACACACTTATCTCTCAGAACTGAGCATGTGGAGAGACTTTCGTTCATCCAGCACAAAGGGAACGGGTTGCAGGAGAAACACTTACTCTGGTTTCTCAGAATGTTTCCTAGTGCCGGTTTGAAGTGCCTGCCGTTTTCACTGTAAAACCGGCCTGGAGCTTGAACCTCCCCATATATATGTATGGAGTGGAGTTTGCAACTGAAAAGAAACTTTGTGTTCCCTTCAAGCTAGGTGAAGGACGGCTTTCACACACACTTATCTCTCAGAACTGAGCATGTGGAGAGACGTTCGTTCATCCAGCACAAAGGGAACGGGTTGCAGGAGAAACACTTACTCTGGTTTCTCAGTCTGTTTCCTAGTGCCGGTTTGAATTGCCTGCCGTTTTCACTGTAAAACCGGGTTGGAGCTTGAACCTCCCCATATATATGTATGGAAAGGAGTTTGCAAGTGAAAAGAAACTTTGTGTTCCCTTCAAGCTAGGTGAAGGACGGCTTTCACACACACTTATCTCTCAGAACTGAGCATGTGGAGAGACGTTCGTTCATCCAGCACAAAGGGAACGGGTTGCAGGAGAAACACTTACTCTGGTTTCTCAGAATGTTTCCTAGTGCCGGTTTGAAGTGCCTGCCGTTTTCACTGTAAAACCGGGTTGGAGCTTGAACCTCCCCATATATATGTATGGAGTGGAGTTTGCAAGTGAAAAGAAACTTTGTGTTCCCTTCAAGCTAGGTGAAGGACGGCTTTCACACACACTTATCTCTCAGAACTGAGCATGTGGAGAGACGTTCATTCATCCAGCACAAAGGGAACGGGTTGCAGGAGAAACACTTACTCTGGTTTCTCAGTCTGTTTCCTAGTGCCGGTTTGAATTGCCTGCCGTTTTCACTGTAAAACCGGGTTGGAGCTTGAACCTCCCCATATATATGTATGGATTGGAGTTTGCAAGTGAAAAGAAACTTTGTGTTCCCTTCAAGCTAGGTGAAGGACGGCTTTCACACACACTTATCTCTCAGAACTGAGCATGTGGAGAGACGTTCGTTCATCCAGCACAAAGGGAACGGGCTGCAGGAGAAACACTTACTCTGGTTTCTCAGTCTGTTTCCTAGTGCCGGTTTGAAGTGCCTGCCGTTTTCACTGTAAAACCGGCCTGGAGCTTGAACCTCCCCATATATATGTATGGAGTGGGGTTTGCAAGTGAAAAGAAACTTTGTGTTCCCTTCAAGCTAAGTGAAGGTCGGCTTTCACACACACTTATCTCTCAGAACTGAGCATGTGGAGAGACGTTCGTTCATCCAGCACAAAGGGAACGGGTTGCAGGAGAAACACTTACTCTGGTTTCTCAGTCTGTTTCCTAGTGCCGGTTTGAAGTGCCTGCCGTTTTCACTGTAAAACCGGCCTGGAGCTTGAACCTCCCCATATATATGTATGGAGTGGAGTTTGCAAGTGAAAAGAAACTTTGTGTTCCCTTCAAGCTAGGTGAAGGACGGCTTTCACACACACTTATCTCTCAGAACTGAGCATGTGGAGAGACGTTCGTTCATCCAGCACAAAGGGAACGGGTTGCAGGAGAAACACTTACTCTGGTTTCTCAGAATGTTTCCTAGTGCCGGTTTGAAGTGCCTGCCGTTTTCACTGTAAAACCGGCCTGGAGCTTGAACCTCCCCATATATATGTATGGAGTGGAGTTTGCAACTGAAAAGAAACTTTGTGTTCCCTTCAAGCTAGGTGAAGGACGGCTTTCACACACACTTATCTCTCAGAACTGAGCATGTGGAGAGACGTTCGTTCATCCAGCACAAAGGGAACGGGTTGCAGGGGAAACACTTACTCTGGTTTCTCAGTCTGTTTCCTAGTGCCGGTTTGAATTGCCTGCCGTTTTCACTGTAAAACCGGGTTGGAGCTTGAACCTCCCCGTATATATGTATGGAAAGGAGTTTGCAAGTGAAAAGAAACTTTGTGTTCCCTTCAAGCTAGGTGAAGGACGGCTTTCACACACACTTATCTCTCAGAACTGAGCATGTGGAGAGACGTTCGTTCATCCAGCACAAAGGGAACGGGTTGCAGGAGAAACACTTACTCTGGTTTCTCAGAATGTTTCCTAGTGCCGGTTTGAAGTGCCTGCCGTTTTCACTGTAAAACCGGCCTGGAGCTTGAACCTCCCCATATATATGTATGGAGTGGAGTTTGCAACTGAAAAGAAACTTTGTGTTCCCTTCAAGCTAGGTGAAGGACGGCTTTCACACACACTTATCTCTCAGAACTGAGCATGTGGAGAGACGTTCGTTCATCCAGCACAAAGGGAACGGGTTGCAGGAGAAACACTTACTCTGGTTTCTCAGTCTGTTTCCTAGTGCCGGTTTGAATTGCCTGCTGTTTTCACTGTAAAACCGGGTTGGAGCTTGAACCTCCCCATATATATGTATGGAGTGGAGTTTGCAACTGAAAACAAACTTTGTGTTCCCTTCAAGCTAGGTGAAGGACGGCTTTCACACACACTTATCTCTCAGAACTGAGCATGTGGAGAGACGTTCGTTCATCCAGCACAAAGGGAACGGGCTGCAGGAGAAACACTTACTCTGGTTTCTCAGTCTGTTTCCTAGTGCCGGTTTGAAGTGCCTGCCGTTTTCACTGTAAAACCGGCCTGGAGCTTGAACCTCCCGATAGATATGTATGGAGTGGAGTTTGCAACTGAAAAGAAACTTTGTGTTCCCTTCAAGCTAGGTGAAGGACGGCTTTCACACACACTTATCTCTCAGAACTGAGCATGTGGAGAGACGTTCGTTCATCCAGCACATAGGGAACTGGTTGCAGGAGAAACACTTACTCTGGTTTCTCAGTCTGTTTCCTAGTGCCGGTTTGAAGTGCCTGCAGTTTTCACTGTAAAACCGGGTTGGAGCTTGAACCTCCCCATATATATGTATGGAGTGGAGTTTGCAAGTGAAAAGATTCTTTGTGTTCCCTTCAAGCTAGGTGAAGTACGGCTTTCACACACACTTATCTCTCAGAACTGAGCATGTGGAGAGACGTTCGTTCATCCAGCACAAAGGGAACGGGTTGCAGGGGAAACACTTACTCTGGTTTCTCAGTCTGTTTCCTAGTGCCGGTTTGAAGTGCCTGCCGTTTTCACTGTAAAACCGGCCTGGAGTTTGAACCTCCCCATATATATGTATGGAGTGGAGTTTGCAACTGAAAACAAACTTTGTGTTCCCTTCAAGCTAGGTGAAGGACGGCTTTCACACACACTTATCTCTCAGAACTGAGCATGTGGAGAGACGTTCGTTCATCCAGCACATAGGGAACGGGTTGCAGGAGAAACACTTACTCTGGTTTCTCAGTCTGTTTCCTAGTGCCGGTTTGAAGTGCCTGCCGTTTTCACTGTAAAACCGGCCTGGAGCTTGAACCTCCCCATATATATGTATGGAGTGGAGTTTGCAAGTGAAAAGAAACTTTGTGTTCCCTTCAAGCTAGGTGAAGGACGGCTTTCACACACACTTATCTCTCAGAACTGAGCATGTGGAGAGACGTTCGTTCATCCAGCACAAAGGGAACGGGTTGCAGGAGAAACACTTACTCTGGTTTCTCAGTCTGTTTCCTAATGCCGGTTTGAATTGCCTGCCGTTTTCACTGTAAAACCGGGTTGGAGCTTGAACCTCCCCATATATATGTATGGAGTGGAGTTTGCTACTGAAAAGAAACTTTGTGTTCCCTTCAAGCTAGGTGAAGGACGGCTTTCACACACACTTATCTCTCAGAACTGAGCATGTGGAGAGACGTTCGTTCATCCAGCACAAAGGGAACGGGTTGCAGGAGAAACAATTACTCTGGTTTCTCAGACTGTTTCCTAGTGCCGGTTTGAAGTGCCTGCCGTTTTCACTGTAAAACCGGCCTGGAGCTTGAACCTCCCCATATATATGTATGGAGTGGAGTTTGCAACTGAAAAGAAACTTTGTGTTCCCTTCAAGCTAGGTGAAGGACGGCTTTCACACACACTTATCTCTCAGAACTGAGCATGTGGAGAGACGTTCGTTCATCCAGCACAAAGGGAACGGGTTGCAGGAGAATCACTTACTCTGGTTTCTCAGTCTGTTTCCTAGTGCCGGTTTGAAGTGCCTGCCGTTTTCACTGTAAAACCGGGTGGAGCTTTAACCTACCCATATATATGTATGGAAAGTAGTTTACATCTGAAAAGAAACTTTGTGTTCCCTTCAAGCTAGGTGAAGGACGGCTTTCACACACACTTATCTCTCAGAACTGAGCATGTGGAGAGACGTTCGTTCATCCAGCACAAAGGGAACGGGTTGCAGGAGAAACACTTACTCTGGTTTCTCAGTCTGTTTCCTAGTGCCGGTTTGAAGTGCCTGCCGTTTTCACTGTAAAACCGGCCTGGAGCTTGAACCTCCCCATATATATGTATGGAGTGGAGTTTGCAACTGAAAAGAAACTTTGTGTTCCCTTCAAGCTAGGTGAAGGACGGCTTTCACACACACTTATCTCTCAGAACTGAGCATGTGGAGAGACGTTCGTTCATCCAGCACAAAGGGAACGGGTTGCAGGAGAAACACTTACTCTGGTTTCTAAGTCTGTTTCCTAGTGCCGGTTTGAAGTGCCTGCCGTTTTCACTGTAAAACCGGCCTGGAGCTTGAACCTCCCCATATATATGTATGGAGTGGAGTTTGCAAGTGAAAAGAAACTTTGTGTTCCCTTCAAGCTAGGTGAAGGACGGCTTTCACACACACTTATCTCTCAGAACTGAGCATGTGGAGAGACGTTCGTTCATCCAGCACAAAGGGAACGGGTTGCAGGAGAAACACTTACTCTGGTTTCTCAGACTGTTTCCTTGTGCCGGTTTGAAGTGCCTGCCGTTTTCACTGTAAAACCGGCCTGGAGCTTGAACCTCCCGATAGATATGTATGGAGTGGAGTTTGCAACTGAAAAGAAACTTTGTGTTCCCTTCAAGCTAGGTGAAGGACGGCTTTCACACACACTTATCTCTCAGAACTGAGCATGTGGAGAGACGTTCGTTCATCCAGCACAAAGGGAACGGGTTGCAGGAGAAACACTTACTCTGGTTTCTCAGTCTGTTTCCTAGTGCCGGTTTGAATTGCCTGCCGTTTTCACTGTAAAACCGGGTTGGAGCTTGAACCTCCCCATATATATGTATGGAGTGGAGTTTGCTACTGAAAAGAAACTTTGTGTTCCCTTCAAGCTAGGTGAAGGACGGCTTTCACACACACTTATCTCTCAGAACTGAGCATGTGGAGAGACGTTCGTTCATCCAGCACAAAGGGAACGGGTTGCAGGAGAAACAATTACTCTGGTTTCTCAGACTGTTTCCTAGTGCTGGTTTGAAGTGCCTGCCGTTTTCACTGTAAAACCGGCCTGGAGCTTGAACCTCCCCATATATATGTATGGAGAGGAGTTTACAACTGAAAAGAAACTTTGTGTTCCCTTCAAGCTAGGTGAAGGACGGCTTTCACACACACTTATCTCTCAGAACTGAGCATGTGGAGAGACGTTCGTTCATCCAGCACAAAGGGAACGGGTTACAGGAGAAACACTTACTCTGGTTTCTCAGTCTGTTTCCTAGTGCCGGTTTGAAGTGCCTGCCGTTTTCACTGTAAAACCGGCCTGGAGTTTGAACCTCCCCATATATATGTATGGAGTGGAGTTTGCAACTGAAAAGAAACTTTGTGTTCCCTTCAAGCTAGGTGAAGGACGGCTTTCACACACACTTATCTCTCAGAACTGAGCATGTGGAGAGACGTTCGTTCATCCAGCACAAAGGGAACGGGTTGCAGGAGAAACATTTACTCTGGTTTCTAAGTCTGTTTCCTAGTGCCGGTTTGAAGTGCCTGCCGTTTTCACTGTAAAACCGGCCTGGAGCTTGAACCTCCCCATATATATGTATGGAGTGGAGTTTGCAAGTGAAAAGAAACTTTGTGTTCCCTTCAAGCTAGGTGAAGGACGGCTTTCACACACACTTATCTCTCAGAACTGAGCATGTGGAGAGACGTTCGTTCATCCAGCACAAAGGGAACGGGTTGCAGGAGAAACACTTACTCTGGTTTCTCAGACTGTTTCCTAGTGCCGGTTTGAAGTGCCTGCCGTTTTCACTGTAAAATCGGCCTGGAGCTTGAACCTCCCTATAGATATGTATGGAGTGGAGTTTGCAACTGAAAAGAAACTTTGTGTTCCCTTTAAGCTAGGTGAAGGACGGCTTTCACACACACTTATCTCTCAGAACTGAGCATGTGGAGAGACGTTCGTTCATCCAGCACAAAGGGAACGGGTTGCAGGAGAAACACTTACTCTGGTTTCTCAGTCTGTTTCCTTGTGCCGGTTTGAATTGCCTGCCGTTTTCACTGTAAAACCGGGTTGGAGATTGAACCTCCCCATATATATGTATGGAAAGGAGTTTGCAAGTGAAAAGAAACTTTGTGTTCCCTTCAAGCTAGGTGAAGGACGGCTTTCACACACACTTATCTCTCAGAACTGAGCATGTGGAGAGACGTTCGTTCATCCAGCACAAAGGGAACGGGTTGCAGGAGAAACAATTACTCTGGTTTCTCAGACTGTTTCCTAGTGCTGGTTTGAAGTGCCTGCCGTTTTCACTGTAAAACCGGCCTGGAGCTTGAACCTCCCCATATATATGTATGGAGAGGAGTTTGCAACTGAAAAGAAACTTTGTGTTCCCTTCAAGCTAGGTGAAGGACGGCTTTCACACACACTTATCTCTCAGAACTGAGCATGTGGAGAGACGTTCGTTCATCCAGCACAAAGGGAACGGGTTACAGGAGAAACACTTACTCTGGTTTCTCAGTCTGTTTCCTAGTGCCGGTTTGAAGTGCCTGCCGTTTTCACTGTAAAACCGGCCTGGAGTTTGAACCTCCCCATATATATGTATGGAGTGGAGTTTGCAACTGAAAAGAAACTTTGTGTTCCCTTCAAGCTAGGTGAAGGACGGCTTTCACACACACTTATCTCTCAGAACTGAGCATGTGGAGAGACGTTCGTTCATCCAGCACAAAGGGAACGGGTTGCAGGAGAAACACTTACTCTGGTTTCTAAGTCTGTTTCCTAGTGCCGGTTTGAAGTGCCTGCCGTTTTCACTGTAAAACCGGCCTGGAGCTTGAACCTCCCCATATATATGTATGGAGTGGAGTTTGCAAGTGAAAAGAAACTTTGTGTTCCCTTCAAGCTAGGTGAAGGACGGCTTTCACACACACTTATCTCTCAGAACTGAGCATGTGGAGAGACGTTCGTTCATCCAGCACAAAGGGAACGGGTTGCAGGAGAAACACTTACTCTGGTTTCTCAGACTGTTTCCTAGTGCCGGTTTGAAGTGCCTGCCGTTTTCACTGTAAAATCGGCCTGGAGCTTGAACCTCCCTATAGATATGTATGGAGTGGAGTTTGCAACTGAAAAGAAACTTTGTGTTCCCTTTAAGCTAGGTGAAGGACGGCTTTCACACACACTTATCTCTCAGAACTGAGCATGTGGAGAGACGTTCGTTCATCCAGCACAAAGGGAACGGGTTGCAGGAGAAACACTTACTCTGGTTTCTCAGTCTGTTTCCTTGTGCCGGTTTGAATTGCCTGCCGTTTTCACTGTAAAACCGGGTTGGAGATTGAACCTCCCCATATATATGTATGGAAAGGAGTTTGCAAGTGAAAAGAAACTTTGTGTTCCCTTCAAGCTAGGTGAAGGACGGCTTTCACACACACTTATCTCTCAGAACTGAGCATGTGGAGAGACGTTCGTTCATCCAGCACATAGGGAACGGGTTGCAGGAGAAACACTTACTCTGGTTTCTCAGTCTGTTTCCTAGTGCCGGTTTGAAGTGCCTGCCGTTTTCACTGTAAAACCGGGTTGGAGCTTGAACCTCCCCATATATATGTATGGATTGGAGTTTGCAACTGAAAAGAAACTTTGTGTTCCCTTCAAGCTAGGTGAAGGACGGCTTTCACACACACTTATCTCTCAGAACTGAGCATGTGGAGAGACGTTCGTTCATCCAGCACAAAGGGAACGGGTTGCAGGAGAAACACTTACTCTGGTTTCTCAGTCTGTTTCCTAGTGCCGGTTTGAAGTGCCTGCCGTTTTCACTGTAAACCGGGTTGGAGCTTGAAGCTCCCCATATATATGTATGGAGTGGAGTTTGCAAGTGAAAAGAAACTTTGTGTTCCCTTCAAGCTAGGTGAAGGACGGCTTTCACACACACTTATCTCTCAGAACTGAGCATGTGGAGAGACGTTCGTTCATCCAGCACATAGGGAACGGGTTGCAGGAGAAACACTTACTCTGGTTTCTCAGTCTGTTTCCTAGTGCCTGTTTGAAGTGCCTGCCGTTTTCACTGTAAAATCGGGTTGGAGCTTGAACCTCCCCATATATATGTATTGAGTGGAGTTTGCAATTGAAAAGATACTTTGTGTTCCCTTCAACCTAAGTGAAGTACGGCTTTCACACACACTTATCTCTCAGAACTGAGCATGTGGAGAGACGTTCGTTCATCCAGCACAAAGGGAACGGGTTGCAGGGGAAACACTTACTCTGGTTTCTCAGTCTGTTTCCTAGTGCCGGTTTGAAGTGCCTGCCGTTTTCACTGTAAAACCGGCCTGGAGTTTGAACCTCCCCATATATATGTATGGAGTGGAGTTTGCAACTGAAAACAAACTTTGTGTTCCCTTCAAGCTAGGTGAAGGACGGCTTTCACACACACTTATCTCTCAGAACTGAGCATGTGGAGAGACGTTCGTTCATCCAGCACAAAGGGAACGGGTTGCAGGAGAAACACTTACTCTGGTTTCTCAGTCTGTTTCCTAGTGCCGGTTTGAAGTGCCTGCCGTTTTCACTGTAAAACCGGCCTGGAGCTTGAACCTCCCCATATATATGTATGGAGTGGAGTTTGCAAGTGAAAAGAAACTTTGTGTTCCCTTCAAGCTAGGTGAAGGACGGCTTTCACACACACTTATCTCTCAGAACTGAGCATGTGGAGAGACGTTCGTTCATCCAGCACAAAGGGAACGGGTTGCAGGAGAAACACTTACTCTGGTTTCTCAGAATGTTTCCTAGTGCCGGTTTGAAGTGCCTGCCGTTTTCACTGTAAAACCGGCCTGGAGCTTGAACCTCCCCATATATATGTATGGAGTGGAGTTTGCAACTGAAAAGAAACTTTGTGTTCCCTTCAAGCTAAGTGAAGGACGGCTTTCACACACACTTATCTCTCAGAACTGAGCATGTGGAGAGACGTTCGTTCATCCAGCACAAAGGGAACGGGTTGCAGGAGAAACACTTACTCTGGTTTCTCAGTCTGTTTCATAGTGCCGGTTTGAATTGCCTGCCGTTTTCACTGTAAAACCGGGTTGGAGCTTGAACCTCCCCATATATATGTATGGAAAGGAGTTTGCAAGTGAAAAGAAACTTTGTGTTCCCTTCAAGCTAGGTGAAGGACGGCTTTCACACACACTTATCTCTCAGAACTGAGCATGTGGAGAGACGTTCGTTCATCCAGCACAAAGGGAACGGGTTGCAGGAGAATCACTTACTCTGGTTTCTCAGTCTGTTTCCTAGTGCCGGTTTGAAGTGCCTGCCGTTTTCACTGTAAAACCGGGTTGGAGCTTGAACCTCCCCATATATATGTATGGAGTGGAGTTTGCAACTGAAAACAAACTTTGTGTTCCCTTCAAGCTAGGTGAAGGACGGCTTTCACACACACTTATCTCTCAGAACTGAGCATGTGGAGAGACGTTCGTTCATCCAGCACAAAGGGAACGGGCTGCAGGAGAAACACTTACTCTGGTTTCTCAGTCTGTTTCCTAGTGCCGGTTTGAAGTGCCTGCCATTTTCACTGTAAAACCGGCCTGGAGCTTGAACCTCCCCATATATATGTATGGAGTGGGGTTTGCAAGTGAAAAGAAACTTTGTGTTCCCTTCAAGCTAAGTGAAGGACGGCTTTCACACACACTTATCTCTCAGAACTGAGCATGTGGAGAGACGTTCGTTCATCCAGCACAAAGGGAACGGGTTGCAGGAGAAACACTTACTCTGGTTTCTCAGTCTGTTTCCTAGTGCCGGTTTGAATTGCCTGCCGTTTTCACTGTAAAACCGGGTTGGAGCTTGAACCTCCCCATATATATGTATGGAGTGGAGTTTGCAAGTGAAAAGAAACTTTGTGTTCCCTTCAAGCTAGGTGAAGGACGGCTTTCGCACACACTTAACTCTCAGAACTGAGCATGTGGAGAGACGTTCGTTCATCCAGCACAAAGGGAACGGGTTGCAGGAGAAACACTTACTCTGGTTTCTCAGACTGTTTCCTAGTGCCGGTTTGAAGTGCCTGCCGTTTTCACTGTAAAACCGGCCTGGAGCTTGAACCTACCGATAGATATGTATGGAGTGGAGTTTGCAACTGAAAAGAAACTTTGTGTTCCCTTCAAGCTAGGTGAAGGACGGCTTTCACACACACTTATCTCTCAGAACTCAGCATGTGGAGAGACGTTCGTTCATCCAGCACAAAGGGAACGGGTTGCAGGAGAAACACTTACTCTGGTTTCTCAGTCTGTTTCCTTGTGCCGGTTTGAAGTGCCTGCCGTTTTCACTGTAAAACCGGGTTGGAGCTTGAACCTCCCCATATATATGTATGGAGTGGAGTTTGCAAGTGAAAAGATACTTTGTGTTCCCTTCAAGCTAGGTGAAGTACGGCTTTCACACACACTTATCTCTCAGAACTGAGCATGTGGAGAGACGTTCGTTCATCCAGCACAAAGGGAACGGGTTGCAGGGGAAACACTTACTCTGGTTTCTCAGTCTGTTTCCTAGTGCCGGTTTGAAGTGCCTGCCGTTTTCACTGTAAAACCGGCCTGGAGTTTGAACCTCCCCATATATATGTATGGAGTGGAGTTTGCAACTGAAAACAAACTTTGTGTTCCCTTCAAGCTAGGTGAAGGACGGCTTTCACACACACTTATCTCTCAGAACTGAGCATGTGGAGAGACGTTCGTTCATCCAGCACAAAGGGAACGGGTTGCAGGAGAAACACTTACTCTGGTTTCTCAGTCTGTTTCCTAGTGCCGGTTTGAAGTGCCTGCCGTTTTCACTGTAAAACCGGCCTGGAGCTTGAACCTCCCCATATATATGTATGGAGTGGAGTTTGCAAGTGAAAAGAAACTTTGTGTTCCCTTCAAGCTAGGTGAAGGACGGCTTTCACACACACTTATCTCTCAGAACTGAGCATGTGGAGAGACGTTCGTTCATCCAGCACAAAGGGAACGGGTTGCAGGAGAAACACTTACTCTGGTTTCTCAGTCTGTTTCCTAGTGCCGGTTTGAAGTGCCTGCCGTTTTCACTGTAAAACCGGCCTGGAGCTTGAACCTCCCCATATATATGTATGGAGTGGAGTTTGCAAGTGAAAAGAAACTTTGTGTTCCCTTCAAGCTAGGTGAAGGACGGCTTTCACACACACTTATCTCTCAGAACTGAGCATGTGGAGAGACGTTCGTTCATCCAGCACAAAGGGAACGGGTTGCAGGAGAAACACTTACTCTGGTTTCTCAGAATGTTTCCTAGTGCCGGTTTGAAGTGCCTGCCGTTTTCACTGTAAAACCGGCCTGGAGCTTGAACCTCCCCATATATATGTATGGAGTGGAGTTTGCAACTGAAAAGAAACTTTGTGTTCCCTTCAAGCTAGGTGAAGGACGGCTTTCACACACACTTATCTCTCAGAACTGAGCATGTGGAGAGACGTTCGTTCATCCAGCACAAAGGGAACGGGTTGCAGGAGAAACACTTACTCTGGTTTCTCAGTCTGTTTCCTAGTGCCGGTTTGAATTGCCTGCCGTTTTCACTGTAAAACCGGGTTGGAGCTTGAACCTCCCCATATATATGTATGGAGTGGAGTTTGCTACTGAAAAGAAACTTTGTGTTCCCTTCAAGCTAGGTGAAGGACGGCTTTCACACACACTTATCTCTCAGAACTGAGCATGTGGTGAGACGTTCGTTCATCCAGCACAAAGGGAACGGGTTGCAGGAGAAACAATTACTCTGGTTTCTCAGACTGTTTCCTAGTGCCGGTTTGAAGTGCCTGCCGTTTTCACTGTAAAACCGGGTTGGAGCTTGAACCTCCCCATATATATGTATGGAGTGGAGTTTGCAAGTGAAAATATACTTTGTGTTCCCTTCAACCTAGGTGAAGTACGGCTTTCACACACACTTATCTCTCAGAACTGAGCATGTGGAGAGACGTTCGTTCATCCAGCACAAAGGGAACGGGTTGCAGGGGAAACACTTACTCTGGTTTCTCAGTCTGTTTCCTAGTGCCGGTTTGAAGTGCCTGCCGTTTTCACTGTAAAACTGGCCTGGAGTTTGAACCTCCCCATATATATGTATGGAGTGGAGTTTGCAACTGAAAACAAACTTTGTGTTCCCTTCAAGCTAGGTGAAGGACGGCTTTCACACACACTTATCTCTCAGAACTGAGCTAGTGGAGAGACGTTCGTTCATCCAGCACAAAGGGAACGGGTTGCAGGAGAAACACTTACTCTGGTTTCTCAGTCTGTATCCTAGTGCCGGTTTGAAGTGCCTGCCGTTTTCACTGTAAAACCGGCCTGGAGCTTGAACCTCCCCATATATATGTATGGAGTGGAGTTTGCAAGTGAAAAGAAACTTTGTGTTCCCTTCAAGCTAGGTGAAGTACGGCTTTCACACACACTTATCTCTCAGAACTGAGCATGTGGAGAGACGTTCGTTCATCCAGCACAAAGGGAACGGGTTGCAGGGGAAACACTTACTCTGGTTTCTAAGTCTGTTTCCTAGTGCCGGTTTGAAGTGCCTGCCGTTTTCACTGTAAAACCGGCCTGGAGCTTGAACCTCCCCATATATATGTATGGAGTGGAGTTTGCAAGTGAAAAGAAACTTTGTGTTCCCTTCAAGCTAGGTGAAGGACGGCTTTCACACACACTTATCTCTCAGAACTGAGCATGTGGAGAGACGTTCGTTCATCCAGTACAAAGGGAACGGGTTGCAGGAGAAACACTTACTCTGGTTTCTCAGTCTGTTTCCTAGTGCCGGTTTGAAGTGCCTGCCGTTTTCACTGTAAAACCGGCCTGGAGTTTGAACCTCCCCATATATATGTATGGAGTGGAGTTTGCAACTGAAAAGAAACTTTGTGTTCCCTTCAAGCTAGGTGAAGGACGGCTTTCACACACACTTATCTCTCAGAACTGAGCATGTGGAGAGACGTTCGTTCATCCAGCACAAAGGGAACGGGTTGCAGGAGAAACACTTACTCTGGTTTCTAAGTCTGTTTCCTAGTGCCGGTTTGAAGTGCCTGCCGTTTTCACTGTAAAACCGTCCTGGAGCTTGAACCTCCCCATATATATGTATGGAGTGGAGTTTGCAAGTGAAAAGAAACTTTGTGTTCCCTTCAAGCTAGGTGAAGGACGGCTTTCACACACACTTATCTCTCAGAACTGAGCATGTGGAGAGACGTTCGTTCATCCAGCACATAGGGAACGGGTTGCAGGAGAAACACTTACTCTGGTTTCTCAGTCTGTTTCCTAGTGCCGGTTTGAAGTGCCTGCCGTTTTCACTGTAAAACCGGGTTGGAGCTTGAACCTCCCCATATATATGTATGGAGTGGAGTTTGCAAGTGAAAAGAAACTTTGTGTTCCCTTCAAGCTAGGTGAAGGACGGCTTTCACACACACTTATCTCTCAGAACTGAGCATGTGGAGAGACGTTCGTTCATCCAGCACAAAGGGAACGGGTTGCAGGGGAAACACTTACTCTGGTTTCTCAGAATGTTTCCTAGTGCCGGTTTGAAGTGCCTGCCGTTTTCACTGTAAAACTGGCCTGGAGTTTGAACCTCCCCATATATATGTATGGAGTGGAGTTTGCAACTGAAAACAAACTTTGTGTTCCCTTCAAGCTAGGTGAAGGACGGCTTTCACACACACTTATCTCTCAGAACTGAGCATGTGGAGAGACGTTCGTTCATCCAGCACAAAGGGAACGGGTTGCAGGAGAAACACTTACTCTGGTTTCTCAGTCTGTATCCTAGTGCCGGTTTGAAGTGCCTGCCGTTTTCACTGTAAAACCGGCCTGGAGCTTGAACCTCCCCATATACATGTATGGAGTGGAGTTTGCAAGTGAAAAGAAACTTTGTGTTCCCTTCAAGCTAGGTGAAGTACGGCTTTCACACACACTTATCTCTCAGAACTGAGCATGTGGAGAGACGTTCGTTCATCCAGCACAAAGGGAACGGGTTGCAGGAGAAACACTTACTCTGGTTTCTCAGAATGTTTCCTAGTGCCGGTTTGAAGTGCCTGCCGTTTTCACTGTAAAACCGGCCTGGAGCTTGAACCTCCCCATATATATGTATGGAGTGGAGTTTGCAACTGAAAAGAAACTTTGTGTTCCCTTCAAGCTAGGTGAAGGACGGCTTTCACACACACTTATCTCTCAGAACTGAGCATGTGGAGAGACGTTCGTTCATCCAGCACAAAGGGAACGGGTTGCAGGAGAAACACTTACTCTGGTTTCTCAGTCTGTTTCCTAGTGCCGGTTTGAATTGCCTGCCGTTTTCACTGTAAAACCGGGTTGGAGCTTGAACCTCCCCATATATATGTATGGAAAGGAGTTTGCAAGTGAAAAGAAACTTTGTGTTCCCTTCAAGCTAGGTGAAGGACGGCTTTCACACACACTTATCTCTCAGAACTGAGCATGTGGAGAGACGTTCGTTCATCCAGCACAAAGGGAACGGGTTGCAGGAGAAACACTTACTCTGGTTTCTCAGTCTGTTTCCTAGTGCCGGTTTGAATTGCCTGCCGTTTTCACTGTAAAACCGGGTTGGAGCTTGAACCTCCCCATATATATGTATGGAGTGGAGTTTGCTACTGAAAAGAAACTTTGTGTTCCCTTCAAGCTAGGTGAAGGACGGCTTTCACACACACTTATCTCTCAGAACTGAGCATGTGGTGAGACGTTCGTTCATCCAGCACAAAGGGAACAGGTTGCAGGAGAAACAATTACTCTGGTTTCTCAGACTGTTTCCTAGTGCCGGTTTGAAGTGCCTGCCGTTTTCACTGTAAAACCGGCCTGGAGCTTGAACCTCCCCATATATATGTATGGAGTGGAGTTTGCAACTGAAAAGAAACTTTGTGTTCCCTTCAAGCTAGGTGAAGGACGGCTTTCACACACACTTATCTCTCAGAACTGAGCATGTGGAGAGACGTTCGTTCATCCAGCACAAAGGGAACGGGTTGCAGGAGAATCACTTACTCTGGTTTCTCAGTCTGTTTCCTAGTGCCGGTTTGAAGTGCCTGCCGTTTTCACTGTAAAACCGGGTTGGAGCTTTAACCTACCCATATATATGTATGGAAAGTAGTTTACATCTGAAAAGAAACTTTGTGTTCCCTTCAAGCTAGGTGAAGGACGGCTTTCACACACACTTATCTCTCAGAACTGAGCATGTGGAGAGACGTTCGTTCATCCAGTACAAAGGGAACGGGTTGCAGGAGAAACACTTACTCTGGTTTCTCAGTCTGTTTCCTAGTGCCGGTTTGAAGTGCCTGCCGTTTTCACTGTAAAACCGGCCTGGAGTTTGAACCTCCCCATATATATGTATGGAGTGGAGTTTGCAACTGAAAAGAAACTTTGTGTTCCCTTCAAGCTAGGTGAAGGACGGCTTTCACACACACTTATCTCTCAGAACTGAGCATGTGGAGAGACGTTCGTTCATCCAGCACAAAGGGAACGGGTTGCAGGAGAAACACTTACTCTGGTTTCTAAGTCTGTTTCCTAGTGCCGGTTTGAAGTGCCTGCCGTTTTCACTGTAAAACCGTCCTGGAGCTTGAACCTCCCCATATATATGTATGGAGTGGAGTTTGCAAGTGAAAAGAAACTTTGTGTTCCCTTCAAGCTAGGTGAAGGACGGCTTTCACACACACTTATCTCTCAGAACTGAGCATGTGGAGAGACGTTCGTTCATCCAGCACATAGGGAACGGGTTGCAGGAGAAACACTTACTCTGGTTTCTCAGTCTGTTTCCTAGTGCCGGTTTGAAGTGCCTGCCGTTTTCACTGTAAAACCGTGTTGGAGCTTGAACCTCCCCATATATATGTATGGAGTGGAGTTTGCAAGTGAAAATATACTTTGTGTTCCCTTCAACCTAGGTGAAGTACGGCTTTCACACACACTTATCTCTCAGAACTGAGCATGTGGAGAGACGTTCGTTCATCCAGCACAAAGGGAACGGGTTGCAGGGGAAACACTTACTCTGGTTTCTCAGTCTGTTTCCTAGTGCCGGTTTGAAGTGCCTGCCGTTTTCACTGTAAAACTGGCCTGGAGTTTGAACCTCCCCATATATATGTATGGAGTGGAGTTTGCAACTGAAAACAAACTTTGTGTTCCCTTCAAGCTAGGTGAAGGACGGCTTTCACACACACTTATCTCTCAGAACTGAGCATGTGGAGAGACGTTCGTTCATCCAGCACAAAGGGAACGGGTTGCAGGAGAAACACTTACTCTGGTTTCTCAGTCTGTATCCTAGTGCCGGTTTGAAGTGCCTGCCGTTTTCACTGTAAAACCGGCCTGGAGCTTGAACCTCCCCATATATATGTATGGAGTGGAGTTTGCAAGTGAAAAGAAACTTTGTGTTCCCTTCAAGCTAGGTGAAGTACGGCTTTCACACACACTTATCTCTCAGAACTGAGCATGTGGAGAGACGTTCGTTCATCCAGCACAAAGGGAACGGGTTGCAGGAGAAACACTTACTCTGGTTTCTCAGAATGTTTCCTAGTGCCGGTTTGAAGTGCCTGCCGTTTTCACTGTAAAACCGGCCTGGAGCTTGAACCTCCCCATATATATGTATGGAGTGGAGTTTGCAACTGAAAAGAAACTTTGTGTTCCCTTCAAGCTAGGTGAAGGACGGCTTTCACACACACTTATCTCTCAGAACTGAGCATGTGGAGAGACGTTCGTTCATCCAGCACAAAGGGAACGGGTTGCAGGAGAAACACTTACTCTGGTTTCTCAGTCTGTTTCCTAGTGCCGGTTTGAATTGCCTGCCGTTTTCACTGTAAAACCGGGTTGGAGCTTGAACCTCCCCATATATATGTATGGAAAGGAGTTTGCAAGTGAAAAGAAACTTTGTGTTCCCTTCAAGCTAGGTGAAGGACGGCTTTCACACACACTTATCTCTCAGAACTGAGCATGTGGAGAGACGTTCGTTCATCCAGCACAAAGGGAACGGGTTGCAGGAGAATCACTTACTCTGGTTTCTCAGTCTGTTTCCTAGTGCCGGTTTGAAGTGCCTGCCGTTTTCACTGTAAAACCGGGTTGGAGCTTTAACCTACCCATATATATGTATGGAAAGTAGTTTACATCTGAAAAGAAACTTTGTGTTCCCTTCAAGCTAGGTGAAGGACGGCTTTCACACACACTTATCTCTCAGAACTGAGCATGTGGAGAGACGTTCGTTCATCCAACACAAAGGGAACGGGTTGCAGGAGAAACACTTACTCTGGTTTCTCAGTCTGTTTCCTAGTGCCGGTTAGAAGTGCCTGCCGTTTTCACTGTAAAACCGGCCTGGAGTTTGAACCTCCCCATATATATGTATGGAGTGGAGTTTGCAACTGAAAAGAAACTTTGTGTTCCCTTCAAGCTAGGTGAAGGACGGCTTTCACACACACTTATCTCTCAGAACTGAGCATGTGGAGAGACGTTCGTTCATCCAGCACAAAGGGAACGGGTTGCAGGAGAAACACTTACTCTGGTTTCTAAGTCTGTTTCCTAGTGCCGGTTTGAAGTGCCTGCCGTTTTCACTGTAAAACCGGCCTGGAGCTTGAACCTCCCCATATATATGTATGGAGTGGAGTTTGCAAGTGAAAAGAAACTTTGTGTTCCCTTCAAGCTAGGTGAAGGACGGCTTTCACACACACTTATCTCTCAGAACTGAGCATGTGGAGAGACGTTCGTTCATCCAGTACAAAGGGAACGGGTTGCAGGAGAAACACTTACTCTGGTTTCTCAGTCTGTTTCCTAGTGCCGGTTTGAAGTGCCTGCCGTTTTCACTGTAAAACCGGCCTGGAGTTTGAACCTCCCCATATATATGTATGGAGTGGAGTTTGCAACTGAAAAGAAACTTTGTGTTCCCTTCAAGCTAGGTGAAGGACGGCTTTCACACACACTTATCTCTCAGAACTGAGCATGTGGAGAGACGTTCGTTCATCCAGCACAAAGGGAACGGGTTGCAGGAGAAACACTTACTCTGGTTTCTAAGTCTGTTTCCTAGTGCCGGTTTGAAGTGCCTGCCGTTTTCACTGTAAAACCGTCCTGGAGCTTGAACCTCCCCATATATATGTATGGAGTGGAGTTTGCAAGTGAAAAGAAACTTTGTGTTCCCTTCAAGCTAGGTGAAGGACGGCTTTCACACACACTTATCTCTCAGAACTGAGCATGTGGAGAGACGTTCGTTCATCCAGCACATAGGGAACGGGTTGCAGGAGAAACACTTACTCTGGTTTCTCAGTCTGTTTCCTAGTGCCGGTTTGAAGTGCCTGCCGTTTTCACTGTAAAACCGGGTTGGAGCTTGAACCTCCCCATATATATGTATGGAGTGGAGTTTGCAAGTGAAAATATACTTTGTGTTCCCTTCAACCTAGGTGAAGTACGGCTTTCACACACACTTATCTCTCAGAACTGAGCATGTGGAGAGACGTTCGTTCATCCAGCACAAAGGGAACGGGTTGCAGGGGAAACACTTACTCTGGTTTCTCAGAATGTTTCCTAGTGCCGGTTTGAAGTGCCTGCCGTTTTCACTGTAAAACTGGCCTGGAGTTTGAACCTCCCCATATATATGTATGGAGTGGAGTTTGCAACTGAAAACAAACTTTGTGTTCCCTTCAAGCTAGGTGAAGGACGGCTTTCACACACACTTATCTCTCAGAACTGAGCATGTGGAGAGACGTTCGTTCATCCAGCACAAAGGGAACGGGTTGCAGGAGAAACACTTACTCTGGTTTCTCAGTCTGTATCCTAGTGCCGGTTTGAAGTGCCTGCCGTTTTCACTGTAAAACCGGCCTGGAGCTTGAACCTCCCCATATACATGTATGGAGTGGAGTTTGCAAGTGAAAAGAAACTTTGTGTTCCCTTCAAGCTAGGTGAAGTACGGCTTTCACACACACTTATCTCTCAGAACTGAGCATGTGGAGAGACGTTCGTTCATCCAGCACAAAGGGAACGGGTTGCAGGAGAAACACTTACTCTGGTTTCTCAGAATGTTTCCTAGTGCCGGTTTGAAGTGCCTGCCGTTTTCACTGTAAAACCGGCCTGGAGCTTGAACCTCCCCATATATATGTATGGAGTGGAGTTTGCAACTGAAAAGAAACTTTGTGTTCCCTTCAAGCTAGGTGAAGGACGGCTTTCACACACACTTATCTCTCAGAACTGAGCATGTGGAGAGACGTTCGTTCATCCAGCACAAAGGGAACGGGTTGCAGGAGAAACACTTACTCTGGTTTCTCAGTCTGTTTCCTAGTGCCGGTTTGAATTGCCTGCCGTTTTCACTGTAAAACCGGGTTGGAGCTTGAACCTCCCCATATATATGTATGGAAAGGAGTTTGCAAGTGAAAAGAAACTTTGTGTTCCCTTCAAGCTAGGTGAAGGACGGCTTTCACACACACTTATCTCTCAGAACTGAGCATGTGGAGAGACGTTCGTTCATCCAGGACAAAGGGAACGGGTTGCAGGAGAATCACTTACTCTGGTTTCTCAGTCTGTTTCCTAGTGCCGGTTTGAAGTGCCTGCCGTTTTCACTGTAAAACCGGGTTGGAGCTTTAACCTACCCATATATATGTATGGAAAGTAGTTTACATCTGAAAAGAAACTTTGTGTTCCCTTCAAGCTAGGTGAAGGACGGCTTTCACACACACTTATCTCTCAGAACTGAGCATGTGGAGAGACGTTCGTTCATCCAACACAAAGGGAACGGGTTGCAGGAGAAACACTTACTCTGGTTTCTCAGTCTGTTTCCTAGTGCCGGTTAGAAGTGCCTGCCGTTTTCACTGTAAAACCGGCCTGGAGTTTGAACCTCCCCATATATATGTATGGAGTGGAGTTTGCAACTGAAAAGAAACTTTGTGTTCCCTTCAAGCTAGGTGAAGGACGGCTTTCACACACACTTATCTCTCAGAACTGAGCATGTGGAGAGACGTTCGTTCATCCAGCACAAAGGGAACGGGTTGCAGGAGAAACACTTACTCTGGTTTCTAAGTCTGTTTCCTAGTGCCGGTTTGAAGTGCCTGCCGTTTTCACTGTAAAACCGGCCTGGAGCTTGAACCTCCCCATATATATGTATGGAGTGGAGTTTGCAAGTGAAAAGAAACTTTGTGTTCCCTTCAAGCTAGGTGAAGGACGGCTTTCACACACACTTATCTCTCAGAACTGAGCATGTGGAGAGACGTTCGTTCATCCAGCACAAAGGGAACGGGTTACAGGAGAAACACTCTGGTTTCTCAGTCTGTTTCCTAGTGCCTGTTTGAATTGCCTGCCGTTTTCACTGTAAAACCGGGTTGGAGCTTGAACCTCCCGATAGATATGTATGGAGTGGAGTTTGCAACTGAAAAGAAACTTTGTGTTCCTTCAAGCTAGGTGAAGGACGGCTTTCACACACACTTATCTCTCAGAACTGAGCATGTGGAGAGACGTTCGTTCATCCAGCACAAAGGGAACGGGTTGCAGGAGAAACACTTACTCTGGTTTCTCAGTCTGTTTCCTAGTGCCGGTTTGAAGTGCCTGCCGTTTTCACTGTAAAACCGGGTTGGAGCTTGAACCTCCCCATATATATGTATGGAGTGGAGTTTGCAAGTGAAAAGAAACTTTGTGTTCCCTTCAAGCTAGGTGAAGGACGGCTTTCACACACACTTATCTCTCAGAACTGAGCATGTGGAGAGACGTTCGTTCATCCAGCACAAAGGGAACGGGTTGCAGGAGAATCACTTACTCTGGTTTCTCAGTCTGTTTCCTAGTGCCGGTTTGAAGTGCCTGCTGTTTCACTGTAAAACCGGGTTGGAGCTTGAACCTCCCCATATATATGTATGGAGTGGAGTTTGCAAGTGAAAAGAAACTTTGTGTTCCCTTCAAGCTAGGTGAAGGACGGCTTTCACACACACTTATCTCTCAGAACTGAGCATGTGGAGAGACGTTCGTTCATCCAGCACAAAGGGAACGGGTTGCAGGAGAAACACTTACTCTGGTTTCTCAGTCTGTTTCCTAGTGCCCGTTTGAATTGCCTGCCGTTTTCACTGTAAAACCGGGTTGGAGCTTGAACCTCCCCATATATATGTATGGAGTGGAGTTTGCTACTGAAAAGAAACTTTGTGTTCCCTTCAAGCTAGGTGAAGGACGGCTTTCACACACACTTATCTCTCAGAACTGAGCATGTGGAGAGACGTTCGTTCATCCAGCACAAAGGGAACGGTTTGCAGGAGAAACAATTACTCTGGTTTCTCAGACTGTTTCCTAGTGCCGGTTTGAAGTGCCTGCCGTTTTCACTGTAAAACCGGCCTGGAGCTTGAACCTCCCCATATATATGTATGGAGTGGAGTTTGCAATTGAAAAGAAACTTTGTGTTCCCTTCAAGCTAGGTGAAGGACGGCTTTCACACCCACTTATCTCTCAGAACTGAGCATGTGGAGAGACGTTCGTTCATCCAGCACAAAGGGAACGGGTTGCAGGAGAATCACTTACTCTGGTTTCTCAGTCTGTTTCCTAGTGCCGGTTTGAAGTGCGTGCCGTTTTCACTGTAAAACCGGGTTGGAGCTTTAACCTACCCATATATATGTATGGAATGTAGTTTACATCTGAAAAGAAACTTTGTGTTCCCTTCAAGCTAGGTGAAGGACGGCTTTCACACACACTTATCTCTCAGAACTGAGCATGTGGAGAGACGTTCGTTCATCCAGCACAAAGGGAACGGGTTGCAGGAGAAACACTTACTCTGGTTTCTCAGTCTGTTTCCTAGTGCCGGTTTGAAGTGCCTGCCGTTTTCACTGTAAAACCGGCCTGGAGTTTGAACCTCCCCATATATATGTATGGAGTGGAGTTTGCAACTGAAAAGAAACTTTGTGTTCCCTTCAAGCTAGGTGAAGGACGGCTTTCACACACACTTACCTCTCAGAACTGAGCATGTGGAGAGACGTTTGTTCATCCAGCACAAAGGGAACGGGTTGCAGGAGAAACACTTACTCTGGTTTCTCAGTCTGTTTCCTAGTGCCGGTTTGAAGTGCCTGCCGTTTTCACTGTAAAACCGGCCTGGAGCTTGAACCTCCCCATATATATGTATGGAGTGGAGTTTGCAACTGAAAAGAAACTTTGTGTTCCCTTCAAGCTAGGTGAAGGACGGCTTTCACACACACTTATCTCTCAGAACTGAGCATGTGGAGAGACGTTCGTTCATCCAGCACAAAGGGAACGGGTTGCAGGAGAAACACTTACTCTAGTTTCTCAGTCTGTTTCCTAGTGCCGGTTTGAAGTGCCTGCCGTTTTCACTGTAAAACCGGGTTGGAGCTTGAACCTCCCCATATATATATATGGAGTGGAGTTTGCAACTGAAAAGAAACTTTGTGTTCCCTTCAAGCTAGGTGAAGGACGGCTTTCACACACACTTATCTCTCAGAACTGAGCATGTGGAGAGACGTTCGTTCATCCAGCACATAGGGAACGGGTTGCAGGAGAAACACTTACTCTGGTTTCTCAGTCTGTTTCCTAGTGCCGGTTTGAAGTGCCTGCCGTTTTCACTGTAAAACCGGGTTGGAGCTTGAACCTCCCCATATATATGTATGGAGTGGAGTTTGCAAGTGAAAAGAAACTTTGTGTTCCCTTTAAGCTAGGTGAAGTACGGCTTTCACACACACTTATCTCTCAGAACTGAGCATGTGGAGAGACGTTCGTTCATCCAGCACAAAGGGAACGGGTTGCAGGAGAAACACTTACTCTGGTTTCTCAGTCTGTTTCCTAGTGCCGGTTTGAAGTGCCTGCCGTTATCACTGTAAAACCATCCTGGAGTTTGAACCTCCCCATATATATGTATGGAGTGGAGTTTGCAACTGAAAACAAACTTTGTGTTCCCTTCAAGCTAGGTGAAGGACGGCTTTCACACACACTTATCTCTCAGAACTGAGCATGTGGAGAGACGTTCGTTCATCCAGCACAAAGGGAACGGGTTGCAGGAGAAACACTTACTCTGGTTTCTCAGTCTGTATCCTAGTGCCGGTTTGAAGTGCCTGCCGTTTTCACTGTAAAACCGGCCTGGAGCTTGAACCTCCCCATATATATGTATGGAGTGGAGTTTGCAAGTGAAAAGAAACTTTGTGTTCCCTTCAAGCTAGGTGAAGGACGGCTTTCACACACACTTATCTCTCAGAACTGAGCATGTGGAGAGACGTTCGTTCATCCAGCACAAAGGGAACGGGTTGCAACAGAAACACTTACTTTGGTTTCTCAGAATGTTTCCTAGTGCCGGTTTGAAGTGCCTGCCGTTTTCACTGTAAAACCGGCCTGGAGCTTGAACCTCCCCATATATATGTATGGTGTGGAGTTTGCAAGTGAAAAGAAACTTTGTGTTCCCTTCAAGCTAGGTGAAGGACGGCTTTCACACACACTTATCTCTCAGAACTGAGCATGTGGAGAGACGTTCGTTCATCCAGCACAAAGGGAACGGGTTGCAGGAGAAACACTTACTCTGGTTTCTCAGTCTGTTTCCTAGTGCCGGTTAGAAGTGCCTGCCGTTTTCACTGTAAAACCGGCCTGGAGTTTGAACCTCCCCATATATATGTATGGAGTGGAGTTTGCAACTGAAAAGAAACTTTGTGTTCCCTTCAAGCTAAGTGAAGGACGGCTTTCACACACACTTATCTCTCAGAACTGAGCATGTGGAGAGACGTTCGTTCATCCAGCACAAAGGGAACGGTTTGCAGGAGAAACACTTACTCTGGTTTCTCAGTCTGTTTCCTAGTGCCGGTTTGAAGTGCCTGCCGTTTTCACTGTAAAACCGGCCTGGAGCTTGAACCTCCCCATATATATGTATGGAGTGGAGTTTGCAAGTGAAAAGGAACTTTGTGTTCCCTTCAAGCTAGGTGAAGGACGGCTTTCACACACACTTATCTCTCAGAACTGAGCATGTGGAGAGACGTTCGTTCATCCAGCACAAAGGGAACGGGTTGCAGGAGAAACACTTACTCTGGTTTCTCAGTCTGTTTCCTAGTGCCGGTTTGAATTGCCTGCCGTTTTCACTATAAAACCGGGTTGGAGCTTGAACCTCCCCATATATATGTATGGAGTGGAGTTTGCAAGTGAAAAGAAACTTTGTGTTCCCTTCAAGCTAGGTGAAGGACGGCTTTCACACACACTTATCTCTCAGAACTGAGCATGTGGAGAGACGTTTGTTCATCCAGCACAAAGGGAACGGGTTGCAGGAGAAACACTTACTCTGGTTTCTCAGTCTGTTTCCTAGTGCCGGTTTGAAGTGCCTGCCGTTTTCACTGTAAAACCGGGTTGGAGCTTGAACCTCCCGATAGATATGTATGGAGTGGAGTTTGCAAGTGAAAAGAAACTTTGTGTTCCTTCAAGCTAGGTGAAGGACGGCTTTCACACACACTTATCTCTCAGAACTGAGCATGTGGAGAGACGTTCGTTCATCCAGCACAAAGGGAACGGGTTGCAGGAGAAACACTTACTCTGGTTTCTCAGTCTGTTTCCTAGTGCCGGTTTGAAGTGCCTGCCGTTTTCACTGTAAAACCGGGTTGGAGCTTGAACCTCCCCATATATATGTATGGAGTGGAGTTTGCAAGTGAAAAGAAACTTTGTGTTCCCTTCAAGCTAGGTGAAGGACGGCTTTCACACACACTTATCTCTCAGAACTGAGCATGTGGAGAGACGTTCGTTCATCCAGCACAAAGGGAACGGGTTGCAGGAGAATCACTTACTCTGGTTTCTCAGTCTGTTTCCTAGTGCCGGTTTGAAGTGCCTGCTGTTTCACTGTAAAACCGGGTTGGAGCTTGAACCTCCCCATATATATGTATGGAGTGGAGTTTGCAAGTGAAAAGAAACTTTGTGTTCCCTTCAAGCTAGGTGAAGGACGGCTTTCACACACACTTATCTCTCAGAACTGAGCATGTGGAGAGACGTTCGTTCATCCAGCACAAAGGGAACGGGTTGCAGGAGAATCACTTACTCTGGTTTCTCAGTCTGTTTCCTAGTGCCGGTTTGAAGTGCCTGCTGTTTCACTGTAAAACCGGGTTGGAGCTTGAACCTCCCCATATATATGTATGGAGTGGAGTTTGCAAGTGAAAAGAAACTTTGTGTTCCCTTCAAGCTAGGTGAAGGACGGCTTTCACACACACTTATCTCTCAGAACTGAGCATGTGGAGAGACGTTCGTTCATCCAGCACAAAGGGAACGGGTTGCAGGAGAAACACTTACTCTGGTTTCTCAGTCTGTTTCCTAGTGCCGGTTAGAAGTGCCTGCCGTTTTCACTGTAAAACCGGCCTGGAGTTTGAACCTCCCCATATATATGTATGGAGTGGAGTTTGCAACTGAAAAGAAACTTTGTGTTCCGTTCAAGCTAAGTGAAGGACGGCTTTCACACACACTTATCTCTCAGAACTGTGCATGTGGAGAGACGTTCGTTCATCCAGCACAAAGGGAACGGTTTGCAGGAGAAACACTTACTCTGGTTTCTAAGTATGTTTCCTAGTGCCGGTTTGAAGTGCCTGCCGTTTTCACTGTAAAACCGGCCTGGAGCTTGAACCTCCCCATATATATGTATGGAGTGGAGTTTGCAAGTGAAAAGAAACTTTGTGTTCCCTTCAAGCTAGGTGAAGGACGGCTTTCACACACACTTATCTCTCAGAACTGAGCATGTGGAGAGACGTTCGTTCATCCAGCACAAAGGGAACGGGTTGCAGGAGAAACACTTACTCTGGTTTTTTCAGAATGTTTCCTAGTGCCGGTTTGAAGTGCCTGCCGTTTTCACTGTAAAACCGGCCTGGAGCTTGAACCTCCCCATATATATGTATGGAGTGGAGTTTGCAAGTGAAAAGAAACTTTGTGTTCCCTTCAAGCTAGGTGAAGGACGGCTTTCACACACACTTACCTCTCAGAACTGAGCATGTGGAGAGACGTTTGTTCATCCAGCACAAAGGGAACGGGTTGCAGGAGAAACACTTACTCTGGTTTCTCAGTCTGTTTCCTAGTGCCGGTTTGAAGTGCCTGCCGTTTTCACTGTAAAACCGGGTTGGAGCTTGGACCTACCGATATATATGTATGGAGTGGAGTTTGGAACTGAAAAGAAACTTTGTCTTCCCTTCAAGCTAGGTGAAGGACGGCTTTCACACACACTTATCTCTCAGAACTGAGCATGTGGAGAGACGTTCGTTCATCCAGCACAAAGGGAACGGGTTGCAGGAGAAACACTTACTCTGGTTTCTCAGTCTGTTTCCTAGTGCCGGTTTGAAGTGCCTGCCGTTTTCACTGTAAAACCGGGTTGGAGCTTGAACCTCCCCATATATATATATGGAGTGGAGTTTGCAACTGAAAAGAAACTTTGTGTTCCCTTCAAGCTAGGTGAAGGACGGCTTTCACACACACTTATCTCTCAGAACTGAGCATGTGGAGAGACGTTCGTTCATCCAGCACATAGGGAACGGGTTGCAGGAGAAACACTTACTCTGGTTTCTCAGTCTGTTTCCTAGTGCCGGTTTGAAGTGCCTGCCGTTTTCACTGTAAAACCGGGTTGGAGCTTGAACCTCCCCATATATATGTATGGAGTGGAGTTTGCAAGTGAAAAGAAACTTTGTGTTCCCTTTAAGCTAGGTGAAGTACGGCTTTCACACACACTTATCTCTCAGATCTGAGCATGTGGAGAGACGTTCGTTCATCCAGCACAAAGGGAACGGGTTGCAGGAAAAACACTTACTCTGGTTTCTCAGTCTGTTTCCTAGTGCCGGTTTGAAGTGCCTGCCGTTATCACTGTAAAACCATCCTGGAGTTTGAACCTCCCCATATATATGTATGGAGTGGAGTTTGCAACTGAAAACAAACTTTGTGTTCCCTTCAAGCTAGGTGAAGGACGGCTTTCACACACACTTATCTCTCAGAACTGAGCATGTGGAGAGACGTTCGTTCATCCAGCACAAAGGGAAAGGGTTGCAGGAGAAACACTTACTCTGGTTTATCAGTCTGTATCCTAGTGCCGGTTTGAAGTGCCTGCCGTTTTCACTGTAAAACCGGCCTGGAGCTTGAACCTCCCCATATATATGTATGGAGTGGAGTTTGCAAGTGAAAAGAAACTTTGTGTTCCCTTCAAGCTAGGTGAAGGACGGCTTTCACACACACTTATCTCTCAGAACTGAGCATGTGGAGAGACGTTCGTTCATCCAGCACAAAGGGAACGGGTTGCAGGAGAAACACTTACTCTGGTTTCTCAGTCTGTTTCCTAGTGCCGGTTAGAAGTGCCTGCCGTTTTCACTGTAAAACCGGCCTGGAGTTTGAACCTCCCCATATATATGTATGGAGTGGAGTTTGCAACTGAAAAGAAACTTTGTGTTCCCTTCAAGCTAAGTGAAGGACGGCTTTCACACACACTTATCTCTCAGAACTGAGCATGTGGACAGACGTTCGTTCATCCAGCACAAAGGGAACGGTTTGCAGGAGAAACACTTACTCTGGTTTCTAAGTCTGTTTCCTAGTGCCGGTTTGAAGTGCCTGCCGTTTTCACTATAAAACCGGGTTGGAGCTTGAACCTCCCCATATATATGTATGGAGTGGAGTTTGCAAGTGAAAAGAAACTTTGTGTTCCCTTCAAGCTAGGTGAAGGACGGCTTTCACACACACTTATCTCTCAGAACTGAGCATGTGGAGAGACGTTTGTTCATCCAGCACAAAGGGAACGGGTTGCAGGAGAAACACTTACTCTGGTTTCTCAGTCTGTTTCCTAGTGCCGGTTTGAAGTGCCTGCCGTTCTCACTGTAAAACCGGGTTGGAGCTTGAACCTCCCCATATATATGTATGGAGCGGAGTTTGCAACTGAAAAGAAACTTTGTGTTCCTTCAAGCTAGGTGAAGGACGGCTTTCACACACACTTATCTCTCAGAACTGAGCATGTGGAGAGACGTTCGTTCATCCAGCACAAAGGGAACGTGTTGCAGGAGAAACACTTACTCTGGTTTCTCAGTCTGTTTCCTAGTGCCGGTTTGAAGTGCCTGCCGTTTTCACTGTAAAACCGGGTTGGAGCTTGAACCTCCCCATATATATGTATGGAGTGGAGTTTGCAAGTGAAAAGAAACTTTGTGTTCCCTTCAAGCTAGGTGAAGGACGGCTTTCACACACACTTATCTCTCAGAACTGAGCATGTGGAGAGACGTTCGTTCATCCAGCACAAAGGGAACGGGTTGCAGGAGAATCACTTACTCTGGTTTCTCAGTCTGTTTCCTAGTGCCGGTTTGAAGTCCCTGCTGTTTCACTGTAAAACCGGGTTGGAGCTTGAACCTCCCCATATATATGTATGGAGTGGAGTTTGCAAGTGAAAAGAAACTTTGTGTTCCCTTGAAGCTAGGTGAAGGACGGCTTTCACACACACTTATCTCTCAGAACTGAGCATGTGGAGAGACGTTCGTTCATCCAGCACAAAGGGAACGGGTTGCAGGAGAAACACTTACTCTGGTTTCTCAGTCTGTTTCCTAGTGCCGGTTTGAATTGCCTGCCGTTTTCACTGTAAAACCGGGTTGTAGCTTGAACCTCCCCATATATATGTATGGAGTGGAGTTTGCTACTGAAAAGAAACTTTGTGTTCCCTTCAAGCTAGGTGAAGGACGGCTTTCACACACACTTATCTCTCAGAACTGAGCATGTGGAGAGACGATCGTTCATCCAGCACAAAGGGAACGGTTTGCAGGAGAAACACTTACTCTGGTTTCTCAGTCTGTTTCCTAGTGCCGGTTTGAATTGCCTGCCGTTTTCACTGTAAAACCGGGTTGGAGCTTGAACCTCCCCATATATATGTATGGAGTGGAGTTTGCTACTGAAAAGAAACTTTGTGTTCCCTTCAAGCTAGGTGAAGGACGGCTTTCACACACACTTATCTCTCAGAACTGAGCATGTGGAGAGACGTTCGTTCATCCAGCACAAAGGGAACGGTTTGCAGGAGAAACAATTACTCTGGTTTCTCAGACTGTTTCCTAGTGCCGGTTTGAAGTGCCTGCCGTTTTCACTGTAAAACCGGCCTGGAGCTTGAACCTCCCCATATATATGTATGGAGTGGAGTTTGCAACTGAAAAGAAGCTTTGTGTTCCCTTCAAGCTAGGTGAAGGACGGCTTTCACACCCACTTATCTCTCAGAACTGAGCATGTGGAGAGACGTTCGTTCATCCAGCACAAAGGGAACGGGTTGCAGGAGAAACACTTACTCTGGTTTCTAAGTCTGTTTCCTAGTGCCGGTTTGAAGTGCCTGCCGTTTTCACTGTAAAACCGGCCTGGAGCTTGAACCTCCCCATATATATGTATGGAGTGGAGTTTGCAAGTGAAAAGAAACTTTGTGTTCCCTTCAAGCTAGGTGAAGGACGGCTTTCACACACACTTATCTCTCAGAACTGAGCATGTGGAGAGACGTTCGTTCATCCAGCACAAAGGGAACGGGTTGCAGGAGAAACACTTACTCTGGTTTCTCAGTCTGTTTCCTAGTGCCGGTTTGAATTGCCTGCCGTTTTCACTATAAAACCGGGTTGGAGCTTGAACCTCCCCATATATATGTATGGAATGGAGTTTGCAAGTGAAAAGAAACTTTGTGTTCCCTTCAAGCTAGGTGAAGGACGGCTTTCACACACACTTACCTCTCAGAACTGAGCATGTGGAGAGACGTTTGTTCATCCAGCACAAAGGGAACGCGTTGCAGGAGAAACACTTACTCTGGTTTCTCAGTCTGTTTCCTAGTGCCGGTTTGAAGTGCCTGCCGTTTTCACTGTAAAACCGGGTTGGAGCTTGAACCTCCCCATAGATATGTATGGAGTGGAGTTTGCAACTGAAAAGAAACTTTGTGTTCCCTTCAAGCTAGGTGAAGGACGGCTTTCACACACACTTATCTCTCAGAACTGAGCATGTGGAGAGACGTTCGTTCATCCAGCACATAGGGAACGGGTTGCAGGAGAAACACTTACTCTGGTTTCTCAGTCTGTTTCCTAGTGCCGGTTTGAAGTGCCTGCCGTTTTCACTGTAAAACCGGGTTGGAGCTTGAACCTCCCCATATATATGTATGGAGTGGAGTTTGCAAGTGAAAAGAAACTTTGTGTTCCCTTCAAGCTAGGTGAAGTACGGCTTTCACACACACTTATCTCTCAGAACTGAGCATGTGGAGAGACGTTCGTTCATCCAGCACAAAGGGAACGGGTTGCAGGAGAAACACTTACTCTGGTTTCTCAGTCTGTTTCCTAGTGCCGGTTTGAATTGCCTGCCGTTATCACTGTAAAACCATCCTGGAGTTTGAACCTCCCCATATATATGTATGGAGTGGAGTTTGCAACTGAAAAGAAACTTTGTGTTCCCTTCAAGCTAGGTGAAGGACGGCTTTCACACACACTTATCTCTCAGAACTGAGCATGTGGAGAGACGTTCGTTCATCCAGCACAAAGGGAACGGGTTGCAGGAGAAACACTTACTCTGGTTTTTTCAGAATGTTTCCTAGTGCCGGTTTGAAGTGCCTGCCGTTTTCACTGTAAAACCGGCCTGGAGCTTGAACCTCCCCATATATATGTATGGAGTGGAGTTTGCAAGTGAAAAGAAACTTTGTGTTCCCTTCAAGCTAGGTGAAGGACGGCTTTCACACACACTTACCTCTCAGAACTGAGCATGTGGAGAGACGTTTGTTCATCCAGCACAAAGGGAACGGGTTGCAGGAGAAACACTTACTCTGGTTTCTCAGTCTGTTTCCTAGTGCCGGTTTGAAGTGCCTGCCGTTTTCACTGTAAAACCGGGTTGGAGCTTGAACCTCCCGATAGATATGTATGGAGTGGAGTTTGGAACTGAAAAGAAACTTTGTCTTCCCTTCAAGCTAGGTGAAGGACGGCTTTCACACACACTTATCTCTCAGAACTGAGCATGTGGAGAGACGTTCGTTCATCCAGCACAAAGGGAACGGGTTGCAGGAGAAACACTTACTCTGGTTTCTCAGTCTGTTTCCTAGTGCCGGTTTGAAGTGCCTGCCGTTTTCACTGTAAAACCGGGTTGGAGCTTGAACCTCCCCATATATATATATATGGAGTGGAGTTTGCAACTGAAAAGAAACTTTGTGTTCCCTTCAAGCTAGGTGAAGGACGGCTTTCACACACACTTATCTCTCAGAACTGAGCATGTGGAGAGACGTTCGTTCATCCAGCACATAGGGAACGGGTTGCAGGAGAAACACTTACTCTGGTTTCTCAGTCTGTTTCCTAGTGCCGGTTTGAAGTGCCTGCCGTTTTCACTGTAAAACCGGGTTGGAGCTTGAACCTCCCCATATATATGTATGGAGTGGAGTTTGCAAGTGAAAAGAAACTTTGTGTTCCCTTTAAGCTAGGTGAAGTACGGCTTTCACACACACTTATCTCTCAGATCTGAGCATGTGGAGAGACGTTCGTTCATCCAGCACAAAGGGAACGGGTTGCAGGAAAAACACTTACTCTGGTTTCTCAGTCTGTTTCCTAGTGCCGGTTTGAAGTGCCTGCCGTTATCACTGTAAAACCATCCTGGAGTTTGAACCTCCCCATATATATGTATGGAGTGGAGTTTGCAACTGAAAACAAACTTTGTGTTCCCTTCAAGCTAGGTGAAGGACGGCTTTCACACACACTTATCTCTCAGAACTGAGCATGTGGAGAGACGTTCGTTCATCCAGCACAAAGGGAACGGGTTGCAGGAGAAACACTTACTCTGGTTTATCAGTCTGTATCCTAGTGCCGGTTTGAAGTGCCTGCCGTTTTCACTGTAAAACCGGCCTGGAGCTTGAACCTCCCCATATATATGTATGGAGTGGAGTTTGCAAGTGAAAAGAAACTTTGTGTTCCCTTCAAGCTAGGTGAAGGACGGCTTTCACACACACTTATCTCTCAGAACTGAGCATGTGGAGAGACGTTCGTTCATCCAGCACAAAGGGAACGGGTTGCAGGAGAAACACTTACTCTGGTTTCTCAGTCTGTTTCCTAGTGCCGGTTAGAAGTGCCTGCCGTTTTCACTGTAAAACCGGCCTGGAGTTTGAACCTCCCCATATATATGTATGGAGTGGAGTTTGCAACTGAAAAGAAACTTTGTGTTCCCTTCAAGCTAAGTGAAGGACGGCTTTCACACACACTTATCTCTCAGAACTGAGCATGTGGACAGACGTTCGTTCATCCAGCACAAAGGGAACGGTTTGCAGGAGAAACACTTACTCTGGTTTCTAAGTCTGTTTCCTAGTGCCGGTTTGAAGTGCCTGCCGTTTTCACTATAAAACCGGGTTGGAGCTTGAACCTCCCCATATATATGTATGGAGTGGAGTTTGCAAGTGAAAAGAAACTTTGTGTTCCCTTCAAGCTAGGTGAAGGACGGCTTTCACACACACTTATCTCTCAGAACTGAGCATGTGGAGAGACGTTTGTTCATCCAGCACAAAGGGAACGGGTTGCAGGAGAAACACTTACTCTGGTTTCTCAGTCTGTTTCCTAGTGCCGGTTTGAAGTGCCTGCCGTTCTCACTGTAAAACCGGGTTGGAGCTTGAACCTCCCCATATATATGTATGGAGCGGAGTTTGCAACTGAAAAGAAACTTTGTGTTCCTTCAAGCTAGGTGAAGGACGGCTTTCACACACACTTATCTCTCAGAACTGAGCATGTGGAGAGACGTTCGTTCATCCAGCACAAAGGGAACGTGTTGCAGGAGAAACACTTACTCTGGTTTCTCAGTCTGTTTCCTAGTGCCGGTTTGAAGTGCCTGCCGTTTTCACTGTAAAACCGGGTTGGAGCTTGAACCTCCCCATATATATGTATGGAGTGGAGTTTGCAAGTGAAAAGAAACTTTGTGTTCCCTTCAAGCTAGGTGAAGGACGGCTTTCACACACACTTATCTCTCAGAACTGAGCATGTGGAGAGACGTTCGTTCATCCAGCACAAAGGGAACGGGTTGCAGGAGAATCACTTACTCTGGTTTCTCAGTCTGTTTCCTAGTGCCGGTTTGAAGTCCCTGCTGTTTCACTGTAAAACCGGGTTGGAGCTTGAACCTCCCCATATATATGTATGGAGTGGAGTTTGCAAGTGAAAAGAAACTTTGTGTTCCCTTGAAGCTAGGTGAAGGACGGCTTTCACACACACTTATCTCTCAGAACTGAGCATGTGGAGAGACGTTCGTTCATCCAGCACAAAGGGAACGGGTTGCAGGAGAAACACTTACTCTGGTTTCTCAGTCTGTTTCCTAGTGCCGGTTTGAATTGCCTGCCGTTTTCACTGTAAAACCGGGTTGGAGCTTGAACCTCCCCATATATATGTATGGAGTGGAGTTTGCTACTGAAAAGAAACTTTGTGTTCCCTTCAAGCTAGGTGAAGGACGGCTTTCACACACACTTATCTCTCAGAACTGAGCATGTGGAGAGACGTTCGTTCATCCAGCACAAAGGGAACGGGTTGCAGGAGAAACAATTACTCTGGTTTCTCAGACTGTTTCCTAGTGCCGGTTTGAAGTGCCTGCCGTTTTCACTGTAAAACCGGCCTGGAGCTTGAACCTCCCCATATATATGTATGGAGTGGAGTTTGCAACTGAAAAGAAACTTTGTGTTCCCTTCAAGCTAGGTGAAGGACGGCTTTCACACCCACTTATCTCTCAGAACTGAGCATGTGGAGAGACGTTCGTTCATCCCGCACAAAGGGAACGGGTTGCAGGAGAAACACTTACTCTGGTTTCTAAGT
Source organism: Vicugna pacos (assembly GCF_048564905.1). Lineage (NCBI taxonomy): Eukaryota > Metazoa > Chordata > Mammalia > Artiodactyla > Camelidae > Vicugna > Vicugna pacos. The sequence continues at coordinate 5,691,004 of NW_027328742.1, forward strand.
CTGTTTCCTAGTGCCGGTTTGAAGTGCCTGCCGTTTTCACTGTAAAACCGGCCTGGAGCTTGAACCTCCCCATATATATGTATGGAGTGGAGTTTGCAAGTGAAAAGAAACTTTGTGTTCCCTTCAAGCTAGGTGAAGGACGGCTTTCACACACACTTATCTCTCAGAACTGAGCATGTGGAGAGACGTTCGTTCATCCAGCACAAAGGGAACGGGTTGCAGGAGAAACACTTACTCTGGTTTCTCAGTCTGTTTCCTAGTGCCGGTTTGAATTGCCTGCCGTTTTCACTATAAAACCGGGTTGGAGCTTGAACCTCCCCATATATATGTATGGAGTGGAGTTTGCAAGTGAAAAGAAACTTTGTGTTCCCTTCAAGCTAGGTGAAGGACGGCTTTCACACACACTTACCTCTCAGAACTGAGCATGTGGAGAGACGTTTGTTCATCCAGCACAAAGGGAACGCGTTGCAGGAGAAACACTTACTCTGGTTTCTCAGTCTGTTTCCTAGTGCCGGTTTGAAGTGCCTGCCGTTTTCACTGTAAAACCGGGTTGGAGCTTGAACCTCCCCATAGATATGTATGGAGTGGAGTTTGCAACTGAAAAGAAACTTTGTGTTCCCTTCAAGCTAGGTGAAGGACGGCTTTCACACACACTTATCTCTCAGAACTGAGCATGTGGAGAGACGTTCGTTCATCCAGCACATAGGGAACGGGTTGCAGGAGAAACACTTACTCTGGTTTCTCAGTCTGTTTCCTAGTGCCGGTTTGAAGTGCCTGCCGTTTTCACTGTAAAACCGGGTTGGAGCTTTAACCTACCCATATATATGTATGGAGCGGAGTTTGCAAGTGAAAAGAAACTTTGTGTTCCCTTCAAGCTAGGTGAAGTACGGCTTTCACACACACTTATCTCTCAGAACTGAGCATGTGGAGAGACGTTCGTTCATCCAGCACAAAGGGAACGGGTTGCAGGAGAAACACTTACTCTGGTTTCTCAGTCTGTTTCCTAGTGCCGGTTTGAAGTGCCTGCCGTTATCACTGTAAAACCACCCTGGAGTTTGAACCTCCCCATATATATGTATGGAGTGGAGTTTGCAAGTGAAAAGAAACTTTGTGTTCCCTTCAAGCTAGGTGAAGGACGGCTTTCACACACACTTATCTCTCAGAACTGAGCATGTGGAGAGACGTTCGTTCATCCAGCACAAAGGGAATGGGTTGCAGGAGAAACACTTACTCTGGTTTCTCAGTCTGTATCCTAGTGCCGGTTTGAAGTGCCTGCCGTTTTCACTGTAAAACCGGCCTGGAGCTTGAACCTCCCCATATATATGTATGGAGTGGAGTTTGCAAGTGAAAAGAAACTTTGTGTTCCCTTCAAGCTAGGTGAAGGACGGCTTTCACACACACTTATCTCTCAGAACTGAGCATGTGGAGAGACGTTCGTTCATCCAGCACAAAGGGAACGGGTTGCAGGAGAAACACTTACTCTGGTTTTTTCAGAATGTTTCCTAGTGCCGGTTTGAAGTGCCTGCCGTTTTCACTGTAAAACCGGCCTGGAGCTTGAACCTCCCCATATATATGTATGGAGTGGAGTTTGCAAGTGAAAAGAAACTTTGTGTTCCCTTCAAGCTAGGTGAAGGACGGCTTTCACACACACTTATCTCTCAGAACTGAGCATGTGGAGAGACGTTCGTTCATCCAGCACAAAGGGAACGGGTTGCAGGAGAAACACTTACTCTGGTTTCTCAGTCTGTTTCCTAGTGCCGGTTTGAATTGCCTGCCGTTTTCACTGTAAAACCGGGTTGGAGCTTGAACATCCCCATATATATGTATGGAGCGGAGTTTGCAAGTGAAAAGAAACTTTGTGTTCCCTTCAAGCTAGGTGAAGTACGGCTTTCACACACACTTATCTCTCAGAACTGAGCATGTGGAGAGACGTTCGTTCATCCAGCACAAAGGGAACGGGTTGCAGGAGAAACACTTACTCTGGTTTCTCAGTCTGTTTCCTAGTGCCGGTTTGAAGTGCCTGACGTTATCACTGTAAAACCACCCTGGAGTTTGAACCTCCCCATATATATGTATGGAGTGGAGTTTGCAAGTGAAAAGAAACTTTGTGTTCCCTTCAAGCTAGGTGAAGGACGGCTTTCACACACACTTATCTCTCAGAACTGAGCATGTGGAGAGACGTTCGTTCATCCAGCACAAAGGGAATGGGTTGCAGGAGAAACACTTACTCTGGTTTCTCAGTCTGTATCCTAGTGCCGGTTTGAAGTGCCTGCCGTTTTCACTGTAAAACCGGCCTGGAGCTTGAACCTCCCCATATATATGTATGGAGTGGAGTTTGCAAGTGAAAAGAAACTTTGTGTTCCCTTCAAGCTAGGTGAAGGACGGCTTTCACACACACTTATCTCTCAGAACTGAGCATGTGGAGAGACGTTCGTTCATCCAGCACAAAGGGAACGGGTTGCAGGAGAAACACTTACTCTGGTTTTTTCAGAATGTTTCCTAGTGCCGGTTTGAAGTGCCTGCCGTTTTCACTGTAAAACCGGCCTGGAGCTTGAACCTCCCCATATATATGTATGGAGTGGAGTTTGCAAGTGAAAAGAAACTTTGTGTTCCCTTCAAGCTAGGTGAAGGACGGCTTTCACACACACTTATCTCTCAGAACTGAGCATGTGGAGAGACGTTCGTTCATCCAGCACAAAGGGAACGGGTTGCAGGAGAAACACTTACTCTGGTTTCTCAGTCTGTTTCCTAGTGCCGGTTTGAATTGCCTGCCGTTTTCACTGTAAAACCGGGTTGGAGCTTGAACCTCCCCATATATATGTATGGAAAGGAGTTTGCAAGTGAAAAGAAACTTTGTGTTCCCTTCAAGCTAGGTGAAGGACGGCTTTCACACACACTTATCTCTCAGAACTGAGCATGTGGAGAGACGTTCGTTCATCCAGCACATAGGGAACGGGTTGCAGGAGAAACACTTACTCTGGTTTCTCAGTCTGTTTCCTAGTGCCGGTTTGAAGTGCCTGCCGTTTTCACTGTAAAACCGGGTTGGAGCTTGAACCTCCCCATATATATATATGGATTGGAGTTTGCAACTGAAAAGAAACTTTGTGTTCCCTTCAAGCTAGGTGAAGGACGGCTTTCACACACACTTATCTCTCAGAACTTAGCATGTGGAGAGACGTTCGTTCATCCAGCACAAAGGGAACGGGTTGCAGGAGAAACACTTACTCTGGTTTCTCAGTGTGTTTCCTAGTGCCGGTTTGAAGTGCCTGCCGTTTTCACTGTAAAACCGGCCTGGAGCTTGAACCTCCCCATATATATGTATGGAGTGGATTTTGCAAGTGAAAAGAAACTTTGTGTTCCCTTCAAGCTAGGTGAAGGACGGCTTTCACACACACTTGTCTCTCACAACTGAGCATGTGGAGAGACGTTCTTTCATTCAGCACAAAGGGAACGGGTTGCAGGAGAAACACTTACTCTGGTTTCTCAGTCTGTTTCCAAGTGCCGGTTTGAAGTGCCTGCCGTTTTCACTGTAAAACCGGCCTGGAGCTTGAACCTCCCTATATATATGTATGGAGTGGAGTTTGCAAGTGAAAAGAAACTTTGTGTTCCCTTCAAGCTAGTTGAAGGACGGCTTTCACTCACACTTATCTCTCAGAACTGAGCATGTGGAGAGACGTTCGTTCATCCAGCACAAAGGGAACGGGTTGCAGGAGAATCACTTACTCTGGTTTCTCAGTCTGTTTCCTAGTGCCGGTTTGAAGTGCCTGCTGTTTCACTGTAAAACCGGGTTGGAGCTTGAACCTCCCCATATATATGTATGGAGTGGAGTTTGCAAGTGAAAAGAAACTTTGTGTTCCCTTCAAGCTAGGTGAAGGACGGCTTTCACACACACTTATCTCTCAGAACTGAGCATGTGGAGAGACGTTCGTTCATCCAGCACAAAGGGAACGGGTTGCAGGAGAAACACTTACTCTGATTTCTCAGTCTGTTTCCTAGTGCCGGTTTGAATTGCCTGCCGTTTTCACTGTAAAACCGGGTTGGAGCTTGAACCTCCCCATATATATGTATGGAGTGGAGTTTGCTACTGAAAAGAAACTTTGTGTTCCCTTCAAGCTAGGTGAAGGACGGCTTTCACACACACTTATCTCTCAGAACTGAGCATGTGGAGAGACGTTCGTTCATCCAGCACAAAGGGAACGGGTTGCAGGAGAAACAATTACTCTGGTTTCTCAGACTGTTTCCTAGTGCCGGTTTGAAGTGCCTGCCGTTTTCACTGTAAAACCGGCCTGGAGCTTGAACCTCCCCATATATATGTATGGAGTGGAGTTTGCAACTGAAAAGAAACTTTGTGTTCCCTTCAAGCTAGGTGAAGGACGGCTTTCACACACACTTATCTCTCAGAACTGAGCATGTGGAGAGACGTTCGTTCATCCAGCACAAAGGGAACGGGTTGCAGGAGAATCACTTACTCTGGTTTCTCAGTCTGTTTCCTATTGCCGGTTTGAAGTGCCTGCCGTTTTCACTGTAAAACCGGGTTGGAGCTTTAACCTACCCATATATATGTATGGAAAGTAGTTTACATCTGAAAAGAAACTTTGTGTTCCCTTCAAGCTAGGTGAAGGACGGCTTTCACACACACTTATCTCTCAGAACTGAGCATGTGGTGAGACGTTCGTTCATCCAGCACAAAGGGAACGGGTTGCAGGAGAAACACTTACTCTGGTTTCTGAGACTGTTTCCTAGTGCCGGTTTGAAGTGCCTGCCGTTTTCACTGTAAAACCGGCCTGGAGTTTGAACCTCCCCATATATATGTATGGATTGGAGTTTGCAACTGAAAAGAAACTTTGTGTTCCCTTCAAGCTAGGTGAAGGACGGCTTTCACACACACTTATCTCTCAGAACTGAGCATGTGGAGAGACGTTCGTTCATCCAGCACAAAGGGAACGGGTTGCAGGAGAAACACTTACTCTGGTTTCTCAGTCTGTTTCCTAGTGCCGGTTTGAAGTGCCTGCCGTTTTCACTGTAAAACCGGCCTGGAGCTTGAACCTCCCCATATATATGTATGGAGTGGAGTTTGCAACTGAAAAGAAACTTTGTGTTCCCTTCAAGCTAGGTGAAGGACGGCTTTCACACACACTTATCTCTCAGAACTGAGCATGTGGAGAGACGTTCGTTCATCCAGCACAAAGGGAACGGGTTGCAGGAGAAACACTTACTCTGGTTTCTCAGTCTGTTTCCTAGTGCCGGTTTGAATTGCCTGCCGTTTTCACTGTAAAACCGGGTTGGAGCTTGAACCTCCCCATATATATGTATGGAGTGGAGTTTGCAAGTGAAAAGAAACTTTGTGTTCCCTTCAAGCTAGGTGAAGGACGGCTTTCACACACACTTATCTCTCAGAACTGAGCATGTGGAGAGACGTTCGTTCATCCAGCACAAAGGGAACGGGTTGCAGGAGAATCACTTACTCTGGTTTCTCAGTCTGTTTCCTAGTGCCGGTTTGAAGTGCCTGCTGTTTCACTGTAAAACCGGGTTGGAGCTTGAACCTCCCCTTATATATGTATGGAGTGGAGTTTGCAAGTGAAAAGAAACTTTGTGTTCCCTTCAAGCTAGGTGAAGGACGGCTTTCACACACACTTATCTCTCAGAACTGAGCATGTGGAGAGACGTTCGTTCATCCAGCACAAAGGGAACGGGTTGCAGGAGAAACACTTACTCTGGTTTCTGAGACTGTTTCCTAGTGCCGGTTTGAAGTGCCTGCCGTTTTCACTGTAAAACCGGCCTGGAGTTTGAACCTCCCCATATATATGTATGGATTGGAGTTTGCAACTGAAAAGAAACTTTGTGTTCCCTTCAAGCTAGGTGAAGGACGGCTTTCACACACACTTATCTCTCAGAACTGAGCATGTGGAGAGACGTTCGTTCATCCAGCACAAAGGGAACGGGTTGCAGGAGAAACACTTACTCTGGTTTCTCAGTCTGTTTCCTAGTGCCGGTTTGAAGTGCCTGCCGTTTTCACTGTAAAACCGGCCTGGAGCTTGAACCTCCCCATATATATGTATGGAGTGGAGTTTGCAAGTGAAAAGAAACTTTGTGTTCCCTTCAAGCTAGGTGAAGGACGGCTTTCACACACACTTATCTCTCAGAACTGAGCATGTGGAGAGACGTTCGTTCATCCAGCACAAAGGGAACGGGTTGCAGGAGAAACACTTACTCTGGTTTCTCAGTCTGTTTCCTAGTGCCGGTTTGAATTGCCTGCCGTTTTCTCTGTAAAACCGGGTTGGAGCTTGAACCTCCCCATATATATGTATGGAGTGGAGTTTGCAAGTGAAAAGAAACTTTGTGTTCCCTTCAAGCTAGGTGAAGGACGGCTTTCACACACACTTACCTCTCAGAACTGAGCATGTGGAGAGACGTTTGTTCATCCAGCACAAAGGGAACGGGTTGCAGGAGAAACACTTACTCTGGTTTCTCAGTCTGTTTCCTAGTGCCGGTTTGATGTGCCTGCCGTTTTCACTGTAAAACCGGGTTGGAGCTTGAACCTCCCGATAGATATGTATGGAGTGGAGTTTGCAACTGAAAAGAAACTTTGTGTTCCCTTCAAGCTAGGTGAAGGACGGCTTTCACACACACTTATCTCTCAGAACTGAGCATGTGGAGAGACGTTCGTTCATCCAGCACAAAGGGAACGGGTTGCAGGAGAAACACTTACTCTGGTTTCTCAGTCTGTTTCCTAGTGCCGGTTTGAAGTGCCTGCCGTTTTCACTGTAAATCCGGGTTGGAGCTTGAACCTCCCCATATATGTGTATGGAGTGGAGTTTGCAACTGAAAAGAAACTTTGTGTTCCCTTCAAGCTAGGTGAAGGACGGCTTTCACACACACTTATCTCTCAGAACTGAGCATGTGGAGAGACGTTCGTTCATCCAGCACATAGGGAACGGGTTGCAGGAGAAACACTTACTCTGGTTTCTCAGTCTGTTTCCTAGTGCCGGTTTGAAGTGCCTGCCGTTTTCACTGTAAAACCGGGTTGGAGCTTGAACCTCCCCATATATATGTATGGAGTGGAGTTTGCAAGTGAAAAGAAACTTTGTGTTCCCTTCAAGCTAGGTGAAGTACGGCTTTCACACACACTTATCTCTCAGAACTGAGCATGTGGAGAGACGTTCGTTCATCCAGCACAAAGGGAACGGGTTGCAGGTGAAACACTTACTCTGGTTTCTCAGTCTGTTTCCTAGTGCCGGTTTGAAGTGCCTGCCGTTATCACTGTAAAACCATCCTGGAGTTTGAACCTCCCCATATATATGTATGGAGTGGAGTTTGCAACTGAAAAGAAACTTTGTGTTCCCTTCAAGCTAGGTGAAGGACGGCTTTCACACACACTTATCTCTTAGAACTGAGCATGTGGAGAGACGTTCGTTCATCCAGCACGAAGGGAACGGGTTGCAGGAGAAACACTTACTCTGGTTTCTCAGTCTGTTTCCTAGTGCCGGTTTGAAGTGCCTGCCGTTTTCACTGTAAAACCGGCCTGGAGCTTGAACCTCCCCATATATATGTATGGAGTGGAGTTTGCAAGTGAAAAGAAACTTTGTGTTCCCTTCAAGCTAGGTGAAGGACGGCTTTCACACACACTTATCTCTGAGAACTGAGCATGTGGAGAGACGTTCGTTCAACCATCACAAAGGGAACGGGTTGCAGGAGAATCACTTACTCTGGTTTCTCAGTCTGTTTCCTAGTGCCGGTTTGAATTGCCTGCCGTTTTCACTGTAAAACCGGGTTGGAGCTTGAACCTCCCCATATATATGTATGGAGTGGAGTTTGCAAGTGTAAAGAAACTTTGTGTTCCCTTCAAGCTATGTGAAGGACGGCTTTCACACACACTTATCTCTCAGAACTGAGCATGTGGAGAGACGTTCGTTCATCCAGCACAAAGGGAACGGGTTGCAGGAAAAAACACTTACTCTGGTTTCTCAGACTGTTTCCTAGTGCCGGTTTGAATTGCCTGCCGTTTTCACTGTAAAACCGGCCTGGAGCTTGAACCTCCCCATATATATGTATGGAGTAGAGTTTGCAAGTGAAAAGAAACTTTGTGTTCCCTTCAAGCTAGGTGAAGGACGGCTTTCACACACACTTATCTCTCAGAACTGAGCATGTGGAGAGACGTTCGTTCATCCAGCACAAAGGGAACGGGTTGCAGGAGAAACACTTACTCTGGTTTCTCAGTCTGTTTCCTTGTGCCGGTTTGAATTGCCTGCCGTTTTCACTGTAAAACCGGGTTGGATCTTGAACCTCCCCATATATATGTATGGATTGGAGTTTGCAAGTGAAAAGAAACTTTGTGTTCCCTTCAAGCTAGGTGAAGGACGGCTTTCACACACACTTATCTCTCAGAACTGAGCATGTGGAGAGACGTTCGTTCATCCAGCACATAGGGAACGGGTTGCAGGAGAAACACTTACTCTGGTTTCTCAGTCTGTTTCCTAGTGCCGGTTTGAAGTGCCTGCCGTTTTCACTGTAAAACCGGGTTGGAGCTTGAACCTCCCCATATATATGTATGGAGTGGAGTTTGCAAGTGAAAAGAAACTTTGTGTTCCCTTCAAGCTAGGTGAAGGACGGCTTTCACACACACTTGTCTCTCAGAACTGAGCATTTGGAGAGACGTTCTTTCATTCAGCACAAAGGGAACGGGTTGCAGGAGAAACACTTACTCTGGTTTCTCAGTCTGTTTCCAAGTGCCGGTTTGAAGTGCCTGCCGTTTTCACTGTAAAACCGGCCTGGAGCTTGAACCTCCCTATATATATGTATGGAGTGGAGTTTGCAAGTGAAAAGAAACTTTGTGTTCCCTTCAAGCTAGTTGAAGGACGGCTTTCACACACACTTATCTCTCAGAACTGAGCATGTGGAGAGACGTTCGTTCATCCAGCAGAAAGGGAACGGGTTGCAGGAGAATCACTTACTCTGGTTTCTCAGTCTGTTTCCTAGTGCCGGTTTGAAGTGCCTGCTGTTTCACTGTAAAACCGGGTTGGAGCTTGAACCTCCCCATATATATGTATGGAGTGGAGTTTGCAAGTGAAAAGAAACTTTGTGTTCCCTTCAAGCTAGGTGAAGGACGGCTTTCACACACACTTATCTCTCAGAACTGAGCATGTGGAGAGACGTTCGTTCATCCAGCACAAAGGGAACGGGTTGCAGGAGAATCACTTACTCTGGTTTCTCAGTCTGTTTCCTATTGCCGGTTTGAAGTGCCTGCCGTTTTCACTGTAAAACCGGGTTGGAGCTTTAACCTACCCATATATATGTATGGAAAGTAGTTTACATCTGAAAAGAAACTTTGTGTTCCCTTCAAGCTAGGTGAAGGACGGCTTTCACACACACTTATCTCTCAGAACTGAGCATGTGGAGAGACGTTCGTTCATCCAGCACAAAGGGAACGGGTTGCAGGAGAAACACTTACTCTGGTTTCTGAGACTGTTTCCTAGTGCCGGTTTGAAGTGCCTGCCGTTTTCACTGTAAAACCGGCCTGGAGTTTGAACCTCCCCATATATATGTATGGATTGGAGTTTGCAAGTGAAAAGAAACTTTGTGTTCCCTTCAAGCTAGGTGAAGGACGGCTTTCACACACACTTATCTCTCAGAACTGAGCATGTGGAGAGACGTTCGTTCATCCAGCACATAGGGAACGGGTTGCAGGAGAAACACTTACTCTGGTTTCTCAGTCTGTTTCCTAGTGCCGGTTTGAAGTGCCTGCCGTTTTCACTGTAAAACCGGGTTGGAGCTTGAACCTCCCCATATATATGTATGGATTGGAGTTTGCAACTGAAAAGAAACTTTGTGTTCCCTTCAAGCTAGGTGAAGGACGGCTTTCACACACACTTATCTCTCAGAACTGAGCATGTGGAGAGACGTTCGTTCATCCAGCACAAAGTGAACGGGTTGCAGGAGAAACACTTACTCCGGTTTCTCAGTCTGTTTCCTAGTGCCGGTTGGAAGTGCCTGCCGTTTTCACTGTAAAACCGGCCTGGAGTTTGAACCTCCCCGTATATATGTATGGAGTGGAGTTTGCAACTGAAAAGAAACTTTGGGTTCCCTTCAAGCTAGGTGAAGGACGGCATTCACACACACTTATCTCTCAGAACTGAGCATGTGGAGAGACGTTCGTTCATCCAGCACAAAGGGAACGGGTTGCAGGAGAAACACTTACTCTGGTTTCTCAGTCTGTTTCCTAGTGCCGGTTTGAATTCCCTGCCGTTTACACTGTAAAACCGGCCTGGAGCTTGAACCTCCCCATATATATGTATGGAAAGGAGTTTGCAAGTGAAAAGAAACTTTGTGTTCCCTTCAAGCTAGGTGAAGGACGGCTTTCACACACACTTATCTCTCAGAACTGAGCATGTGGAGAGACGTTCGTTCATCCAGCACAAAGGGAACGGGTTGCAGGAGAAACACTTACTCTGGTTTCTGAGTCTGTTTCCTAGTGCCGGTTTGAAGTGCCTGCCGTTTTCACTGTAAAACCGGCCTGGAGTTTGAACCTCCCAATATATATGTATGGAGTGGAGTTTGCAACTGAAAACAAACTTTGTGTTCCCTTCAAGCTAGGTGAAGGACGGCTTTCACACACACTTATCTCTCAGAACTGAGCATGTGGAGAGACGTTCGTTCATCCAGCACAAAGGGAACGGGTTGCAGGAGAAACACTTACTCTGGTTTCTCAGTCTGTTTCTTAGTGCCGGTTTGAAGTGCCTGCCGTTTTCACTGTAAAACCGGCCTGGAGCTTGAACCTCCCCATATATATGTATGGAGTGGAGTTTGCAAGTGAAAAGAAACTTTGTGTTCCCTTCAAGCTAGGTGAAGGACGGCTTTCACACACACTTATCTCTCAGAACTGAGCATGTGGAGAGACGTTCGTTCATCCAGCACAAAGGGAACGGGTTGCAGGAGAAACACTTACTCTGGTTTCTGAGTCTGTTTCCTAGTGCAGGTTTGAAGTGCCTGCCGTTTTCACTGTAAAACCGGGTTGGAGCTTGAACCTCCCCATATATATGTATGGAGTGTAGTTTGCAAGTGAAAAGAAACTTTGTGTTCCCTTCAAGCTAGGTGAAGGACGGCTTTCACACACACATATCTCTCAGAACTGAGCATGTGGAGAGACGTTCGTTCATCCAGCACAAAGGGAACGGGTTGCATGAGAAACACTTACTCTGGTTTCTCAGTCTGTTTCCTAGTGCCGATTTGAAGTGCCTGGTGTTTTCACTGTAAAACCGGGTTGGAGCTTGAACCTCCCCATATATATGTATGGAGTGGAGTTTGCAAGTGAAAAGAAACTTTGTGTTCCCTTCAAGCTAGGTGAAGGGCGGCTTTCACACACACTTATCTCTCAGAACTGAGCATGTGGAGAGACATTCGTTCATCCAGCACATAGGGAACGGGTTGCAGGAGAAACACTTACTCTGGTTTCTCAGTCTGTTTCCTAATGCCGGTTTGAAGTGCCTGCCGTTTTCACAGTAAAACCGGGTTGAAGCTTTAACCTACCCATATATATGTATGGAAAGTAGTTTACAACTGAAAAGAAACTTTGTGTTCCCTTCAAGCTAGGTGAAGGACGGCTTTCACACACACTTATCTCTCAGAACTGAGCATGTGAAGAGACGTTCGTTCATCCAGCACAAAGGGAACGGTTTGCAGGAGAAACACTTACTCTGGTTTCTCAGTCTGTTTCCTAGTACCGGTTTTAATTGCCTGCCGTTTTCACTGTAAAACCGGGTTGGAGCTTGAAAATCCCCATATATATGTATGGAGTGGAGTTTGCAAGTGAAAAGAAACTTTGTGTTCCCTTCAAGCTAGGTGAAGGACGGCTTTCACACACACTTATCTCTCAGAACTGAGCATGTGGAGAGACGTTCGTTCATCCAGCACAAAGGGAACGGGTTGCAGGAGAAACACTTACTCTGGTTTCTCAGTCTGTTTCCTAGTGCCGGTTTGAAGTGCCTGCCGTTTTCACTGTAAAACCGGGTTGGAGCTTGAACCTCCCCATATATATGTATGGAGTGGAGTTTGCAAGTGAAAAGAAACTTTGTGTTCCCTTCAAGCTAGGTGAAGGACGGCTTTCACACACACTTATCTCTCAGAACTGAGCATGTGGAGAGACGTTCGTTCATCCAGCACATAGGGAACGGGTTGCAGGAGAAACACTTACTCTGGTTTCTCAGTCTGTTTCCTAATGCCGGTTTGAAGTGCCTGCCGTTTTCACAGTAAAACCGGGTTGGAGCTTTAACCTACCCATATATATGTATGGAAAGTAGTTTACAACTGAAAAGAAACTTTGTGTTCCCTTCAAGCTAGGTGAAGGACGGCTTTCACACACACTTATCTCTCAGAACTGAGCATGTGGAGAGACGTTCGTTCATCCAGCACATAGGGAACGGGTTCCAGGAGAAACACTTACTCTGGTTTCTCAGTCTGTTTCCTAGTGCCGGTTTGAAGTGCCTGCCGTTTTCACTGTAAAACCGGGTTGGAGCTTGAACCTCCCCATATATATGTATGGAGTGGAGTTTGCAAGTGAAAAGAAACTTTGTGTTCCCTTCAAGCTAGGTGAAGGACGGCTTTCACACACACTTATCTCTCAGAACTGAGCATGTGGAGAGACGTTCGTTCATCCAGCACAAAGGGAACGGGTTGCAGGAGAAACACTTACTCTGGTTTCTCAGTCTGTTTCCTAGTGCCGGTTTGAAGTGCCTGCCGTTTTCACTGTAAAACCGGCCTGGAGTTTGAACCTCCCCATATATATGTATGGAGTGGAGTTTGCAACTGAAAACAAACTTTCTGTTCCCTTCAAGCTAGGTGAAGGACGGCTTTCACACACACTTATCTCTCAGAACTGAGCATGTGGAGAGACGTTCGTTCATCCAGCACAAAGGGAACGGGTTGCAGGAGAAACACTTACTCTGGTTTCTCAGTCTGTTTCCTAGTGCCGGTTTGAAGTGCCTGCCGTTTTCACTGTAAAAGCGGCCTGGAGCTTGAACCTCCCCATATATATGTATGGAGTGGAGTTTGCAAGTGAAAAGAAACTTTGTGTTCCCTTCAAGCTAGGTGAAGGACGGCTTTCACACACACTTATCTCTCAGAACTGAGCATGTGGAGAGACGTTCGTTCATCCAGCACAAAGGGAACGGGTTGCAGGAGAAACACTTACTCTGGTTTCTCAGTCTGTTTCCTAGTGCCGGTTTGAATTGCCTGCCGTTTTCACTGTAAAACCGGGTTGGAGCTTGAACCTCCCCATATATATGTATGGAGTGGAGTTTGCAAGTGAAAAGAAACTTTGTGTTCCCTTCAAGCTAGGTGAAGGACGGCTTTCACACACACTTATCTCTCAGAACTGAGCATGTGGAGAGACGTTCGTTCATCCAGCACAAAGGGAACGGGTTGCAGGAAAAAACACTTACTCTGGTTTCTCAGACTGTTTCCTAGTGCCGGTTTGAATTGCCTGCCGTTTTCACTGTAAAACCGGCCTGGAGCTTGAACCTCCCCATATATATGTATGGAGTAGAGTTTGCAAGTGAAAAGAAACTTTGTGTTCCCTTCAAGCTAGGTGAAGGACGGCTTTCACACACACTTATCTCTCAGAACTGAGCATGTGGAGAGACGTTCGTTCATCCAGCACAAAGGGAACGGGTTGCAGGAGAAACACTTACTCTGGTTTCTCAGTCTGTTTCCTTGTGCCGGTTTGAATTGCCTGCCGTTTTCACTGTAAAACCGGGTTGGAGCTTGAACCTCCCCATATATATGTATGGATTGGAGTTTGCAAGTGAAAAGAAACTTTGTGTTCCCTTCAAGCTAGGTGAAGGACGGCTTTCACACACACTTATCTCTCAGAACTGAGCATGTGGAGAGACGTTCGTTCATCCAGCACATAGAGAACGGGTTGCAGGAGAAACACTTACTCTGGTTTCTCAGTCTGTTTCCTAGTGCCGGTTTGAAGTGCCTGCCGTTTTCACTGTAAAACCGGGTTGGAGCTTGAACCTCCCCATATATATGTATGGATTGGAGTTTGCAACTGAAAAGAAACTTTGTGTTCCCTTCAAGCTAGGTGAAGGACGGCTTTCACACACACTTATCTCTCAGAACTGAGCATGTGGAGAGACGTACGTTCATCCAGCACAAAGGGAACGGGTTGCAGGAGAAACACTTACTCCGGTTTCTCAGTCTGTTTCCTAGTGCCGGTTGGAAGTGCCTGCCGTTTTCACTGTAAAACCGGCCTGGAGTTTGAACCTCCCCGTATATATGTATGGAGTGGAGTTTGCAACTGAAAAGAAACTTTGTGTTCCCTTCAAGCTAGGTGAAGGACGGCATTCACACACACTTATCTCTCAGAACTGAGCATGTGGAGAGACGTTCGTTCATCCAGCACAAAGGGAACGGGTTGCAGGAGAAACACTTACTCTGGTTTCTCAGTCTGTTTCCTACTGCCGGTTTGAATTCCCTGCCGTTTACACTGTAAAACCGGCCTGGAGCTTGAACCTCCCCATATATATGTATGGAAAGGAGTTTGCAAGTGAAAAGAAACTTTGTGTTCCCTTCAAGCTAGGTGAAGGACGGCTTTCACACACACTTATCTCTCAGAACTGAGCATGTGGAGAGACGTTCGTTCATCCAGCACAAAGGGAACGGGTTGCAGGAGAAACACTTACTCTGGTTTCTCAGACTGTTTCCTAATGCCGGTTTGAAGTGCCTGCCGTTTTCACTGTAAAACCGGCCTGGAGTTTGAACCTCCCAATATATATGTATGGAGTGGAGTTTGCAACTGAAAACAAACTTTGTGTTCCCTTCAAGCTAGGTGAAGGACGGCTTTCACACACACTTATCTCTCAGAACTGAGCATGTGGAGAGACGTTCGTTCATCCAGCACAAAGGGAACGGGTTGCAGGAGAAACACTTACTCTGGTTTCTCAGTCTGTTTCCTAGTGCCGGTTTGAAGTGCCTGCCGTTTTCACTGTAAAACCGGCCTGGAGCTTGAACCTCCCCATATATATGTATGGAGTGGAGTTTGCAAGTGAAAAGAAACTTTGTGTTCCCTTCAAGCTGGGTGAAGGACGGCTTTCACACACACTTATCTCTCAGAACTGAGCATGTGGAGAGACGTTCGTTCATCCAGCACAAAGGGAACGGGTTGCAGGAGAAACACTTACTCTGGTTTCTGAGTCTGTTTCCTAGTGCCGGTTTGAAGTGCCTGCCGTTTTCACTGTAAAACCGGGTTGGAGCTTGAACCTCCCCATATATATGTATGGAGTGTAGTTTGCAAGTGAAAAGAAACTTTGTGTTCCCTTCAAGCTAGGTGAAGGACGGCTTTCACACACACTTATCTCTCAGAACTGAGCATGTGGAGAGACGTTCGTTCATCCAGCACAAAGGGAACGGGTTGCAGGAGAAACACTTACTCTGGTTTCTCAGTCTGTTTCCTAGTGCCGGTTTGAAGTGCCTGGTGTTTTCACTGTAAATCCGGGTTGAAGCTTGAACCTCCCCATATATATGTATGGAGTGGAGTTTGCAAGTGAAAAGAAACTTTGTGTCCCTTCAAGCTAGGTGAAGGGCGGCTTTCACACACACTTATCTCTCAGAACTGAGCATGTGGAGAAACATTCGTTCATCCAGCACATAGGGAACGGGTTGCAGGAGAAACACTTACTCTGGTTTCTCAGTCTGTTTCCTAATGCCGGTTTGAAGTGCCTGCCGTTTTCACAGTAAAACCGGGTTGAAGCTTTAACCTACCCATATATATGTATGGAAAGTAGTTTACAACTGAAAAGAAACTTTGTGTTCCCTTCAAGCTAGGTGAAGGACGGCTTTCACACACACTTATCTCTCAGAACTGAGCATGTGGAGAGACGTTCGTTCATCCAGCACAAAGGGAACGGTTTGCAGGAGAAACACTTACTCTGGTTTCTCAGTCTGTTTCCTAGTACCGGTTTTAATTGCCTGCCGTTTTCACTGTAAAAGCGGGTTGGAGCTTGAACCTCCCCATATATATGTATGGAGTGGAGTTTGCAAGTGAAAAGAAACTTTGTGTTCCCTTCAAGCTAGGTGAAGGACGGCTTTCACACACACTTATCTCTCAGAACTGAGCATGTGGAGAGACGTTCGTTCATCCAGCACAAAGGGAACGGGTTGCAGGAGAAACACTTACTCTGGTTTCTCAGTCTGTTTCCTAGTGCCGGTTTGAAGTGCCTGCCGTTTTCACTGTAAAAGCGGGTTGGAGCTTGAACCTCCCCATATATATGTATGGAGTGGAGTTTGCAAGTGAAAAGAAACTTTGTGTTCCCTTCAAGCTAGGTGAAGGACGGCTTTCACACACACTTATCTCTCAGAACTGAGCATGTGGAGAGACTTTTCTTCATCCAGCACAAAGGGAACGGGTTGCAGGAGAAACACTTACTCTGGTTTCTCAGTCTGTTTCCTAGTGCCGGTTTGAAGTGCCTGCCGTTTTCACTGTAAAACCGGTCTGGAGCTGGAACCTCCCGATAGATATGTATGGAGTGGAGTTTGCAAGTGAAAAGAAACTTTGTGTTCCCTTCAAGCTAGGTGAAGGACGGCTTTCACACACACTTATCTCTCAGAACTGAGCATGTGGAGAGACGTTCGTTCATCCAGCACATAGGGAACGGGTTGCAGGAGAAATACTTACTCTGGTTTCTCAGTCTGTTTCCTAATGCCGGTTTGAAGTGCCTGCCGTTTTCACAGTAAAATCGGGTTGGAGCTTTAACCTACCCATATATATGTATGGAAAGTAGTTTACAACTGAAAAGAAACTTTGTGTTCCCTTCAAGCTAGGTGAAGGACGGCTTTCACACACACTTATCTCTCAGAACTGAGCATGTGGAGAGACGTTCGTTCATCCAGCACAAAGGGAACGGGTTGCAGGAGAAACACTTACTCTGGTTTCTCAGTCTGTTTCCTAGTGCCGGTTTGAAGTGCCTGCCGTTTTCACTGTAAAAGCGGCCTGGAGCTTGAACCTCCCCATATATATGTATGGAGTGGAGTTTGCAACTGAAAACAAACTTTGTGTTCCCTTCAAGCTAGGTGAAGGACGGCTTTCACACACACTTATCTCTCAGAACTGAGCATGTGGAGAGACGTTCGTTCATCCAGCACAAAGGTAATGGGATGCAGGAGAAACACTTACTCTGGTTTCTGAGTCTGTTTCCTAGTGCCGGTTTGAAGTGCCTGCCGTTTTCACTGTAAAACCGGCCTGGAGCTTGAACCTCCCCATATATATGTATGGAGTGGAGTTTGCAAGTGAAAAGAAACTTTGTGTTCCCTTCAAGCTAGGTGAAGGACGGCTTTCACACACACTTATCTCTCAGAACTGAGCATGTGGAGAGACGTTCGTTCATCCAGCACAAAGGGAACGGGTTGCAGGAGAAACACTTACTCTGGTTTCTCAGTCTGTTTCCTAGTGCCGGTTTGAATTGCCTGCCGTTTTCACTGTAAAACCGGGTTGGAGCTTGAACCTCCCCATATATATGTATGGAGTGGAGTTTGCAAGTGAAAAGAAACTTTGTGTTCCCTTCAAGCTAGGTGAAGGACGGCTTTCACACACACTTATCTCTCAGAACTGAGCATGTGGAGAGACGTTCGTTCATCCAGCACAAAGGGAACGGGTTGCAGGAAAAAACACTTACTCTGGTTTCTCAGACTGTTTCCTAGTGCCGGTTTGAATTGCCTGCCGTTTTCACTGTAAAACCGGCCTGGAGCTTGAACCTCCCCATATATATGTATGGAGTAGAGTTTGCAAGTGAAAAGAAACTTTGTGTTCCCTTCAAGCTAGGTGAAGGACGGCTTTCACACACACTTATCTCTCAGAACTGAGCATGTGGAGAGACGTTCGTTCATCCAGCACAAAGGGAACGGGTTGCAGGAGAAACACTTACTCTGGTTTCTCAGTCTGTTTCCTTGTGCCGGTTTGAATTGCCTGCCGTTTTCACTGTAAAACCGGGTTGGAGCTTGAACCTCCCCATATATATGTATGGATTGGAGTTTGCAAGTGAAAAGAAACTTTGTGTTCCCTTCAAGCTAGGTGAAGGACGGCTTTCACACACACTTATCTCTCAGAACTGAGCATGTGGAGAGACGTTCGTTCATCCAGCACATAGAGAACGGGTTGCAGGAGAAACACTTACTCTGGTTTCTCAGTCTGTTTCCTAGTGCCGGTTTGAAGTGCCTGCCGTTTTCACTGTAAAACCGGGTTGGAGCTTGAACCTCCCCATATATATGTATGGATTGGAGTTTGCAACTGAAAAGAAACTTTGTGTTCCCTTCAAGCTAGGTGAAGGACGGCTTTCACACACACTTATCTCTCAGAACTGAGCATGTGGAGAGACGTACGTTCATCCAGCACAAAGGGAACGGGTTGCAGGAGAAACACTTACTCCGGTTTCTCAGTCTGTTTCCTAGTGCCGGTTGGAAGTGCCTGCCGTTTTCACTGTAAAACCGGCCTGGAGTTTGAACCTCCCCGTATATATGTATGGAGTGGAGTTTGCAACTGAAAAGAAACTTTGTGTTCCCTTCAAGCTAGGTGAAGGACGGCATTCACACACACTTATCTCTCAGAACTGAGCATGTGGAGAGACGTTCGTTCATCCAGCACAAAGGGAACGGGTTGCAGGAGAAACACTTACTCTGGTTTCTCAGTCTGTTTCCTAGTGCCGGTTTGAATTCCCTGCCGTTTACACTGTAAAACCGGCCTGGAGCTTGAACCTCCCCATATATATGTATGGAAAGGAGTTTGCAAGTGAAAAGAAACTTTGTGTTCCCTTCAAGCTAGGTGAAGGACGGCTTTCACACACACTTATCTCTCAGAACTGAGCATGTGGAGAGACGTTCGTTCATCCAGCACAAAGGGAACGGGTTGCAGGAGAAACACTTACTCTGGTTTCTCAGACTGTTTCCTAATGCCGGTTTGAAGTGCCTGCCGTTTTCACTGTAAAACCGGGTTGGAGCTTGAACCTACCCATATATATGTATGGAGTGGAGTTTGCAACTGAAAAGAAACTTTGTGTTCCCTTCAAGCTAGGTGAAGGACGGCTTTCACACACACTTATCTCTCAGAACTGAGCATGTGGAGAGACGTTCGTTCATCCAGCACAAAGGGAACGGGTTGCAGGAGAAACACTTACTCTGGTTTCTGAGTCTGTTTCCTAGTGCCGGTTTGAAGTGCCTGCCGTTTTCACTGTAAAACCGGCCTGGAGTTTGAACCTCCCAATATATATGTATGGAGTGGAGTTTGCAACTGAAAAGAAACTTTGTGTTCCCTTCAAGCTAGGTGAAGGACGACTTTCACACACACTTATCTCTCAGAACTGAGCATGTGGAGAGACGTTCGTTCATCCAGCACAAAGGGAACGGGTTGCAGGAGAAACACTTACTCTGGTTTCTCAGTCTGTTTCCTAGTGCCGGTTTGAAGTGCCTGCCGTTTTCACTGTAAAACCGGCCTGGAGCTTGAACCTCCCCATATATATGTATGGAGTGGAGTTTGCAAGTGAAAAGAAACTTTGTGTTCCCTTCAAGCTAGGTGAAGGACGGCTTTCACACACACTTATCTCTCAGAACTGAGCATGTGGAGAGACGTTCGTTCATCCAGCACAAAGGGAACGGGTTGCAGGAGAAACACTTACTCTGGTTTCTGAGTCTGTTTCCTAGTGCCGGTTTGAAGTGCCTGCCGTTTTCACTGTAAAACCGGGTTGGAGCTTGAACCTCCCCATATATATGTATGGAGTGTAGTTTGCAAGTGAAAAGAAACTTTGTGTTCCCTTCAAGCTAGGTGAAGGACGGCTTTCACACACACTTATCTCTCAGAACTGAGCATGTGGAGAGACGTTCGTTCATCCAGCACAAAGGGAACGGGTTGCATGAGAAACACTTACTCTGGTTTCTCAGTCTGTTTCCTAGTGCCGGTTTGAAGTGCCTGGTGTTTTCACTGTAAAACCGGGTTGAAGCTTGAACCTCCCCATATATATGTATGGAGTGGAGTTTGCAAGTGAAAAGAAACTTTGTGTCCCTTCAAGCTAGGTGAAGGGCGGCTTTCACACACACTTATCTCTCAGAACTGAGCATGTGGAGAAACATTCGTTCATCCAGCACATAGGGAACGGGTTGCAGGAGAAACACTTACTCTGGTTTCTCAGTCTGTTTCCTAGTACCGGTTTTAATTGCCTGCCGTTTTCACTGTAAAACCGGGTTGGAGCTTGAACCTCCCCATATATATGTATGGAGTGGAGTTTGCAAGTGAAAAGAAACTTTGTGTTCCCTTCAAGCTAGGTGAAGGACGGCTTTCACACACACTTATCTCTCAGAACTGAGCATGTGGAGAGACGTTCGTTCATCCAGCACAAAGGGAACGGGTTGCAGGAGAAACACTTACTCTGGTTTCTCAGTCTGTTTCCTAGTGCCGGTTTGAATTGCCTGCCGTTTTCACTGTAAAACCGGGTTGGAGCTTGAACCTCCCCATATATATGTATGGAGTGGAGTTTGCAAGTGAAAAGAAACTTTGTGTTCCCTTCAAGCTAGGTGAAGGACGGCTTTCACACACACTTATCTCTCAGAACTGAGCATGTGGAGAGACGTTCGTTCATCCAGCACAAAGGGAACGGGTTGCAGAAAAAAACACTTACTCTGGTTTCTCAGACTGTTTCCTAGTGCCGGTTTGAATTGCCTGCCGTTTTCACTGTAAAACCGGCCTGGAGCTTGAACCTCCCCATATATATGTATGGAGTAGAGTTTGCAAGTGAAAAGAAACTTTGTGTTCCCTTCAAGCTAGGTGAAGGACGGCTTTCACACACACTTATCTCTCAGAACTGAGCATGTGGAGAGACGTTCGTTCATCCAGCACAAAGGGAACGGGTTGCATGAGAAACACTTACTCTGGTTTCTCAGTCTGTTTCCTAGTGCCGGTTTGAAGTGCCTGGTGTTTTCACTGTAAAACCGGGTTGAAGCTTGAACCTCCCCATATATATGTATGGAGTGGAGTTTGCAAGTGAAAAGAAACTTTGTGTCCCTTCAAGCTAGGTGAAGGGCGGCTTTCACACACACTTATCTCTCAGAACTGAGCATGTGGAGAAACATTCGTTCATCCAGCACATAGGGAACGGGTTGCAGGAGAAACACTTACTCTGGTTTCTCAGTCTGTTTCCTAGTACCGGTTTTAATTGCCTGCCGTTTTCACTGTAAAACCGGGTTGGAGCTTGAACCTCCCCATATATATGTATGGAGTGGAGTTTGCAAGTGAAAAGAAACTTTGTGTTCCCTTCAAGCTAGGTGAAGGACGGCTTTCACACACACTTATCTCTCAGAACTGAGCATGTGGAGAGACGTTCGTTCATCCAGCACAAAGGGAACGGGTTGCAGGAGAAACACTTACTCTGGTTTCTCAGTCTGTTTCCTAGTGCCGGTTTGAATTGCCTGCCGTTTTCACTGTAAAACCGGGTTGGAGCTTGAACCTCCCCATATATATGTATGGAGTGGAGTTTGCAAGTGAAAAGAAACTTTGTGTTCCCTTCAAGCTAGGTGAAGGACGGCTTTCACACACACTTATCTCTCAGAACTGAGCATGTGGAGAGACGTTCGTTCATCCAGCACAAAGGGAACGGGTTGCAGGAAAAAACACTTACTCTGGTTTCTCAGACTGTTTCCTAGTGCCGGTTTGAATTGCCTGCCGTTTTCACTGTAAAACCGGCCTGGAGCTTGAACCTCCCCATATATATGTATGGAGTAGAGTTTGCAAGTGAAAAGAAACTTTGTGTTCCCTTCAAGCTAGGTGAAGGACGGCTTTCACACACACTTATCTCTCAGAACTGAGCATGTGGAGAGACGTTCGTTCATCCAGCACAAAGGGAACGGGTTGCAGGAGAAACACTTACTCTGGTTTCTCAGTCTGTTTCCTTGTGCCGGTTTGAATTGCCTGCCGTTTTCACTGTAAAACCGGGTTGGAGCTTGAACCTCCCCATATATATGTATGGATTGGAGTTTGCAAGTGAAAAGAAACTTTGTGTTCCCTTCAAGCTAGGTGAAGGACGGCTTTCACACACACTTATCTCTCAGAACTGAGCATGTGGAGAGACGTTCGTTCATCCAGCACATAGAGAACGGGTTGCAGGAGAAACACTTACTCTGGTTTCTCAGTCTGTTTCCTAGTGCCGGTTTGAAGTGCCTGCCGTTTTCACTGTAAAACCGGGTTGGAGCTTGAACCTCCCCATATATATGTATGGATTGGAGTTTGCAACTGAAAAGAAACTTTGTGTTCCCTTCAAGCTAGGTGAAGGACGGCTTTCACACACACTTATCTCTCAGAACTGAGCATGTGGAGAGACGTACGTTCATCCAGCACAAAGGGAACGGGTTGCAGGAGAAACACTTACTCCGGTTTCTCAGTCTGTTTCCTAGTGCCGGTTGGAAGTGCCTGCCGTTTTCACTGTAAAACCGGCCTGGAGTTTGAACCTCCCCGTATATATGTATGGAGTGGAGTTTGCAACTGAAAAGAAACTTTGTGTTCCCTTCAAGCTAGGTGAAGGACGGCATTCACACACACTTATCTCTCAGAACTGAGCATGTGGAGAGACGTTCGTTCATCCAGCACAAAGGGAACGGGTTGCAGGAGAAACACTTACTCTGGTTTCTCAGTCTGTTTCCTAGTGCCGGTTTGAATTCCCTGCCGTTTACACTGTAAAACCGGCCTGGAGCTTGAACCTCCCCATATATATGTATGGAAAGGAGTTTGCAAGTGAAAAGAAACTTTGTGTTCCCTTCAAGCTAGGTGAAGGACGGCTTTCACACACACTTATCTCTCAGAACTGAGCATGTGGAGAGACGTTCGTTCATCCAGCACAAAGGGAACGGGTTGCAGGAGAAACACTTACTCTGGTTTCTCAGACTGTTTCCTAATGCCGGTTTGAAGTGCCTGCCGTTTTCACTGTAAAACCGGGTTGGAGCTTGAACCTACCCATATATATGTATGGAGTGGAGTTTGCAACTGAAAAGAAACTTTGTGTTCCCTTCAAGCTAGGTGAAGGACGGCTTTCACACACACTTATCTCTCAGAACTGAGCATGTGGAGAGACGTTCGTTCATCCAGCACAAAGGGAACGGGTTGCAGGAGAAACACTTACTCTGGTTTCTGAGTCTGTTTCCTAGTGCCGGTTTGAAGTGCCTGCCGTTTTCACTGTAAAACCGGCCTGGAGTTTGAACCTCCCAATATATATGTATGGAGTGGAGTTTGCAACTGAAAACAAACTTTGTGTTCCCTTCAAGCTAGGTGAAGGACGGCTTTCACACTCACTTATCTCTCAGAACTGAGCATGTGGAGAGACGTTCGTTCATCCAGCACAAAGGGAACGGGTTGCAGGAGAAACACTTACTCTGGTTTCTCAGTCTGTTTCCTAGTGCCGGTTTGAAGTGCCTGCCGTTTTCACTGTAAAACCGGCCTGGAGCTTGAACCTCCCCATATATATGTATGGAGTGGAGTTTGCAAGTGAAAAGAAACTTTGTGTTCCCTTCAAGCTAGGTGAAGGACGGCTTTCACACACACTTATCTCTCAGAACTGAGCATGTGGAGAGACGTTCGTTCATCCAGCACAAAGGGAACGGGTTGCAGGAGAAACACTTACTCTGGTTTCTGAGTCTGTTTCCTAGTGCCGGTTTGAAGTGCCTGCCGTTTTCACTGTAAAACCGGGTTGGAGCTTGAACCTCCCCATATATATGTATGGAGTGTAGTTTGCAAGTGAAAAGAAACTTTGTGTTCCCTTCAAGCTAGGTGAAGGACGGCTTTCACACACACTTATCTCTCAGAACTGAGCATGTGGAGAGACGTTCGTTCATCCAGCACAAAGGGAACGGGTTGCATGAGAAACACTTACTCTGGTTTCTCAGTCTGTTTCCTAGTGCCGGTTTGAAGTGCCTGGTGTTTTCACTGTAAAACCGGGTTGAAGCTTGAACCTCCCCATATATATGTATGGAGTGGAGTTTGCAAGTGAAAAGAAACTTTGTGTCCCTTCAAGCTAGGTGAAGGGCGGCTTTCACACACACTTATCTCTCAGAACTGAGCATGTGGAGAAACATTCGTTCATCCAGCACATAGGGAACGGGTTGCAGGAGAAACACTTACTCTGGTTTCTCAGTCTGTTTCCTAGTACCGGTTTTAATTGCCTGCCGTTTTCACTGTAAAACCGGGTTGGAGCTTGAACCTCCCCATATATATGTATGGAGTGGAGTTTGCAAGTGAAAAGAAACTTTGTGTTCCCTTCAAGCTAGGTGAAGGACGGCTTTCACACACACTTATCTCTCAGAACTGAGCATGTGGAGAGACGTTCGTTCATCCAGCACAAAGGGAACGGGTTGCAGGAGAAACACTTACTCTGGTTTCTCAGTCTGTTTCCTAGTGCCGGTTTGAAGTGCCTGCCGTTTTCACTGTAAAAGCGGGTTGGAGCTTGAACCTCCCCATATATATGTATGGAGTGGAGTTTGCAAGTGAAAAGAAACTTTGTGTTCCCTTCAAGCTAGGTGAAGGACGGCTTTCACACACACTTATCTCTCAGAACTGAGCATGTGGAGAGACTTTTCTTCATCCAGCACAAAGGGAACGGGTTGCAGGAGAAAGACTTACTCTGGTTTCTCAGTCTGTTTCCTAGTGCCGGTTTGAAGTGCCTGCCGTTTTCACTGTAAAACCGGCCTGGAGCTTGAACCTCCCGATAGATATGTATGGAGTGGAGTTTGCAAGTGAAAAGAAACTTTGTGTTCCCTTCAAGCTAGGTGAAGGACGGCTTTCACACACACTTATCTCTCAGAACTGAGCATGTGGAGAGACGTTCGTTCATCCAGCACATAGGGAACGGGTTGCAGGAGAAATACTTACTCTGGTTTCTCAGTCTGTTTCCTAATGCCGGTTTGAAGTGCCTGCCGTTTTCACAGTAAAACCGGGTTGGAGCTTTAACCTACCCATATATATGTATGGAAAGTAGTTTACAACTGAAAAGAAACTTTGTGTTCCCTTCAAGCTAGGTGAAGGACGGCTTTCACACACACTTATCTCTCAGAACTGAGCATGTGGAGAGACGTTCGTTCATCCAGCACAAAGGGAACGGGTTGCAGGAGAAACACTTACTCTGGTTTCTCAGTCTGTTTCCTAGTGCCGGTTTGAAGTGCCTGCCGTTTTCACTGTAAAACCGGCCTGGAGCTTGAACCTCCCCATATATATGTATGGAGTGGAGTTTGCAACTGAAAACAAACTTTGTGTTCCCTTCAAGCTAGGTGAAGGACGGCTTTCACACACACTTATCTCTCAGAACTGAGCATGTGGAGAGACGTTCGTTCATCCAGCACAAAGGTAATGGGATGCAGGAGAAACACTTACTCTGGTTTCTGAGTCTGTTTCCTAGTGCCGGTTTGAAGTGCCTGCCGTTTTCACTGTAAAACCGGCCTGGAGCTTGAACCTCCCCATATATATGTATGGAGTGGAGTTTGCAAGTGAAAAGAAACTTTGTGTTCCCTTCAAGCTAGGTGAAGGACGGCTTTCACACACACTTATCTCTCAGAACTGAGCATGTGGAGAGACGTTCGTTCATCCAGCACATAGGGAACGGGTTGCAGGAGAAACACTTACTCTGGTTTCTCAGTCTGTTTCCTAATGCCGGTTTGAAGTGCCTGCCGTTTTCACAGTAAAACCGGGTTGGAGCTTTAACCTACCCATATATATGTATGGAAAGTAGTTTACAACTGAAAAGAAACTTTGTGTTCCCTTCAAGCTAGGTGAAGGACGGCTTTCACACACACTTATCTCTCAGAACTGAGCATGTGGAGAGACGTTCGTTCATCCAGCACAAAGGGAACGGGTTGCAGGAGAAACACTTACTCTGGTTTCTGAGTCTGTTTCCTAGTGCCGGTTTGAAGTGCCTGCCGTTTTCACTGTAAAACCGGGTTGGAGCTTGAACCTCCCCATATATATGTATGGAGTGGAGTTTGCAAGTGAAAAGAAACTTTGTGTTCCCTTCAAGCTAGGTGAAGGACGGCTTTCACACACACTTATCTCTCAGAACTGAGCATGTGGAGAGACGTTCGTTCATCCAGCACATAGGGAACGGGTTGCAGGAGAAACACTTACTCTGGTTTCTCAGTCTGTTTCCTAATGCCGGTTTGAAGTGCCTGCCGTTTTCACAGTAAAACCGGGTTGGAGCTTTAACCTACCCATATATATGTATGGAAAGTAGTTTACAACTGAAAAGAAACTTTGTGTTCCCTTCAAGCTAGGTGAAGGACGGCTTTCACACACACTTATCTCTCAGAACTGAGCATGTGGAGAGACGTTCGTTCATCCAGCACATAGGGAACGGGTTCCAGGAGAAACACTTACTCTGGTTTCTCAGTCTGTTTCCTAGTGCCGGTTTGAAGTGCCTGCCGTTTTCACTGTAAAACCGGGTTGGAGCTTGAACCTCCCCATATATATGTATGGAGTGGAGTTTGCAAGTGAAAAGAAACTTTGTGTTCCCTTCAAGCTAGGTGAAGTACGGCTTTCACACACACTTATCTCTCAGAACTGAGCATGTGGAGAGACGTTCGTTCATCCAGCACAAAGGGAACGGGTTGCAGGAGAAACACTTACTCTGGTTTCTCAGTCTGTTTCCTAGTGCCGGTTTGAAGTGCCTGCCGTTTTCACTGTAAAACCGGCCTGGAGTTTGAACCTCCCCATATATATGTATGGAGTGGAGTTTGCAACTGAAAACAAACTTTGTGTTCCCTTCAAGCTAGGTGAAGGACGGCTTTCACACACACTTATCTCTCAGAACTGAGCATGTGGAGAGACGTTCGTTCATCCAGCACAAAGGGAACGGGTTGCAGGAGAAACACTTACTCTGGTTTCTCAGTCTGTTTCCTAGTGCCGGTTTGAAGTGCCTGCCGTTTTCACTGTAAAAGCGGCCTGGAGCTTGAACCTCCCCATATATATGTATGGAGTGGAGTTTGCAAGTGAAAAGAAACTTTGTGTTCCCTTCAAGCTAGGTGAAGGACGGCTTTCACACACACTTATCTCTCAGAACTGAGCATGTGGAGAGACGTTCGTTCATCCAGCACAAAGGGAACGGGTTGCAGGAGAAACACTTACTCTGGTTTCTCAGTCTGTTTCCTAGTGCCGGTTTGAATTGCCTACCGTTTTCACTGTAAAACCGGGTTGGAGCTTGAACCTCCCCATATATATGTATGGAGTGGAGTTTGCAAGTGAAAAGAAACTTTGTGTTCCCTTCAAGCTAGGTGAAGGACGGCTTTCACACACACTTATCTCTCAGAACTGAGCATGTGGAGAGACGTTCGTTCATCCAGCACAAAGGGAACGGGTTGCAGGAAAAAACACTTACTCTGGTTTCTCAGACTGTTTCCTAGTGCCGGTTTGAATTGCCTGCCGTTTTCACTGTAAAACCGGCCTGGAGCTTGAACCTCCCCATATATATGTATGGAGTAGAGTTTGCAAGTGAAAAGAAACTTTGTGTTCCCTTCAAGCTAGGTGAAGGACGGCTTTCACACACACTTATCTCTCAGAACTGAGCATGTGGAGAGACGTTCGTTCATCCAGCACAAAGGGAACGGGTTGCAGGAGAAACACTTACTCTGGTTTCTCAGTCTGTTTCCTTGTGCCGGTTTGAATTGCCTGCCGTTTTCACTGTAAAACCGGGTTGGAGCTTGAACCTCCCCATATATATGTATGGATTGGAGTTTGCAAGTGAAAAGAAACTTTGTGTTCCCTTCAAGCTAGGTGAAGGACGGCTTTCACACACACTTATCTCTCAGAACTGAGCATGTGGAGAGACGTTCGTTCATCCAGCACATAGAGAACGGGTTGCAGGAGAAACACTTACTCTGGTTTCTCAGTCTGTTTCCTAGTGCCGGTTTGAAGTGCCTGCCGTTTTCACTGTAAAACCGGGTTGGAGCTTGAACCTCCCCATATATATGTATGGATTGGAGTTTGCAACTGAAAAGAAACTTTGTGTTCCCTTCAAGCTAGGTGAAGGACGGCTTTCACACACACTTATCTCTCAGAACTGAGCATGTGGAGAGACGTACGTTCATCCAGCACAAAGGGAACGGGTTGCAGGAGAAACACTTACTCCGGTTTCTCAGTCTGTTTCCTAGTGCCGGTTGGAAGTGCCTGCCGTTTTCACTGTAAAACCGGCCTGGAGTTTGAACCTCCCCGTATATATGTATGGAGTGGAGTTTGCAACTGAAAAGAAACTTTGTGTTCCCTTCAAGCTAGGTGAAGGACGGCATTCACACACACTTATCTCTCAGAACTGAGCATGTGGAGAGACGTTCGTTCATCCAGCACAAAGGGAACGGGTTGCAGGAGAAACACTTACTCTGGTTTCTCAGTCTGGTTCCTAGTGCCGGTTTGAATTCCCTGCCGTTTACACTGTAAAACCGGCCTGGAGCTTGAACCTCCCCATATATATGTATGGAAAGGAGTTTGCAAGTGAAAAGAAACTTTGTGTTCCCTTCAAGCTAGGTGAAGGACGGCTTTCACACACACTTATCTCTCAGAACTGAGCATGTGGAGAGACGTTCGTTCATCCAGCACAAAGGGAACGGGTTGCAGGAGAAACACTTACTCTGGTTTCTCAGACTGTTTCCTAATGCCGGTTTGAAGTGCCTGCCGTTTTCACTGTAAAACCGGGTTGGAGCTTGAACCTACCCATATATATGTATGGAGTGGAGTTTGCAACTGAAAAGAAACTTTGTGTTCCCTTCAAGCTAGGTGAAGGACGGCTTTCACACACACTTATCTCTCAGAACTGAGCATGTGGAGAGACGTTCGTTCATCCAGCACAAAGGGAACGGGTTGCAGGAGAAACACTTACTCTGGTTTCTGAGTCTGTTTCCTAGTGCCGGTTTGAAGTGCCTGGGGTTTTCACTGTAAAACCGGCCTGGAGTTTGAACCTCCCAATATATATGTATGGAGTGGAGTTTGCAACTGAAAACAAACTTTGTGTTCCCTTCAAGCTAGGTGAAGGACGGCTTTCACACACACTTATCTCTCAGAACTGAGCATGTGGAGAGACGTTCGTTCATCCAGCACAAAGGGAACGGGTTGCAGGAGAAACACTTACTCTGGTTTCTCAGTCTGTTTCCTAGTGCCGGTTTGAAGTGCCTGCCGTTTTCACTGTAAAACCGGCCTGGAGCTTGAACCTCCCCATATATATGTATGGAGTGGAGTTTGCAAGTGAAAAGAAACTTTGTGTTCCCTTCAAGCTAGGTGAAGGACGGCTTTCACACACACTTATCTCTCAGAACTGAGCATGTGGAGAGACGTTCGTTCATCCAGCACAAAGGGAACGGGTTGCAGGAGAAACACTTACTCTGGTTTCTGAGTCTGTTTCCTAGTGCCGGTTTGAAGTGCCTGCCGTTTTCACTGTAAAACCGGGTTGGAGCTTGAACCTCCCCATATATATGTATGGAGTGTAGTTTGCAAGTGAAAAGAAACTTTGTGTTCCCTTCAAGCTAGGTGAAGGACGGCTTTCACACACACTTATCTCTCAGAACTGAGCATGTGGAGAGACGTTCGTTCATCCAGCACAAAGGGAACGGGTTGCATGAGAAACACTTACTCTGGTTTCTCAGTCTGTTTCCTAGTGCCGGTTTGAAGTGCCTGGTGTTTTCACTGTAAAACCGGGTTGAAGCTTGAACCTCCCCATATATATGTATGGAGTGGAGTTTGCAAGTGAAAAGAAACTTTGTGTCCCTTCAAGCTAGGTGAAGGGCGGCTTTCACACACACTTATCTCTCAGAACTGAGCATGTGGAGAAACATTCGTTCATCCAGCACATAGGGAACGGGTTGCAGGAGAAACACTTACTCTGGTTTCTCAGTCTGTTTCCTAGTACCGGTTTTAATTGCCTGCCGTTTTCACTGTAAAACCGGGTTGGAGCTTGAACCTCCCCATATATATGTATGGAGTGGAGTTTGCAAGTGAAAAGAAACTTTGTGTTCCCTTCAAGCTAGGTGAAGGACGGCTTTCACACACACTTATCTCTCAGAACTGAGCATGTGGAGAGACGTTCGTTCATCCAGCACAAAGGGAACGGGTTGCAGGAGAAACACTTACTCTGGTTTCTCAGTCTGTTTCCTAGTGCCGGTTTGAAGTGCCTGCCGTTTTCACTGTAAAACCGGCCTGGAGCTTGAACCTCCCCATATATATGTATGGAGTGGAGTTTGCAACTGAAAACAAACTTTGTGTTCCCTTCAAGCTAGGTGAAGGACGGCTTTCACACACACTTATCTCTCAGAACTGAGCATGTGGAGAGACGTTCGTTCATCCAGCACAAAGGTAATGGGATGCAGGAGAAACACTTACTCTGGTTTCTGAGTCTGTTTCCTAGTGCCGGTTTGAAGTGCCTGCCGTTTTCACTGTAAAACCGGCCTGGAGCTTGAACCTCCCCATATATATGTATGGAGTGGAGTTTGCAAGTGAAAAGAAACTTTGTGTTCCCTTCAAGCTAGGTGAAGGACGGCTTTCACACACACTTATCTCTCAGAACTGAGCATGTGGAGAGACGTTCGTTCATCCAGCACATAGGGAACGGGTTGCAGGAGAAACACTTACTCTGGTTTCTCAGTCTGTTTCCTAATGCCGGTTTGAAGTGCCTGCCGTTTTCACAGTAAAACCGGGTTGGAGCTTTAACCTACCCATATATATGTATGGAAAGTAGTTTACAACTGAAAAGAAACTTTGTGTTCCCTTCAAGCTAGGTGAAGGACGGCTTTCACACACACTTATCTCTCAGAACTGAGCATGTGGAGAGACGTTCGTTCATCCAGCACAAAGGGAACGGGTTGCAGGAGAAACACTTACTCTGGTTTCTCAGTCTGTTTCCTAGTGCCGGTTTGAAGTGCCTGCCGTTTTCACTGTAAAACCGGGTTGGAGCTTGAACCTCCCCATATATATGTATGGAGTGGAGTTTGCAAGTGAAAAGAAACTTTGTGTTCCCTTCAAGCTAGGTGAAGGACGGCTTTCACACACACTTATCTCTCAGAACTGAGCATGTGGAGAGACGTTCGTTCATCCAGCACATAGGGAACGGGTTCCAGGAGAAACACTTACTCTGGTTTCTCAGTCTGTTTCCTAGTGCCGGTTTGAAGTGCCTGCCGTTTTCACTGTAAAACCGGGTTGGAGCTTGAACCTCCCCATATATATGTATGGAGTGGAGTTTGCAAGTGAAAAGAAACTTTGTGTTCCCTTCAAGCTAGGTGAAGTACGGCTTTCACACACACTTATCTCTCAGAACTGAGCATGTGGAGAGACGTTCGTTCATCCAGCACAAAGGGAACGGGTTGCAGGAGAAACACTTACTCTGGTTTCTCAGTCTGTTTCCTAGTGCCGGTTTGAAGTGCCTGCCGTTTTCACTGTAAAACCGGCCTGGAGTTTGAACCTCCCCATATATATGTATGGAGTGGAGTTTGCAACTGAAAACAAACTTTGTGTTCCCTTCAAGCTAGGTGAAGGACGGCTTTCACACACACTTATCTCTCAGAACTGAGCATGTGGAGAGACGTTCGTTCATCCAGCACAAAGGGAACGGGTTGCAGGAGAAACACTTACTCTGGTTTCTCAGTCTGTTTCCTAGTGCCGGTTTGAAGTGCCTGCCGTTTTCACTGTAAAACCGGCCTGGAGCTTGAACCTCCCCATATATATGTATGGAGTGGAGTTTGCAAGTGAAAAGAAACTTTGTGTTCCCTTCAAGCTAGGTGAAGGACGGCTTTCACACACACTTATCTCTCAGAACTGAGCATGTGGAGAGACGTTCGTTCATCCAGCACAAAGGGAACGGGTTGCAGGAGAAACACTTACTCTGGTTTCTCAGTCTGTTTCCTAGTGCCGGTTTGAATTGCCTGCCGTTTTCACTGTAAAACCGGGTTGGAGCTTGAACCTCCCCATATATATGTATGGAGTGGAGTTTGCAAGTGAAAAGAAACTTTGTGTTCCCTTCAAGCTAGGTGAAGGACGGCTTTCACACACACTTATCTCTCAGAACTGAGCATGTGGAGAGACGTTCGTTCATCCAGCACAAAGGGAACGGGTTGCAGGAGAAACACTTACTCTGGTTTCTCAGACTGTTTCCTAGTGCCGGTTTGAAGTGCCTGCCGTTTTCACTGTAAAACCGGCCTGGAGCTTGAACCTCCCCATATATATGTATGGAGTGGAGTTTGCAACTGAAAAGAAACTTTGTGTTCCCTTCAAGCTAGGTGAAGGACGGCTTTCACACACACTTATCTCTCAGAACTGAGCATGTGGAGAGACGTTCGTTCATCCAGCACAAAGGGAACGGGTTGCAGGAGAAACACTTACTCTGGTTTCTCAGTCTGTTTCCTTGTGCCGGTTTGAATTGCCTGCCGTTTTCACTGTAAAACCGGGTTGGAGCTTGAACCTCCCCATATATATGTATGGAAAGGAGTTTGCAAGTGAAAAGAAACTTTGTGTTCCCTTCAAGCTAGGTGAAGGACGGCTTTCACACACACTTATCTCTCAGAACTGAGCATGTGGAGAGACGTTCGTTCATCCAGCACATAGGGAACGGGTTGCAGGAGAAGCACTTACTCTGGTTTCTCAGTCTGTTTCCTAGTGCCGGTTTGAAGTGCCTGCCGTTTTCACTGTAAAACCGGGTTGGAGCTTGAACCTCCCCATATATATGTATGGATTGGAGTTTGCAACTGAAAAGAAACTTTGTGTTCCCTTCAAGCTAGGTGAAGGACGGCTTTCACACACACTTATCTCTCAGAACTGAGCATGTGGAGAGACGTTCGTTCATCCAGCACAAAGGGAACGGGTTGCAGGAGAAACACTTACTCTGGTTTCTCAGTCTGTTTCCTAGTGTTGGTTTGAAGTGCCTGCCATTTTCACTGTAAAACCGGGTTGGAGCTTGAACCTCCCCATATATATGTATGGAGTGGAGTTTGCAAGTGAAAAGAAACTTTGTGTTCCCTTCAAGCTAGGTGAAGGACGGCTTTCACACACACTTATCTCTCAGAACTGAGCATGTGGAGAGACGTTCGTTCATCCAGCACATAGGGAACGGGTTGCAGGAGAAACACTTACTCTGGTTTCTCAGTCTGTTTCCTAGTGCCGGTTTGAAGTGCCTGCCGTTTTCACTGTAAAACCGGGTTGGAGCTTGAACCTCCCCATATATATGTATGGAGTGGAGTTTGCAACTGAAAAGAAACTTTGTGTTCCCTTCAAGCTAGGTGAAGGATGGCTTTCACACACAATTATCTCACAGAACTGAGCATGTGGAGAGACGTTCGTTCATCCAGCACAAAGGAAACGGGTTGCAGGAGAAACACTTACTCTGGTTTCTCAGTCTGTTTCCTAGTTCCGATTTGAATTGCCTGCCGTTTACACTGTAAAACCGGCCTGGAGCTTGAACCTCCCCATATATATGTATGGAGTGGAGTTTGCAAGTGAAAAGAAACTTTGTGTTCCCTTCAAGCTAGGTGAAGGACGGCTTTCACACACACTTATCTCTCAGAACTGAGCATGTGGAGAGACGTTCGTTCATCCAGCACAAAGGGAACGGGTTGCAGGAGAAACACTTACTCTGGTTTCTGAGACTGTTTCCTAGTGCCGGTTTGAAGTGCCTGCCGTTTTCACTGTAAAACCGGCCTGGAGTTTGAACCTCCCCATATATATGTATGGATTGGAGTTTGCAACTGAAAAGAAACTTTGTGTTCCCTTCAAGCTAGGTGAAGGACGGCTTTCACACACACTTATCTCTCAGAACTGAGCATGTGGAGAGACGTTCGTTCATCCAGCACAAAGGGAACGGGTTGCAGGAGAAACACTTACTCTGGTTTCTCAGTCTGTTTCCTAGTGCCGGTTTGAAGTGCCTGCCGTTTTCACTGTAAAACCGGCCTGGAGCTTGAACCTCCCCATATATATGTATGGAGTGGAGTTTGCAAGTGAAAAGAAACTTTGTGTTCCCTTCAAGCTAGGTGAAGGACGGCTTTCACACACACTTATCTCTCAGAACTGAGCATGTGGAGAGACGTTCGTTCATCCAGCACAAAGGGAACGGGTTGCAGGAGAAACACTTACTCTGGTTTCTCAGTCTGTTTCCTAGTGCCGGTTTGAATTGCCTGCCGTTTTCACTGTAAAACCGGGTTGGAGCTTGAACCTCCCCATATATATGTATGGAGTGGAGTTTGCAAGTGAAAAGAAACTTTGTGTTCCCTTCAAGCTAGGTGAAGGACGGCTTTCACACACACTTACCTCTCAGAACTGAGCATGTGGAGAGACGTTTGTTCATCCAGCACAAAGGGAACGGGTTGCAGGAGAAACACTTACTCTGGTTTCTCAGTCTGTTTCCTAGTGCCGGTTTGATGTGCTGCCGTTTTCACTGTAAAACCGGGTTGGAGCTTGAACCTCCCGATAGATATGTATGGAGTGGAGTTTGCAACTGAAAAGAAACTTTGTGTTCCCTTCAAGCTAGGTGAAGGACGGCTTTCACACACACTTATCTCTCAGAACTGAGCATGTGGAGAGACGTTCGTTCATCCAGCACAAAGGGAACGGGTTGCAGGAGAAACACTTACTCTGGTTTCTCAGTCTGTTTCCTAGTGCCGGTTTGAAGTGCCTGCCGTTTTCACTGTAAATCCGGGTTGGAGCTTGAACCTCCCCATATATGTGTATGGAGTGGAGTTTGCAACTGAAAAGAAACTTTGTGTTCCCTTCAAGCTAGGTGAAGGACGGCTTTCACACACACTTATCTCTCAGAACTGAGCATGTGGAGAGACGTTCGTTCATCCAGCACATAGGGAACGGGTTGCAGGAGAAACACTTACTCTGGTTTCTCAGTCTGTTTCCTAGTGCCGGTTTGAAGTGCCTGCCGTTTTCACTGTAAAACCGGGTTGGAGCTTGAACCTCCCCATATATATGTATGGAGTGGAGTTTGCAAGTGAAAAGAAACTTTGTGTTCCCTTCAAGCTAGGTGAAGTACGGCTTTCACACACACTTATCTCTCAGAACTGAGCATGTGGAGAGACGTTCGTTCATCCAGCACAAAGGGAACGGGTTGCAGGTGAAACACTTACTCTGGTTTCTCAGTCTGTTTCCTAGTGCCGGTTTGAAGTGCCTGCCGTTATCACTGTAAAACCATCCTGGAGTTTGAACCTCCCCATATATATGTATGGAGTGGAGTTTGCAACTGAAAAGAAACTTTGTGTTCCCTTCAAGCTAGGTGAAGGACGGCTTTCACACACACTTATCTCTTAGAACTGAGCATGTGGAGAGACGTTCGTTCATCCAGCAAGAAGGGAACGGGTTGCAGGAGAAACACTTACTCTGGTTTCTCAGTCTGTTTCCTAGTGCCGGTTTGAAGTGCCTGCCGTTTTCACTGTAAAACCGGCCTGGAGCTTGAACCTCCCCATATATATGTATGGAGTGGAGTTTGCAAGTGAAAAGAAACTTTGTGTTCCCTTCAAGCTAGGTGAAGGACGGCTTTCACACACACTTATCTCTGAGAACTGAGCATGTGGAGAGACGTTCGTTCAACCATCACAAAGGGAACGGGTTGCAGGAGAATCACTTACTCTGGTTTCTCAGTCTGTTTCCTAGTGCCGGTTTGAATTGCCTGCCGTTTTCACTGTAAAACCGGGTTGGAGCTTGAACCTCCCCATATATATGTATGGAGTGGAGTTTGCAAGTGTAAAGAAACTTTGTGTTCCCTTCAAGCTATGTGAAGGACGGCTTTCACACACACTTATCTCTCAGAACTGAGCATGTGGAGAGACGTTCGTTCATCCAGCACAAAGGGAACGGGTTGCAGGAAAAAACACTTACTCTGGTTTCTCAGACTGTTTCCTAGTGCCGGTTTGAATTGCCTGCCGTTTTCACTGTAAAACCGGCCTGGAGCTTGAACCTCCCCATATATATGTATGGAGTAGAGTTTGCAAGTGAAAAGAAACTTTGTGTTCCCTTCAAGCTAGGTGAAGGACGGCTTTCACACACACTTATCTCTCAGAACTGAGCATGTGGAGAGACGTTCGTTCATCCAGCACAAAGGGAACGGGTTGCAGGAGAAACACTTACTCTGGTTTCTCAGTCTGTTTCCTTGTGCCGGTTTGAATTGCCTGCCGTTTTCACTGTAAAACCGGGTTGGATCTTGAACCTCCCCATATATATGTATGGATTGGAGTTTGCAAGTGAAAAGAAACTTTGTGTTCCCTTCAAGCTAGGTGAAGGACGGCTTTCACACACACTTATCTCTCAGAACTGAGCATGTGGAGAGACGTTCGTTCATCCAGCACATAGGGAACGGGTTGCAGGAGAAACACTTACTCTGGTTTCTCAGTCTGTTTCCTAGTGCCGGTTTGAAGTGCCTGCCGTTTTCACTGTAAAACCGGGTTGGAGCTTGAACCTCCCCATATATATGTATGGAGTGGAGTTTGCAAGTGAAAAGAAACTTTGTGTTCCCTTCAAGCTAGGTGAAGGACGGCTTTCACACACACTTGTCTCTCAGAACTGAGCATTTGGAGAGACGTTCTTTCATTCAGCACAAAGGGAACGGGTTGCAGGAGAAACACTTACTCTGGTTTCTCAGTCTGTTTCCAAGTGCCGGTTTGAAGTGCCTGCCGTTTTCACTGTAAAACCGGCCTGGAGCTTGAACCTCCCTATATATATGTATGGAGTGGAGTTTGCAAGTGAAAAGAAACTTTGTGTTCCCTTCAAGCTAGTTGAAGGACGGCTTTCACACACACTTATCTCTCAGAACTGAGCATGTGGAGAGACGTTCGTTCATCCAGCACAAAGGGAACGGGTTGCAGGAGAATCACTTACTCTGGTTTCTCAGTCTGTTTCCTAGTGCCGGTTTGAAGTGCCTGCTGTTTCACTGTAAAACCGGGTTGGAGCTTGAACCTCCCCATATATATGTATGGAGTGGAGTTTGCAAGTGAAAAGAAACTTTGTGTTCCCTTCAAGCTAGGTGAAGGACGGCTTTCACACACACTTATCTCTCAGAACTGAGCATGTGGAGAGACGTTCGTTCATCCAGCACAAAGGGAACGGGTTGCAGGAGAATCACTTACTCTGGTTTCTCAGTCTGTTTCCTATTGCCGGTTTGAAGTGCCTGCCGTTTTCACTGTAAAACCGGGTTGGAGCTTTAACCTACCCATATATATGTATGGAAAGTAGTTTACATCTGAAAAGAAACTTTGTGTTCCCTTCAAGCTAGGTGAAGGACGGCTTTCACACACACTTATCTCTCAGAACTGAGCATGTG
Source organism: Vicugna pacos (assembly GCF_048564905.1). Classification (NCBI taxonomy): domain Eukaryota; kingdom Metazoa; phylum Chordata; class Mammalia; order Artiodactyla; family Camelidae; genus Vicugna; species Vicugna pacos. Next base: position 5,728,284 of record NW_027328742.1, read on the forward strand.
GAGAGACGTTCGTTCATCCAGCACAAAGGGAACGGGTTGCAGGAGAAACACTTACTCTGGTTTCTGAGACTGTTTCCTAGTGCCGGTTTGAAGTGCCTGCCGTTTTCACTGTAAAACCGGCCTGGAGTTTGAACCTCCCCATATATATGTATGGATTGGAGTTTGCAAGTGAAAAGAAACTTTGTGTTCCCTTCAAGCTAGGTGAAGGACGGCTTTCACACACACTTATCTCTCAGAACTGAGCATGTGGAGAGACGTTCGTTCATCCAGCACATAGGGAACGGGTTGCAGGAGAAACACTTACTCTGGTTTCTCAGTCTGTTTCCTAGTGCCGGTTTGAAGTGCCTGCCGTTTTCACTGTAAAACCGGGTTGGAGCTTGAACCTCCCCATATATATGTATGGATTGGAGTTTGCAACTGAAAAGAAACTTTGTGTTCCCTTCAAGCTAGGTGAAGGACGGCTTTCACACACACTTATCTCTCAGAACTGAGCATGTGGAGAGACGTTCGTTCATCCAGCACAAAGTGAACGGGTTGCAGGAGAAACACTTACTCCGGTTTCTCAGTCTGTTTCCTAGTGCCGGTTGGAAGTGCCTGCCGTTTTCACTGTAAAACCGGCCTGGAGTTTGAACCTCCCCGTATATATGTATGGAGTGGAGTTTGCAACTGAAAAGAAACTTTGGGTTCCCTTCAAGCTAGGTGAAGGACGGCATTCACACACACTTATCTCTCAGAACTGAGCATGTGGAGAGACGTTCGTTCATCCAGCACAAAGGGAACGGGTTGCAGGAGAAACACTTACTCTGGTTTCTCAGTCTGTTTCCTAGTGCCGGTTTGAATTCCCTGCCGTTTACACTGTAAAACCGGCCTGGAGCTTGAACCTCCCCATATATATGTATGGAAAGGAGTTTGCAAGTGAAAAGAAACTTTGTGTTCCCTTCAAGCTAGGTGAAGGACGGCTTTCACACACACTTATCTCTCAGAACTGAGCATGTGGAGAGACGTTCGTTCATCCAGCACAAAGGGAACGGGTTGCAGGAGAAACACTTACTCTGGTTTCTGAGTCTGTTTCCTAGTGCCGGTTTGAAGTGCCTGCCGTTTTCACTGTAAAACCGGCCTGGAGTTTGAACCTCCCAATATATATGTATGGAGTGGAGTTTGCAACTGAAAACAAACTTTGTGTTCCCTTCAAGCTAGGTGAAGGACGGCTTTCACACACACTTATCTCTCAGAACTGAGCATGTGGAGAGACGTTCGTTCATCCAGCACAAAGGGAACGGGTTGCAGGAGAAACACTTACTCTGGTTTCTCAGTCTGTTTCCTAGTGCCGGTTTGAAGTGCCTGCCGTTTTCACTGTAAAACCGGCCTGGAGCTTGAACCTCCCCATATATATGTATGGAGTGGAGTTTGCAAGTGAAAAGAAACTTTGTGTTCCCTTCAAGCTAGGTGAAGGACGGCTTTCACACACACTTATCTCTCAGAACTGAGCATGTGGAGAGACGTTCGTTCATCCAGCACAAAGGGAACGGGTTGCAGGAGAAACACTTACTCTGGTTTCTGAGTCTGTTTCCTAGTGCAGGTTTGAAGTGCCTGCCGTTTTCACTGTAAAACCGGGTTGGAGCTTGAACCTCCCCATATATATGTATGGAGTGTAGTTTGCAAGTGAAAAGAAACTTTGTGTTCCCTTCAAGCTAGGTGAAGGACGGCTTTCACACACACATATCTCTCAGAACTGAGCATGTGGAGAGACGTTCGTTCATCCAGCACAAAGGGAACGGGTTGCATGAGAAACACTTACTCTGGTTTCTCAGTCTGTTTCCTAGTGCCGATTTGAAGTGCCTGGTGTTTTCACTGTAAAACCGGGTTGGAGCTTGAACCTCCCCATATATATGTATGGAGTGGAGTTTGCAAGTGAAAAGAAACTTTGTGTTCCCTTCAAGCTAGGTGAAGGGCGGCTTTCACACACACTTATCTCTCAGAACTGAGCATGTGGAGAGACATTCGTTCTTCCAGCACATAGGGAACGGGTTGCAGGAGAAACACTTACTCTGGTTTCTCAGTCTGTTTCCTAATGCCGGTTTGAAGTGCCTGCCGTTTTCACAGTAAAACCGGGTTGAAGCTTTAACCTACCCATATATATGTATGGAAAGTAGTTTACAACTGAAAAGAAACTTTGTGTTCCCTTCAAGCTAGGTGAAGGACGGCTTTCACACACACTTATCTCTCAGAACTGAGCATGTGAAGAGACGTTCGTTCATCCAGCACAGAGGGAACGGTTTGCAGGAGAAACACTTACTCTGGTTTCTCAGTCTGTTTCCTAGTACCGGTTTTAATTGCCTGCCGTTTTCACTGTAAAACCGGGTTGGAGCTTGAACCTCCCCATATATATGTATGGAGTGGAATTTGCAAGTGAAAAGAAACTTTGTGTTCCCTTCAAGCTAGGTGAAGGACGGCTTTCACACACACTTATCTCTCAGAACTGAGCATGTGGAGAGACGTTCGTTCATCCAGCACAAAGGGAACGGGTTGCAGGAGAAACACTTACTCTGGTTTCTCAGTCTGTTTCCTAGTGCCGGTTTGAAGTGCCTGCCGTTTTCACTGTAAAACCGGGTTGGAGCTTGAACCTCCCCATATATATGTATGGAGTGGAGTTTGCAAGTGAAAAGAAACTTTGTGTTCCCTTCAAGCTAGGTGAAGGACGGCTTTCACACACACTTATCTCTCAGAACTGAGCATGTGGAGAGACGTTCGTTCATCCAGCACATAGGGAACGGGTTGCAGGAGAAACACTTACTCTGGTTTCTCAGTCTGTTTCCTAATGCCGGTTTGAAGTGCCTGCCGTTTTCACAGTAAAACCGGGTTGGAGCTTTAACCTACCCATATATATGTATGGAAAGTAGTTTACAACTGAAAAGAAACTTTGTGTTCCCTTCAAGCTAGGTGAAGGACGGCTTTCACACACACTTATCTCTCAGAACTGAGCATGTGGAGAGACGTTCGTTCATCCAGCACATAGGGAACGGGTTCCAGGAGAAACACTTACTCTGGTTTCTCAGTCTGTTTCCTAGTGCCGGTTTGAAGTGCCTGCCGTTTTCACTGTAAAACCGGGTTGGAGCTTGAACCTCCCCATATATATGTATGGAGTGGAGTTTGCAAGTGAAAAGAAACTTTGTGTTCCCTTCAAGCTAGGTGAAGGACGGCTTTCACACACACTTATCTCTCAGAACTGAGCATGTGGAGAGACGTTCGTTCATCCAGCACAAAGGGAACGGGTTGCAGGAGAAACACTTACTCTGGTTTCTCAGTCTGTTTCCTAGTGCCGGTTTGAAGTGCCTGCCGTTTTCACTGTAAAACCGGCCTGGAGTTTGAACCTCCCCATATATATGTATGGAGTGGAGTTTGCAACTGAAAACAAACTTTGTGTTCCCTTCAAGCTAGGTGAAGGACGGCTTTCACACACACTTATCTCTCAGAACTGAGCATGTGGAGAGACGTTCGTTCATCCAGCACAAAGGGAACGGGTTGCAGGAGAAACACTTACTCTGGTTTCTCAGTCTGTTTCCTAGTGCCGGTTTGAAGTGCCTGCCGTTTTCACTGTAAAAGCGGCCTGGAGCTTGAACCTCCCCATATATATGTATGGAGTGGAGTTTGCAAGTGAAAAGAAACTTTGTGTTCCCTTCAAGCTAGGTGAAGGACGGCTTTCACACACACTTATCTCTCAGAACTGAGCATGTGGAGAGACGTTCGTTCATCCAGCACAAAGGGAACGGGTTGCAGGAGAAACACTTACTCTGGTTTCTCAGTCTGTTTCCTAGTGCCGGTTTGAATTGCCTGCCGTTTTCACTGTAAAACCGGGTTGGAGCTTGAACCTCCCCATATATATGTATGGAGTGGAGTTTGCAAGTGAAAAGAAACTTTGTGTTCCCTTCAAGCTAGGTGAAGGACGGCTTTCACACACACTTATCTCTCAGAACTGAGCATGTGGAGAGACGTTCGTTCATCCAGCACAAAGGGAACGGGTTGCAGGAAAAAACACTTACTCTGGTTTCTCAGACTGTTTCCTAGTGCCGGTTTGAATTGCCTGCCGTTTTCACTGTAAAACCGGCCTGGAGCTTGAACCTCCCCATATATATGTATGGAGTAGAGTTTGCAAGTGAAAAGAAACTTTGTGTTCCCTTCAAGCTAGGTGAAGGACGGCTTTCACACACACTTATCTCTCAGAACTGAGCATGTGGAGAGACGTTCGTTCATCCAGCACAAAGGGAACGGGTTGCAGGAGAAACACTTACTCTGGTTTCTCAGTCTGTTTCCTTGTGCCGGTTTGAATTGCCTGCCGTTTTCACTGTAAAACCGGGTTGGAGCTTGAACCTCCCCATATATATGTATGGATTGGAGTTTGCAAGTGAAAAGAAACTTTGTGTTCCCTTCAAGCTAGGTGAAGGACGGCTTTCACACACACTTATCTCTCAGAACTGAGCATGTGGAGAGACGTTCGTTCATCCAGCACATAGAGAACGGGTTGCAGGAGAAACACTTACTCTGGTTTCTCAGTCTGTTTCCTAGTGCCGGTTTGAAGTGCCTGCCGTTTTCACTGTAAAACCGGGTTGGAGCTTGAACCTCCCCATATATATGTATGGATTGGAGTTTGCAACTGAAAAGAAACTTTGTGTTCCCTTCAAGCTAGGTGAAGGACGGCTTTCACACACACTTATCTCTCAGAACTGAGCATGTGGAGAGACGTACGTTCATCCAGCACAAAGGGAACGGGTTGCAGGAGAAACACTTACTCCGGTTTCTCAGTCTGTTTCCTAGTGCCGGTTGGAAGTGCCTGCCGTTTTCACTGTAAAACCGGCCTGGAGTTTGAACCTCCCCGTATATATGTATGGAGTGGAGTTTGCAACTGAAAAGAAACTTTGTGTTCCCTTCAAGCTAGGTGAAGGACGGCATTCACACACACTTATCTCTCAGAACTGAGCATGTGGAGAGACGTTCGTTCATCCAGCACAAAGGGAACGGGTTGCAGGAGAAACACTTACTCTGGTTTCTCAGTCTGTTTCCTAGTGCCGGTTTGAATTCCCTGCCGTTTACACTGTAAAACCGGCCTGGAGCTTGAACCTCCCCATATATATGTATGGAAAGGAGTTTGCAAGTGAAAAGAAACTTTGTGTTCCCTTCAAGCTAGGTGAAGGACGGCTTTCACACACACTTATCTCTCAGAACTGAGCATGTGGAGAGACGTTCGTTCATCCAGCACAAAGGGAACGGGTTGCAGGAGAAACACTTACTCTGGTTTCTCAGACTGTTTCCTAATGCCGGTTTGAAGTGCCTGCCGTTTTCACTGTAAAACCGGGTTGGAGCTTGAACCTACCCATATATATGTATGGAGTGGAGTTTGCAACTGAAAAGAAACTTTGTGTTCCCTTCAAGCTAGGTGAAGGACGGCTTTCACACACACTTATCTCTCAGAACTGAGCATGTGGAGAGACGTTCGTTCATCCAGCACAAAGGGAACGGGTTGCAGGAGAAACACTTACTCTGGTTTCTGAGTCTGTTTCCTAGTGCCGGTTTGAAGTGCCTGCCGTTTTCACTGTAAAACCGGCCTGGAGTTTGAACCTCCCAATATATATGTATGGAGTGGAGTTTGCAACTGAAAACAAACTTTGTGTTCCCTTCAAGCTAGGTGAAGGACGGCTTTCACACACACTTATCTCTCAGAACTGAGCATGTGGAGAGACGTTCGTTCATCCAGCACAAAGGGAACGGGTTGCAGGAGAAACACTTACTCTGGTTTCTCAGTCTGTTTCCTAGTGCCGGTTTGAAGTGCCTGCCGTTTTCACTGTAAAACCGGCCTGGAGCTTGAACCTCCCCATATATATGTATGGAGTGGAGTTTGCAAGTGAAAAGAAACTTTGTGTTCCCTTCAAGCTGGGTGAAGGACGGCTTTCACACACACTTATCTCTCAGAACTGAGCATGTGGAGAGACGTTCGTTCATCCAGCACAAAGGGAACGGGTTGCAGGAGAAACACTTACTCTGGTTTCTGAGTCTGTTTCCTAGTGCCGGTTTGAAGTGCCTGCCGTTTTCACTGTAAAACCGGGTTGGAGCTTGAACCTCCCCATATATATGTATGGAGTGTAGTTTGCAAGTGAAAAGAAACTTTGTGTTCCCTTCAAGCTAGGTGAAGGACGGCTTTCACACACACTTATCTCTCAGAACTGAGCATGTGGAGAGACGTTCGTTCATCCAGCACAAAGGGAACGGGTTGCATGAGAAACACTTACTCTGGTTTCTCAGTCTGTTTCCTAGTGCCGGTTTGAAGTGCCTGGTGTTTTCACTGTAAAACCGGGTTGAAGCTTGAACCTCCCCATATATATGTATGGAGTGGAGTTTGCAAGTGAAAAGAAACTTTGTGTCCCTTCAAGCTAGGTGAAGGGCGGCTTTCACACACACTTATCTCTCAGAACTGAGCATGTGGAGAAACATTCGTTCATCCAGCACATAGGGAACGGGTTGCAGGAGAAACACTTACTCTGGTTTCTCAGTCTGTTTCCTAATGCCGGTTTGAAGTGCCTGCCGTTTTCACAGTAAAACCGGGTTGAAGCTTTAACCTACCCATATATATGTATGGAAAGTAGTTTACAACTGAAAAGAAACTTTGTGTTCCCTTCAAGCTAGGTGAAGGACGGCTTTCACACACACTTATCTCTCAGAACTGAGCATGTGGAGAGACGTTCGTTCATCCAGCACAAAGGGAACGGTTTGCAGGAGAAACACTTACTCTGGTTTCTCAGTCTGTTTCCTAGTACCGGTTTTAATTGCCTGCCGTTTTCACTGTAAAAGCGGGTTGGAGCTTGAACCTCCCCATATATATGTATGGAGTGGAGTTTGCAAGTGAAAAGAAACTTTGTGTTCCCTTCAAGCTAGGTGAAGGACGGCTTTCACACACACTTATCTCTCAGAACTGAGCATGTGGAGAGACGTTCGTTCATCCAGCACAAAGGGAACGGGTTGCAGGAGAAACACTTACTCTGGTTTCTCAGTCTGTTTCCTAGTGCCGGTTTGAAGTGCCTGCCGTTTTCACTGTAAAAGCGGGTTGGAGCTTGAACCTCCCCATATATATGTATGGAGTGGAGTTTGCAAGTGAAAAGAAACTTTGTGTTCCCTTCAAGCTAGGTGAAGGACGGCTTTCACACACACTTATCTCTCAGAACTGAGCATGTGGAGAGACTTTTCTTCATCCAGCACAAAGGGAACGGGTTGCAGGAGAAACACTTACTCTGGTTTCTCAGTCTGTTTCCTAGTGCCGGTTTGAAGTGCCTGCCGTTTTCACTGTAAAACCGGTCTGGAGCTGGAACCTCCCGATAGATATGTATGGAGTGGAGTTTGCATGTGAAAAGAAACTTTGTGTTCCCTTCAAGCTAGGTGAAGGACGGCTTTCACACACACTTATCTCTCAGAACTGAGCATGTGGAGAGACGTTCGTTCATCCAGCACATAGGGAACGGGTTGCAGGAGAAATACTTACTCTGGTTTCTCAGTCTGTTTCCTAATGCCGGTTTGAAGTGCCTGCCGTTTTCACAGTAAAATCGGGTTGGAGCTTTAACCTACCCATATATATGTATGGAAAGTAGTTTACAACTGAAAAGAAACTTTGTGTTCCCTTCAAGCTAGGTGAAGGACGGCTTTCACACACACTTATCTCTCAGAACTGAGCATGTGGAGAGACGTTCGTTCATCCAGCACAAAGGGAACGGGTTGCAGGAGAAACACTTACTCTGGTTTCTCAGTCTGTTTCCTAGTGCCGGTTTGAAGTGCCTGCCGTTTTCACTGTAAAACCGGCCTGGAGCTTGAACCTCCCCATATATATGTATGGAGTGGAGTTTGCAACTGAAAACAAACTTTGTGTTCCCTTCAAGCTAGGTGAAGGACGGCTTTCACACACACTTATCTCTCAGAACTGAGCATGTGGAGAGACGTTCGTTCATCCAGCACAAAGGTAATGGGATGCAGGAGAAACACTTACTCTGGTTTCTGAGTCTGTTTCCTAGTGCCGGTTTGAAGTGCCTGCCGTTTTCACTGTAAAACCGGCCTGGAGCTTGAACCTCCCCATATATATGTATGGAGTGGAGTTTGCAAGTGAAAAGAAACTTTGTGTTCCCTTCAAGCTAGGTGAAGGACGGCTTTCACACACACTTATCTCTCAGAACTGAGCATGTGGAGAGACGTTCGTTCATCCAGCACAAAGGGAACGGGTTGCAGGAGAAACACTTACTCTGGTTTCTCAGTCTGTTTCCTAGTGCCGGTTTGAATTGCCTGCCGTTTTCACTGTAAAACCGGGTTGGAGCTTGAACCTCCCCATATATATGTATGGAGTGGAGTTTGCAAGTGAAAAGAAACTTTGTGTTCCCTTCAAGCTAGGTGAAGGACGGCTTTCACACACACTTATCTCTCAGAACTGAGCATGTGGAGAGACGTTCGTTCATCCAGCACAAAGGGAACGGGTTGCAGGAAAAAACACTTACTCTGGTTTCTCAGACTGTTTCCTAGTGCCGGTTTGAATTGCCTGCCGTTTTCACTGTAAAACCGGCCTGGAGCTTGAACCTCCCCATATATATGTATGGAGTAGAGTTTGCAAGTGAAAAGAAACTTTGTGTTCCCTTCAAGCTAGGTGAAGGACGGCTTTCACACACACTTATCTCTCAGAACTGAGCATGTGGAGAGACGTTCGTTCATCCAGCACAAAGGGAACGGGTTGCAGGAGAAACACTTACTCTGGTTTCTCAGTCTGTTTCCTTGTGCCGGTTTGAATTGCCTGCCGTTTTCACTGTAAAACCGGGTTGGAGCTTGAACCTCCCCATATATATGTATGGATTGGAGTTTGCAAGTGAAAAGAAACTTTGTGTTCCCTTCAAGCTAGGTGAAGGACGGCTTTCACACACACTTATCTCTCAGAACTGAGCATGTGGAGAGACGTTCGTTCATCCAGCACATAGAGAACGGGTTGCAGGAGAAACACTTACTCTGGTTTCTCAGTCTGTTTCCTAGTGCCGGTTTGAAGTGCCTGCCGTTTTCACTGTAAAACCGGGTTGGAGCTTGAACCTCCCCATATATATGTATGGATTGGAGTTTGCAACTGAAAAGAAACTTTGTGTTCCCTTCAAGCTAGGTGAAGGACGGCTTTCACACACACTTATCTCTCAGAACTGAGCATGTGGAGAGACGTACGTTCATCCAGCACAAAGGGAACGGGTTGCAGGAGAAACACTTACTCCGGTTTCTCAGTCTGTTTCCTAGTGCCGGTTGGAAGTGCCTGCCGTTTTCACTGTAAAACCGGCCTGGAGTTTGAACCTCCCCGTATATATGTATGGAGTGGAGTTTGCAACTGAAAAGAAACTTTGTGTTCCCTTCAAGCTAGGTGAAGGACGGCATTCACACACACTTATCTCTCAGAACTGAGCATGTGGAGAGACGTTCGTTCATCCAGCACAAAGGGAACGGGTTGCAGGAGAAACACTTACTCTGGTTTCTCAGTCTGTTTCCTAGTGCCGGTTTGAATTCCCTGCCGTTTACACTGTAAAACCGGCCTGGAGCTTGAACCTCCCCATATATATGTATGGAAAGGAGTTTGCAAGTGAAAAGAAACTTTGTGTTCCCTTCAAGCTAGGTGAAGGACGGCTTTCACACACACTTATCTCTCAGAACTGAGCATGTGGAGAGACGTTCGTTCATCCAGCACAAAGGGAACGGGTTGCAGGAGAAACACTTACTCTGGTTTCTCAGACTGTTTCCTAATGCCGGTTTGAAGTGCCTGCCGTTTTCACTGTAAAACCGGGTTGGAGCTTGAACCTACCCATATATATGTATGGAGTGGAGTTTGCAACTGAAAAGAAACTTTGTGTTCCCTTCAAGCTAGGTGAAGGACGGCTTTCACACACACTTATCTCTCAGAACTGAGCATGTGGAGAGACGTTCGTTCATCCAGCACAAAGGGAACGGGTTGCAGGAGAAACACTTACTCTGGTTTCTGAGTCTGTTTCCTAGTGCCGGTTTGAAGTGCCTGCCGTTTTCACTGTAAAACCGGCCTGGAGTTTGAACCTCCCAATATATATGTATGGAGTGGAGTTTGCAACTGAAAAGAAACTTTGTGTTCCCTTCAAGCTAGGTGAAGGACGGCTTTCACACACACTTATCTCTCAGAACTGAGCATGTGGAGAGACGTTCGTTCATCCAGCACAAAGGGAACGGGTTGCAGGAGAAACACTTACTCTGGTTTCTCAGTCTGTTTCCTAGTGCCGGTTTGAAGTGCCTGCCGTTTTCACTGTAAAACCGGCCTGGAGCTTGAACCTCCCCATATATATGTATGGAGTGGAGTTTGCAAGTGAAAAGAAACTTTGTGTTCCCTTCAAGCTAGGTGAAGGACGGCTTTCACACACACTTATCTCTCAGAACTGAGCATGTGGAGAGACGTTCGTTCATCCAGCACAAAGGGAACGGGTTGCAGGAGAAACACTTACTCTGGTTTCTGAGTCTGTTTCCTAGTGCCGGTTTGAAGTGCCTGCCGTTTTCACTGTAAAACCGGGTTGGAGCTTGAACCTCCCCATATATATGTATGGAGTGTAGTTTGCAAGTGAAAAGAAACTTTGTGTTCCCTTCAAGCTAGGTGAAGGACGGCTTTCACACACACTTATCTCTCAGAACTGAGCATGTGGAGAGACGTTCGTTCATCCAGCACAAAGGGAACGGGTTGCATGAGAAACACTTACTCTGGTTTCTCAGTCTGTTTCTTAATTCCGGTTTGAAGTGCCTGCCGTTTTCACTGTAAAACCGGGTTGAAGCTTGAACCTCCCCATATATATGTATGGAGTGGAGTTTGCAAGTGAAAAGAAACTTTGTGTCCCTTCAAGCTAGGTGAAGGGCGGCTTTCACACACACTTATCTCTCAGAACTGAGCATGTGGAGAAACATTCGTTCATCCAGCACATAGGGAACGGGTTGCAGGAGAAACACTTACTCTGGTTTCTCAGTCTGTTTCCTAGTACCGGTTTTAATTGCCTGCCGTTTTCACTGTAAAACCGGGTTGGAGCTTGAACCTCCCCATATATATGTATGGAGTGGAGTTTGCAAGTGAAAAGAAACTTTGTGTTCCCTTCAAGCTAGGTGAAGGACGGCTTTCACACACACTTATCTCTCAGAACTGAGCATGTGGAGAGACGTTCGTTCATCCAGCACAAAGGGAACGGGTTGCAGGAGAAACACTTACTCTGGTTTCTCAGTCTGTTTCCTAGTGCCGGTTTGAATTGCCTGCCGTTTTCACTGTAAAACCGGGTTGGAGCTTGAACCTCCCCATATATATGTATGGAGTGGAGTTTGCAAGTGAAAAGAAACTTTGTGTTCCCTTCAAGCTAGGTGAAGGACGGCTTTCACACACACTTATCTCTCAGAACTGAGCATGTGGAGAGACGTTCGTTCATCCAGCACAAAGGGAACGGGTTGCAGGAAAAAACACTTACTCTGGTTTCTCAGACTGTTTCCTAGTGCCGGTTTGAATTGCCTGCCGTTTTCACTGTAAAACCGGCCTGGAGCTTGAACCTCCCCATATATATGTATGGAGTAGAGTTTGCAAGTGAAAAGAAACTTTGTGTTCCCTTCAAGCTAGGTGAAGGACGGCTTTCACACACACTTATCTCTCAGAACTGAGCATGTGGAGAGACGTTCGTTCATCCAGCACAAAGGGAACGGGTTGCATGAGAAACACTTACTCTGGTTTCTCAGTCTGTTTCCTAGTGCCGGTTTGAAGTGCCTGGTGTTTTCACTGTAAAACCGGGTTGAAGCTTGAACCTCCCCATATATATGTATGGAGTGGAGTTTGCAAGTGAAAAGAAACTTTGTGTCCCTTCAAGCTAGGTGAAGGGCGGCTTTCACACACACTTATCTCTCAGAACTGAGCATGTGGAGAAACATTCGTTCATCCAGCACATAGGGAACGGGTTGCAGGAGAAACACTTACTCTGGTTTCTCAGTCTGTTTCCTAGTACCGGTTTTAATTGCCTGCCGTTTTCACTGTAAAACCGGGTTGGAGCTTGAACCTCCCCATATATATGTATGGAGTGGAGTTTGCAAGTGAAAAGAAACTTTGTGTTCCCTTCAAGCTAGGTGAAGGACGGCTTTCACACACACTTATCTCTCAGAACTGAGCATGTGGAGAGACGTTCGTTCATCCAGCACAAAGGGAACGGGTTGCAGGAGAAACACTTACTCTGGTTTCTCAGTCTGTTTCCTAGTGCCGGTTTGAATTGCCTGCCGTTTTCACTGTAAAACCGGGTTGGAGCTTGAACCTCCCCATATATATGTATGGAGTGGAGTTTGCAAGTGAAAAGAAACTTTGTGTTCCCTTCAAGCTAGGTGAAGGACGGCTTTCACACACACTTATCTCTCAGAACTGAGCATGTGGAGAGACGTTCGTTCATCCAGCACAAAGGGAACGGGTTGCAGGAAAAAACACTTACTCTGGTTTCTCAGACTGTTTCCTAGTGCCGGTTTGAATTGCCTGCCGTTTTCACTGTAAAACCGGCCTGGAGCTTGAACCTCCCCATATATATGTATGGAGTAGAGTTTGCAAGTGAAAAGAAACTTTGTGTTCCCTTCAAGCTAGGTGAAGGACGGCTTTCACACACACTTATCTCTCAGAACTGAGCATGTGGAGAGACGTTCGTTCATCCAGCACAAAGGGAACGGGTTGCAGGAGAAACACTTACTCTGGTTTCTCAGTCTGTTTCCTTGTGCCGGTTTGAATTGCCTGCCGTTTTCACTGTAAAACCGGGTTGGAGCTTGAACCTCCCCATATATATGTATGGATTGGAGTTTGCAAGTGAAAAGAAACTTTGTGTTCCCTTCAAGCTAGGTGAAGGACGGCTTTCACACACACTTATCTCTCAGAACTGAGCATGTGGAGAGACGTTCGTTCATCCAGCACATAGAGAACGGGTTGCAGGAGAAACACTTACTCTGGTTTCTCAGTCTGTTTCCTAGTGCCGGTTTGAAGTGCCTGCCGTTTTCACTGTAAAACCGGGTTGGAGCTTGAACCTCCCCATATATATGTATGGATTGGAGTTTGCAACTGAAAAGAAACTTTGTGTTCCCTTCAAGCTAGGTGAAGGACGGCTTTCACACACACTTATCTCTCAGAACTGAGCATGTGGAGAGACGTACGTTCATCCAGCACAAAGGGAACGGGTTGCAGGAGAAACACTTACTCCGGTTTCTCAGTCTGTTTCCTAGTGCCGGTTGGAAGTGCCTGCCGTTTTCACTGTAAAACCGGCCTGGAGTTTGAACCTCCCCGTATATATGTATGGAGTGGAGTTTGCAACTGAAAAGAAACTTTGTGTTCCCTTCAAGCTAGGTGAAGGACGGCATTCACACACACTTATCTCTCAGAACTGAGCATGTGGAGAGACGTTCGTTCATCCAGCACAAAGGGAACGGGTTGCAGGAGAAACACTTACTCTGGTTTCTCAGTCTGTTTCCTAGTGCCGGTTTGAATTCCCTGCCGTTTACACTGTAAAACCGGCCTGGAGCTTGAACCTCCCCATATATATGTATGGAAAGGAGTTTGCAAGTGAAAAGAAACTTTGTGTTCCCTTCAAGCTAGGTGAAGGACGGCTTTCACACACACTTATCTCTCAGAACTGAGCATGTGGAGAGACGTTCGTTCATCCAGCACAAAGGGAACGGGTTGCAGGAGAAACACTTACTCTGGTTTCTCAGACTGTTTCCTAATGCCGGTTTGAAGTGCCTGCCGTTTTCACTGTAAAACCGGGTTGGAGCTTGAACCTACCCATATATATGTATGGAGTGGAGTTTGCAACTGAAAAGAAACTTTGTGTTCCCTTCAAGCTAGGTGAAGGACGGCTTTCACACACACTTATCTCTCAGAACTGAGCATGTGGAGAGACGTTCGTTCATCCAGCACAAAGGGAACGGGTTGCAGGAGAAACACTTACTCTGGTTTCTGAGTCTGTTTCCTAGTGCCGGTTTGAAGTGCCTGCCGTTTTCACTGTAAAACCGGCCTGGAGTTTGAACCTCCCAATATATATGTATGGAGTGGAGTTTGCAACTGAAAACAAACTTTGTGTTCCCTTCAAGCTAGGTGAAGGACGGCTTTCACACACACTTATCTCTCAGAACTGAGCATGTGGAGAGACGTTCGTTCATCCAGCACAAAGGGAACGGGTTGCAGGAGAAACACTTACTCTGGTTTCTCAGTCTGTTTCCTAGTGCCGGTTTGAAGTGCCTGCCGTTTTCACTGTAAAACCGGCCTGGAGCTTGAACCTCCCCATATATATGTATGGAGTGGAGTTTGCAAGTGAAAAGAAACTTTGTGTTCCCTTCAAGCTAGGTGAAGGACGGCTTTCACACACACTTATCTCTCAGAACTGAGCATGTGGAGAGACGTTCGTTCATCCAGCACAAAGGGAACGGGTTGCAGGAGAAACACTTACTCTGGTTTCTGAGTCTGTTTCCTAGTGCCGGTTTGAAGTGCCTGCCGTTTTCACTGTAAAACCGGGTTGGAGCTTGAACCTCCCCATATATATGTATGGAGTGTAGTTTGCAAGTGAAAAGAAACTTTGTGTTCCCTTCAAGCTAGGTGAAGGACGGCTTTCACACACACTTATCTCTCAGAACTGAGCATGTGGAGAGACGTTCGTTCATCCAGCACAAAGGGAACGGGTTGCATGAGAAACACTTACTCTGGTTTCTCAGTCTGTTTCCTAGTGCCGGTTTGAATTGCCTGCCGTTTTCACTGTAAAACCGGGTTGGAGCTTGAACCTCCCCATATATATGTATGGAGTGGAGTTTGCAAGTGAAAAGAAACTTTGTGTCCCTTCAAGCTAGGTGAAGGGCGGCTTTCACACACACTTATCTCTCAGAACTGAGCATGTGGAGAAACATTCGTTCATCCAGCACATAGGGAACGGGTTGCAGGAGAAACACTTACTCTGGTTTCTCAGTCTGTTTCCTAGTACCGGTTTTAATTGCCTGCCGTTTTCACTGTAAAACCGGGTTGGAGCTTGAACCTCCCCATATATATGTATGGAGTGGAGTTTGCAAGTGAAAAGAAACTTTGTGTTCCCTTCAAGCTAGGTGAAGGACGGCTTTCACACACACTTATCTCTCAGAACTGAGCATGTGGAGAGACGTTCGTTCATCCAGCACAAAGGGAACGGGTTGCAGGAGAAACACTTACTCTGGTTTCTCAGTCTGTTTCCTAGTGCCGGTTTGAAGTGCCTGCCGTTTTCACTGTAAAAGCGGGTTGGAGCTTGAACCTCCCCATATATATGTATGGAGTGGAGTTTGCAAGTGAAAAGAAACTTTGTGTTCCCTTCAAGCTAGGTGAAGGACGGCTTTCACACACACTTATCTCTCAGAACTGAGCATGTGGAGAGACTTTTCTTCATCCAGCACAAAGGGAACGGGTTGCAGGAGAAAGACTTACTCTGGTTTCTCAGTCTGTTTCCTAGTGCCGGTTTGAAGTGCCTGCCGTTTTCACTGTAAAACCGGCCTGGAGCTTGAACCTCCCGATAGATATGTATGGAGTGGAGTTTGCAAGTGAAAAGAAACTTTGTGTTCCCTTCAAGCTAGGTGAAGGACGGCTTTCACACACACTTATCTCTCAGAACTGAGCATGTGGAGAGACGTTCGTTCATCCAGCACATAGGGAACGGGTTGCAGGAGAAATACTTACTCTGGTTTCTCAGTCTGTTTCCTAATGCCGGTTTGAAGTGCCTGCCGTTTTCACAGTAAAACCGGGTTGGAGCTTTAACCTACCCATATATATGTATGGAAAGTAGTTTACAACTGAAAAGAAACTTTGTGTTCCCTTCAAGCTAGGTGAAGGACGGCTTTCACACACACTTATCTCTCAGAACTGAGCATGTGGAGAGACGTTCGTTCATCCAGCACAAAGGGAACGGGTTGCAGGAGAAACACTTACTCTGGTTTCTCAGTCTGTTTCCTAGTGCCGGTTTGAAGTGCCTGCCGTTTTCACTGTAAAACCGGCCTGGAGCTTGAACCTCCCCATATATATGTATGGAGTGGAGTTTGCAACTGAAAACAAACTTTGTGTTCCCTTCAAGCTAGGTGAAGGACGGCTTTCACACACACTTATCTCTCAGAACTGAGCATGTGGAGAGACGTTCGTTCATCCAGCACAAAGGTAATGGGATGCAGGAGAAACACTTACTCTGGTTTCTGAGTCTGTTTCCTAGTGCCGGTTTGAAGTGCCTGCCGTTTTCACTGTAAAACCGGCCTGGAGCTTGAACCTCCCCATATATATGTATGGAGTGGAGTTTGCAAGTGAAAAGAAACTTTGTGTTCCCTTCAAGCTAGGTGAAGGACGGCTTTCACACACACTTATCTCTCAGAACTGAGCATGTGGAGAGACGTTCGTTCATCCAGCACATAGGGAACGGGTTGCAGGAGAAACACTTACTCTGGTTTCTCAGTCTGTTTCCTAATGCCGGTTTGAAGTGCCTGCCGTTTTCACAGTAAAACCGGGTTGGAGCTTTAACCTACCCATATATATGTATGGAAAGTAGTTTACAACTGAAAAGAAACTTTGTGTTCCCTTCAAGCTAGGTGAAGGACGGCTTTCACACACACTTATCTCTCAGAACTGAGCATGTGGAGAGACGTTCGTTCATCCAGCACAAAGGGAACGGGTTGCAGGAGAAACACTTACTCTGGTTTCTGAGTCTGTTTCCTAGTGCCGGTTTGAAGTGCCTGCCGTTTTCACTGTAAAACCGGGTTGGAGCTTGAACCTCCCCATATATATGTATGGAGTGGAGTTTGCAAGTGAAAAGAAACTTTGTGTTCCCTTCAAGCTAGGTGAAGGACGGCTTTCACACACACTTATCTCTCAGAACTGAGCATGTGGAGAGACGTTCGTTCATCCAGCACATAGGGAACGGGTTGCAGGAGAAACACTTACTCTGGTTTCTCAGTCTGTTTCCTAATGCCGGTTTGAAGTGCCTGCCGTTTTCACAGTAAAACCGGGTTGGAGCTTTAACCTACCCATATATATGTATGGAAAGTAGTTTACAACTGAAAAGAAACTTTGTGTTCCCTTCAAGCTAGGTGAAGGACGGCTTTCACACACACTTATCTCTCAGAACTGAGCATGTGGAGAGACGTTCGTTCATCCAGCACATAGGGAACGGGTTCCAGGAGAAACACTTACTCTGGTTTCTCAGTCTGTTTCCTAGTGCCGGTTTGAAGTGCCTGCCGTTTTCACTGTAAAACCGGGTTGGAGCTTGAACCTCCCCATATATATGTATGGAGTGGAGTTTGCAAGTGAAAAGAAACTTTGTGTTCCCTTCAAGCTAGGTGAAGTACGGCTTTCACACACACTTATCTCTCAGAACTGAGCATGTGGAGAGACGTTCGTTCATCCAGCACAAAGGGAACGGGTTGCAGGAGAAACACTTACTCTGGTTTCTCAGTCTGTTTCCTAGTGCCGGTTTGAAGTGCCTGCCGTTTTCACTGTAAAACCGGCCTGGAGTTTGAACCTCCCCATATATATGTATGGAGTGGAGTTTGCAACTGAAAACAAACTTTGTGTTCCCTTCAAGCTAGGTGAAGGACGGCTTTCACACACACTTATCTCTCAGAACTGAGCATGTGGAGAGACGTTCGTTCATCCAGCACAAAGGGAACGGGTTGCAGGAGAAACACTTACTCTGGTTTCTCAGTCTGTTTCCTAGTGCCGGTTTGAAGTGCCTGCCGTTTTCACTGTAAAAGCGGCCTGGAGCTTGAACCTCCCCATATATATGTATGGAGTGGAGTTTGCAAGTGAAAAGAAACTTTGTGTTCCCTTCAAGCTAGGTGAAGGACGGCTTTCACACACACTTATCTCTCAGAACTGAGCATGTGGAGAGACGTTCGTTCATCCAGCACAAAGGGAACGGGTTGCAGGAGAAACACTTACTCTGGTTTCTCAGTCTGTTTCCTAGTGCCGGTTTGAATTGCCTGCCGTTTTCACTGTAAAACCGGGTTGGAGCTTGAACCTCCCCATATATATGTATGGAGTGGAGTTTGCAAGTGAAAAGAAACTTTGTGTTCCCTTCAAGCTAGGTGAAGGACGGCTTTCACACACACTTATCTCTCAGAACTGAGCATGTGGAGAGACGTTCGTTCATCCAGCACAAAGGGAACGGGTTGCAGGAAAAAACACTTACTCTGGTTTCTCAGACTGTTTCCTAGTGCCGGTTTGAATTGCCTGCCGTTTTCACTGTAAAACCGGCCTGGAGCTTGAACCTCCCCATATATATGTATGGAGTAGAGTTTGCAAGTGAAAAGAAACTTTGTGTTCCCTTCAAGCTAGGTGAAGGACGGCTTTCACACACACTTATCTCTCAGAACTGAGCATGTGGAGAGACGTTCGTTCATCCAGCACAAAGGGAACGGGTTGCAGGAGAAACACTTACTCTGGTTTCTCAGTCTGTTTCCTTGTGCCGGTTTGAATTGCCTGCCGTTTTCACTGTAAAACCGGGTTGGAGCTTGAACCTCCCCATATATATGTATGGATTGGAGTTTGCAAGTGAAAAGAAACTTTGTGTTCCCTTCAAGCTAGGTGAAGGACGGCTTTCACACACACTTATCTCTCAGAACTGAGCATGTGGAGAGACGTTCGTTCATCCAGCACATAGAGAACGGGTTGCAGGAGAAACACTTACTCTGGTTTCTCAGTCTGTTTCCTAGTGCCGGTTTGAAGTGCCTGCCGTTTTCACTGTAAAACCGGGTTGGAGCTTGAACCTCCCCATATATATGTATGGATTGGAGTTTGCAACTGAAAAGAAACTTTGTGTTCCCTTCAAGCTAGGTGAAGGACGGCTTTCACACACACTTATCTTTCAGAACTGAGCATGTGGAGAGACGTACGTTCATCCAGCACAAAGGGAACGGGTTGCAGGAGAAACACTTACTCCGGTTTCTCAGTCTGTTTCCTAGTGCCGGTTGGAAGTGCCTGCCGTTTTCACTGTAAAACCGGCCTGGAGTTTGAACCTCCCCGTATATATGTATGGAGTGGAGTTTGCAACTGAAAAGAAACTTTGTGTTCCCTTCAAGCTAGGTGAAGGACGGCATTCACACACACTTATCTCTCAGAACTGAGCATGTGGAGAGACGTTCGTTCATCCAGCACAAAGGGAACGGGTTGCAGGAGAAACACTTACTCTGGTTTCTCAGTCTGGTTCCTAGTGCCGGTTTGAATTCCCTGCCGTTTACACTGTAAAACCGGCCTGGAGCTTGAACCTCCCCATATATATGTATGGAAAGGAGTTTGCAAGTGAAAAGAAACTTTGTGTTCCCTTCAAGCTAGGTGAAGGACGGCTTTCACACACACTTATCTCTCAGAACTGAGCATGTGGAGAGACGTTCGTTCATCCAGCACAAAGGGAACGGGTTGCAGGAGAAACACTTACTCTGGTTTCTCAGACTGTTTCCTAATGCCGGTTTGAAGTGCCTGCCGTTTTCACTGTAAAACCGGGTTGGAGCTTGAACCTACCCATATATATGTATGGAGTGGAGTTTGCAACTGAAAAGAAACTTTGTGTTCCCTTCAAGCTAGGTGAAGGACGGCTTTCACACACACTTATCTCTCAGAACTGAGCATGTGGAGAGACGTTCGTTCATCCAGCACAAAGGGAACGGGTTGCAGGAGAAACACTTACTCTGGTTTCTGAGTCTGTTTCCTAGTGCCGGTTTGAAGTGCCTGCCGTTTTCACTGTAAAACCGGCCTGGAGTTTGAACCTCCCAATATATATGTATGGAGTGGAGTTTGCAACTGAAAACAAACTTTGTGTTCCCTTCAAGCTAGGTGAAGGACGGCTTTCACACACACTTATCTCTCAGAACTGAGCATGTGGAGAGACGTTTGTTCATCCAGCACAAAGGGAACGGGTTGCAGGAGAAACACTTACTCTGGTTTCTCAGTCTGTTTCCTAGTGCCGGTTTGAAGTGCCTGCCGTTTTCACTGTAAAACCGGCCTGGAGCTTGAACCTCCCCATATATATGTATGGAGTGGAGTTTGCAAGTGAAAAGAAACTTTGTGTTCCCTTCAAGCTAGGTGAAGGACGGCTTTCACACACACTTATCTCTCAGAACTGAGCATGTGGAGAGACGTTCGTTCATCCAGCACAAAGGGAACGGGTTGCAGGAGAAACACTTACTCTGGTTTCTGAGTCTGTTTCCTAGTGCCGGTTTGAAGTGCCTGCCGTTTTCACTGTAAAACCGGGTTGGAGCTTGAACCTCCCCATATATATGTATGGAGTGTAGTTTGCAAGTGAAAAGAAACTTTGTGTTCCCTTCAAGCTAGGTGAAGGACGGCTTTCACACACACTTATCTCTCAGAACTGAGCATGTGGAGAGACGTTCGTTCATCCAGCACAAAGGGAACGGGTTGCATGAGAAACACTTACTCTGGTTTCTCAGTCTGTTTCCTAGTGCCGGTTTGAAGTGCCTGGTGTTTTCACTGTAAAACCGGGTTGAAGCTTGAACCTCCCCATATATATGTATGGAGTGGAGTTTGCAAGTGAAAAGAAACTTTGTGTCCCTTCAAGCTAGGTGAAGGGCGGCTTTCACACACACTTATCTCTCAGAACTGAGCATGTGGAGAAACATTCGTTCATCCAGCACATAGGGAACGGGTTGCAGGAGAAACACTTACTCTGGTTTCTCAGTCTGTTTCCTAATGCCGGTTTGAAGTGCCTGCCGTTTTCACAGTAAAACCGGGTTGAAGCTTTAACCTACCCATATATATGTATGGAAAGTAGTTTACAACTGAAAAGAAACTTTGTGTTCCCTTCAAGCTAGGTGAAGGACGGCTTTCACACACACTTATCTCTCAGAACTGAGCATGTGGAGAGACGTTCGTTCATCCAGCACAAAGGGAACTGTTTGCAGGAGAAACACTTACTCTGGTTTCTCAGTCTGTTTCCTAGTACCGGTTTTAATTGCCTGCCGTTTTCACTGTAAAACCGGGTTGGAGCTTGAACCTCCCCATATATATGTTTGGAGTGGAGTTTGCAAGTGAAAAGAAACTTTGTGTTCCCTTCAAGCTAGGTGAAGGACGGCTTTCACACACACTTATCTCTCAGAACTGAGCATGTGGAGAGACGTTCGTTCATCCAGCACAAAGGGAACGGGTTGCAGGAGAAACACTTACTCTGGTTTCTGAGTCTGTTTCCTAGTGCCGGTTTGAAGTGCCTGCCGTTTTCACTGTAAAACCGGCCTGGAGTTTGAACCTCCCAATATATATGTATGGAGTGGAGTTTGCAACTGAAAACAAACTTTGTGTTCCCTTCAAGCTAGGTGAAGGACGGCTTTCACACACACTTATCTCTCAGAACTGAGCATGTGGAGAGACGTTCGTTCATCCAGCACAAAGGGAACGGGTTGCAGGAGAAACACTTACTCTGGTTTCTCAGTCTGTTTCCTAGTGCCGGTTTGAAGTGCCTGCCGTTTTCACTGTAAAACCGGCCTGGAGCTTGAACCTCCCCATATATATGTATGGAGTGGAGTTTGCAAGTGAAAAGAAACTTTGTGTTCCCTTCAAGCTAGGTGAAGGACGGCTTTCACACACACTTATCTCTCAGAACTGAGCATGTGGAGAGACGTTCGTTCATCCAGCACAAAGGGAACGGGTTGCAGGAGAAACACTTACTCTGGTTTCTGAGTCTGTTTCCTAGTGCCGGTTTGAAGTGCCTGCCGTTTTCACTGTAAAACCGGGTTGGAGCTTGAACCTCCCCATATATATGTATGGAGTGTAGTTTGCAAGTGAAAAGAAACTTTGTGTTCCCTTCAAGCTAGGTGAAGGACGGCTTTCACACACACTTATCTCTCAGAACTGAGCATGTGGAGAGACGTTCGTTCATCCAGCACAAAGGGAACGGGTTGCATGAGAAACACTTACTCTGGTTTCTCAGTCTGTTTCCTAGTGCCGGTTTGAATTGCCTGCCGTTTTCACTGTAAAACCGGGTTGGAGCTTGAACCTCCCCATATATATGTATGGAGTGGAGTTTGCAAGTGAAAAGAAACTTTGTGTCCCTTCAAGCTAGGTGAAGGGCGGCTTTCACACACACTTATCTCTCAGAACTGAGCATGTGGAGAAACATTCGTTCATCCAGCACATAGGGAACGGGTTGCAGGAGAAACACTTACTCTGGTTTCTCAGTCTGTTTCCTAGTACCGGTTTTAATTGCCTGCCGTTTTCACTGTAAAACCGGGTTGGAGCTTGAACCTCCCCATATATATGTATGGAGTGGAGTTTGCAAGTGAAAAGAAACTTTGTGTTCCCTTCAAGCTAGGTGAAGGACGGCTTTCACACACACTTATCTCTCAGAACTGAGCATGTGGAGAGACGTTCGTTCATCCAGCACAAAGGGAACGGGTTGCAGGAGAAACACTTACTCTGGTTTCTCAGTCTGTTTCCTAGTGCCGGTTTGAAGTGCCTGCCGTTTTCACTGTAAAAGCGGGTTGGAGCTTGAACCTCCCCATATATATGTATGGAGTGGAGTTTGCAAGTGAAAAGAAACTTTGTGTTCCCTTCAAGCTAGGTGAAGGACGGCTTTCACACACACTTATCTCTCAGAACTGAGCATGTGGAGAGACTTTTCTTCATCCAGCACAAAGGGAACGGGTTGCAGGAGAAAGACTTACTCTGGTTTCTCAGTCTGTTTCCTAGTGCCGGTTTGAAGTGCCTGCCGTTTTCACTGTAAAACCGGCCTGGAGCTTGAACCTCCCGATAGATATGTATGGAGTGGAGTTTGCAAGTGAAAAGAAACTTTGTGTTCCCTTCAAGCTAGGTGAAGGACGGCTTTCACACACACTTATCTCTCAGAACTGAGCATGTGGAGAGACGTTCGTTCATCCAGCACATAGGGAACGGGTTGCAGGAGAAATACTTACTCTGGTTTCTCAGTCTGTTTCCTAATGCCGGTTTGAAGTGCCTGCCGTTTTCACAGTAAAACCGGGTTGGAGCTTTAACCTACCCATATATATGTATGGAAAGTAGTTTACAACTGAAAAGAAACTTTGTGTTCCCTTCAAGCTAGGTGAAGGACGGCTTTCACACACACTTATCTCTCAGAACTGAGCATGTGGAGAGACGTTCGTTCATCCAGCACAAAGGGAACGGGTTGCAGGAGAAACACTTACTCTGGTTTCTCAGTCTGTTTCCTAGTGCCGGTTTGAAGTGCCTGCCGTTTTCACTGTAAAACCGGCCTGGAGCTTGAACCTCCCCATATATATGTATGGAGTGGAGTTTGCAACTGAAAACAAACTTTGTGTTCCCTTCAAGCTAGGTGAAGGACGGCTTTCACACACACTTATCTCTCAGAACTGAGCATGTGGAGAGACGTTCGTTCATCCAGCACAAAGGTAATGGGATGCAGGAGAAACACTTACTCTGGTTTCTGAGTCTGTTTCCTAGTGCCGGTTTGAAGTGCCTGCCGTTTTCACTGTAAAACCGGCCTGGAGCTTGAACCTCCCCATATATATGTATGGAGTGGAGTTTGCAAGTGAAAAGAAACTTTGTGTTCCCTTCAAGCTAGGTGAAGGACGGCTTTCACACACACTTATCTCTCAGAACTGAGCATGTGGAGAGACGTTCGTTCATCCAGCACATAGGGAACGGGTTGCAGGAGAAACACTTACTCTGGTTTCTCAGTCTGTTTCCTAATGCCGGTTTGAAGTGCCTGCCGTTTTCACAGTAAAACCGGGTTGGAGCTTTAACCTACCCATATATATGTATGGAAAGTAGTTTACAACTGAAAAGAAACTTTGTGTTCCCTTCAAGCTAGGTGAAGGACGGCTTTCACACACACTTATCTCTCAGAACTGAGCATGTGGAGAGACGTTCGTTCATCCAGCACAAAGGGAACGGGTTGCAGGAGAAACACTTACTCTGGTTTCTGAGTCTGTTTCCTAGTGCCGGTTTGAAGTGCCTGCCGTTTTCACTGTAAAACCGGGTTGGAGCTTGAACCTCCCCATATATATGTATGGAGTGGAGTTTGCAAGTGAAAAGAAACTTTGTGTTCCCTTCAAGCTAGGTGAAGGACGGCTTTCACACACACTTATCTCTCAGAACTGAGCATGTGGAGAGACGTTCGTTCATCCAGCACATAGGGAACGGGTTGCAGGAGAAACACTTACTCTGGTTTCTCAGTCTGTTTCCTAATGCCGGTTTGAAGTGCCTGCCGTTTTCACAGTAAAACCGGGTTGGAGCTTTAACCTACCCATATATATGTATGGAAAGTAGTTTACAACTGAAAAGAAACTTTGTGTTCCCTTCAAGCTAGGTGAAGGACGGCTTTCACACACACTTATCTCTCAGAACTGAGCATGTGGAGAGACGTTCGTTCATCCAGCACATAGGGAACGGGTTCCAGGAGAAACACTTACTCTGGTTTCTCAGTCTGTTTCCTAGTGCCGGTTTGAAGTGCCTGCCGTTTTCACTGTAAAACCGGGTTGGAGCTTGAACCTCCCCATATATATGTATGGAGTGGAGTTTGCAAGTGAAAAGAAACTTTGTGTTCCCTTCAAGCTAGGTGAAGTACGGCTTTCACACACACTTATCTCTCAGAACTGAGCATGTGGAGAGACGTTCGTTCATCCAGCACAAAGGGAACGGGTTGCAGGAGAAACACTTACTCTGGTTTCTCAGTCTGTTTCCTAGTGCCGGTTTGAAGTGCCTGCCGTTTTCACTGTAAAACCGGCCTGGAGTTTGAACCTCCCCATATATATGTATGGAGTGGAGTTTGCAACTGAAAACAAACTTTGTGTTCCCTTCAAGCTAGGTGAAGGACGGCTTTCACACACACTTATCTCTCAGAACTGAGCATGTGGAGAGACGTTCGTTCATCCAGCACAAAGGGAACGGGTTGCAGGAGAAACACTTACTCTGGTTTCTCAGTCTGTTTCCTAGTGCCGGTTTGAAGTGCCTGCCGTTTTCACTGTAAAAGCGGCCTGGAGCTTGAACCTCCCCATATATATGTATGGAGTGGAGTTTGCAAGTGAAAAGAAACTTTGTGTTCCCTTCAAGCTAGGTGAAGGACGGCTTTCACACACACTTATCTCTCAGAACTGAGCATGTGGAGAGACGTTCGTTCATCCAGCACAAAGGGAACGGGTTGCAGGAGAAACACTTACTCTGGTTTCTCAGTCTGTTTCCTAGTGCCGGTTTGAATTGCCTGCCGTTTTCACTGTAAAACCGGGTTGGAGCTTGAACCTCCCCATATATATGTATGGAGTGGAGTTTGCAAGTGAAAAGAAACTTTGTGTTCCCTTCAAGCTAGGTGAAGGACGGCTTTCACACACACTTATCTCTCAGAACTGAGCATGTGGAGAGACGTTCGTTCATCCAGCACAAAGGGAACGGGTTGCAGGAAAAAACACTTACTCTGGTTTCTCAGACTGTTTCCTAGTGCCGGTTTGAATTGCCTGCCGTTTTCACTGTAAAACCGGCCTGGAGCTTGAACCTCCCCATATATATGTATGGAGTAGAGTTTGCAAGTGAAAAGAAACTTTGTGTTCCCTTCAAGCTAGGTGAAGGACGGCTTTCACACACACTTATCTCTCAGAACTGAGCATGTGGAGAGACGTTCGTTCATCCAGCACAAAGGGAACGGGTTGCAGGAGAAACACTTACTCTGGTTTCTCAGTCTGTTTCCTTGTGCCGGTTTGAATTGCCTGCCGTTTTCACTGTAAAACCGGGTTGGAGCTTGAACCTCCCCATATATATGTATGGATTGGAGTTTGCAAGTGAAAAGAAACTTTGTGTTCCCTTCAAGCTAGGTGAAGGACGGCTTTCACACACACTTATCTCTCAGAACTGAGCATGTGGAGAGACGTTCGTTCATCCAGCACATAGAGAACGGGTTGCAGGAGAAACACTTACTCTGGTTTCTCAGTCTGTTTCCTAGTGCCGGTTTGAAGTGCCTGCCGTTTTCACTGTAAAACCGGGTTGGAGCTTGAACCTCCCCATATATATGTATGGATTGGAGTTTGCAACTGAAAAGAAACTTTGTGTTCCCTTCAAGCTAGGTGAAGGACGGCTTTCACACACACTTATCTCTCAGAACTGAGCATGTGGAGAGACGTACGTTCATCCAGCACAAAGGGAACGGGTTGCAGGAGAAACACTTACTCCGGTTTCTCAGTCTGTTTCCTAGTGCCGGTTGGAAGTGCCTGCCGTTTTCACTGTAAAACCGGCCTGGAGTTTGAACCTCCCCGTATATATGTATGGAGTGGAGTTTGCAACTGAAAAGAAACTTTGTGTTCCCTTCAAGCTAGGTGAAGGACGGCATTCACACACACTTATCTCTCAGAACTGAGCATGTGGAGAGACGTTCGTTCATCCAGCACAAAGGGAACGGGTTGCAGGAGAAACACTTACTCTGGTTTCTCAGTCTGGTTCCTAGTGCCGGTTTGAATTCCCTGCCGTTTACACTGTAAAACCGGCCTGGAGCTTGAACCTCCCCATATATATGTATGGAAAGGAGTTTGCAAGTGAAAAGAAACTTTGTGTTCCCTTCAAGCTAGGTGAAGGACGGCTTTCACACACACTTATCTCTCAGAACTGAGCATGTGGAGAGACGTTCGTTCATCCAGCACAAAGGGAACGGGTTGCAGGAGAAACACTTACTCTGGTTTCTCAGACTGTTTCCTAATGCCGGTTTGAAGTGCCTGCCGTTTTCACTGTAAAACCGGGTTGGAGCTTGAACCTACCCATATATATGTATGGAGTGGAGTTTGCAACTGAAAAGAAACTTTGTGTTCCCTTCAAGCTAGGTGAAGGACGGCTTTCACACACACTTATCTCTCAGAACTGAGCATGTGGAGAGACGTTCGTTCATCCAGCACAAAGGGAACGGGTTGCAGGAGAAACACTTACTCTGGTTTCTGAGTCTGTTTCCTAGTGCCGGTTTGAAGTGCCTGCCGTTTTCACTGTAAAACCGGCCTGGAGTTTGAACCTCCCAATATATATGTATGGAGTGGAGTTTGCAACTGAAAACAAACTTTGTGTTCCCTTCAAGCTAGGTGAAGGACGGCTTTCACACACACTTATCTCTCAGAACTGAGCATGTGGAGAGACGTTTGTTCATCCAGCACAAAGGGAACGGGTTGCAGGAGAAACACTTACTCTGGTTTCTCAGTCTGTTTCCTAGTGCCGGTTTGAAGTGCCTGCCGTTTTCACTGTAAAACCGGCCTGGAGCTTGAACCTCCCCATATATATGTATGGAGTGGAGTTTGCAAGTGAAAAGAAACTTTGTGTTCCCTTCAAGCTAGGTGAAGGACGGCTTTCACACACACTTATCTCTCAGAACTGAGCATGTGGAGAGACGTTCGTTCATCCAGCACAAAGGGAACGGGTTGCAGGAGAAACACTTACTCTGGTTTCTGAGTCTGTTTCCTAGTGCCGGTTTGAAGTGCCTGCCGTTTTCACTGTAAAACCGGGTTGGAGCTTGAACCTCCCCATATATATGTATGGAGTGTAGTTTGCAAGTGAAAAGAAACTTTGTGTTCCCTTCAAGCTAGGTGAAGGACGGCTTTCACACACACTTATCTCTCAGAACTGAGCATGTGGAGAGACGTTCGTTCATCCAGCACAAAGGGAACGGGTTGCATGAGAAACACTTACTCTGGTTTCTCAGTCTGTTTCCTAGTGCCGGTTTGAAGTGCCTGGTGTTTTCACTGTAAAACCGGGTTGAAGCTTGAACCTCCCCATATATATGTATGGAGTGGAGTTTGCAAGTGAAAAGAAACTTTGTGTCCCTTCAAGCTAGGTGAAGGGCGGCTTTCACACACACTTATCTCTCAGAACTGAGCATGTGGAGAAACATTCGTTCATCCAGCACATAGGGAACGGGTTGCAGGAGAAACACTTACTCTGGTTTCTCAGTCTGTTTCCTAATGCCGGTTTGAAGTGCCTGCCGTTTTCACAGTAAAACCGGGTTGAAGCTTTAACCTACCCATATATATGTATGGAAAGTAGTTTACAACTGAAAAGAAACTTTGTGTTCCCTTCAAGCTAGGTGAAGGACGGCTTTCACACACACTTATCTCTCAGAACTGAGCATGTGGAGAGACGTTCGTTCATCCAGCACAAAGGGAACTGTTTGCAGGAGAAACACTTACTCTGGTTTCTCAGTCTGTTTCCTAGTACCGGTTTTAATTGCCTGCCGTTTTCACTGTAAAACCGGGTTGGAGCTTGAACCTCCCCATATATATGTATGGAGTGGAGTTTGCAAGTGAAAAGAAACTTTGTGTTCCCTTCAAGCTAGGTGAAGGACGGCTTTCACACACACTTATCTCTCAGAACTGAGCATGTGGAGAGACGTTCGTTCATCCAGCACAAAGGGAACGGGTTGCAGGAGAAACACTTACTCTGGTTTCTCAGTCTGTTTCCTAGTGCCGGTTTGAAGTGCCTGCCGTTTTCACTGTAAAAGCGGGTTGGAGCTTGAACCTCCCCATATATATGTATGGAGTGGAGTTTGCAAGTGAAAAGAAACTTTGTGTTCCCTTCAAGCTAGGTGAAGGACGGCTTTCACACACACTTATCTCTCAGAACTGAGCATGTGGAGAGACTTTTCTTCATCCAGCACAAAGGGAACGGGTTGCAGGAGAAACACTTACTCTGGTTTCTCAGTCTGTTTCCTAGTGCCGGTTTGAAGTGCCTGCCGTTTTCACTGTAAAACCGGCCTGGAGCTTGAACCTCCCGATAGATATGTATGGAGTGGAGTTTGCAAGTGAAAAGAAACTTTGTGTTCCCTTCAAGCTAGGTGAAGGACGGCTTTCACACACACTTATCTCTCAGAACTGAGCATGTGGAGAGACGTTCGTTCATCCAGCACATAGGGAACGGGTTGCAGGAGAAATACTTACTCTGGTTTCTCAGTCTGTTTCCTAATGCCGGTTTGAAGTGCCTGCCGTTTTCACAGTAAAACCGGGTTGGAGCTTTAACCTACCCATATATATGTATGGAAAGTAGTTTACAACTGAAAAGAAACTTTGTGTTCCCTTCAAGCTAGGTGAAGGACGGCTTTCACACACACTTATCTCTCAGAACTGAGCATGTGGAGAGACGTTCGTTCATCCAGCACAAAGGGAACGGGTTGCAGGAGAAACACTTACTCTGGTTTCTCAGTCTGTTTCCTAGTGCCGGTTTGAAGTGCCTGCCGTTTTCACTGTAAAACCGGCCTGGAGCTTGAACCTCCCCATATATATGTATGGAGTGGAGTTTGCAACTGAAAACAAACTTTGTGTTCCCTTCAAGCTAGGTGAAGGACGGCTTTCACACACACTTATCTCTCAGAACTGAGCATGTGGAGAGACGTTCGTTCATCCAGCACAAAGGTAATGGGATGCAGGAGAAACACTTACTCTGGTTTCTGAGTCTGTTTCCTAGTGCCGGTTTGAAGTGCCTGCCGTTTTCACTGTAAAACCGGCCTGGAGCTTGAACCTCCCCATATATATGTATGGAGTGGAGTTTGCAAGTGAAAAGAAACTTTGTGTTCCCTTCAAGCTAGGTGAAGGACGGCTTTCACACACACTTATCTCTCAGAACTGAGCATGTGGAGAGACGTTCGTTCATCCAGCACATAGGGAACGGGTTGCAGGAGAAACACTTACTCTGGTTTCTCAGTCTGTTTCCTAGTGCCGGTTTGAAGTGCCTGCCGTTTTCACTGTAAAACCGGCCTGGAGTTTGAACCTCCCCATATATATGTATGGAGTGGAGTTTGCAAGTGAAAACAAACTTTGTGTTCCCTTCAAGCTAGGTGAAGGACGGCTTTCACACACACTTATCTCTCAGAACTGAGCATGTGGAGAGACGTTCGTTCATCCAGCACAAAGGGAACGGGTTGCAGGAGAAACACTTACTCTGGTTTCTCAGTCTGTTTCCTAGTGCCGGTTTGAAGTGCCTGCCGTTTTCACTGTAAAACCGGCCTGGAGCTTGAACCTCCCCATATATATGTATGGAGTGGAGTTTGCAAGTGAAAAGAAACTTTGTGTTCCCTTCAAGCTAGGTGAAGGACGGCTTTCACACACACTTATCTCTCAGAACTGAGCATGTGGAGAGACGTTCGTTCATCCAGCACAAAGGGAACGGGTTGCAGGAGAAACACTTACTCTGGTTTCTCAGTCTGTTTCCTAGTGCCGGTTTGAATTGCCTGCCGTTTTCACTGTAAAACCGGGTTGGAGCTTGAACCTCCCCATATATATGTATGGAGTGGAGTTTGCAAGTGAAAAGAAACTTTGTGTTCCCTTCAAGCTAGGTGAAGGACGGCTTTCACACACACTTATCTCTCAGAACTGAGCATGTGGAGAGACGTTCGTTCATCCAGCACAAAGGGAACGGGTTGCAGGAGAAACACTTACTCTGGTTTCTCAGACTGTTTCCTAGTGCCGGTTTGAAGTGCCTGCCGTTTTCACTGTAAAACCGGCCTGGAGCTTGAACCTCCCCATATATATGTATGGAGTGGAGTTTGCAACTGAAAAGAAACTTTGTGTTCCCTTCAAGCTAGGTGAAGGACGGCTTTCACACACACTTATCTCTCAGAACTGAGCATGTGGAGAGACGTTCGTTCATCCAGCACAAAGGGAACGGGTTGCAGGAGAAACACTTACTCTGGTTTCTCAGTCTGTTTCCTTGTGCCGGTTTGAATTGCCTGCCGTTTTCACTGTAAAACCGGGTTGGAGCTTGAACCTCCCCATATATATGTATGGAAAGGAGTTTGCAAGTGAAAAGAAACTTTGTGTTCCCTTCAAGCTAGGTGAAGGACGGCTTTCACACACACTTATCTCTCAGAACTGAGCATGTGGAGAGACGTTCGTTCATCCAGCACATAGGGAACGGGTTGCAGGAGAAGCACTTACTCTGGTTTCTCAGTCTGTTTCCTAGTGCCGGTTTGAAGTGCCTGCCGTTTTCACTGTAAAACCGGGTTGGAGCTTGAACCTCCCCATATATATGTATGGATTGGAGTTTGCAACTGAAAAGAAACTTTGTGTTCCCTTCAAGCTAGGTGAAGGACGGCTTTCACACACACTTATCTCTCAGAACTGAGCATGTGGAGAGACGTTCGTTCATCCAGCACAAAGGGAACGGGTTGCAGGAGAAACACTTACTCTGGTTTCTCAGTCTGTTTCCTAGTGTTGGTTTGAAGTGCCTGCCATTTTCACTGTAAAACCGGGTTGGAGCTGGAACCTCCCCATATATATGTATGGAGTGGAGTTTGCAAGTGAAAAGAAACTTTGTGTTCCCTTCAAGCTAGGTGAAGGACGGCTTTCACACACACTTATCTCTCAGAACTGAGCATGTGGAGAGACGTTCGTTCATCCAGCACATAGGGAACGGGTTGCAGGAGAAACACTTACTCTGGTTTCTCAGTCTGTTTCCTAGTGCCGGTTTGAAGTGCCTGCCGTTTTCACTGTAAAACCGGGTTGGAGCTTGAACCTCCCCATATATATGTATGGAGTGGAGTTTGCAACTGAAAAGAAACTTTGTGTTCCCTTCAAGCTAGGTGAAGGATGGCTTTCACACACAATTATCTCACAGAACTGAGCATGTGGAGAGACGTTCGTTCATCCAGCACAAAGGAAACGGGTTGCAGGAGAAACACTTACTCTGGTTTCTCAGTCTGTTTCCTAGTTCCGATTTGAATTGCCTGCCGTTTACACTGTAAAACCGGCCTGGAGCTTGAACCTCCCCATATATATGTATGGAGTGGAGTTTGCAAGTGAAAAGAAACTTTGTGTTCCCTTCAAGCTAGGTGAAGGACGGCTTTCACACACACTTATCTCTCAGAACTGAGCATGTGGAGAGACGTTCGTTCATCCAGCACAAAGGGAACGGGTTGCAGGAGAAACACTTACTCTGGTTTCTCAGTCTGTTTCCTTGTGCCGGTTTGAAGTGCCTGCCGTTTTCACTGTAAAACCGGCCTGGAGCTTGAACCTCCCCATATATATGTATGGAAAGGAGTTTGCAAGTGAAAAGAAACTTTGTGTTCCCTTCAAGCTAGGTGAAGGACGGCTTTCACACACACTTATCTCTCAGAACTGAGCATGTGGAGAGACGTTCGTTCATCCAGCACATAGGGAACGGGTTGCAGGAGAAGCACTTACTCTGGTTTCTCAGTCTGTTTCCTAGTGCCGGTTTGAAGTGCCTGCCGTTTTCACTGTAAAACCGGGTTGGAGCTTGAACCTCCCCATATATATGTATGGATTGGAGTGTGCAACTGAAAAGAAACGTTGTGTTCCCTTCAAGCTAGGTGAAGGACGGCTTTCACACACACTTATCTCTCAGAACTGAGCATGTGGAGAGACGTTCGTTCATCCAGCACAAAGGGAACGGGTTGCAGGAGAAACACTTACTCTGGTTTCTCAGTCTGTTTCCTAGTGTTGGTTTGAAGTGCCTGCCGTTTTCACTGTAAAACCGGGTTGGAGCTTGAACCTCCCCATATATATGTATGGAGTGGAGTTTGCAAGTGAAAAGAAACTTTGTGTTCCCTTCAAGCTAGGTGAAGGACGGCTTTCACACACACTTATCTCTCAGAACTGAGCATGTGGAGAGACGTTCGTTCATCCAGCACATAGGGAACGGGTTGCAGGAGAAACACTTACTCTGGTTTCTCAGTCTGTTTCCTAGTGCCGGTTTGAAGTGCCTGCCGTTTTCACTGTAAAACCGGGTTGGAGTTTGAACCTCCCCATATATATGTATGGATTGGAGTTTGCAACTGAAAAGAAACATTGTGTTCCCTTCAAGCTAGGTGAAGGACGGCTTTCACACACAATTATCTCACAGAACTGAGCATGTGGAGAGACGTTCGTTCATCCAGCACAAAGGAAACGGGTTGCAGGAGAAACACTTACTCTGGTTTCTCAGTCTGTTTCCTAGTTCCGATTTGAATTGCCTGCCGTTTACACTGTAAAACCGGCCTGGAGCTTGAACCTCCCCATATATATGTATGGAGTGGAGTTTGCAAGTGAAAAGAAACTTTGTGTTCCCTTCAAGCTAGGTGAAGGACGGCTTTCACACACACTTATCTCTCAGAACTGAGCATGTGGAGAGACGTTCGTTCATCCAGCACAAAGGGAACGGGTTGCAGGAGAAACACTTACTCTGGTTTCTCAGTCTGTTTCCTAGTGCCGGTTTGAAGTGCCTGCCGTTTTCACTGTAAAACCGGCCTGGAGCTTGAACCTCCCCATATATATGTATGGAGTGGAGTTTGCAACTGAAAAGAAACTTTGTGTTCCCTTCAAGCTAGGTGAAGGACGGCTTTCACACACACTTATCTCTCAGAACTGAGCATGTGGAGAGACGTTCGTTCATCCAGCACAAAGGGAATGGGATGCAGGAGAAACACTTACTCTGGTTTCTGAGTCTGTTTCCTAGTGCCGGTTTGAAGTGCCTGCCGTTTTCACTGTAAAACCGGGTTGGAGCTTGAACCTCCCCATATATATGTATGGAGTGGAGTTTGCAAGTGAAAAGAAACTTTGTGTTCCCTTCAAGCTAGGTGAAGGACGGCTTTCACACACACTTATCTCTCAGAACTGAGCATGTGGAGAGACGTTCGTTCATCCAGCACATAGGGAACGGGTTGCAGGAGAAACACTTACTCTGGTTTCTCAGTCTGTTTCCAAATGCCGGTTTGAAGTGCCTGCCGTTTTCACAGTAAAACCGGGTTGGAGCTTTAACCTACCCATATATATGTATGGAAAGTAGTTTACAACTGAAAAGAAACTTTGTGTTCCCTTCAAGCTAGGTGAAGGACGGCTTTCACACACACTTATCTCTCAGAACTGAGCATGTGG
The DNA here is from genome assembly GCF_048564905.1 of Vicugna pacos. Taxonomy (NCBI): domain Eukaryota; kingdom Metazoa; phylum Chordata; class Mammalia; order Artiodactyla; family Camelidae; genus Vicugna; species Vicugna pacos. Next base: position 5,762,148 of record NW_027328742.1, read on the forward strand.
AGAGACGTTCGTTCATCCAGCACAAAGGGAACGGGTTGCAGGAGAAACACTTACTCTGGTTTCTGAGTCTGTTTCCTAGTGCCGGTTTGAAGTGCCTGCCGTTTTCACTGTAAAAGCGGGTTGGAGCTTGAACCTCCCCATATATATGTATGGAGTGGAGTTTGCAAGTGAAAAGAAACTTTGTGTTCCCTTCAAGCTAGGTGAAGGACGGCTTTCACACACACTTATCTCTCAGAACTGAGCATGTGGAGAGACGTTCGTTCATCCAGCACATAGGGAACGGGTTGCAGGAGAAACACTTACTCTGGTTTCTCAGTCTGTTTCCTAGTGCCGGTTTGAAGTGCCTGCCGTTTTCACTGTAAAACCGGGTTGGAGCTTGAACCTCCCCATATATATGTATGGAGTGGAGTTTGCAAGTGAAAAGAAACTTTGTGTTCCCTTCAAGCTAGGTGAAGTACGGCTTTCACACACACTTATCTCTCAGAACTGAGCATGTGGAGAGACGTTCGTTCATCCTGCACAAAGGGAACGGGTTGCAGGAGAATCACTTACTCTGGTTTCTCAGTCTGTTTCCTAGTGCCGGTTTGAAGTGCCTGCCGTTTTCACTGTAAAACCGGCCTGGAGTTTGAACCTCCCCATATATATGTATGGAGTGGAGTTTGCAACTGCAAACAAACTTTGTGTTCCCTTCAAGCTAGGTGAAGGACGGCTTTCACACACACTTATCTCTCAGAACTGAGCATGTGGAGAGACGTTCGTTCATCCAGCACAAAGGGAACGGGTTGCAGGAGAAACACTTACTCTGGTTTCTGAGTCTGTTTCCTAGTGCCGGTTTGAAGTGCCTGCCGTTTTCACTGTAAAACCGGCCTGGAGCTTGAACCTCCCCATATATATGTATGGAGTGGAGTTTGCAAGTGAAAAGAAACTTTGTGTTCCCTTCAAGCTAGGTGAAGGACGGCTTTCACACACACTTATCTCTCAGAACTGAGCATGTGGAGAGACGTTCGTTCATCCAGCACAAAGGGAACGGGTTGCAGGAGAAACACTTACTCTGGTTTCTCAGTCTGTTTCCTTGTGCCGGTTTGAATTGCCTGCCGTTTTCACTGTAAAACCGGGTTGGAGCTTGAACCTCCCCATATATATGTATGGAAAGGAGTTTGCAACTGAAAAGAAACTTTGTGTTCCCTTCAAGCTAGGTGAAGGACGGCTTTCACACACAATTATCTCACAGAACTGAGCATGTGGAGAGACGTTCGTTCATCCAGCACAAAGGAAACGGGTTGCAGGAGAAACACTTACTGTGGTTTCTCAGTCTGTTTCCTAGTTCCGATTTGAATTGCCTGTCGTTTACACTGTAAAACCGGCCTGGAGCTTGAACCTCCCCATATATATGTATGGAGTGGAGTTTGCAAGTGAAAAGAAACTTTGTGTTCCCTTCAAGCTAGGTGAAGGACGGCTTTCACACACACTTATCTCTCAGAACTGAGCATGTGGAGAGACGTTCGTTCATCCAGCACAAAGGGAACGGGTTGCAGGAGAAACACTTACTCTGGTTTCTCAGTCTGTTTCCTAGTGCCGGTTTGAAGTGCCTGCCGTTTTCACTGTAACACCGGGTTGGAGCTTGAACCTCCCCATATATATGTATGGAGTGGAGTTTGCTACTGAAAAGAAACTTTGTATTCCCTTCAAGCTAGGTGAAGGACGGCTTTCACACACACTTATCTCTCAGAACTGAGCATGTGGAGAGACGTTCGTTCATCCAGCACAAAGGGAACGGGTTGCAGGAGAAACACTTACTCTGGTTTCTCAGTCTGTTTCCTAGTGTTGGTTTGAAGTGCCTGCCGTTTTCACTGTAAAACCGGGTTGGAGCTTGAACCTCCCCATATATATGTATGGAGTGGAGTTTGCAAGTGAAAAGAAACTTTGTGTTCCCTTCAAGCTAGGTGAAGGACGGCTTTCACACACACTTATCTCTCAGAACTGAGCATGTGGAGAGACGTTCGTTCATCCAGCACATAGGGAACGGGTTGCAGGAGAAACACTTACTCTGGTTTCTCAGTCTGTTTCCTAGTGCCGGTTTGAAGTGCCTGCCGTTTTCACTGTAAAACCGGGTTGGAGCTTGAACCTCCCCATATATATGTATGGATTGGAGTTTGCAACTGAAAAGAAACTTTGTGTTCCCTTCAAGCTAGGTGAAGGACGGCTTTCACACACAATTATCTCACAGAACTGAGCATGTGGAGAGACGTTCGTTCATCCAGCACAAAGGAAACGGGTTGCAGGAGAAACACTTACTCTGGTTTCTCAGTCTGTTTCCTAGTTCCGATTTGAATTGCCTGCCGTTTACACTGTAAAACCGGCCTGGAGCTTGAACCTCCCCATATATATGTATGGAGTGGAGTTTGCAAGTGAAAAGAAACTTTGTGTTCCCTTCAAGCTAGGTGAAGGACGGCTTTCACACACACTTATCTCTCAGAACTGAGCATGTGGAGAGACGTTCGTTCATCCAGCACAAAGGGAACGGGTTGCAGGAGAAACACTTACTCTGGTTTCTCAGTCTGTTTCCTAGTGCCGGTTTGAAGTGCCTGCCGTTTTCACTGTAAAACCGGCCTGGAGCTTGAACCTCCCCATATATATGTATGGAGTGGAGTTTGCAAGTGAAAAGAAACTTTGTGTTCCCTTCAAGCTAGGTGAAGGACGGCTTTCACACACACTTATCTCTCAGAACTGAGCATGTGGAGAGACGTTCGTTCATCCAGCACAAAGGGAACGGGTTGCAGGAGAAACACTTACTCTGGTTTCTCAGTCTGTTTCCTTGTGCCGGTTTGAATTGCCTGCCGTTTTCACTGTAAAACCGGGTTGGAGCTTGAACCTCCCCATATATATGTATGGAAAGGAGTTTGCAAGTGAAAAGAAACTTTGTGTTCCCTTCAAGCTCGGTGAAGGACGGCTTTCACACACACTTGTCTCTCAGAACTGAGCATGTGGAGAGACGTTCGTTCATCCAGCACATAGGGAACGGGTTGCAGGAGAAACACTTACTCTGGTTTCTCAGTCTGTTTCCTAGTGCCGGTTTGAAGTGCCTGCCGTTTTCACTGTAAAACCGGGTTGGAGCTTGAACCTCCCCATATATATGTATGGATTGGAGTTTGCAACTGAAAAGAAACTTTGTGTTCCCTTCAAGCTAGGTGAAGGACGGCTTTCACACACAATTATCTCACAGAACTGAGCATGTGGAGAGACGTTCGTTCATCCAGCACAAAGGAAACGGGTTGCAGGAGAAACACTTACTCTGGTTTCTCAGTCTGTTTCCTAGTTCCGATTTGAATTGCCTGCCGTTTACACTGTAAAACCGGCCTGGAGCTTGAACCTCCCCATATATATGTATGGAGTGGAGTTTGCAAGTGAAAAGAAACTTTGTGTTCCCTTCAATCTAGGTGAAGGACGGCTTTCACACACACTTATCTCTCAGAACTGAGCATGTGGAGAGACGTTCGTTCATCCAGCACAAAGGGAACGGGTTGCAGGAGAAACACTTACTCTGGTTTCTCAGTCTGTTTCCTAGTGCTGGTTTGAAGTGCCTGCCGTTTTCACTGTAAAACCGGCCTGGAGCTTGAACCTCCCCATATATATGTATGGAGTGGAGTTTGCAACTGAAAAGAAACTTTGTGTTCCCTTCAAGCTAGGTGAAGGACGGCTTTCACACACACTTATCTCTCAGAACTGAGCATGTGGAGAGACGTTCGTTCATCCAGCACATAGGGAACGGGTTGCAGGAGAAGCACTTACTCTGGTTTCTCAGTCTGTTTCCTAGTGCCGGTTTGAAGTGCCTGCCGTTTTCACTGTAAAACCGGGTTGGAGCTTGAACCTCCCCATATATATGTATGGATTGGAGTTTGCAACTGAAAAGAAACTTTGTGTTCCCTTCAAGCTAGGTGAAGGACGGCTTTCACACACACTTATCTCTCAGAACTGAGCATGTGGAGAGACGTTCGTTCATCCAGCACAAAGGGAACGGGTTGCAGGAGAAACACTTACTCTGGTTTCTCAGTCTGTTTCCTAGTGTTGGTTTGAAGTGCCTGCCGTTTTCACTGTAAAACCGGGTTGGAGCTTGAACCTCCCCATATATATGTATGGAGTGGAGTTTGCAAGTGAAAAGAAACTTTGTGTTCCCTTCAAGCTAGGTGAAGGACGGCTTTCACACACACTTATCTCTCAGAACTGAGCATGTGGAGAGACGTTCGTTCATCCAACACATAGGGAACGGGTTGCAGGAGAAACACTTACTCTGGTTTCTCAGTCTGTTTCCTAGTGCCGGTTTGAAGTGCCTGCCGTTTTCACTGTAAAACCGGGTTGGAGCTTGAACCTCCCCATATATATGTATGGATTGGAGTTTGCAACTGAAAAGAAACTTTGTGTTCCCTTCAAGCTAGGTGAAGGACGGCTTTCACACACAATTATCTCACAGAACTGAGCATGTGGAGAGACGTTCGTTCATCCAGCACAAAGGAAACGGGTTGCAGGAGAAACACTTACTCTGGTTTCTCAGTCTGTTTCCTAGTTCCGATTTGAATTGCCTGCCGTTTACTCTGTAAAACCGGCCTGGAGCTTGAACCTCCCCATATATATGTATGGAGTGGAGTTTGCAAGTGAAAAGAAACTTTGTGTTCCCTTCAAGCTAGGTGAAGGACGGCTTTCACACACACTTATCTCTCAGAACTGAGCATGTGGAGAGACGTTCGTTCATCCAGCACAAAGGGAACGGGTTGCAGGAGAAACAGTTACTCTGGTTTCTGAGTCTGTTTCCTAGTGCCGGTTTGAAGTGCCTGCCGTTTTCACTGTAAAAGCGGGTTGGAGCTTGAACCTCCCCATATATATGTATGGAGTGGAGTTTGCAAGTGAAAAGAAACTTTGTGTTCCCTTCAAGCTAGGTGAAGGACGGCTTTCACACACACTTATCTCTCAGAACTGAGCATGTGGAGAGACGTTCGTTCATCCAGCACATAGGGAACGGGTTGCAGGAGAAACACTTACTCTGGTTTCTCAGTCTGTTTCCTAGTGCCGGTTTGAAGTGCCTGCCGTTTTCACTGTAAAACCGGGTTGGAGCTTGAACCTCCCCATATATATGTATGGATTGGAGTTTGCAACTGAAAAGAAACTTTGTGTTCCCTTCAAGCTAGGTGAAGGACGGCTTTCACACACAATTATCTCACAGAACTGAGCATGTGGAGAGACGTTCGTTCATCCAGCACAAAGGAAACGGGTTGCAGGAGAAACACTTACTCTGGTTTCTCAGTCTGTTTCCTAGTTCCGATTTGAATTGCCTGCCGTTTACTCTGTAAAACCGGCCTGGAGCTTGAACCTCCCCATATATATGTATGGAGTGGAGTTTGCAAGTGAAAAGAAACTTTGTGTTCCCTTCAAGCTAGGTGAAGGACGGCTTTCACACACACTTATCTCTCAGAACTGAGCATGTGGAGAGACGTTCGTTCATCCAGCACAAAGGGAACGGGTTGCAGGAGAAACAGTTACTCTGGTTTCTGAGTCTGTTTCCTAGTGCCGGTTTGAAGTGCCTGCCGTTTTCACTGTAAAAGCGGGTTGGAGCTTGAACCTCCCCATATATATGTATGGAGTGGAGTTTGCAAGTGAAAAGAAACTTTGTGTTCCCTTCAAGCTAGGTGAAGGACGGCTTTCACACACACTTATCTCTCAGAACTGAGCATGTGGAGAGACGTTCGTTCATCCAGCACATAGGGAACGGGTTGCAGGAGAAACACTTACTCTGGTTTCTCAGTCTGTTTCCTAGTGCCGGTTTGAAGTGCCTGCCGTTTTCACTGTAAAACCGGGTTGGAGCTTGAACCTCCCCATATATATGTATGGAGTGGAGTTTGCAAGTGAAAAGAAACTTTGTGTTCCCTTCAAGCTAGGTGAAGTACGGCTTTCACACACACTTATCTCTCAGAACTGAGCATGTGGAGAGACGTTCGTTCATCCAGCACAAAGGGAACGGGTTGCAGGAGAAACACTTACTCTGGTTTCTCAGTCTGTTTCCTAGTGCCGGTTTGAAGTGCCTGCCGTTTTCACTGTAAAACCGGCCTGGAGTTTGAACCTCCCCATATATATGTATGGAGTGGAGTTTGCAACTGCAAACAAACTTTGTGTTCCCTTCAAGCTAGGTGAAGGACGGCTTTCACACACACTTATCTCTCAGAACTGAGCATGTGGAGAGACGTTCGTTCATCCAGCACAAAGGGAACGGGTTGCAGGAGAAACACTTACTCTGGTTTCTCAGTCTGTTTCCTAGTGCCGGTTTGAAGTGCCTGCCGTTTTCACTGTAAAACCGGCCTGGAGCTTGAACCTCCCCATATATATGTATGGAGTGGAGTTTGCAAGTGAAAAGAAACTTTGTGTTCCCTTCAAGCTAGGTGAAGGACGGCTTTCACACACACTTATCTCTCAGAACTGAGCATGTGGAGAGACGTTCGTTCATCCAGCACAAAGGGAACGATTTGCAGGAGAAACACTTACTCTGGTTTCTCAGTCTGTTTCCTTGTGCCGGTTTGAATTGCCTGCCGTTTTCACTGTAAAACCGGGTTGGAGCTTGAACCTCCCCATATATATATATGGAAAGGAGATTGCAAGTGAAAAGAAACTTTGTGTTCCCTTCAAGCTCGGTGAAGGACGGCTTTCACACACACTTATCTCTCAGAACTGAGCATGTGGAGAGACGTTCGTTCATCCAGCACATAGGGAACGGGTTGCAGGAGAAACACTTACTCTGGTTTCTCAGTCTGTTTCCTAGTGCCGGTTTGAAGTGCCTGCCGTTTTCACTGTAAAACCGGGTTGGAGCTTGAACCTCCCCATATATATGTATGGATTGGAGTTTGCAACTGAAAAGAAACTTTGTGTTCCCTTCAAGCTAGGTGAAGGACGGCTTTCACACACACTTATCTCTCAGAACTGAGCATGTGGAGAGACGTTCGTTCATCCAGCACAAAGGGAACGGGTTGCAGGAGAAACACTTACTCTGGTTTCTCAGTCTGTTTCCTAGTGCCGGTTTGAAGTGCCTGCCGTTTTCACTGTAAAACCGGGTTGGAGCTTGAACCTCCCCATATATATGTATGGATTGGAGTTTGCAACTGAAAAGAAACTTTGTGTTCCCTTCAAGCTAGGTGAAGGACGGCTTTCACACACACTTATCTCTCAGAACTGAGCATGTGGAGAGACGTTCGTTCATCCAGCACAAAGGGAACGGGTTGCAGGAGAAACACTTACTCTGGTTTCTCAGTCTGTTTCCTAGTGCCGGTTTGAAGTGCCTGCCGTTTTCACTGTAAAACCGGGTTGGAGCTTGAACCTCCCCATATATATGTATGGAGTGGAGTTTGCAAGTGAAAAGAAACTTTGTGTTCCCTTCAAGCTAGGTGAAGGACGGCTTTCACACACACTTATCTCTCAGAACTGAGCATGTGGAGAGACGTTCGTTCATCCAGCACATAGGGAACGGGTTGCAGGAGAAACACTTACTCTGGTTTCTCAGTCTGTTTCCTAGTGCCGGTTTGAAGTGCCTGCCGTTTTCACTGTAAAACCGGGTTGGAGCTTGAACCTCCCCATATATATGTATGGAGTGGAGTTTGCAAGTGAAAAGAAACTTTGTGTTCCCTTCAAGCTAGGTGAAGTACGGCTTTCACACACACTTATCTCTCAGAACTGAGCATGTGGAGAGACGTTCGTTCATCCAGCACAAAGGGAACGGGTTGCAGGAGAAACACTTACTCTGGTTTCTCAGTCTGTTTCCTAGTGCCGGATTGAAGTGCCTGCCGTTTTCACTGTAAAACCGGCCTGGAGTTTGAACCTCCCCATATATATCTATGGAGTGGAGTTTGCAAGTGAAAAGAAACTTTGTGTTCCCTTCAAGCTAGGTGAAGGACGGCTTTCACACACACTTATCTCTCAGAACTGAGCATGTGGAGAGACGTTCGTTCATCCAGCACAAAGGGAACGGGTTGCAGGAGAAACACTTACTCTGGTTTCTCAGACTGTTTCCTAGTGCCGGTTTGAAGTGCCTGCCGTTTTCACTGTAAAACCGGCCTGGAGCTTGAACCTCCCCATAGATATGTATGGAGTGGAGTTTGCAACTGAAAAGAAACTTTGTGTTCCCTTCAAGCTAGGTGAAGGACGGCTTTCACACACACTTATCTCTCAGAACTGAGCATGTGGAGAGACGTTCGTTCATCCAGCACAAAGGGAACGGGTTGCAGGAGAAACACTTACTCTGGTTTCTCAGTCAGTTTCCTTGTGCCGGTTTGAATTGCCTGCCGTTTTCACTGTAAAACCGGGTTGGAGCTTGAACCTCCCCATATATATGTATGGAAAGGAGTTTGCAAGTGAAAAGAAACTTTGTGTTCCCTTCAAGCTAGGTGAAGGACGGCTTTCACACACACTTATCTCTCAGAACTGAGCATGTGGAGAGACGTTCGTTCATCCAGCACATAGGGAACGGGTTGCAGGAGAAACACTTACTCTGGTTTCTCAGTCTGTTTCCTAGTGCCGGTTTGAAGTGCCTGCCGTTTTCACTGTAAAACCGGGTTGGAGCTTGAACCTCCCCATATATATGTATGGATTGGAGTTTGCAACTGAAAAGAAACTTTGTGTTCCCTTCAAGCTAGGTGAAGGACGGCTTTCGCACACACTTATCTCTCAGAACTGAGCATGTGGAGAGACGTTCGTTCATCCAGCACAAAGGGAACGGGTTGCAGGAGAAACACTTTGTCTGGTTTCTGAGTCTGTTTCCTAGTGCCGGTTTTAAGTGCCTGCCGTTTTCACTGTAAAACCGGGTTGGAGCTTGAACCTCCCCATATATATGTATGGAGTGGAGTTTGCAAGTGAAAAGAAACTTTGTGTTCCCTTCAAGCTAGGTGAAGGACGGCTTTCACACACACTTATCTCTCAGATCTGAGCATGTGGAGAGACGTTCGTTCATTCAGCACAAAGGGAACGGGTTGCAGGAGAAACAGTTACTCTGGTTTCTCAGTCTGTTTCCAAGTGCCGGTTTGAAGTGCCTGCCGTTTTCACTGTAAAACCGGCCTGGAGCTTGAACCTCCCTATATATATGTATGGAGTGGAGTTTGCAACTGAAAAGAAACTTTGTGTTCCCTTCAAGCTAGGTGAAGGACGGCTTTCACACACACTTATCTCTCAGAACTGAGCATGTGGAGAGACGTTCGTTCATCCAGCACAAAGCGAACGGGTTGCAGGAGAATCACATACTCTGGTTTCTCAGTCTGTTTCCTAGTGCCGGTTTGAAGTGCCTGCTGTTTCACTGTAAAACCGGGTTGGAGCTTGATCCTCCCCATATATATGTATGGAGTGGAGTTTGCAAGTGAAAAGAAACTTTGTGTTCCCTTCAAGCTAGGTGAAGGACGGCTTTCACACACACTTATCTCTCAGAACTGAGCATGTAGAGAGCCGTTCGTTCATCCAGCACAAAGGGAACGGGTTGCAGGAGAAACACTTACTCTGGTTTCTCAGTCTGTTTCCTAGTGCCGGTTTGAATTGCCTGCCGTTTTCACTGTAAAACCGGGTTGGAGCTTGAACCTCCCCTTATATATGTATGGAGTGGAGTTTGCAAGTGAAAAGAAACTTTGTGTTCCCTTCAAGCTAGGTGAAGGACGGCTTTCACACACACTTATCTCTCAGAACTGAGCATGTGGAGAGACGTTTGTTCATCCAGCACAAAGGGAACGGGTTGCAGGAGAAACAATTACTCTGGTTTCTCAGTCTGTTTCCTAGTGCCGGTTTGAAGTGCCTGCCGTTTTCACTGTAAAACCGGCCTGGAGCTTGAACCTCCCGATAGATATGTATGGAGTGGAGTTTGCAACTGAAAAGAAACTTTGTGTTCCCTTCAAGCTAGGTGAAGGACGGCTTTCACACACACTTATCTCTCAGAACTGAGCATGTGGAGAGACGTTCGTTCATCCAGCACAAAGGGAACGGGTTGCAGGAGAAACACTTACTCTGGTTTCTCAGTCTGTTTCCTTGTGCCGGTTTGAATTGCCTGCCGTTTTCACTGTAAAACCGGGTTGGAGCTTGAACCTCCCCATATATATGTATGGAAAGGAGTTTGCAAGTGAAAAGAAACTTTGTGTTCCCTTCAAGCTAGGTGAAGGACGGCTTTCACACACACTTATCTCTCAGAACTGAGCATGTGGAGAGACGTTCGTTCATCCAGCACAAAGGGAACGGGTTGCAGGAGAAACACTTACTCTGGTTTCTGAGTCTGTTTCCTAGTGCCGGTTTGAAGTGCCTGCCGTTTTCACTGTAAAACCGGGTTGGAGCTTGAACCTCCCCATATATATGTATGCAGTGGAGTTTGCAACTGAAAAGAAGCTTTGTGTTCCCTTCAAGCTAGGTGAAGGACGGCTTTCACACACACTTATCTCTCAGAACTGAGCATGTGGAGAGACGTTCGTTCATCCAGCACATAGGGAACGGGTTGCAGGAGAAACACTTACTCTCGTTTCTCAGTCTGCTTCCTAGTGCCGGTTTGAAGTGCCTGCCGTTTTCACTGTAAAACCGTCCTGGAGTTTGAACCTCCCCATATATATGTATGGAGTGGAGTTTGCAACTGAAAAGAAACTTTGTGTTCCCTTCAAGCTAGGTGAAGGACGGCTTTCACACACACTTATCTCTCAGAACTGAGCATGTGGAGAGACGTTCGTTCATCCAGCACAAAGGGAACGGGTTGCAGGAGAAACACTTACTCTGGTATCTCAGTCTGTTTCCTAGTGCCGGTTTGAAGTGCCTGCCGTTTTCACTGTAAAACCGGCCTGGAGCTTGAACCTCCCCATATATATGTATGGAGTGGAGTTTGCAAGTGAAAAGAAACTTTGTGTTCCATTCAAGCTAGGTGAAGGACGGCTTTCACACACACTTATCTCTCAGAACTGAGCATGTGGAGAGACGTTCGTTCATCCAGCACAAATGGAACGGGTTGCAGGAGAAACACTTACTCTGGTTTCTCAGTCTGTTTCCTAGTGCCGGTTTGAATTGCCTGCCGTTTTCACTGTAAAACCGGGTTGGAGCTTGAACCTCCCCGTATATATGTATGGAGTGGAGTTTGCAAGTGAAAAGAAACGTTGTGTTCCCTTCAAGCTAGGTGAAGGACGACTTTCACACACACTTATCTCTCAGAACTGAGCATGTGGAGAGACGTTTGTTCATCCAGCACAAAGGGAACGGGTTGCAGGAGAAACACTTACTCTGGTTTCTCAGTCTGTTTCCTAGTGCCGGTTGGAAGTGCCTGCCGTTTTCACTGTAAAACCGGCCTGGAGTTTGAACCTCCCCATATATATGTATGGAGTGGAGTTTGCAACTGAAAAGAAACTTTGTGTTCCCTTCAAGCTAGGTGAAGGACGGCTTTCACACACACTTATCTCTCAGAACTGATCATGTGGACAGATGTTCGTTCATCCAGCACAAAGGGAACGGGTTGCAGGAGAAACACTTACTCTGGTTTCTCAGTCTGTTTCCTAGTGTCGGTTTGAATTGCCTGCCGTTTTCACTGTAAAAGCGGGTTGGAGCTTGAACCTCCCCATATATATGTATGGAGTGGAGTTTGCAAGTGAAAAGAAACTTTGTGTTCCCTTCAAGCTAGGTGAAGGACGGCTTTCACACACACTTATCTCTCAGAACTGAGCATGTGGAGAGACGTTCGTTCATCCAGCACATAGGGAACGGGTTGCAGGAGAAACACTTACTCTGGTTTCTCAGTCTGTTTCCTAGTGCCGGTTTGAAGTGCCTGCCGTTTTCACTGTAAAACCGGGTTGGAGCTTGAACCTCCCCATATATATGTATGGAGTGGAGTTTGCAAGTGAAAAGAAACTTTGTGTTCCCTTCAAGCTAGGTGAAGTACGGCTTTCACACACACTTATCTCTCAGAACTGAGCATGTGGAGAGACGTTCGTTCATCCAGCACAAAGGGAACGGGTTGCAGGAGAAACACTTACTCTGGTTTCTCAGTCTGTTTCCTAGTGCCGGTTTGAAGTGCCTGCCGTTTTCACTGTAAAACCGGCCTGGAGTTTGAACCTCCCCATATATATGTATGGAGTGGAGTTTGCAACTGCAAACAAACTTTGTGTTCCCTTCAAGCTAGGTGAAGGACGGCTTTCACACACACTTATCTCTCAGAACTGAGCATGTGGAGAGACGTTCGTTCATCCAGCACAAAGGGAACGGGTTGCAGGAGAAACACTTACTCTGGTTTCTCAGTCTGTTTCCTAGTGCCGGTTTGAAGTGCCTGCCGTTTTCACTGTAAAACCGGCCTGGAGCTTGAACCTCCCCATATATATGTATGGAGTGGAGTTTGCAAGTGAAAAGAAACTTTGTGTTCCCTTCAAGCTAGGTGAAGGACGGCTTTCACACACACTTATCTCTCAGAACTGAGCATGTGGAGAGACGTTCGTTCATCCAGCACAAAGGGAACGGGTTGCAGGAGAAACACTTACTCTGGTTTCTCAGTCTGTTTCCTTGTGCCGGTTTGAATTGCCTGCCGTTTTCACTGTAAAACCGGGTTGGAGCTTGAACCTCCCCATATATATATATGGAAAGGAGATTGCAAGTGAAAAGAAACTTTGTGTTCCCTTCAAGCTCGGTGAAGGACGGCTTTCACACACACTTATCTCTCAGAACTGAGCATGTGGAGAGACGTTCGTTCATCCAGCACATAGGGAACGGGTTGCAGGAGAAACACTTACTCTGGTTTCTCAGTCTGTTTCCTAGTGCCGGTTTGAAGTGCCTGCCGTTTTCACTGTAAAACCGGGTTGGAGCTTGAACCTCCCCATATATATGTATGGATTGGAGTTTGCAACTGAAAAGAAACTTTGTGTTCCCTTCAAGCTAGGTGAAGGACGGCTTTCACACACACTTATCTCTCAGAACTGAGCATGTGGAGAGACGTTCGTTCATCCAGCACAAAGGGAACGGGTTGCAGGAGAAACACTTACTCTGGTTTCTCAGTCTGTTTCCTAGTGCCGGTTTGAAGTGCCTGCCGTTTTCACTGTAAAACCGGGTTGGAGCTTGAACCTCCCCATATATATGTATGGATTGGAGTTTGCAACTGAAAAGAAACTTTGTGTTCCCTTCAAGCTAGGTGAAGGACGGCTTTCACACACACTTATCTCTCAGAACTGAGCATGTGGAGAGACGTTCGTTCATCCAGCACAAAGGGAACGGGTTGCAGGAGAAACACTTACTCTGGTTTCTCAGTCTGTTTCCTAGTGCCGGTTTGAAGTGCCTGCCGTTTTCACTGTAAAACCGGGTTGGAGCTTGAACCTCCCCATATATATGTATGGAGTGGAGTTTGCAAGTGAAAAGAAACTTTGTGTTCCCTTCAAGCTAGGTGAAGGACGGCTTTCACACACACTTATCTCTCAGAACTGAGCATGTGGAGAGACGTTCGTTCATTCAGCACAAAGGGAACGGGTTGCAGGAGAAACACTTACTCTGGTTTCTCAGTCTGTTTCCAAGTGCCGGTTTGAAGTGCCTGCCGTTTTCACTGTAAAACCGGGTTGGAGCTTGAACCTCCCTATATATATGTATGGAGTGGAGTTTGCAAGTGAAAAGAAACTTTGTGTTCCCTTCAAGCTAGGTGAAGGACGGCTTTCACACACACTTATCTCTCAGAACTGAGCATGTGGAGAGACGTTCGTTCATCCAGCACAAAGGGAACGGGTTGCAGGAGAATCACATACTCTGGTTTCTCAGTCTTTTTCCTAATGCCGGTTTGAAGTGCCTGCCGTTTTCACAGTAAAACCGGGTTGGAGCTTTAACCTACCCATATATATGTATGGAAAGTAGTTTACAACTGAAAAGAAACTTTGTGTTCCCTTCAAGCTAGGTGAAGGACGGCTTTCACACACACTTATCTCTCAGAACTGAGCATGTGGAGAGACGTTCGTTCATCCAGCACAAAGGGAACGTGTTGCAGGGGAAACACTTACTCTGGTTTCTGAGTCTGTTTCCTAGTGCCGGTTTGAAGTGCCTACCGTTTTCACTGTAAAACCGGGTTGGAGCTTGAACCTCCCCATATATATGTATGGAGTGGAGTTTGCAAGTGAAAAGAAACTTTGTGTTCCCTTCAAGCTAGGTGAAGGACGGCTTTCACACACACTTATCTCTCAGAACTGAGCATGTGGAGAGACGTTCGTTCATCCAGCACATAGGGAACGGGTTGCAGGAGAAACACTTACTCTGGTTTCTCAGTCTGTTTCCTAGTGCCGGATTGAAGTGCCTGCCGTTTTCACTGTAAAACCGGGTTGGAGCTTGAACCTCCCCATATATATGTATGGAGTGGAGTTTGCAAGTGAAAAGAAACTTTGTGTTCCCTTCAAGCTAGGTGAAGTACGGCTTTCACACACACTTATCTCTCAGAACTGAGCATGTGGAGAGACGTTCGTTCATCCAGCACAAAGGGAACGGGTTGCAGGAGAAACACTTACTCTGGTTTCTCAGTCTGTTTCCTAGTGCCGGATTGAAGTGCCTGCCGTTTTCACTGTAAAACCGGCCTGGAGTTTGAACCTCCCCATATATATGTATGGAGTGGAGTTTGCAAGTGAAAAGAAACTTTGTGTTCCCTTCAAGCTAGGTGAAGGACGGCTTTCACACACACTTATCTCTCAGAACTGAGCATGTGGAGAGACGTTCGTTCATCCAGCACAAAGGGAACGGGTTGCAGGAGAAACACTTACTCTGGTTTCTCAGACTGTTTCCTAGTGCCGGTTTGAAGTGCCTGCCGTTTTCACTGTAAAACCGGCCTGGAGCTTGAACCTCCCCATAGATATGTATGGAGTGGAGTTTGCAACTGAAAAGAAACTTTGTGTTCCCTTCAAGCTAGGTGAAGGACGGCTTTCACACACACTTATCTCTCAGAACTGAGCATGTGGAGAGACGTTCGTTCATCCAGCACAAAGGGAACGGGTTGCAGGAGAAACACTTACTCTGGTTTCTCAGTCAGTTTCCTTGTGCCGGTTTGAATTGCCTGCCGTTTTCACTGTAAAACCGGGTTGGAGCTTGAACCTCCCCATATATATGTATGGAAAGGAGTTTGCAAGTGAAAAGAAACTTTGTGTTCCCTTCAAGCTAGGTGAAGGACGGCTTTCACACACACTTATCTCTCAGAACTGAGCATGTGGAGAGACGTTCGTTCATCCAGCACATAGGGAACGGGTTGCAGGAGAAACACTTACTCTGGTTTCTCAGTCTGTTTCCTAGTGCCGGTTTGAAGTGCCTGCCGTTTTCACTGTAAAACCGGGTTGGAGCTTGAACCTCCCCATATATATGTATGGATTGGAGTTTGCAACTGAAAAGAAACTTTGTGTTCCCTTCAAGCTAGGTGAAGGACGGCTTTCGCACACACTTATCTCTCAGAACTGAGCATGTGGAGAGACGTTCGTTCATCCAGCACAAAGGGAACGGGTTGCAGGAGAAACACTTAGTCTGGTTTCTGAGTCTGTTTCCTAGTGCCGGTTTTAAGTGCCTGCCGTTTTCACTGTAAAACCGGGTTGGAGCTTGAACCTCCCCATATATATGTATGGAGTGGATTTTGCAAGTGAAAAGAAACTTTGTGTTCCCTTCAAGCTAGGTGAAGGACGGCTTTCACACACACTTATCTCTCAGAACTGAGCATGTGGAGAGACGTTCGTTCATTCAGCACAAAGGGAACGGGTTGCAGGAGAAACAGTTACTCTGGTTTCTCAGTCTGTTTCCAAGTGCCGGTTTGAAGTGCCTGCCGTTTTCACTGTAAAACCGGCCTGGAGCTTGAACCTCCCTATATATATGTATGGAGTGGAGTTTGCAACTGAAAAGAAACTTTGTGTTCCCTTCAAGCTAGGTGAAGGACGGCTTTCACACACACTTATCTCTCAGAACTGAGCATGTGGAGAGACGTTCGTTCATCCAGCACAAAGCGAACGGGTTGCAGGAGAATCACATACTCTGGTTTCTCAGTCTGTTTCCTAGTGCCGGTTTGAAGTGCCTGCTGTTTCACTGTAAAACCGGGTTGGAGCTTGAACCTCCCCATATATATGTATGGAGTGGAGTTTGCAAGTGAAAAGAAACTTTGTGTTCCCTTCAAGCTAGGTGAAGGACGGCTTTCACACACACTTATCTCTCAGAACTGAGCATGTAGAGAGCCGTTCGTTCATCCAGCACAAAGGGAACGGGTTGCAGGAGAAACACTTACTCTGGTTTCTCAGTCTGTTTCCTAGTGCCGGTTTGAATTGCCTGCCGTTTTCACTGTAAAACCGGGTTGGAGCTTGAACCTCCCCTTATATATGTATGGAGTGGAGTTTGCAAGTGAAAAGAAACTTTGTGTTCCCTTCAAGCTAGGTGAAGGACGGCTTTCACACACACTTATCTCTCAGAACTGAGCATGTGGAGAGACGTTTGTTCATCCAGCACAAAGGGAACGGGTTGCAGGAGAAACAATTACTCTGGTTTCTCAGTCTGTTTCCTAGTGCCGGTTTGAAGTGCCTGCCGTTTTCACTGTAAAACCGGCCTGGAGCTTGAACCTCCCGATAGATATGTATGGAGTGGAGTTTGCAACTGAAAAGAAACTTTGTGTTCCCTTCAAGCTAGGTGAAGGACGGCTTTCACACACACTTATCTCTCAGAACTGAGCATGTGGAGAGACGTTCGTTCATCCAGCACAAAGGGAACGGGTTGCAGGAGAAACACTTACTCTGGTTTCTCAGTCTGTTTCCTTGTGCCGGTTTGAATTGCCTGCCGTTTTCACTGTAAAACCGGGTTGGAGCTTGAACCTCCCCATATATATGTATGGAAAGGAGTTTGCAAGTGAAAAGAAACTTTGTGTTCCCTTCAAGCTAGGTGAAGGACGGCTTTCACACACACTTATCTCTCAGAACTGAGCATGTGGAGAGACGTTCGTTCATCCAGCACAAAGGGAACGGGTTGCAGGAGAAACACTTACTCTGGTTTCTGAGTCTGTTTCCTAGTGCCGGTTTGAAGTGCCTGCCGTTTTCACTGTAAAACCGGGTTGGAGCTTGAACCTCCCCATATATATGTATGCAGTGGAGTTTGCAACTGAAAAGAAGCTTTGTGTTCCCTTCAAGCTAGGTGAAGGACGGCTTTCACACACACTTATCTCTCAGAACTGAGCATGTGGAGAGACGTTCGTTCATCCAGCACAAAGGGAACGGGTTGCAGGAGAAACACTTACTCTGGTATCTCAGTCTGTTTCCTAGTGCCGGTTTGAAGTGCCTGCCGTTTTCACTGTAAAACCGGCCTGGAGCTTGAACCTCCCCATATATATGTATGGAGTGGAGTTTGCAAGTGAAAAGAAACTTTGTGTTCCATTCAAGCTAGGTGAAGGACGGCTTTCACACACACTTATCTCTCAGAACTGAGCATGTGGAGAGACGTTCGTTCATCCAGCACAAATGGAACGGGTTGCAGGAGAAACAGTTACTCTGGTTTCTCAGTCTGTTTCCTAGTGCCGGTTTGAATTGCCTGCCGTTTTCACTGTAAAACCGGGTTGGAGCTTGAACCTCCCCGTATATATGTATGGAGTGGAGTTTGCAAGTGAAAAGAAACGTTGTGTTCCCTTCAAGCTAGGTGAAGGACGACTTTCACACACACTTATCTCTCAGAACTGAGCATGTGGAGAGACGTTTGTTCATCCAGCACAAAGGGAACGGGTTGCAGGAGAAACACTTACTCTGGTTTCTCAGTCTGTTTCCTAGTGCCGGTTGGAAGTGCCTGCCGTTTTCACTGTAAAACCGGCCTGGAGTTTGAACCTCCCCATATATATGTATGGAGTGGAGTTTGCAACTGAAAAGAAACTTTGTGTTCCCTTCAAGCTAGGTGAAGGACGGCTTTCACACACACTTATCTCTCAGAACTGATCATGTGGACAGATGTTCGTTCATCCAGCACAAAGGGAACGGGTTGCAGGAGAAACACTTACTCTGGTTTCTCAGTCTGTTTCCTAGTGTCGGTTTGAATTGCCTGCCGTTTACACTGTAAAACCGGGTTGGAGCTTGAACCTCCCCATATATATGTATGGAAAGGAGTTTGCAAGTGAAAAGAAACTATCTGTTCCCTTCAAGCTAGGTGAAGGACGGCTTTCACACACACTTATCTCTCAGAACTGAGCATGTGGAGAGACGTTCGTTCATCCAGCACAAAGGGAACGGGTTGCAGGAGAAACACTTACTCTGGTTTCTCAGTCTGTTTCCTAGTGCCGGTTTGAAGTGCCTGCCGTTTTCACTGTAAAACCGGCCTGGAGCTTGAACCTCCCTATATATATGTATGGAGTGGAGTTTGCAACTGAAAAGAAACTTTGTGTTCCCTTCAAGCTAGGTGAAGGACGGCTTTCACACACACTTATCTCTCAGAACTGAGCATGTGGAGAGACGTTCGTTCATCCAACACAAAGGGAACGGGTTGCAGGAGAAACACTTACTCTGGTCTGAGTCTGTTTCCTAGTGCCGGTTTGAAGTGCCTGCCGTTTTCACTGTAAAACCGGCCTGCAGCTTGAACCTCCCCATATATATGTATGGAGTGGAGTTTTCAAGTGAAAAGAAACTTTGTGTTCCCTTCAAGCTAGGTGAAGGACGGCTTTCACACACAATTATCTCTCAGAACTGAGCATGTGGAGAGACGTTCGTTCATCCAGCACAAAGGGAACGGGTTGCAGGAGAATCACTTACTCTGGTTTCTCAGTCTGTTTCCTAGTGCCGGTTTGAAGTGCCTGCCGTTTTCACTGTAAAACCAGGTTGGAGCTTGAACCTCCCCATATATATGTATGGAGTGGAGTTTGCAAGTGAAAAGAAACTTTGTGTTCCCTTCAAGCTAGGTGAAGGACGGCTTTCACACACACTTATCTCTCAGAACTGAGCATGTGGAGAGACGTTCGTTCATCCAGCACAAAGGGAACGGGTTGCAGGAGAAACACTTACTCTGGTTTCTCAGTCTGTTTCCTAGTGCCGGTTTGAATTGCCTGCCGTTTTCACTGTAAAACCGGCCTGGAGCTTGAACCTCCCCATATATATGTATGGAGTGGAGTTTGCAAGTGAAAAGAAACTTTGTGTTCCCTTCAAGCTAGGTGCAGGACGGCTGTCACACACACTTATCTCTCAGAACTGAGCATGTGGAGAGACGTTCGTTCATCCAGCACAAAGGGAACGGGTTGCAGGAGAAACACTTACTCTGGTTTCTCAGTCTGTTTCCTAGTGCCGGTTTGAAGTGCCTGCCGTTTTCACTGTAAAACCGGCCTGGAGCTTGAACCTCCCCATATATATGTATGGAAAGGAGTTTGCAAGTGAAAAGAAACTTTGTGTTCCCTTCAAGCTAGGTGAAGGACGGCTTTCACACACACTTATCTCTCAGAACTGAGCATGTGGAGAGACGTTCGTTCATCCAGCACATAGGGAACGGGTTGCAGGAGAAACACTTACTCTGGTTTCTCAGTCTGTTTCCTAGTGCCGGATTGAAGTGCCTGCCGTTTTCACTGTAAAACCGGGTTGGAGCTTGAACCTCCCCATATATATGTATGGAGTGGAGTTTGCAAGTGAAAAGAAACTTTGTGTTCCCTTCAAGCTAGGTGAAGGACGGCTTTCACACACAATTATCTCTCAGAACTGAGCATGTGGAGAGACGTTCGTTCATCCAGCACAAAGGGAACGGGTTGCAGGAGAAACACTTACTCTGGTTTCTGAGTCTGTTTCCTAGTGCCGGTTTGAAGTACCTGCCGTTTTCACTGTAAAACCGGGTTGGAGCTTGAACCTCCCCATATATATGTATGGAAAGGAGTTTGCAAGTGAAAAGAAACTTTGTGTTCCCTTCAAGCTAGGTGAAGGACGGCTTTCACACACACTTATGTCTCAGAACTGAGCATGTGGAGAGACGTTCGTTCATCCAGCACATAGGGAACGGGTTGCAGGAGAAACACTTACTCTGGTTTCTCAGTCTGTTTCCTAGTGCCGGATTGAAGTGCCTGCCGTTTTCACTGTAAAACCGGGTTGGAGCTTGAACCTCCCCATATATATGTATGGAGTGGAGTTTGCAAGTGAAAAGAAACTTTGTGTTCCCTTCAAGCTAGGTGAAGGACGGCTTTCACACACACTTATCTCTCAGAACTGAGCATGTGGAGAGACGTTCGTTCATCCAGCACAAAGGGAACGGGTTGCAGGAGAAACACTTACTCTGGTTTCTCAGTCTGTTTCCTAGTGCCGGTTTGAAGTGCCTGCCGTTTTCACTGTAAAACCGGGTTGGAGCTTGAACCTCCCCATATATATGTATGGAAAGGAGTTTGCAAGTGAAAAGAAACTTTGTGTTCCCTTCAAGCTAGGTGAAGGACGGCTTTCACACACACTTATCTCTCAGAACTGAGCATGTGGAGAGACGTTCGTTCATCCAGCACAAAGGGAACGGGTTGCAGGAGAAACACTTACTCTGGTTTCTCAGTCTGTTTCCTAGTGCCTGTTTGAAGTGCCTGCTGTTTCACTGTAAAACCGGGTTGGAGCTTGAATCTCCCCATATATATGTATGGAAAGGAGTTTGCAAGTGAAAAGAAACTTTGTGTTCCCTTCAAGCTAGGTGAAGGACGGCATTCACACACACTTATCTCTCAGAACTGAGCATGTGGAGAGACGTTCGTTCATCCAGCAGAAAGGGAACGGGTTGCAGGAGAATCACTTACTCTGGTTTCTCAGTCTGTTTCCTAGTGCCTGTTTGAAGTGCCTGCTGTTTCACTGTAAAACCGGGTTGGAGCTTGAACCTCCCCTTATATATGTATGGAGTGGAGTTTGCAAGTGAAAAGAAACTTTGTGTTCCCTTCAAGCTAGGTGAAGGACGGCTTTCACACACACTTATCTCTCAGAACTGAGCATGTGGAGAGACGTTCGTTCATCCAGCACAAAGGGAACGGGTTGCAGGAGAATCACTTACTCTGGTTTCTCAGTCTGTTTCCTAGTGCCGGTTTGAATTGCCTGCCGTTTTCACTGTAAAACCGGGTTGGAGCTTGAACTTCCCCATATATATGTATGGAGTGGAGTTTGCAAGTGAAAAGAAACTTTGTGTTCCCTTCAAGCTAGGTGAAGGACGGCTTTCACACACACTTATCTCTCAGAACTGAGCATGTGGAGAGACGTTCGTTCATCCAGCACAAAGGGAACGGGTTGCAGGAGAAACACTTACTCTGGTTTCTCAGTCTGTTTCCTAGTGCCTGTTTGAAGTGCCTGCCGTTTTCACTGTAAAACCGGGTTGGAGCTTGAACCTCCCCATAGATATGTATGGAGTAGAGTTTGCAACTGAAAAGAAACTTTGTGTTCCCTTCAAGCTAGGTGAAGGACGGCTTTCACACACACTTATCTCTCAGAACTGAGCATGTGGAGAGACGTTCGTTCATCCAGCACAAAGGGAATGGGATGCAGGAGAAACACTTACTCTGGTTTCTGAGTCTGTTTCCTAGTGCCGGTTTGAAGTGCCTGCCGTTTTCACTGTAAAACCGGGTTGGAGCTTGAACCTCCCCATATATATGTATGGAGTGGAGTTTGCAAGTGAAAAGAAACTTTGTGTTCCCTTTAAGCTAGGTGAAGGATGGCTTTCACACACACTTATCTCTCAGAACTGAGCATGTGGAGAGACGTTCGTTCATCCAGCACATAGGGAACGGGTTGCAGGAGAAACACTTACTCTGGTTTCTCAGTCTGTTTCCTAGTGCCGGTTTGAAGTGCCTGCCGTTTTCACTGTAAAACCGGGTTGGAGCTTGAACCTCCCCATATATATGTATGGAGTGGAGTTTGCAAGTGAAAAGAAACTTTGTGTTCCCTTCAAGCTAGGTGAAGTACGGCTTTCACACACACTTATCTCTCAGAACTGAGCATGTGGAGAGACGTTCGTTCATCCAGCACAAAGGGAACGGGTTGCAGGAGAAACACTTACTCTGGTTTCTCAGTCTGTTTCCTAGTGCCGGTTTGAAGTGCCTGCCTTTTTCACTGTAAAACCGGGTTGGAGTTTGAACCTCCCCATATATATGTATGGAGTGGAGTTTGCAAGTGAAAAGAAACTTTGTGTTCCCTTCAAGCTAGGTGAAGGACGGCTTTCACACACACTTATCTCTCAGAACTGAGCATGTGGAGAGACGTTCGTTCATCCAACACAAAGTTAACGGGTTGCAGGAGAAACACTTACTCTGGTCTGAGTCTGTTTCCTAGTGCCGGTTTGAAGTGCCTGCCGTTTTCACTGTAAAACCGGCCTGCAGCTTGAACCTCCCCATATATATGTATGGAGTGGAGTTTGCAAGTGAAAAGAAACTTTGTGTTCCCTTCAAGCTAGGTGAAGGACGGCTTTCACACACAATTATCTCTCAGAACTGAGCATGTGGAGAGACGTTCGTTCATCCAGCACAAAGGGAACGGGTTGCAGGAGAATCACTTACTCTGGTTTCTCAGTCTGTTTCCTAGTGCCAGTTTGAAGTGCCTGCCGTTTTCACTGTAAAACCGGGTTGGAGCTTGAACCTCCCCATATATATGTATGGAGTGGAGTTTGCAAGTGAAAAGAAACTTTGTGTTCCCTTCAAGCTAGGTGAAGGACGGCTTTCACACACACTTATCTCTCAGAACTGAGCATGTGGAGAGACGTTCGTTCATCCAGCACAAAGGGAACGGGTTGCAGGAGAAACACTTACTCTGGTTTCTCAGTCTGTTTCCTAGTGCCAGTTTGAATTGCCTGCCGTTTTCACTGTAAAACCGGGTTGGAGCTTGAACCTCCCCATATATATGTATGGAGTGGAGTTTGCAAGTGAAAAGAAACTTTGTGTTCCCTTCAAGCTAGGTGCAGGACGGCTGTCACACACACTTATCTCTCAGAACTGAGCATGTGGAGAGACGTTCGTTCTTCCAGCACAAAGTGAACGGGTTGCAGGAGAAACACTTACTCTGGTTTCTCAGTCTGTTTCCTAGTGCCGGTTTGAAGTGCCTGCCGTTTTCACTGTAAAACCGGCCTGGAGCTTGAACCTCCCCATATATATGTATGGAAAGGAGTTTGCAAGTGAAAAGAAACTTTGTGTTCCCTTCAAGCTAGGTGAAGGACGGCTTTCACACACACTTATCTCTCAGAACTGAGCATGTGGAGAGACGTTCGTTCATCCAGCACATAGGGAACGGGTTGCAGGAGAAACACTTACTCTGGTTTCTCAGTCTGTTTCCTAGTGCCGGATTGAAGTGCCTGCCGTTTTCACTGTAAAACCGGGTTGGAGCTTGAACCTCCCCATATATATGTATGGAGTGGAGTTTGCAAGTGAAAAGAAACTTTGTGTTCCCTTCAAGCTAGGTGAAGGACGGCTTTCACACACACTTATCTCTCAGAACTGAGCATGTGGAGAGACGTTCGTTCATCCAGCACAAAGGGAACGGTTTGCAGGAGAAACACTTACTCTGGTTTCTGAGTCTGTTTCCTAGTGCCGGTTTGAAGTGCCTGCCGTTTTCACTGTAAAACCGGGTTGGAGCTTGAACCTCCCCATACATATGTATGGAAAGGAGTTTGCAAGTGAAAAGAAACTTTGTGTTCCCTTCAAGCTAGGTGAAGGACGGCTTTCACACACACTTATCTCTCAGAACTGAGCATGTGGAGAGACGTTCGTTCATCCAGCACAAAGGGAACGGGTTGCAGGAGAAACACTTACTCTGGTTTCTCAGTCTGTTTCCTAGTGCCGGTTTGAAGTGCCTGCCGTTTTCACTGTAAAACCGGCCTGGAGCTTGAACCTCCCTATATATATGTATGGAGTGGAGTTTGCAACTGAAAAGAAACTTTGTGTTCCCTTCAAGCTAGGTGAAGGACGGCTTTCACACACACTTATCTCTCAGAACTGAGCATGTGGAGAGACGTTCGTTCATCCAACACAAAGGGAACGGGTTGCAGGAGAAACACTTACTCTGGTCTGAGTCTGTTTCCTAGTGCCGGTTTGAAGTGCCTGCCGTTTTCACTGTAAAACCGGCCTGCAGCTTGAACCTCCCCATATATATGTATGGAGTGGAGTTTGCAAGTGAAAAGAAACTGTGTTCCCTTCAAGCTAGGTGAAGGACGGCTTTCACACACAATTATCTCTCAGAACTGAGCATGTGGAGAGACGTTCGTTCATCCAGCACAAAGGGAACGGGTTGCAGGAGAATCACTTACTCTGGTTTCTCAGTCTGTTTCCTAGTGCCGGTTTGAAGTGCCTGCCGTTTTCACTGTAAAACCGGGTTGGAGCTTGAACCTCCCCATATATATGTATGGAGTGGAGTTTGCAAGTGAAAAGAAACTTTGTGTTCCCTTCAAGCTAGGTGAAGGACGGCTTTCACACACACTTATCTCTCAGAACTGAGCATGTGGAGAGACGTTCGTTCATCCAGCACAAAGGGAACGGGTTGCAGGAGAAACACTTACTCTGGTTTCTCAGTCTGTTTCCTAGTGCCGGTTTGAATTGCCTGCCGTTTTCACTGTAAAACCGGGTTGGAGCTTGAACCTCCCCATATATATGTATGGAGTGGAGTTTGCAAGTGAAAAGAAACTTTGTGTTCCCTTCAAGCTAGGTGCAGGACGGCTGTCACACACACTTATCTCTCAGAACTGAGCATGTGGAGAGACGTTCGTTCATCCAGCACAAAGGGAACGGGTTGCAGGAGAAACACTTACTCTGGTTTCTCAGTCTGTTTCCTAGTGCCGGTTTGAAGTGCCTGCCGTTTTCAGTGTAAAACCGGCCTGGAGCTTGAACCTCCCCATATATATGTATGGAAAGGAGTTTGCAAGTGAAAAGAAACTTTGTGTTCCCTTCAAGCTAGGTGAAGGACGGCTTTCACACACACTTATCTCTCAGAACTGAGCATGTGGAGAGACGTTCGTTCATCCAGCACATAGGGAACGGGTTGCAGGAGAAACACTTACTCTTGTTTCTCAGTCTGTTTCCTAGTGCCGGATTGAAGTGCCTGCCGTTTTCACTGTAAAACCGGGTTGGAGCTTGAACCTCCCCATATATATGTATGGAGTGGAGTTTGCAACTGAAAAGAAACTTTGTGTTCCCTTCAAGCTAGGTGAAGGATGGCTTTCACACACACTTATCTCTCAGAACTGAGCATGTGGAGAGACGTTCGTTCATCCAGCACAAAGGGAACGGGTTGCAGGAGAATCACTTACTCTGGTTTCTCAGTCTGTTTCCTAGTGCCGGTTTGAAGTGCCTGCTGTTTCACTGTAAAACCGGGTTGGAGCTTGAACCTCCCCATATATATGTATGGAGTGGAGTTTGCAAGTGAAAAGAAACTTTGTGTTCCCTTCAAGCTAGGTGAAGTACGGCTTTCACACACACTTATCTCTCAGAACTGAGCATGTGGAGAGACGTTCGTTCATCCAGCACAAAGGGAACGGGTTGCAGGAGAAACACTTACTCTGGTTTCTCAGTCTGTTTCCTAGTGCCGGTTTGAAGTGCCTGCCTTTTTCACTGTAAAACCGGGTTGGAGTTTGAACCTCCCCATATATATGTATGGAGTGGAGTTTGCAAGTGAAAAGAAACTTTGTGTTCCCTTCAAGCTAGGTGAAGGACGGCTTTCACACACACTTATCTCTCAGAACTGAGCATGTGGAGAGACGTTCGTTCATCCAACACAAAGTTAACGGGTTGCAGGAGAAACACTTACTCTGGTCTGAGTCTGTTTCCTAGTGCCGGTTTGAAGTGCCTGCCGTTTTCACTGTAAAACCGGCCTGCAGCTTGAACCTCCCCATATATATGTATGGAGTGGAGTTTGCAAGTGAAAAGAAACTTTGTGTTCCCTTCAAGCTAGGTGAAGGACGGCTTTCACACACAATTATCTCTCAGAACTGAGCATGTGGAGAGACGTTCGTTCATCCAGCACAAAGGGAACGGGTTGCAGGAGAATCACTTACTCTGGTTTCTCAGTCTGTTTCCTAGTGCCAGTTTGAAGTGCCTGCCGTTTTCACTGTAAAACCGGGTTGGAGCTTGAACCTCCCCATATATATGTATGGAGTGGAGTTTGCAAGTGAAAAGAAACTTTGTGTTCCCTTCAAGCTAGGTGAAGGACGGCTTTCACACACACTTATCTCTCAGAACTGAGCATGTGGAGAGACGTTCGTTCATCCAGCACAAAGGGAACGGGTTGCAGGAGAAACACTTACTCTGGTTTCTCAGTCTGTTTCCTAGTGCCAGTTTGAATTGCCTGCCGTTTTCACTGTAAAACCGGGTTGGAGCTTGAACCTCCCCATATATATGTATGGAGTGGAGTTTGCAAGTGAAAAGAAACTTTGTGTTCCCTTCAAGCTAGGTGCAGGACGGCTGTCACACACACTTATCTCTCAGAACTGAGCATGTGGAGAGACGTTCGTTCTTCCAGCACAAAGTGAACGGGTTGCAGGAGAAACACTTACTCTGGTTTCTCAGTCTGTTTCCTAGTGCCGGTTTGAAGTGCCTGCCGTTTTCACTGTAAAACCGGCCTGGAGCTTGAACCTCCCCATATATATGTATGGAAAGGAGTTTGCAAGTGAAAAGAAACTTTGTGTTCCCTTCAAGCTAGGTGAAGGACGGCTTTCACACACACTTATCTCTCAGAACTGAGCATGTGGAGAGACGTTCGTTCATCCAGCACATAGGGAACGGGTTGCAGGAGAAACACTTACTCTGGTTTCTCAGTCTGTTTCCTAGTGCCGGATTGAAGTGCCTGCCGTTTTCACTGTAAAACCGGGTTGGAGCTTGAACCTCCCCATATATATGTATGGAGTGGAGTTTGCAAGTGAAAAGAAACTTTGTGTTCCCTTCAAGCTAGGTGAAGGACGGCTTTCACACACACTTATCTCTCAGAACTGAGCATGTGGAGAGACGTTCGTTCATCCAGCACAAAGGGAACGGTTTGCAGGAGAAACACTTACTCTGGTTTCTGAGTCTGTTTCCTAGTGCCGGTTTGAAGTGCCTGCCGTTTTCACTGTAAAACCGGGTTGGAGCTTGAACCTCCCCATACATATGTATGGAAAGGAGTTTGCAAGTGAAAAGAAACTTTGTGTTCCCTTCAAGCTAGGTGAAGGACGGCTTTCACACACACTTATCTCTCAGAACTGAGCATGTGGAGAGACGTTCGTTCATCCAGCACAAAGGGAACGGGTTGCAGGAGAAACACTTACTCTGGTTTCTCAGTCTGTTTCCTAGTGCCGGTTTGAAGTGCCTGCCGTTTTCACTGTAAAACCGGCCTGGAGCTTGAACCTCCCTATATATATGTATGGAGTGGAGTTTGCAACTGAAAAGAAACTTTGTGTTCCCTTCAAGCTAGGTGAAGGACGGCTTTCACACACACTTATCTCTCAGAACTGAGCATGTGGAGAGACGTTCGTTCATCCAACACAAAGGGAACGGGTTGCAGGAGAAACACTTACTCTGGTCTGAGTCTGTTTCCTAGTGCCGGTTTGAAGTGCCTGCCGTTTTCACTGTAAAACCGGCCTGCAGCTTGAACCTCCCCATATATATGTATGGAGTGGAGTTTGCAAGTGAAAAGAAACTGTGTTCCCTTCAAGCTAGGTGAAGGACGGCTTTCACACACAATTATCTCTCAGAACTGAGCATGTGGAGAGACGTTCGTTCATCCAGCACAAAGGGAACGGGTTGCAGGAGAATCACTTACTCTGGTTTCTCAGTCTGTTTCCTAGTGCCGGTTTGAAGTGCCTGCCGTTTTCACTGTAAAACCGGGTTGGAGCTTGAACCTCCCCATATATATGTATGGAGTGGAGTTTGCAAGTGAAAAGAAACTTTGTGTTCCCTTCAAGCTAGGTGAAGGACGGCTTTCACACACACTTATCTCTCAGAACTGAGCATGTGGAGAGACGTTCGTTCATCCAGCACAAAGGGAACGGGTTGCAGGAGAAACACTTACTGTGGTTTCTCAGTCTGTTTCCTAGTGCCGGTTTGAATTGCCTGCCGTTTTCACTGTAAAACCGGGTTGGAGCTTGAACCTCCCCATATATATGTATGGAGTGGAGTTTGCAAGTGAAAAGAAACTTTGTGTTCCCTTCAAGCTAGGTGCAGGACGGCTGTCACACACACTTATCTCTCAGAACTGAGCATGTGGAGAGACGTTCGTTCATCCAGCACAAAGGGAACGGGTTGCAGGAGAAACACTTACTCTGGTTTCTCAGTCTGTTTCCTAGTGCCGGTTTGAAGTGCCTGCCGTTTTCAGTGTAAAACCGGCCTGGAGCTTGAACCTCCCCATATATATGTATGGAAAGGAGTTTGCAAGTGAAAAGAAACTTTGTGTTCCCTTCAAGCTAGGTGAAGGACGGCTTTCACACACACTTATCTCTCAGAACTGAGCATGTGGAGAGACGTTCGTTCATCCAACACAAAGTTAACGGGTTGCAGGAGAAACACTTACTCTGGTCTGAGTCTGTTTCCTAGTGCCGGTTTGAAGTGCCTGCCGTTTTCACTGTAAAACCGGCCTGCAGCTTGAACCTCCCCATATATATGTATGGAGTGGAGTTTGCAAGTGAAAAGAAACTTTGTGTTCCCTTCAAGCTAGGTGAAGGACGGCTTTCACACACAATTATCTCTCAGAACTGAGCATGTGGAGAGACGTTCGTTCATCCAGCACAAAGGGAACGGGTTGCAGGAGAATCACTTACTCTGGTTTCTCAGTCTGTTTCCTAGTGCCAGTTTGAAGTGCCTGCCGTTTTCACTGTAAAACCGGGTTGGAGCTTGAACCTCCCCATATATATGTATGGAGTGGAGTTTGCAAGTGAAAAGAAACTTTGTGTTCCCTTCAAGCTAGGTGAAGGACGGCTTTCACACACACTTATCTCTCAGAACTGAGCATGTGGAGAGACGTTCGTTCATCCAGCACAAAGGGAACGGGTTGCAGGAGAAACACTTACTCTGGTTTCTCAGTCTGTTTCCTAGTGCCAGTTTGAATTGCCTGCCGTTTTCACTGTAAAACCGGGTTGGAGCTTGAACCTCCCCATATATATGTATGGAGTGGAGTTTGCAAGTGAAAAGAAACTTTGTGTTCCCTTCAAGCTAGGTGCAGGACGGCTGTCACACACACTTATCTCTCAGAACTGAGCATGTGGAGAGACGTTCGTTCTTCCAGCACAAAGTGAACGGGTTGCAGGAGAAACACTTACTCTGGTTTCTCAGTCTGTTTCCTAGTGCCGGTTTGAAGTGCCTGCCGTTTTCACTGTAAAACCGGCCTGGAGCTTGAACCTCCCCATATATATGTATGGAAAGGAGTTTGCAAGTGAAAAGAAACTTTGTGTTCCCTTCAAGCTAGGTGAAGGACGGCTTTCACACACACTTATCTCTCAGAACTGAGCATGTGGAGAGACGTTCGTTCATCCAGCACATAGGGAACGGGTTGCAGGAGAAACACTTACTCTGGTTTCTCAGTCTGTTTCCTAGTGCCGGATTGAAGTGCCTGCCGTTTTCACTGTAAAACCGGGTTGGAGCTTGAACCTCCCCATATATATGTATGGAGTGGAGTTTGCAAGTGAAAAGAAACTTTGTGTTCCCTTCAAGCTAGGTGAAGGACGGCTTTCACACACACTTATCTCTCAGAACTGAGCATGTGGAGAGACGTTCGTTCATCCAGCACAAAGGGAACGGTTTGCAGGAGAAACACTTACTCTGGTTTCTGAGTCTGTTTCCTAGTGCCGGTTTGAAGTGCCTGCCGTTTTCACTGTAAAACCGGGTTGGAGCTTGAACCTCCCCATACATATGTATGGAAAGGAGTTTGCAAGTGAAAAGAAACTTTGTGTTCCCTTCAAGCTAGGTGAAGGACGGCTTTCACACACACTTATCTCTCAGAACTGAGCATGTGGAGAGACGTTCGTTCATCCAGCACAAAGGGAACGGGTTGCAGGAGAAACACTTACTCTGGTTTCTCAGTCTGTTTCCTAGTGCCGGTTTGAAGTGCCTGCCGTTTTCACTGTAAAACCGGCCTGGAGCTTGAACCTCCCTATATATATGTATGGAGTGGAGTTTGCAACTGAAAAGAAACTTTGTGTTCCCTTCAAGCTAGGTGAAGGACGGCTTTCACACACACTTATCTCTCAGAACTGAGCATGTGGAGAGACGTTCGTTCATCCAACACAAAGGGAACGGGTTGCAGGAGAAACACTTACTCTGGTCTGAGTCTGTTTCCTAGTGCCGGTTTGAAGTGCCTGCCGTTTTCACTGTAAAACCGGCCTGCAGCTTGAACCTCCCCATATATATGTATGGAGTGGAGTTTGCAAGTGAAAAGAAACTGTGTTCCCTTCAAGCTAGGTGAAGGACGGCTTTCACACACAATTATCTCTCAGAACTGAGCATGTGGAGAGACGTTCGTTCATCCAGCACAAAGGGAACGGGTTGCAGGAGAATCACTTACTCTGGTTTCTCAGTCTGTTTCCTAGTGCCGGTTTGAAGTGCCTGCCGTTTTCACTGTAAAACCGGGTTGGAGCTTGAACCTCCCCATATATATGTATGGAGTGGAGTTTGCAAGTGAAAAGAAACTTTGTGTTCCCTTCAAGCTAGGTGAAGGACGGCTTTCACACACACTTATCTCTCAGAACTGAGCATGTGGAGAGACGTTCGTTCATCCAGCACAAAGGGAACGGGTTGCAGGAGAAACACTTACTCTGGTTTCTCAGTCTGTTTCCTAGTGCCGGTTTGAATTGCCTGCCGTTTTCACTGTAAAACCGGGTTGGAGCTTGAACCTCCCCATATATATGTATGGAGTGGAGTTTGCAAGTGAAAAGAAACTTTGTGTTCCCTTCAAGCTAGGTGCAGGACGGCTGTCACACACACTTATCTCTCAGAACTGAGCATGTGGAGAGACGTTCGTTCATCCAGCACAAAGGGAACGGGTTGCAGGAGAAACACTTACTCTGGTTTCTCAGTCTGTTTCCTAGTGCCGGTTTGAAGTGCCTGCCGTTTTCAGTGTAAAACCGGCCTGGAGCTTGAACCTCCCCATATATATGTATGGAAAGGAGTTTGCAAGTGAAAAGAAACTTTGTGTTCCCTTCAAGCTAGGTGAAGGACGGCTTTCACACACACTTATCTCTCAGAACTGAGCATGTGGAGAGACGTTCGTTCATCCAGCACATAGGGAACGGGTTGCAGGAGAAACACTTACTCTTGTTTCTCAGTCTGTTTCCTAGTGCCGGATTGAAGTGCCTGCCGTTTTCACTGTAAAACCGGGTTGGAGCTTGAACCTCCCCATATATATGTATGGAGTGGAGTTTGCAACTGAAAAGAAACTTTGTGTTCCCTTCAAGCTAGGTGAAGGATGGCTTTCACACACACTTATCTCTCAGAACTGAGCATGTGGAGAGACGTTCTTTCATCCAGCACAAAGGGAACGGGTTGCAGGAGAATCACTTACTCTGGTTTCTCAGTCTGTTTCCTAGTGCCGGTTTGAAGTGCCTGCTGTTTCACTGTAAAACCGGGTTGGAGCTTGAACCTCCCCATATATATGTATGGAGTGGAGTTTGCAAGTGAAAAGAAACTTTGTGTTCCCTTCAAGCTAGGTGAAGGACGGCTTTCACACACACTTATCTCTCAGAACTGAGCATGTGGAGAGACGTTCGTTCATCCAGCACAAAGGGAACGGGTTGCAGGAGAAACACTTACTCTGGTTTCTCAGTCTGTTTCCTAGTGCCGGTTTGAAGTGCCTGCCTTTTTCACTGTAAAACCGGGTTGGAGTTTGAACCTCCCCATATATATGTATGGAGTGGAGTTTGCAAGTGAAAAGAAACTTTGTGTTCCCTTCAAGCTAGGTGAAGGACGGCTTTCACACACACTTATCTCTCAGAACTGAGCATGTGGAGAGACGTTCGTTCATCCAACACAAAGTTAACGGGTTGCAGGAGAAACACTTACTCTGGTCTGAGTCTGTTTCCTAGTGCCGGTTTGAAGTGCCTGCCGTTTTCACTGTAAAACCGGCCTGCAGCTTGAACCTCCCCATATATATGTATGGAGTGGAGTTTGCAAGTGAAAAGAAACTTTGTGTTCCCTTCAAGCTAGGTGAAGGACGGCTTTCACACACAATTATCTCTCAGAACTGAGCATGTGGAGAGACGTTCGTTCATCCAGCACAAAGGGAACGGGTTGCAGGAGAATCACTTACTCTGGTTTCTCAGTCTGTTTCCTAGTGCCAGTTTGAAGTGCCTGCCGTTTTCACTGTAAAACCGGGTTGGAGCTTGAACCTCCCCATATATATGTATGGAGTGGAGTTTGCAAGTGAAAAGAAACTTTGTGTTCCCTTCAAGCTAGGTGAAGGACGGCTTTCACACACACTTATCTCTCAGAACTGAGCATGTGGAGAGACGTTCGTTCATCCAGCACAAAGGGAACGGGTTGCAGGAGAAACACTTACTCTGGTTTCTCAGTCTGTTTCCTAGTGCCAGTTTGAATTGCCTGCCGTTTTCACTGTAAAACCGGGTTGGAGCTTGAACCTCCCCATATATATGTATGGAGTGGAGTTTGCAAGTGAAAAGAAACTTTGTGTTCCCTTCAAGCTAGGTGCAGGACGGCTGTCACACACACTTATCTCTCAGAACTGAGCATGTGGAGAGACGTTCGTTCTTCCAGCACAAAGTGAACGGGTTGCAGGAGAAACACTTACTCTGGTTTCTCAGTCTGTTTCCTAGTGCCGGTTTGAAGTGCCTGCCGTTTTCACTGTAAAACCGGCCTGGAGCTTGAACCTCCCCATATATATGTATGGAAAGGAGTTTGCAAGTGAAAAGAAACTTTGTGTTCCCTTCAAGCTAGGTGAAGGACGGCTTTCACACACACTTATCTCTCAGAACTGAGCATGTGGAGAGACGTTCGTTCATCCAGCACATAGGGAACGGGTTGCAGGAGAAACACTTACTCTGGTTTCTCAGTCTGTTTCCTAGTGCCGGATTGAAGTGCCTGCCGTTTTCACTGTAAAACCGGGTTGGAGCTTGAACCTCCCCATATATATGTATGGAGTGGAGTTTGCAAGTGAAAAGAAACTTTGTGTTCCCTTCAAGCTAGGTGAAGGACGGCTTTCACACACACTTATCTCTCAGAACTGAGCATGTGGAGAGACGTTCGTTCATCCAGCACAAAGGGAACGGTTTGCAGGAGAAACACTTACTCTGGTTTCTGAGTCTGTTTCCTAGTGCCGGTTTGAAGTGCCTGCCGTTTTCACTGTAAAACCGGGTTGGAGCTTGAACCTCCCCATACATATGTATGGAAAGGAGTTTGCAAGTGAAAAGAAACTTTGTGTTCCCTTCAAGCTAGGTGAAGGACGGCTTTCACACACACTTATCTCTCAGAACTGAGCATGTGGAGAGACGTTCGTTCATCCAGCACAAAGGGAACGGGTTGCAGGAGAAACACTTACTCTGGTTTCTCAGTCTGTTTCCTAGTGCCGGTTTGAAGTGCCTGCCGTTTTCACTGTAAAACCGGCCTGGAGCTTGAACCTCCCTATATATATGTATGGAGTGGAGTTTGCAACTGAAAAGAAACTTTGTGTTCCCTTCAAGCTAGGTGAAGGACGGCTTTCACACACACTTATCTCTCAGAACTGAGCATGTGGAGAGACGTTCGTTCATCCAACACAAAGGGAACGGGTTGCAGGAGAAACACTTACTCTGGTCTGAGTCTGTTTCCTAGTGCCGGTTTGAAGTGCCTGCCGTTTTCACTGTAAAACCGGCCTGCAGCTTGAACCTCCCCATATATATGTATGGAGTGGAGTTTGCAAGTGAAAAGAAACTGTGTTCCCTTCAAGCTAGGTGAAGGACGGCTTTCACACACAATTATCTCTCAGAACTGAGCATGTGGAGAGACGTTCGTTCATCCAGCACAAAGGGAACGGGTTGCAGGAGAATCACTTACTCTGGTTTCTCAGTCTGTTTCCTAGTGCCGGTTTGAAGTGCCTGCCGTTTTCACTGTAAAACCGGGTTGGAGCTTGAACCTCCCCATATATATGTATGGAGTGGAGTTTGCAAGTGAAAAGAAACTTTGTGTTCCCTTCAAGCTAGGTGAAGGACGGCTTTCACACACACTTATCTCTCAGAACTGAGCATGTGGAGAGACGTTCGTTCATCCAGCACAAAGGGAACGGGTTGCAGGAGAAACACTTACTCTGGTTTCTCAGTCTGTTTCCTAGTGCCGGTTTGAATTGCCTGCCGTTTTCACTGTAAAACCGGGTTGGAGCTTGAACCTCCCCATATATATGTATGGAGTGGAGTTTGCAAGTGAAAAGAAACTTTGTGTTCCCTTCAAGCTAGGTGCAGGACGGCTGTCACACACACTTATCTCTCAGAACTGAGCATGTGGAGAGACGTTCGTTCATCCAGCACAAAGGGAACGGGTTGCAGGAGAAACACTTACTCTGGTTTCTCAGTCTGTTTCCTAGTGCCGGTTTGAAGTGCCTGCCGTTTTCAGTGTAAAACCGGCCTGGAGCTTGAACCTCCCCATATATATGTATGGAAAGGAGTTTGCAAGTGAAAAGAAACTTTGTGTTCCCTTCAAGCTAGGTGAAGGACGGCTTTCACACACACTTATCTCTCAGAACTGAGCATGTGGAGAGACGTTCGTTCATCCAACACAAAGTTAACGGGTTGCAGGAGAAACACTTACTCTGGTCTGAGTCTGTTTCCTAGTGCCGGTTTGAAGTGCCTGCCGTTTTCACTGTAAAACCGGCCTGCAGCTTGAACCTCCCCATATATATGTATGGAGTGGAGTTTGCAAGTGAAAAGAAACTTTGTGTTCCCTTCAAGCTAGGTGAAGGACGGCTTTCACACACAATTATCTCTCAGAACTGAGCATGTGGAGAGACGTTCGTTCATCCAGCACAAAGGGAACGGGTTGCAGGAGAATCACTTACTCTGGTTTCTCAGTCTGTTTCCTAGTGCCAGTTTGAAGTGCCTGCCGTTTTCACTGTAAAACCGGGTTGGAGCTTGAACCTCCCCATATATATGTATGGAGTGGAGTTTGCAAGTGAAAAGAAACTTTGTGTTCCCTTCAAGCTAGGTGAAGGACGGCTTTCACACACACTTATCTCTCAGAACTGAGCATGTGGAGAGACGTTCGTTCATCCAGCACAAAGGGAACGGGTTGCAGGA
This sequence comes from Vicugna pacos, assembly GCF_048564905.1. Lineage (NCBI taxonomy): Eukaryota > Metazoa > Chordata > Mammalia > Artiodactyla > Camelidae > Vicugna > Vicugna pacos. The sequence continues at coordinate 5,797,266 of NW_027328742.1, forward strand.
GAAACACTTACTCTGGTTTCTCAGTCTGTTTCCTAGTGCCAGTTTGAATTGCCTGCCGTTTTCACTGTAAAACCGGGTTGGAGCTTGAACCTCCCCATATATATGTATGGAGTGGAGTTTGCAAGTGAAAAGAAACTTTGTGTTCCCTTCAAGCTAGGTGCAGGACGGCTGTCACACACACTTATCTCTCAGAACTGAGCATGTGGAGAGACGTTCGTTCTTCCAGCACAAAGTGAACGGGTTGCAGGAGAAACACTTACTCTGGTTTCTCAGTCTGTTTCCTAGTGCCGGTTTGAAGTGCCTGCCGTTTTCACTGTAAAACCGGCCTGGAGCTTGAACCTCCCCATATATATGTATGGAAAGGAGTTTGCAAGTGAAAAGAAACTTTGTGTTCCCTTCAAGCTAGGTGAAGGACGGCTTTCACACACACTTATCTCTCAGAACTGAGCATGTGGAGAGACGTTCGTTCATCCAGCACATAGGGAACGGGTTGCAGGAGAAACACTTACTCTGGTTTCTCAGTCTGTTTCCTAGTGCCGGATTGAAGTGCCTGCCGTTTTCACTGTAAAACCGGGTTGGAGCTTGAACCTCCCCATATATATGTATGGAGTGGAGTTTGCAAGTGAAAAGAAACTTTGTGTTCCCTTCAAGCTAGGTGAAGGACGGCTTTCACACACACTTATCTCTCAGAACTGAGCATGTGGAGAGACGTTCGTTCATCCAGCACAAAGGGAACGGTTTGCAGGAGAAACACTTACTCTGGTTTCTGAGTCTGTTTCCTAGTGCCGGTTTGAAGTGCCTGCCGTTTTCACTGTAAAACCGGGTTGGAGCTTGAACCTCCCCATACATATGTATGGAAAGGAGTTTGCAAGTGAAAAGAAACTTTGTGTTCCCTTCAAGCTAGGTGAAGGACGGCTTTCACACACACTTATCTCTCAGAACTGAGCATGTGGAGAGACGTTCGTTCATCCAGCACAAAGGGAACGGGTTGCAGGAGAAACACTTACTCTGGTTTCTCAGTCTGTTTCCTAGTGCCGGTTTGAAGTGCCTGCCGTTTTCACTGTAAAACCGGCCTGGAGCTTGAACCTCCCTATATATATGTATGGAGTGGAGTTTGCAACTGAAAAGAAACTTTGTGTTCCCTTCAAGCTAGGTGAAGGACGGCTTTCACACACACTTATCTCTCAGAACTGAGCATGTGGAGAGACGTTCGTTCATCCAACACAAAGGGAACGGGTTGCAGGAGAAACACTTACTCTGGTCTGAGTCTGTTTCCTAGTGCCGGTTTGAAGTGCCTGCCGTTTTCACTGTAAAACCGGCCTGCAGCTTGAACCTCCCCATATATATGTATGGAGTGGAGTTTGCAAGTGAAAAGAAACTGTGTTCCCTTCAAGCTAGGTGAAGGACGGCTTTCACACACAATTATCTCTCAGAACTGAGCATGTGGAGAGACGTTCGTTCATCCAGCACAAAGGGAACGGGTTGCAGGAGAATCACTTACTCTGGTTTCTCAGTCTGTTTCCTAGTGCCGGTTTGAAGTGCCTGCCGTTTTCACTGTAAAACCGGGTTGGAGCTTGAACCTCCCCATATATATGTATGGAGTGGAGTTTGCAAGTGAAAAGAAACTTTGTGTTCCCTTCAAGCTAGGTGAAGGACGGCTTTCACACACACTTATCTCTCAGAACTGAGCATGTGGAGAGACGTTCGTTCATCCAGCACAAAGGGAACGGGTTGCAGGAGAAACACTTACTCTGGTTTCTCAGTCTGTTTCCTAGTGCCGGTTTGAATTGCCTGCCGTTTTCACTGTAAAACCGGGTTGGAGCTTGAACCTCCCCATATATATGTATGGAGTGGAGTTTGCAAGTGAAAAGAAACTTTGTGTTCCCTTCAAGCTAGGTGCAGGACGGCTGTCACACACACTTATCTCTCAGAACTGAGCATGTGGAGAGACGTTCGTTCATCCAGCACAAAGGGAACGGGTTGCAGGAGAAACACTTACTCTGGTTTCTCAGTCTGTTTCCTAGTGCCGGTTTGAAGTGCCTGCCGTTTTCAGTGTAAAACCGGCCTGGAGCTTGAACCTCCCCATATATATGTATGGAAAGGAGTTTGCAAGTGAAAAGAAACTTTGTGTTCCCTTCAAGCTAGGTGAAGGACGGCTTTCACACACACTTATCTCTCAGAACTGAGCATGTGGAGAGACGTTCGTTCATCCAGCACATAGGGAACGGGTTGCAGGAGAAACACTTACTCTTGTTTCTCAGTCTGTTTCCTAGTGCCGGATTGAAGTGCCTGCCGTTTTCACTGTAAAACCGGGTTGGAGCTTGAACCTCCCCATATATATGTATGGAGTGGAGTTTGCAACTGAAAAGAAACTTTGTGTTCCCTTCAAGCTAGGTGAAGGATGGCTTTCACACACACTTATCTCTCAGAACTGAGCATGTGGAGAGACGTTCTTTCATCCAGCACAAAGGGAACGGGTTGCAGGAGAATCACTTACTCTGGTTTCTCAGTCTGTTTCCTAGTGCCGGTTTGAAGTGCCTGCTGTTTCACTGTAAAACCGGGTTGGAGCTTGAACCTCCCCATATATATGTATGGAGTGGAGTTTGCAAGTGAAAAGAAACTTTGTGTTCCCTTCAAGCTAGGTGAAGGACGGCTTTCACACACACTTATCTCTCAGAACTGAGCATGTGGAGAGACGTTCGTTCATCCAGCACAAAGGGAACGGGTTGCAGGAGAAACACTTACTCTGGTTTCTCAGTCTGTTTCCTAGTGCCGGTTTGAAGTGCCTGCCGTTTTCACTGTAAAACCGGCCTGGAGCTTGAACCTCCCTATATATATGTATGGAGTGGGGTTTGCAACTGAAAAGAAACTTTGTGTTCCCTTCAAGCTAGGTGAAGGACGGCTTTCACACACACTTATCTCTCAGAACTGAGCATGTGGAGAGACGTTCGTTCATCCAGCACAAAGGGAACGGGTTGCAGGAGAAACACTTACTCTGGTTTCTCAGTCTGTTTCCTTGTGCCGGTTTGAATTGCCTGCCGTTTTCACTGTAAAACCGGGTTGGAGCTTGAACCTCCCCATATATATGTATGGAAAGGAATTTGCAAGTGAAAAGAAACTTTGTGTTCCCTTCAAGCTAGGTGAAGGACGGCTTTCACACACACTTATCTCTCAGAACTGAGCATGTGGAGAGACGTTCGTTCATCCAGCACAAAGGGAACGGGTTGCAGGAGAAACACTTACTCTGGTTTCTGAGTCTGTTTCCTAGTGCCGGTTTGAAGTGCCTGCCGTTTTCACTGTAAAACCGGGTTGGAGCTTGAACCTCCCCATATATATGTATGGAGTGGAGTTTGCAAGTGAAAAGAAACTTTGTGTTCCCTTCAAGCTAGGTGAAGGACGGCTTTCACACACACTTATCTCTCAGAACTGAGCATGTGGAGAGACGTTCGTTCATTCAGCACAAAGGGAACGGGTTGCAGGAGAAACACTTACTCTGGTTTCTCAGTCTGTTTCCAAGTGCCGGTTTGAAGTGCCTGCCGTTTTCACTGTAAAACCGGCCTGGAGCTTGAACCTCCCTATATATATGTATGGAGTGGAGTTTGCAACTGAAAAGAAACTTTGTGTTCCCTTCAAGCTAGGTGAAGGACGGCTTTCACACACACTTATCTCTCAGAACTGAGCATGTGGAGAGACGTTCGTTCATCCAGCACAAAGGGAACGGGTTGCAGGAGAATCACATACTCTGGTTTCTCAGTCTGTTTCCTAGTGCCGGTTTGAAGTGCCTGCTGTTTCCCTGTAAAACCGGGTTGGAGCTTGAACCTCCCCATATATATGTATGGAGTGGAGTTTGCAAGTGAAAAGAAACTTTGTGTTCCATTCAAGCTAGGTGAAGGACGGCTTTCACACACACTTATCTCTCAGAACTGAGCATGTAGAGAGCCGTTCGTTCATCCAGCACAAAGGGAACGGGTTGCAGGAGAAACACTTACTCTGGTTTCTCAGTCTGTTTCCTAGTGCCGGTTTGAATTGCCTGCCGTTTTCACTGTAAAACCGGGTTGGAGCTTGAACCTCCCCATATATATGTATGGAGTGGAGTTTGCAAGTGAAAAGAAACTTTGTGTTCCCTTCAAGCTAGGTGAAGGACGGCTTTCACACACACTTATCTCTCAGAACTGAGCATGTGGAGAGACGTTTGTTCATCCAGCACAAAGGGAACGGGTTGCAGGAGAAACACTTACTCTGGTTTCTCAGTCTGTTTCCTAGTGCCGGTTTGAAGTGCCTGCCGTTTTCACTGTAAAACCGTCCTGGAGTGTGAACCTCCCGATAGATATGTATGGAGTGGAGTTTGCAGCTGGAAAGGAACTTTGTGTTCCCTTCAAGCTAGGTGAAGGACGGCTTTCACACACACTTATCTCTCAGAACTGAGCATGTATAGAGACGTTCGTTCATCCAGCACAAAGGGAACGGGTTGCAGGAGAAACACTTACTCTGGTTTCTGAGTCTGTTTCCTAGTGCCGGTTTGAAGTGCCTGCCGTTTTCACTGTAAAACCGGGTTGGAGCTTGAACCTCCCCATATATATGTATGCAGTGGAGTTTGCAACTGAAAAGAAGCTTTGTGTTCCCTTCAAGCTAGGTGAAGGACGGCTTTCAAACACACTTATCTCTCAGAACTGAGCATGTGGAGAGACGTTCGTTCATCCAGCACATAGGGAACGGGTTGCAGGAGAAACACTTACTCTCGTTTCTCAGTCTGCTTCCTAGTGCCGGTTTGAAGTGCCTGCCGTTTTCACTGTAAAACCGTCCTGGAGTTTGAACCTCCCCATATATATGTATGGAGTGGAGTTTGCAACTGAAAAGAAACTTTGTGTTCCCTTCAAGCTAGGTGAAGGACGGCTTTCACACACACTTATCTCTCCGAACTGAGCATGTGGAGAGACGTTCGTTCATCCAGCACAAAGGGAACGGGTTGCAGGAGAAACACTTACTCTGGTATCTCAGTCTGTTTCCTAGTGCCGGTTTGTAGTGCCTGCCGTTTTCACTGTAAAACCGGCCTGGAGCTTGAACCTCCCTATATATATGTATGGAGTGGAGTTTGCAACTGAAAAGAAACTTTGTGTTCCCTTCAAGCTAGGTGAAGGACGGCTTTCACACACACTTATCTCTCAGAACTGAGCATGTGGAAAGACGTTCGTTCATCCAGCACAAAGGGAACGGGTTGCAGGAGAATCACTTACTCTGGTTTCTCAGTCTGTTTCCTAGTGCCGGTTTGAAGTGCCTGCTCTTTCACTGTAAAACCGGGTTGGAGCTTGAACCTCCCCATATATATGTATGGAGTGGAGTTTGCAAGTGAAAAGAAATTTTGTGTTCCCTTCAAGCTAGGTGAAGGACGGCTTTCACACACACTTATCTCTCAGAACTGAGCATGTGGAGAGACGTTCGTTCATCCAGCACAAAGGGAACGGGTTGCAGGAGAAACACTTACTCTGGTTTCTCAGTCTGTTTCCTAGTGCCGGTTTGAAGTGCCTGCCGTTTTCACTGTAAAACCGGCCTGGAGCTTGAACCTCCCCATATATATGTATGGAGTGGAGTTTGCAACTGAAAAGAAACTTTGTGTTCCCTTCAAGCTAGGTGAAGGACGGCTTTCACACACACTTATCTCTCAGAACTGAGCATGTGGAGAGACGTTCGTTCATCCAGCACAAAGGGAACGGGTTGCAGGAGAAACACTTACTCTGGTTTCTCAGTCTGTTTCCTTGTGCCGGTTTGAATTGCCTGCCGTTTTCACTGTAAAACCGGGTTGGAGCTTGAACCTCCCCATATATATGTATGGAAAGGAATTTGCAAGTGAAAAGAAACTTTGTGTTCCCTTCAAGCTAGGTGAAGGACGGCTTTCACACACACTTATCTCTCAGAACTGAGCATGTGGAGAGACGTTCGTTCATCCAGCACAAAGGGAACGGGTTGCAGGAGAAACACTTACTCTGGTTTCTGAGTCTGTTTCCTAGTGCCGGTTTGAAGTGCCTGCCGTTTTCACTGTAAAACCGGGTTGGAGCTTGAACCTCCCCATATATATGTATGGAGTGGAGTTTGCAAGTGAAAAGAAACTTTGTGTTCCCTTCAAGCTAGGTGAAGGACGGCTTTCACACACACTTATCTCTCAGAACTGAGCATGTGGAGAGACGTTCGTTCATTCAGCACAAAGGGAACGGGTTGCAGGAGAAACACTTACTCTGGTTTCTCAGTCTGTTTCCAAGTGCCGGTTTGAAGTGCCTGCCGTTTTCACTGTAAAACCGGCCTGGAGCTTGAACCTCCCTATATATATGTATGGAGTGGAGTTTGCAACTGAAAAGAAACTTTGTGTTCCCTTCAAGCTAGGTGAAGGACGGCTTTCACACACACTTATCTCTCAGAACTGAGCATGTGGAGAGACGTTCGTTCATCCAGCACAAAGGGAACGGGTTGCAGGAGAATCACATACTCTGGTTTCTCAGTCTGTTTCCTAGTGCCGGTTTGAAGTGCCTGCTGTTTCCCTGTAAAACCGGGTTGGAGCTTGAACCTCCCCATATATATGTATGGAGTGGAGTTTGCAAGTGAAAAGAAACTTTGTGTTCCATTCAAGCTAGGTGAAGGACGGCTTTCACACACACTTATCTCTCAGAACTGAGCATGTAGAGAGCCGTTCGTTCATCCAGCACAAAGGGAACGGGTTGCAGGAGAAACACTTACTCTGGTTTCTCAGTCTGTTTCCTAGTGCCGGTTTGAATTGCCTGCCGTTTTCACTGTAAAACCGGGTTGGAGCTTGAACCTCCCCATATATATGTATGGAGTGGAGTTTGCAAGTGAAAAGAAACTTTGTGTTCCCTTCAAGCTAGGTGAAGGACGGCTTTCACACACACTTATCTCTCAGAACTGAGCATGTGGAGAGACGTTTGTTCATCCAGCACAAAGGGAACGGGTTGCAGGAGAAACACTTACTCTGGTTTCTCAGTCTGTTTCCTAGTGCCGGTTTGAAGTGCCTGCCGTTTTCACTGTAAAACCGTCCTGGAGTGTGAACCTCCCGATAGATATGTATGGAGTGGAGTTTGCAGCTGGAAAGGAACTTTGTGTTCCCTTCAAGCTAGGTGAAGGACGGCTTTCACACACACTTATCTCTCAGAACTGAGCATGTATAGAGACGTTCGTTCATCCAGCACAAAGGGAACGGGTTGCAGGAGAAACACTTACTCTGGTTTCTGAGTCTGTTTCCTAGTGCCGGTTTGAAGTGCCTGCCGTTTTCACTGTAAAACCGGGTTGGAGCTTGAACCTCCCCATATATATGTATGCAGTGGAGTTTGCAACTGAAAAGAAGCTTTGTGTTCCCTTCAAGCTAGGTGAAGGACGGCTTTCAAACACACTTATCTCTCAGAACTGAGCATGTGGAGAGACGTTCGTTCATCCAGCACATAGGGAACGGGTTGCAGGAGAAACACTTACTCTCGTTTCTCAGTCTGCTTCCTAGTGCCGGTTTGAAGTGCCTGCCGTTTTCACTGTAAAACCGTCCTGGAGTTTGAACCTCCCCATATATATGTATGGAGTGGAGTTTGCAACTGAAAAGAAACTTTGTGTTCCCTTCAAGCTAGGTGAAGGACGGCTTTCACACACACTTATCTCTCCGAACTGAGCATGTGGAGAGACGTTCGTTCATCCAGCACAAAGGGAACGGGTTGCAGGAGAAACACTTACTCTGGTATCTCAGTCTGTTTCCTAGTGCCGGTTTGTAGTGCCTGCCGTTTTCACTGTAAAACCGGCCTGGAGCTTGAACCTCCCTATATATATGTATGGAGTGGAGTTTGCAACTGAAAAGAAACTTTGTGTTCCCTTCAAGCTAGGTGAAGGACGGCTTTCACACACACTTATCTCTCAGAACTGAGCATGTGGAAAGACGTTCGTTCATCCAGCACAAAGGGAACGGGTTGCAGGAGAATCACTTACTCTGGTTTCTCAGTCTGTTTCCTAGTGCCGGTTTGAAGTGCCTGCTCTTTCACTGTAAAACCGGGTTGGAGCTTGAACCTCCCCATATATATGTATGGAGTGGAGTTTGCAAGTGAAAAGAAATTTTGTGTTCCCTTCAAGCTAGGTGAAGGACGGCTTTCACACACACTTATCTCTCAGAACTGAGCATGTGGAGAGACGTTCGTTCATCCAGCACAAAGGGAACGGGTTGCAGGAGAAACACTTACTCTGGTTTCTCAGTCTGTTTCCTAGTGCCGGTTTGAAGTGCCTGCCGTTTTCACTGTAAAACCGGCCTGGAGCTTGAACCTCCCCATATATATGTATGGAGTGGAGTTTGCAACTGAAAAGAAACTTTGTGTTCCCTTCAAGCTAGGTGAAGGACGGCTTTCACACACACTTATCTCTCAGAACTGAGCATGTGGAGAGACGTTCGTTCATCCAGCACAAAGGGAACGGGATGAAGGAGATAACCTTACTCTGGATTCTCAGTCGGTTTCCTAGTGCCGGTTTGAAGTGCCTGCCGTTTTCACTGTAAAACCGGCCTGGAGCTTGAACCTCCCTATATATATGTATGGAGTGGGGTTTGCAACTGAAAAGAAACTTTGTGTTCCCTTCAAGCTAGGTGAAGGACGGCATTCACACACACTTATCTCTCAGAACTGAGCATGTGGAGAGACGTTCGTTCATCCAGCAGAAAGGGAACGGGTTGCAGGAGAATCACTTACTCTGGTTTCTCAGTCTGTTTCCTAGTGCCGGTTTGAAGTGCCTGCCGTTTTCACTGTAAAACCGGGTTGGAGCTTGAACTTCCCCATATATATGTATGGAAAGGAGTTTGCAAGTGAAAAGAAACTTTGTGTTCCCTTCAAGCTAGGTGAAGGACGGCTTTCACACACACTTATCTCTCAGAACTGAGCATGTGGAGAGACGTTCTTTCATCCAGCACAAAGGGACCGGGTTGCAGGAGAAACACTTACTCTGGTTTCTGAGTCTGTTTCCTAGTGCCGGTTTGAAGTGCCTGCCGTTTTCACTGTAAAATCGGCCTGGAGCTTGAACCTACCCATATATATGCATGGAGTGGAGTTTGCAACTGAAAAGAAACTTTGTGTTCCCTTCAAGCTAGGTGAAGGACGGCTTTCACACACACTTATCTCTCAGAACTGAGCATGTGGAGAGACGTTCGTTCATCCAGCACAAAGGGAATGGATTGCAGGAGAAACACTTACTCTGGTTTCTCAGTCTGTTTCCTAGTGCCGGTTTGAAGTGCCTGCCGTTTTCACTGTAAAACCGGCCTGGAGCTTGAACCTCCCCATATATATGTATGGAGTGGAGTTTGCAAGTGAAAAGAAACTTTGTGTTCCCTTCAAGCTAGGTGAAGGACGGCTTTCACACACACTTATCTCTCAGAACTGAGCATGTGGAGAGACGTTCGTTCATCCAGCACAAAGGGAACGGGTTGCAGGAGAAACACTTACTCTGGTTTCTCAGTCTGTTTCCTAGTGCCGGTTTGAAGTGCCTGCCGTTTTCACTGTAAAACCGGCCTGGAGCTTGAACCTCCCCATAGATATGTATGGAGTGGAGTTTGCAACTGAAAAGAAACTTTGTGTTCCCTTCAAGCTAGGTGAAGGACGGCTTTCACACACACTTATCTCTCAGAACTGAGCATGTGGAGAGACGTTCGTTCATCCATCATAAAGGGAATGGGATGCAGGAGAAACACTTACTCTGGTTTCTCAGTCTGTTTCCTAATGCCGGTTTGAAGTGCCTGCCGTTTTCACTGTAAAACCGGGTTGGAGCTTTAACCTACCCATATATATGTATGGAAAGTAGTTTACAACTGAAAAGAAACTTTGTGTTCCCTTCAAGCTAGGTGAAGGACGGCTTTCACACACACTTATCTCTCAGAACTGAGCATGTGGAGAGACGTTCGTTCATCCAGCACGTAGGGAACGGGTTGCAGGAGAAACACTTACTCTGGTTTCTCAGTCTGTTTCCTAATGCCATTTTGAAGTGCCTGCCGTTTTCACTGTAAAACCGGGTTGGAGCTTTAACCTACCCATATATATGTATGGAAAGTAGTTTACAACTGAAAAGAAACTTTGTGTTCCCTTCAACCTAGGTGAAGGACGGCTTTCACACACACTTATCTCTCAGAACTGAGCATGTGGAGAGACGTTCGTTCATCCAGCAAAAAGGGAACGGGTTGCAGGAGAAACACTTACTGGGGTTTCTCAGTCTGTTTCCTAGTGCCGGTTTGAAGTGCCTGCCGTTTTCACTGTAAAACCGGCCTGGAGCTTGAACCTCCCCATATATATGTATGGAGTGGAGTTTGCAAGTGAAAAGAAACTTTGTGTTCCCTTCAAGCTAGGTGAAGGACGGCTTTCACACACACTTATCTCTCAGAACTGAGCATGTGGAGAGACGTTCGTTCATCCAGCACAAAGGGAACGGGTTGCAGGAGAAACACTTACTCTGGTTTCTGAGTCTGTTTCCTAGTGCCAGTTTGAAGTGCCTGCCGTTTTCACTGTAAAACCGGGTTGGAGCTTCAACCTACCCATATATATGTATGGAAAGTAGTTTACAACTGAAAAGAAACTTTGTGTTCCCTTCAAGCTAGGTGAAGGACGGCTTTCACACACACTTATCTCTCAGAAATGAGCATGTGGAGAGACGTTCGTTCATCCAGCACAAAGGGAACGGGTTGCAGGAGAATCACTTACTCTGGTTTCTCAGTCTGTTTCCTAGTGCCGGTTTGAAGTGCCTGCCGTTTTCACTGTAAAACCGGGTTGGAGCTTGAACTTCCCCATATATATGTATGGAAAGGAGTTTGCAAGTGAAAAGAAACTTTGTGTTCCCTTCAAGCTAGGTGAAGGACGGCTTTCACACACACTTATCTCTCAGAACTGAGCATGTGGAGAGACGTTCTTTCATCCAGCACAAAGGGACCGGGTTGCAGGAGAAACACTTACTCTGGTTTCTCAGTCTGTTTCCTAGTGCCGGTTTGAAGTGCCTGCCGTTTTCACTGTAAAACCGGCCTGGAGCTTGAACCTCCCCATATATATGTATGGAGTGGAGTTTGCAACTGAAAAGAAACTTTGTGTTCCCTTCAAGCTAGGTGAAGGACGGCTTTCACACACACTTATCTCTCAGAACTGAGCATGTGGAGAGACGTTCGTTCATCCAGCACAAAGGGAATGGATTGCAGGAGAAACACTTACTCTGGTTTCTCAGTCTGTTTCCTAGTGCCGGTTTGAAGTGCCTGCCGTTTTCACTGTAAAACCGGCCTGGAGCTTGAACCTCCCCATATATATGTACGGAGTGGAGTTTGCAACTGAAAAGAAACTTTGTGTTCCCTTCAAGCTAGGTGAAGGACGGCTTTCACACACACTTATCTCTCAGAACTGAGCATGTGGAGAGACGTTCTTTCATCCAGCACAAAGGGACCGGGTTGCAGGAGAAACACATACTCTGGTTTCTCAGTCTGTTTCCTAGTGCCGGTTTGAAGTGCCTGCCGTTTTCACTGTAAAACCGGCCTGGAGCTTGAACCTCCCCATATATATGTATGGAGTGGAATTTGCAAGTGAAAAGAAACTTTGTGTTCCCTTCAAGCTAGGTGAAGGACGGCTTTCACACACACTTATCTCTCAGAACTGAGCATGTGGAGAGACGTTCGTTCATCCAGCACATAGGGAATGGGATGCAGGAGAAACATTTACTCTGGTTTCTCAGTCTGTTTCCTAATGCCGGTTTGAAGTGCCTGCCGTTTTCACTGTAAAACCGGGTTGGAGCTTTAACCTACCCATATATATGTATGGAAAGTAGTTTACAACTGAAAAGAAACTTTGTGTTCCCTTCAAGCTAGGTGAAGGACGGCTTTCACACACACTTATCTCTCAGAACTGAGCATGTGGAGAGAGGTTCGTTCATCCAGCACATAGGGAACGGGTTGCAGGAGAAACACTTACTCTGGTTTCTCAGTCTGTTTCCTAGTGCCGGTTTGAAGTGCCTGCCGTTTTCACTGTAAAACCGGGTTGGAGCTTTAACCTACCCGTATATATGTATGGAGTGGAGTTTGCAACTGAAAAGAAACTTTGTGTTCCCTTCAAGCTAGGTGAAGGACGGCTTTCACACACACTTATCTCTCAGAACTGAGCATGTGGAGAGACGTTCGTTCATCCAGCACAAAGGGAACGGGTTGCAGGAGAAACACTTACTCTGGTTTCTCAGTCTGTTTCCTAGTGCCGGTTTGAAGTGCCTGCCGTTTTCACTGTAAAACCGGCCTGGAGCTTGAACCTCCCCATATATATGTATGGAGTGGAGTTTGCAAGTGAAAAGAAACTTTGTGTTCCCTTCAAGCTAGGTGAAGGACGGCTTTCACACACACTTATCTCTCAGAACTGAGCATGTGGAGAGACGTTCGTTCATCCAGCACAAAGGGAACGGGTTGCAGGAGAAACACTTACTCTGGTTTCTCAGTCTGTTTCCTAGTGCCGGTTTGAAGTGCCTGCCGTTTTCACTGTAAAACCGGCCTGGAGCTTGAACCTCCCCATAGATATGTATGGAGTGGAGTTTGCAACTGAAAAGAAACTTTGTGTTCCCTTCAAGCTAAGTGAAGGACGGCTTTCACACACACTTATCTCTCAGAACTGAGCATGTGGAGAGACGTTCGTTCATCCATCACAAAGGGAATGGGATGCAGGAGAAACACTTACTCTGGTTTCTCAGTCTGTTTCCTAATGCCGGTTTGAAGTGCCTGCCGTTTTCACTGTAAAACCGGGTTGGAGCTTTAACCTACCCATATATATGTATGGAAAGTAGTTTACAACTGAAAAGAAACTTTGTGTTCCCTTCAAGCTAGGTGAAGGACGGCTTTCACACACACTTATCTCTCAGAACTGAGCATGTGGAGAGACGTTCGTTCATCCAGCACGTAGGGAACGGGTTGCAGGAGAAACACTTACTCTGGTTTCTCAGTCTGTTTCCTAATGCCGGTTTGAAGTGCCTGCCGTTTTCACTGTAAAACTGGGTTGGAGCTTTAACCTACCCATATATATGTATGGAAAGTAGTTTACAACTGAAAAGAAATTTTCTGTTCCCTTCAAGCTAGGTGAAGGACGGCTTTCACACACACTTATCTCTCAGAACTGAGCATGTGGAGAGACGTTCGTTCATCCAGCACAAAGGGAACGGGTTGCAGGAGAAACACTTACTCTGGTTTCTCAGTCTGTTTCCTAGTGCCGGTTTGAAGTGCCTGCCGTTTTCACTGTAAAACCGGCCTGGAGCTTGAACCTCCCCATATATATGTATGGAGTGGAGTTTGCAAGTGAAAAGAAACTTTGTGTTCCCTTCAAGCTAGGTGAAGGACGGCTTTCACACACACTTATCTCTCAGAACTGAGCATGTGGAGAGACGTTCGTTCATCCAGCACAAAGGGAACGGGTTGCAGGAGAAACACTTACTCTGGTTTCTGAGTCTGTTTCCTAGTGTCGGTTTGAAGTGCCTGCCGTTTTCACTGTAAAACCGGGTTGGAGCTTTAACCTACCCATATATATGTATGGAAAGTAGTTTACAACTGAAAAGAAACTTTGTGTTCCCTTCAAGCTAGGTGAAGGACGGCTTTCACACACACTTATCTCTCAGAAATGAGCATGTGGAGAGACGTTCGTTCATCCAGCACAAAGGGAACGGGTTGCAGGAGAATCACTTACTCTGGTTTCTCAGTCTGTTTCCTAGTGCCGGTTTGAAGTGCCTGCCGTTTTCACTGTAAAACCGGGTTGGAGCTTGAACTTCCCCATATATATGTATGGAAAGGAGTTTGCAAGTGAAAAGAAACTTTGTGTTCCCTTCAAGCTAGGTGAAGGACGGCTTTCACACACACTTATCTCTCAGAACTGAGCATATGGAGAGACGTTCTTTCATCCAGCACAAAGGGACCGGGTTGCAGGAGAAACACTTACTCTGGTTTCTCAGTCTGTTTCCTAGTGCCGGTTTGAAGTGCCTGCCGTTTTCACTGTAAAACCGGCCTGGAGCTTGAACCTCCCCATATATATGTATGGAGTGGAGTTTGCAACTGAAAAGAAACTTTGTGTTCCCTTCAAGCTAGGTGAAGGACGGCTTTCACACACACTTATCTCTCAGAACTGAGCATGTGGAGAGACGTTCGTTCATCCAGCACAAAGGGAATGGATTGCAGGAGAAACACTTATTCTGGTTTCTCAGTCTGTTTCCTAGTGCCGGTTTGAAGTGCCTGCCGTTTTCACTGTAAAACCGGCCTGGAGCTTGAACCTCCCCATATATATGTATGGAGTGGAGTTTGCAAGTGAAAAGAAACTTTGTGTTCCCTTCAAGCTAGGTGAAGGACGGCTTTCACACACACTTATCTCTCAGAACTGAGCATGTGGAGAGACGTTCGTTCATCCAGCACATAGGGAATGGGATGCAGGAGAAACATTTACTCTGGTTTCTCAGTCTGTTTCCTAATGCCGGTTTGAAGTGCCTGCCGTTTTCACTGTAAAACCGGGTTGGAGCTTTAACCTACCCATATATATGTATGGAAAGTAGTTTACAACTGAAAAGAAACTTTGTGTTCCCTTCAAGCTAGGTGAAGGACGGCTTTCACACACACTTATCTCTCAGAACTGAGCATGTGGAGAGAGGTTCGTTCATCCAGCACATAGGGAACGGGTTGCAGGAGAAACACTTACTCTGGTTTCTCAGTCTGTTTCCTAGTGCCGGTTTGAAGTGCCTGCCGTTTTCACTGTAAAACCGGGTTGGAGCTTTAACCTACCCGTATATATGTATGGAGTGGAGTTTGCAACTGAAAAGAAACTTTGTGTTCCCTTCAAGCTAGGTGAAGGACGGCTTTCACACACACTTATCTCTCAGAACTGAGCATGTGGATAGACGTTCGTTCATCCAGCACAAAGGGAACGGGTTGCAGGAGAAACACTTACTCTGGTTTCTCAGTCTGTTTCCTAGTGCCGGTTTGAAGTGCCTGCTGTTTTCACTGTAAAACCGGCCTGGAGCTTGAACCTCCCCATATATATGTACGGAGTGGAGTTTGCAACTGAAAAGAAACTTTGTGTTCCCTTCAAGCTAGGTGAAGGACGGCTTTCACACACACTTATCTCTCAGAACTGAGCATGTGGAGAGACGTTCTTTCATCCAGCACAAAGGGACCGGGTTGCAGGAGAAACACATACTCTGGTTTCTCAGTCTGTTTCCTAGTGCCGGTTTGAAGTGCCTGCCGTTTTCACTGTAAAACCGGCCTGGAGCTTGAACCTCCCCATATATATGTATGGAGTGGAATTTGCAAGTGAAAAGAAACTTTGTGTTCCCTTCAAGCTAGGTGAAGGACGGCTTTCACACACACTTATCTCTCAGAACTGAGCATGTGGAGAGACGTTCGTTCATCCAGCACATAGGGAATGGGATGCAGGAGAAACATTTACTCTGGTTTCTCAGTCTGTTTCCTAATGCCGGTTTGAAGTGCCTGCCGTTTTCACTGTAAAACCGGGTTGGAGCTTTAACCTACCCATATATATGTATGGAAAGTAGTTTACAACTGAAAAGAAACTTTGTGTTCCCTTCAAGCTAGGTGAAGGACGGCTTTCACACACACTTATCTCTCAGAACTGAGCATGTGGAGAGAGGTTCGTTCATCCAGCACATAGGGAACGGGTTGCAGGAGAAACACTTACTCTGGTTTCTCAGTCTGTTTCCTAGTGCCGGTTTGAAGTGCCTGCCGTTTTCACTGTAAAACCGGGTTGGAGCTTTAACCTACCCGTATATATGTATGGAGTGGAGTTTGCAACTGAAAAGAAACTTTGTGTTCCCTTCAAGCTAGGTGAAGGACGGCTTTCACACACACTTATCTCTCAGAACTGAGCATGTGGAGAGACGTTCGTTCATCCAGCACAAAGGGAACGGGTTGCAGGAGAAACACTTACTCTGGTTTCTCAGTCTGTTTCCTAGTGCCGGTTTGAAGTGCCTGCCGTTTTCACTGTAAAACCGGCCTGGAGCTTGAACCTCCCCATATATATGTATGGAGTGGAGTTTGCAAGTGAAAAGAAACTTTGTGTTCCCTTCAAGCTAGGTGAAGGACGGCTTTCACACACACTTATCTCTCAGAACTGAGCATGTGGAGAGACGTTCGTTCATCCAGCACAAAGGGAACGGGTTGCAGGAGAAACACTTACTCTGGTTTCTCAGTCTGTTTCCTAGTGCCGGTTTGAAGTGCCTGCCGTTTTCACTGTAAAACCGGCCTGGAGCTTGAACCTCCCCATAGATATGTATGGAGTGGAGTTTGCAACTGAAAAGAAACTTTGTGTTCCCTTCAAGCTAAGTGAAGGACGGCTTTCACACACACTTATCTCTCAGAACTGAGCATGTGGAGAGACGTTCGTTCATCCATCACAAAGGGAATGGGATGCAGGAGAAACACTTACTCTGGTTTCTCAGTCTGTTTCCTAATGCCGGTTTGAAGTGCCTGCCGTTTTCACTGTAAAACCGGGTTGGAGCTTTAACCTACCCATATATATGTATGGAAAGTAGTTTACAACTGAAAAGAAACTTTGTGTTCCCTTCAAGCTAGGTGAAGGACGGCTTTCACACACACTTATCTCTCAGAACTGAGCATGTGGAGAGACGTTCGTTCATCCAGCACGTAGGGAACGGGTTGCAGGAGAAACACTTACTCTGGTTTCTCAGTCTGTTTCCTAATGCCGGTTTGAAGTGCCTGCCGTTTTCACTGTAAAACTGGGTTGGAGCTTTAACCTACCCATATATATGTATGGAAAGTAGTTTACAACTGAAAAGAAATTTTCTGTTCCCTTCAAGCTAGGTGAAGGACGGCTTTCACACACACTTATCTCTCAGAACTGAGCATGTGGAGAGACGTTCGTTCATCCAGCACAAAGGGAACGGGTTGCAGGAGAAACACTTACTCTGGTTTCTCAGTCTGTTTCCTAGTGCCGGTTTGAAGTGCCTGCCGTTTTCACTGTAAAACCGGCCTGGAGCTTGAACCTCCCCATATATATGTATGGAGTGGAGTTTGCAAGTGAAAAGAAACTTTGTGTTCCCTTCAAGCTAGGTGAAGGACGGCTTTCACACACACTTATCTCTCAGAACTGAGCATGTGGAGAGACGTTCGTTCATCCAGCACAAAGGGAACGGGTTGCAGGAGAAACACTTACTCTGGTTTCTGAGTCTGTTTCCTAGTGTCGGTTTGAAGTGCCTGCCGTTTTCACTGTAAAACCGGGTTGGAGCTTTAACCTACCCATATATATGTATGGAAAGTAGTTTACAACTGAAAAGAAACTTTGTGTTCCCTTCAAGCTAGGTGAAGGACGGCTTTCACACACACTTATCTCTCAGAAATGAGCATGTGGAGAGACGTTCGTTCATCCAGCACAAAGGGAACGGGTTGCAGGAGAATCACTTACTCTGGTTTCTCAGTCTGTTTCCTAGTGCCGGTTTGAAGTGCCTGCCGTTTTCACTGTAAAACCGGGTTGGAGCTTGAACTTCCCCATATATATGTATGGAAAGGAGTTTGCAAGTGAAAAGAAACTTTGTGTTCCCTTCAAGCTAGGTGAAGGACGGCTTTCACACACACTTATCTCTCAGAACTGAGCATATGGAGAGACGTTCTTTCATCCAGCACAAAGGGACCGGGTTGCAGGAGAAACACTTACTCTGGTTTCTCAGTCTGTTTCCTAGTGCCGGTTTGAAGTGCCTGCCGTTTTCACTGTAAAACCGGCCTGGAGCTTGAACCTCCCCATATATATGTATGGAGTGGAGTTTGCAACTGAAAAGAAACTTTGTGTTCCCTTCAAGCTAGGTGAAGGACGGCTTTCACACACACTTATCTCTCAGAACTGAGCATGTGGAGAGACGTTCGTTCATCCAGCACAAAGGGAATGGATTGCAGGAGAAACACTTATTCTGGTTTCTCAGTCTGTTTCCTAGTGCCGGTTTGAAGTGCCTGCCGTTTTCACTGTAAAACCGGCCTGGAGCTTGAACCTCCCCATATATATGTATGGAGTGGAGTTTGCAAGTGAAAAGAAACTTTGTGTTCCCTTCAAGCTAGGTGAAGGACGGCTTTCACACACACTTATCTCTCAGAACTGAGCATGTGGAGAGACGTTCGTTCATCCAGCACATAGGGAATGGGATGCAGGAGAAACATTTACTCTGGTTTCTCAGTCTGTTTCCTAATGCCGGTTTGAAGTGCCTGCCGTTTTCACTGTAAAACCGGGTTGGAGCTTTAACCTACCCATATATATGTATGGAAAGTAGTTTACAACTGAAAAGAAACTTTGTGTTCCCTTCAAGCTAGGTGAAGGACGGCTTTCACACACACTTATCTCTCAGAACTGAGCATGTGGAGAGAGGTTCGTTCATCCAGCACATAGGGAACGGGTTGCAGGAGAAACACTTACTCTGGTTTCTCAGTCTGTTTCCTAGTGCCGGTTTGAAGTGCCTGCCGTTTTCACTGTAAAACCGGGTTGGAGCTTTAACCTACCCGTATATATGTATGGAGTGGAGTTTGCAACTGAAAAGAAACTTTGTGTTCCCTTCAAGCTAGGTGAAGGACGGCTTTCACACACACTTATCTCTCAGAACTGAGCATGTGGATAGACGTTCGTTCATCCAGCACAAAGGGAACGGGTTGCAGGAGAAACACTTACTCTGGTTTCTCAGTCTGTTTCCTAGTGCCGGTTTGAAGTGCCTGCCGTTTTCACTGTAAAACCGGCCTGGAGCTTGAACCTCCCCATATATATGTATGGAGTGGAGTTTGCAAGTGAAAAGAAACTTTGTGTTCCCTTCAAGCTAGGTGAAGGACGGCTTTCACACACACTTATCTCTCAGAACTGAGCATGTGGAGAGACGTTCGTTCATCCAGCACAAAGGGAACGGGTTGCAGGAGAAACACTTACTCTGGTTTCTCAGTCTGTTTCCTAGTGCCGGTTTGAAGTGCCTGCCGTTTTCACTGTAAAACCGGCCTGGAGCTTGAACCTCCCCATAGATATGTATGGAGTGGAGTTTGCAACTGAAAAGAAACTTTGTGTTCCCTTCAAGCTAAGTGAAGGACGGCTTTCACACACACTTATCTCTCAGAACTGAGCATGTGGAGAGACGTTCGTTCATCCATCACAAAGGGAATGGGATGCAGGAGAAACACTTACTCCGGTTTCTCAGTCTGTTTCCTAATGCCGGTTTGAAGTGCCTGCCGTTTTCACTGTAAAACCGGGTTGGAGCTTTAACCTACCCATATATATGTATGGAAAGTAGTTTACAACTGAAAAGAAACTTTGTGTTCCCTTCAAGCTAGGTGAAGGACGGCTTTCACACACACTTATCTCTCAGAACTGAGCATGTGGAGAGACGTTCGTTCATCCAGCACGTAGGGAACGGGTTGCAGGAGAAACACTTACTCTGGTTTCTCAGTCTGTTTCCTAATGCCGGTTTGAAGTGCCTGCCGTTTTCACAGTAAAACCGGGTTGGAGCTTTAACCTACCCATATATATGTATGGAAAGTAGTTTACAACTGAAAAGAAACTTTCTGTTCCCTTCAAGCTAGGTGAAGGACGGCTTTCACACACACTTATCTCTCAGAACTGAGCATGTGGAGAGACGTTCGTTCATCCAGCACAAAGGGAACGGGTTGCAGGAGAAACACTTACTCTGGTTTCTCAGTCTGTTTCCTAGTGCCGGTTTGAAGTGCCTGCCGTTTTCACTGTAAAACCGGCCTGGAGCTTGAACCTCCCCATATATATGTATGGAGTGGAGTTTGCAACTGACAAGAAACTTTGTGTTCCCTTCAAGCTAGGTGAAGGACGGCTTTCACACACACTTATCTCTGAGAACTGAGCATGTGGAGAGACGTTCGTTCATCCAGCACAAAGGGAACGGGTTGCAGGAGAAACACATACTCTGGTTTCTCAGTCTGTTTCCTAGTGCCGGTTTGAAGTGCCTGCCGTTTTCACTGTAAAACCGGCCTGGAGCTTGAACCTCCCCATATATATGTATGGAGTGGAGTTTGCAAGTGAAAAGAAACTTTGTGTTCCCTTCAAGCTAGGTGAAGGACGGCTTTCACACACACTTATCTCTCAGAACTGAGCATGTGGAGAGACGTTCGTTCATCCAGCACATAGGGAATGGGATGCTGGAGAAACATTTACTCTGGTTTCTCAGTCTGTTTCCTAATGCCGGTTTGAAGTGCCTGCCGTTTTCACTGTAAAACCGGGTTGGGGCTTTAACCTACCCATATATATGTATGGAAAGTAGTTTACAACTGAAAAGAAATTTTGTGTTCCCTTCAAGCTAGGTGAAGGACGGCTTTCACACACACTTATCTCTCAGAACTGAGCATGTGGAGAGACGTTCGTTCATCCAGCACATAGGGAACGGGTTGCAGGAGAAACACTTACTCTGGTTTCTCAGTCTGTTTCCTAGTGCCGGTTTGAAGTGCCTGCCGTTTTCACTGTAAAACCGGGTTGTAGCTTTAACCTACCCGTATATATGTATGGAGTGGAGTTTGCAACTGAAAAGAAACTTTGTGTTCCCTTCAAGCTAGGTGAAGGACGGCTTTCACACACACTTATCTCTCAGAACTGAGCATGTGGAGAGACGTTCGTTCATCCAGCACAAAGGGAACGGGTTGCAGGAGAAACACTTACTCTGGTTTCTCAGTCTGTTTCCTAGTGCCGGTTTGAAGTGCCTGCCGTTTTCACTGTAAAACCGGCCTGGAGCTTGAACCTCCCCATAGATATGTATGGAGTGGAGTTTGCAAGTGAAAAGAAACTTTGTGTTCCCTTCAAGCTAGGTGAAGGACGGCTTTCACACACACTTATCTCTCAGAACTGAGCATGTGGAGAGACGTTCGTTCATCCATCACAAAGGGAATGGGATGCAGGAGAAACACTTACTCTGGTTTCTCAGTCTGTTTCCTAATGCCGGTTTGAAGTGCCTGCCGTTTTCACTGTAAAACCGGGTTGGAGCTTTAACCTACCCATATATATGTATGGAAAGTAGTTTACAACTGAAAAGAAACTTTGTGTTCCCTTCAAGCTAGGTGAAGGACGGCTTTCACACACACTTATCTCTCAGAACTGAGCATGTGGAGAGACGTTCGCTCATCCAGCACGTAGGGAACGGGTTGCAGGAGAAACACTTACTCTGCTTTCTCAGTCTGTTTCCTAATGCCGGTTTGAAGTGCCTGCCGTTTTCACTGTAAAACCGGGTTGGAGCTTTAACCTACCCATATATATGTATGGAAAGTAGTTTACAACTGAAAAGAAACTTTGTGTTCCCTTCAACCTAGGTGAAGGACGGCTTTCACACACACTTATCTCTCAGAACTGAGCATGTGGAGAGACGTTCGTTCATCCAGCACTAAGGGAACGGGTTGCAGGAGAATCACATACTCTGGTTTCTCAGTCTGTTTCCTAGTGCCGGTTTGAAGTGCCTGCTGTTTCACTGTAAAACCGGGTTGGAGCTTGAACCTCCCCATATATATGTATGGAGTGGAGTTTGCAAGTGAAAAGAAACTTTGTGTTCCATTCAAGCTAGGTGAAGGACGGCTTTCACACACACTTATCTCTCAGAACTGAGCATGTAGAGAGCCGTTCGTTCATCCAGCACAAAGGGAACGGGTTGCAGGAGAAACACTTACTCTGGTTTCTCAGTCTGTTTCCTAGTGCCGGTTTGAATTGCCTGCCGTTTTCACTGTAAAACCGGGTTGGAGCTTGAACCTCCCCATATATATGTATGGAGTGGAGTTTGCAAGTGAAAAGAAACTTTGTGTTCCCTTCAAGCTAGGTGAAGGACGGCTTTCACACACACTTATCTCTCAGAACTGAGCATGTGGAGAGACGTTTGTTCATCCAGCACAAAGGGAACGGGTTGCAGGAGAAACACTTACTCTGGTTTCTCAGTCTGTTTCCTAGTGCCGGTTTGAAGTGCCTGCCGTTTTCACTGTAAAACCGTCCTGGAGTGTGAACCTCCCGATAGATATGTATGGAGTGGAGTTTGCAGCTGGAAAGAAACTTTGTGTTCCCTTCAAGCTAGGTGAAGGACGGCTTTCACACACACTTATCTCTCAGAACTGAGCATGTATAGAGACGTTCGTTCATCCAGCACAAAGGGAACGGGTTGCAGGAGAAACACTTACTCTGGTTTCTGAGTCTGTTTCCTAGTGCCGGTTTGAAGTGCCTGCCGTTTTCACTGTAAAACCGGGTTGGAGCTTGAACCTCCCCATATATATGTATGCAGTGGAGTTTGCAACTGAAAAGAAGCTTTGTGTTCCCTTCAAGCTAGGTGAAGGACGGCTTTCAAACACACTTATCTCTCAGAACTGAGCATGTGGAGAGACGTTCGTTCATCCAGCACATAGGGAACGGGTTGCAGGAGAAACACTTACTCTCGTTTCTCAGTCTGCTTCCTAGTGCCGGTTTGAAGTGCCTGCCGTTTTCACTGTAAAACCGTCCTGGAGTTTGAACCTCCCCATATATATGTATGGAGTGGAGTTTGCAACTGAAAAGAAACTTTGTGTTCCCTTCAAGCTAGGTGAAGGACGGCTTTCACACACACTTATCTCTCCGAACTGAGCATGTGGAGAGACGTTCGTTCATCCAGCACAAAGGGAACGGGTTGCAGGAGAAACACTTACTCTGGTATCTCAGTCTGTTTCCTAGTGCCGGTTTGTAGTGCCTGCCGTTTTCACTGTAAAACCGGCCTGGAGCTTGAACCTCCCTATATATATGTATGGAGTGGAGTTTGCAACTGAAAAGAAACTTTGTGTTCCCTTCAAGCTAGGTGAAGGACGGCTTTCACACACACTTATCTCTCAGAACTGAGCATGTGGAAAGACGTTCGTTCATCCAGCACAAAGGGAACGGGTTGCAGGAGAATCACTTACTCTGGTTTCTCAGTCTGTTTCCTAGTGCCGGTTTGAAGTGCCTGCTCTTTCACTGTAAAACCGGGTTGGAGCTTGAACCTCCCCATATATATGTATGGAGTGGAGTTTGCAAGTGAAAAGAAATTTTGTGTTCCCTTCAAGCTAGGTGAAGGACGGCTTTCACACACACTTATCTCTCAGAACTGAGCATGTGGAGAGACGTTCGTTCATCCAGCACAAAGGGAACGGGTTGCAGGAGAAACACTTACTCTGGTTTCTCAGTCTGTTTCCTAGTGCCGGTTTGAAGTGCCTGCCGTTTTCACTGTAAAACCGGCCTGGAGCTTGAACCTCCCCATATATATGTATGGAGTGGAGTTTGCAACTGAAAAGAAACTTTGTGTTCCCTTCAAGCTAGGTGAAGGACGGCTTTCACACACACTTATCTCTCAGAACTGAGCATGTGGAGAGACGTTCGTTCATCCAGCACAAAGGGAACGGGATGAAGGAGATAACCTTACTCTGGATTCTCAGTCGGTTTCCTAGTGCCGGTTTGAAGTGCCTGCCGTTTTCACTGTAAAACCGGCCTGGAGCTTGAACCTCCCTATATATATGTATGGAGTGGGGTTTGCAACTGAAAAGAAACTTTGTGTTCCCTTCAAGCTAGGTGAAGGACGGCATTCACACACACTTATCTCTCAGAACTGAGCATGTGGAGAGACGTTCGTTCATCCAGCAGAAAGGGAACGGGTTGCAGGAGAATCACTTACTCTGGTTTCTCAGTCTGTTTCCTAGTGCCGGTTTGAAGTGCCTGCCGTTTTCACTGTAAAACCGGGTTGGAGCTTGAACTTCCCCATATATATGTATGGAAAGGAGTTTGCAAGTGAAAAGAAACTTTGTGTTCCCTTCAAGCTAGGTGAAGGACGGCTTTCACACACACTTATCTCTCAGAACTGAGCATGTGGAGAGACGTTCTTTCATCCAGCACAAACGGACCGGGTTGCAGGAGAAACACTTACTCTGGTTTCTCAGTCTGTTTCCTAGTGCCGGTTTGAAGTGCCTGCCGTTTTCACTGTAAAACCGGCCTGGAGCTTGAACCTCCCCATATATATGTATGGAGTGGAGTTTGCAACTGACAAGAAACTTTGTGTTCCCTTCAAGCTAGGTGAAGGACGGCTTTCACACACACTTATCTCTCAGAACTGAGCATGTGGAGAGACGTTCGTTCATCCAGCACAAAGGGAACGGGTTGCAGGAGAAACACATACTCTGGTTTCTCAGTCTGTTTCCTAGTGCCGGTTTGAAGTGCCTGCCGTTTTCACTGTAAAACCGGCCTGGAGCTTGAACCTCCCCATATATATGTATGGAGTGGAGTTTGCAAGTGAAAAGAAACTTTGTGTTCCCTTCAAGCTAGGTGAAGGACGGCTTTCACACACACTTATCTCTCAGAACTGAGCATGTGGAGAGACGTTCGTTCATCCAGCACATAGGGAATGGGATGCTGGAGAAACATTTACTCTGGTTTCTCAGTCTGTTTCCTAATGCCGGTTTGAAGTGCCTGCCGTTTTCACTGTAAAACCGGGTTGGGGCTTTAACCTACCCATATATATGTATGGAAAGTAGTTTACAACTGAAAAGAAATTTTGTGTTCCCTTCAAGCTAGGTGAAGGACGGCTTTCACACACACTTATCTCTCAGAACTGAGCATGTGGAGAGACGTTCGTTCATCCAGCACATAGGGAACGGGTTGCAGGAGAAACACTTACTCTGGTTTCTCAGTCTGTTTCCTAGTGCCGGTTTGAAGTGCCTGCCGTTTTCACTGTAAAACCGGGTTGTAGCTTTAACCTACCCGTATATATGTATGGAGTGGAGTTTGCAACTGAAAAGAAACTTTGTGTTCCCTTCAAGCTAGGTGAAGGACGGCTTTCACACACACTTATCTCTCAGAACTGAGCATGTGGAGAGACGTTCGTTCATCCAGCACAAAGGGAACGGGTTGCAGGAGAAACACTTACTCTGGTTTCTCAGTCTGTTTCCTAGTGCCGGTTTGAAGTGCCTGCCGTTTTCACTGTAAAACCGGCCTGGAGCTTGAACCTCCCCATAGATATGTATGGAGTGGAGTTTGCAAGTGAAAAGAAACTTTGTGTTCCCTTCAAGCTAGGTGAAGGACGGCTTTCACACACACTTATCTCTCAGAACTGAGCATGTGGAGAGACGTTCGTTCATCCATCACAAAGGGAATGGGATGCAGGAGAAACACTTACTCTGGTTTCTCAGTCTGTTTCCTAATGCCGGTTTGAAGTGCCTGCCGTTTTCACTGTAAAACCGGGTTGGAGCTTTAACCTACCCATATATATGTATGGAAAGTAGTTTACAACTGAAAAGAAACTTTGTGTTCCCTTCAAGCTAGGTGAAGGACGGCTTTCACACACACTTATCTCTCAGAACTGAGCATGTGGAGAGACGTTCGCTCATCCAGCACGTAGGGAACGGGTTGCAGGAGAAACACTTACTCTGCTTTCTCAGTCTGTTTCCTAATGCCGGTTTGAAGTGCCTGCCGTTTTCACTGTAAAACCGGGTTGGAGCTTTAACCTACCCATATATATGTATGGAAAGTAGTTTACAACTGAAAAGAAACTTTGTGTTCCCTTCAACCTAGGTGAAGGACGGCTTTCACACACACTTATCTCTCAGAACTGAGCATGTGGAGAGACGTTCGCTCATCCAGCACGTAGGGAACGGGTTGCAGGAGAAACACTTACTCTGCTTTCTCAGTCTGTTTCCTAGTGCCGGTTTGAAGTGCCTGCCGTTTTCACTGTAAAACCGGGTTGGAGCTTGAACTTCCCCATATATATGTATGGAAAGGAGTTTGCAAGTGAAAAGAAACTTTGTGTTCCCTTCAAGCTAGGTGAAGGACGGCTTTCACACACACTTATCTCTCAGAACTGAGCATGTGGAGAGACGTTCTTTCATCCAGCACAAAGGGACCGGGTTGCAGGAGAAACACTTACTCTGGTTTCTCAGTCTGTTTCCTAGTGCCGGTTTGAAGTGCCTGCCGTTTTCACTGTAAAACCGGCCTGGAGCTTGAACCTACCCGTATATATGTATGGAGTGGAGTTTGCAACTGAAAAGAAACTTTGTGTTCCCTTCAAGCTAGGTGAAGGACGGCTTTCACACACACTTATCTCTCAGAACTGAGCATGTGGAGAGACGTTCGTTCATCCAGCACAAAGGGAACGGGTTGCAGGAGAAACACTTACTCTGGTTTCTCAGTCTGTTTCCTTGTGCCGGTTTGAATTGCCTGCCGTTTTCACTGTAAAACCGGGTTGGAGCTTGAACCTCCCCATATATATGTATGGAAAGGAATTTGCAAGTGAAAAGAAACTTTGTGTTCCCTTCAAGCTAGGTGAAGGACGGCTTTCACACACACTTATCTCTCAGAACTGAGCATGTGGAGAGACGTTCGTTTATCCAGCACAAAGGGAACGGGTTGCAGGAGAAACACTTACTCTGGTTTCTGAGTCTGTTTCCTAGTGCCGGTTTGAAGTGCCTGCCGTTTTCACTGTAAAACCGGGTTGGAGCTTGAACCTCCCCATATATATGTATGGAGTGGAGTTTGCAAGTGAAAAGAAACTTTGTGTTCCCTTCAAGCTAGGTGAAGGACGGCTTTCACACACACTTATCTCTCAGAACTGAGCATGTGGAGAGACGTTCGTTCATTCAGCACAAAGGGAACTGGTTGCAGGAGAAACACTTACTCTGGTTTCTCAGTCTGTTTCCAAGTGCCGGTTTGAAGTGCCTGCCGTTTTCACTGTAAAACCGGCCTGGAGCTTGAACCTCCCTATATATATGTATGGAGTGGAGTTTGCAACTGAAAAGAAACTTTGTGTTCCCTTCAAGCTAGGTGAAGGACGGCTTTCACACACACTTATCTCTCAGAACTGAGCATGTGGAGAGACGTTCGTTCATCCAGCACTAAGGGAACGGGTTGCAGGAGAATCACATACTCTGGTTTCTCAGTCTGTTTCCTAGTGCCGGTTTGAAGTGCCTGCTGTTTCACTGTAAAACCGGGTTGGAGCTTGAACCTCCCCATATATATGTATGGAGTGGAGTTTGCAAGTGAAAAGAAACTTTGTGTTCCATTCAAGCTAGGTGAAGGACGGCTTTCACACACACTTATCTCTCAGAACTGAGCATGTAGAGAGCCGTTCGTTCATCCAGCACAAAGGGAACGGGTTGCAGGAGAAACACTTACTCTGGTTTCTCAGTCTGTTTCCTAGTGCCGGTTTGAATTGCCTGCCGTTTTCACTGTAAAACCGGGTTGGAGCTTGAACCTCCCCATATATATGTATGGAGTGGAGTTTGCAAGTGAAAAGAAACTTTGTGTTCCCTTCAAGCTAGGTGAAGGACGGCTTTCACACACACTTATCTCTCAGAACTGAGCATGTGGAGAGACGTTTGTTCATCCAGCACAAAGGGAACGGGTTGCAGGAGAAACACTTACTCTGGTTTCTCAGTCTGTTTCCTAGTGCCGGTTTGAAGTGCCTGCCGTTTTCACTGTAAAACCGTCCTGGAGTGTGAACCTCCCGATAGATATGTATGGAGTGGAGTTTGCAGCTGGAAAGAAACTTTGTGTTCCCTTCAAGCTAGGTGAAGGACGGCTTTCACACACACTTATCTCTCAGAACTGAGCATGTATAGAGACGTTCGTTCATCCAGCACAAAGGGAACGGGTTGCAGGAGAAACACTTACTCTGGTTTCTGAGTCTGTTTCCTAGTGCCGGTTTGAAGTGCCTGCCGTTTTCACTGTAAAACCGGGTTGGAGCTTGAACCTCCCCATATATATGTATGCAGTGGAGTTTGCAACTGAAAAGAAGCTTTGTGTTCCCTTCAAGCTAGGTGAAGGACGGCTTTCAAACACACTTATCTCTCAGAACTGAGCATGTGGAGAGACGTTCGTTCATCCAGCACATAGGGAACGGGTTGCAGGAGAAACACTTACTCTCGTTTCTCAGTCTGCTTCCTAGTGCCGGTTTGAAGTGCCTGCCGTTTTCACTGTAAAACCGTCCTGGAGTTTGAACCTCCCCATATATATGTATGGAGTGGAGTTTGCAACTGAAAAGAAACTTTGTGTTCCCTTCAAGCTAGGTGAAGGACGGCTTTCACACACACTTATCTCTCCGAACTGAGCATGTGGAGAGACGTTCGTTCATCCAGCACAAAGGGAACGGGTTGCAGGAGAAACACTTACTCTGGTATCTCAGTCTGTTTCCTAGTGCCGGTTTGTAGTGCCTGCCGTTTTCACTGTAAAACCGGCCTGGAGCTTGAACCTCCCTATATATATGTATGGAGTGGAGTTTGCAACTGAAAAGAAACTTTGTGTTCCCTTCAAGCTAGGTGAAGGACGGCTTTCACACACACTTATCTCTCAGAACTGAGCATGTGGAAAGACGTTCGTTCATCCAGCACAAAGGGAACGGGTTGCAGGAGAATCACTTACTCTGGTTTCTCAGTCTGTTTCCTAGTGCCGGTTTGAAGTGCCTGCTCTTTCACTGTAAAACCGGCCTGGAGCTTGAACCTCCCCATATATATGTATGGAGTGGAGTTTGCAACTGAAAAGAAACTTTGTGTTCCCTTCAAGCTAGGTGAAGGACGGCTTTCACACACACTTATCTCTCAGAACTGAGCATGTGGAGAGACGTTCGTTCATCCAGCACAAAGGGAACGGGATGAAGGAGATAACCTTACTCTGGATTCTCAGTCGGTTTCCTAGTGCCGGTTTGAAGTGCCTGCCGTTTTCACTGTAAAACCGGCCTGGAGCTTGAACCTCCCTATATATATGTATGGAGTGGGGTTTGCAACTGAAAAGAAACTTTGTGTTCCCTTCAAGCTAGGTGAAGGACGGCATTCACACACACTTATCTCTCAGAACTGAGCATGTGGAGAGACGTTCGTTCATCCAGCAGAAAGGGAACGGGTTGCAGGAGAATCACTTACTCTGGTTTCTCAGTCTGTTTCCTTGTGCCGGTTTGAAGTGCCTGCCGTTTTCACTGTAAAACCGGGTTGGAGCTTGAACTTCCCCATATATATGTATGGAAAGGAGTTTGCAAGTGAAAAGAAACTTTGTGTTCCCTTCAAGCTAGGTGAAGGACGGCTTTCACACACACTTATCTCTCAGAACTGAGCATGTGGAGAGACGTTCTTTCATCCAGCACAAACGGACCGGGTTGCAGGAGAAACACTTACTCTGGTTTCTCAGTCTGTTTCCTAGTGCCGGTTTGAAGTGCCTGCCGTTTTCACTGTAAAATCGGCCTGGAGCTTGAACCTACCCATATATATGCATGGAGTGGAGTTTGCAACTGAAAAGAAACTTTGTGTTCCCTTCAAGCTAGGTGAAGGACGGCTTTCACACACACTTATCTCTCAGAACTGAGCATGTGGAGAGACGTTCGTTCATCCAGCACAAAGGGAATGGATTGCAGGAGAAACACTTACTCTGGTTTCTCAGTCTGTTTCCTAGTGCCGGTTTGAAGTGCCTGCCGTTTTCACTGTAAAACCGGCCTGGAGCTTGAACCTCCCCATATATATGTATGGAGTGGAGTTTGCAAGTGAAAAGAAACTTTGTGTTCCCTTCAAGCTAGGTGAAGGACGGCTTTCACACACACTTATCTCTCAGAACTGAGCATGTGGAGAGACGTTCGTTCATCCAGCACAAAGGGAACGGGTTGCAGGAGAAACACTTACTCTGGTTTCTCAGTCTGTTTCCTAGTGCCGGTTTGAAGTGCCTGCCGTTTTCACTGTAAAACCGGCCTGGAGCTTGAACCTCCCCATAGATATGTATGGAGTGGAGTTTGCAACTGAAAAGAAACTTTGTGTTCCCTTCAAGCTAGGTGAAGGACGGCTTTCACACACACTTATCTCTCAGAACTGAGCATGTGGAGAGACGTTCGTTCATCCATCATAAAGGGAATGGGATGCAGGAGAAACACTTACTCTGGTTTCTCAGTCTGTTTCCTAATGCCGGTTTGAAGTGCCTGCCGTTTTCACTGTAAAACCGGGTTGGAGCTTTAACCTACCCATATATATGTATGGAAAGTAGTTTACAACTGAAAAGAAACTTTGTGTTCCCTTCAAGCTAGGTGAAGGACGGCTTTCACACACACTTATCTCTCAGAACTGAGCATGTGGAGAGACGTTCGTTCATCCAGCAGAAAGGGAACGGGTTGCAGGAGAATCACTTACTCTGGTTTCTCAGTCTGTTTCCTAGTGCCGGTTTGAAGTGCCTGCCGTTTTCACTGTAAAACCGGGTTGGAGCTTGAACTTCCCCATATATATGTATGGAAAGGAGTTTGCAAGTGAAAAGAAACTTTGTGTTCCCTTCAAGCTAGGTGAAGGACGGCTTTCACACACACTTATCTCTCAGAACTGAGCATGTGGAGAGACGTTCGTTTATCCAGCACAAAGGGAACGGGTTGCAGGAGAAACACTTACTCTGGTTTCTGAGTCTGTTTCCTAGTGCCGGTTTGAAGTGCCTGCCGTTTTCACTGTAAAACCGGGTTGGAGCTTGAACCTCCCCATATATATGTATGGAGTGGAGTTTGCAAGTGAAAAGAAACTTTGTGTTCCCTTCAAGCTAGGTGAAGGACGGCTTTCACACACACTTATCTCTCAGAACTGAGCATGTGGAGAGACGTTCGTTCATTCAGCACAAAGGGAACGGGTTGCAGGAGAAACACTTACTCTGGTTTCTCAGTCTGTTTCCAAGTGCCGGTTTGAAGTGCCTGCCGTTTTCACTGTAAAACCGGCCTGGAGCTTGAACCTCCCTATATATATGTATGGAGTGGAGTTTGCAACTGAAAAGAAACTTTGTGTTCCCTTCAAGCTAGGTGAAGGACGGCTTTCACACACACTTATCTCTCAGAACTGAGCATGTGGAGAGACGTTCGTTCATCCAGCACTAAGGGAACGGGTTGCAGGAGAATCACATACTCTGGTTTCTCAGTCTGTTTCCTAGTGCCGGTTTGAAGTGCCTGCTGTTTCACTGTAAAACCGGGTTGGAGCTTGAACCTCCCCATATATATGTATGGAGTGGAGTTTGCAAGTGAAAAGAAACTTTGTGTTCCATTCAAGCTAGGTGAAGGACGGCTTTCACACACACTTATCTCTCAGAACTGAGCATGTAGAGAGCCGTTCGTTCATCCAGCACAAAGGGAACGGGTTGCAGGAGAAACACTTACTCTGGTTTCTCAGTCTGTTTCCTAGTGCCGGTTTGAATTGCCTGCCGTTTTCACTGTAAAACCGGGTTGGAGCTTGAACCTCCCCATATATATGTATGGAGTGGAGTTTGCAAGTGAAAAGAAACTTTGTGTTCCCTTCAAGCTAGGTGAAGGACGGCTTTCACACACACTTATCTCTCAGAACTGAGCATGTGGAGAGACGTTTGTTCATCCAGCACAAAGGGAACGGGTTGCAGGAGAAACACTTACTCTGGTTTCTCAGTCTGTTTCCTAGTGCCGGTTTGAAGTGCCTGCCGTTTTCACTGTAAAACCGTCCTGGAGTGTGAACCTCCCGATAGATATGTATGGAGTGGAGTTTGCAGCTGGAAAGAAACTTTGTGTTCCCTTCAAGCTAGGTGAAGGACGGCTTTCACACACACTTATCTCTCAGAACTGAGCATGTATAGAGACGTTCGTTCATCCAGCACAAAGGGAACGGGTTGCAGGAGAAACACTTACTCTGGTTTCTGAGTCTGTTTCCTAGTGCCGGTTTGAAGTGCCTGCCGTTTTCACTGTAAAACCGGGTTGGAGCTTGAACCTCCCCATATATATGTATGCAGTGGAGTTTGCAACTGAAAAGAAGCTTTGTGTTCCCTTCAAGCTAGGTGAAGGACGGCTTTCAAACACACTTATCTCTCAGAACTGAGCATGTGGAGAGACGTTCGTTCATCCAGCACATAGGGAACGGGTTGCAGGAGAAACACTTACTCTCGTTTCTCAGTCTGCTTCCTAGTGCCGGTTTGAAGTGCCTGCCGTTTTCACTGTAAAACCGTCCTGGAGTTTGAACCTCCCCATATATATGTATGGAGTGGAGTTTGCAACTGAAAAGAAACTTTGTGTTCCCTTCAAGCTAGGTGAAGGACGGCTTTCACACACACTTATCTCTCCGAACTGAGCATGTGGAGAGACGTTCGTTCATCCAGCACAAAGGGAACGGGTTGCAGGAGAAACACTTACTCTGGTATCTCAGTCTGTTTCCTAGTGCCGGTTTGTAGTGCCTGCCGTTTTCACTGTAAAACCGGCCTGGAGCTTGAACCTCCCTATATATATGTATGGAGTGGAGTTTGCAACTGAAAAGAAACTTTGTGTTCCCTTCAAGCTAGGTGAAGGACGGCTTTCACACACACTTATCTCTCAGAACTGAGCATGTGGAAAGACGTTCGTTCATCCAGCACAAAGGGAACGGGTTGCAGGAGAATCACTTACTCTGGTTTCTCAGTCTGTTTCCTAGTGCCGGTTTGAAGTGCCTGCTCTTTCACTGTAAAACCGGCCTGGAGCTTGAACCTCCCCATATATATGTATGGAGTGGAGTTTGCAACTGAAAAGAAACTTTGTGTTCCCTTCAAGCTAGGTGAAGGACGGCTTTCACACACACTTATCTCTCAGAACTGAGCATGTGGAGAGACGTTCGTTCATCCAGCACAAAGGGAACGGGATGAAGGAGATAACCTTACTCTGGATTCTCAGTCGGTTTCCTAGTGCCGGTTTGAAGTGCCTGCCGTTTTCACTGTAAAACCGGCCTGGAGCTTGAACCTCCCTATATATATGTATGGAGTGGGGTTTGCAACTGAAAAGAAACTTTGTGTTCCCTTCAAGCTAGGTGAAGGACGGCATTCACACACACTTATCTCTCAGAACTGAGCATGTGGAGAGACGTTCGTTCATCCAGCAGAAAGGGAACGGGTTGCAGGAGAATCACTTACTCTGGTTTCTCAGTCTGTTTCCTAGTGCCGGTTTGAAGTGCCTGCCGTTTTCACTGTAAAACCGGGTTGGAGCTTGAACTTCCCCATATATATGTATGGAAAGGAGTTTGCAAGTGAAAAGAAACTTTGTGTTCCCTTCAAGCTAGGTGAAGGACGGCTTTCACACACACTTATCTCTCAGAACTGAGCATGTGGAGAGACGTTCTTTCATCCAGCACAAACGGACCGGGTTGCAGGAGAAACACTTACTCTGGTTTCTCAGTCTGTTTCCTAGTGCCGGTTTGAAGTGCCTGCCGTTTTCACTGTAAAATCGGCCTGGAGCTTGAACCTACCCATATATATGCATGGAGTGGAGTTTGCAACTGAAAAGAAACTTTGTGTTCCCTTCAAGCTAGGTGAAGGACGGCTTTCACACACACTTATCTCTCAGAACTGAGCATGTGGAGAGACGTTCGTTCATCCAGCACAAAGGGAATGGATTGCAGGAGAAACACTTACTCTGGTTTCTCAGTCTGTTTCCTAGTGCCGGTTTGAAGTGCCTGCCGTTTTCACTGTAAAACCGGCCTGGAGCTTGAACCTCCCCATATATATGTATGGAGTGGAGTTTGCAAGTGAAAAGAAACTTTGTGTTCCCTTCAAGCTAGGTGAAGGACGGCTTTCACACACACTTATCTCTCAGAACTGAGCATGTGGAGAGACGTTCGTTCATCCAGCACAAAGGGAACGGGTTGCAGGAGAAACACTTACTCTGGTTTCTCAGTCTGTTTCCTAGTGCCGGTTTGAAGTGCCTGCCGTTTTCACTGTAAAACCGGCCTGGAGCTTGAACCTCCCCATAGATATGTATGGAGTGGAGTTTGCAACTGAAAAGAAACTTTGTGTTCCCTTCAAGCTAGGTGAAGGACGGCTTTCACACACACTTATCTCTCAGAACTGAGCATGTGGAGAGACGTTCGTTCATCCATCATAAAGGGAATGGGATGCAGGAGAAACACTTACTCTGGTTTCTCAGTCTGTTTCCTAATGCCGGTTTGAAGTGCCTGCCGTTTTCACTGTAAAACCGGGTTGGAGCTTTAACCTACCCATATATATGTATGGAAAGTAGTTTACAACTGAAAAGAAACTTTGTGTTCCCTTCAAGCTAGGTGAAGGACGGCTTTCACACACACTTATCTCTCAGAACTGAGCATGTGGAGAGACGTTCGTTCATCCAGCAGAAAGGGAACGGGTTGCAGGAGAATCACTTACTCTGGTTTCTCAGTCTGTTTCCTAGTGCCGGTTTGAAGTGCCTGCCGTTTTCACTGTAAAACCGGGTTGGAGCTTGAACTTCCCCATATATATGTATGGAAAGGAGTTTGCAAGTGAAAAGAAACTTTGTGTTCCCTTCAAGCTAGGTGAAGGACGGCTTTCACACACACTTATCTCTCAGAACTGAGCATGTGGAGAGACGTTCTTTCATCCAGCACAAACGGACCGGGTTGCAGGAGAAACACTTACTCTGGTTTCTCAGTCTGTTTCCTAGTGCCGGTTTGAAGTGCCTGCCGTTTTCACTGTAAAATCGGCCTGGAGCTTGAACCTACCCATATATATGCATGGAGTGGAGTTTGCAACTGAAAAGAAACTTTGTGTTCCCTTCAAGCTAGGTGAAGGACGGCTTTCACACACACTTATCTCTCAGAACTGAGCATGTGGAGAGACGTTCGTTCATCCAGCACAAAGGGAATGGATTGCAGGAGAAACACTTACTCTGGTTTCTCAGTCTGTTTCCTAGTGCCGGTTTGAAGTGCCTGCCGTTTTCACTGTAAAACCGGCCTGGAGCTTGAACCTCCCCATATATATGTATGGAGTGGAGTTTGCAAGTGAAAAGAAACTTTGTGTTCCCTTCAAGCTAGGTGAAGGACGGCTTTCACACACACTTATCTCTCAGAACTGAGCATGTGGAGAGACGTTCGTTCATCCAGCACAAAGGGAACGGGTTGCAGGAGAAACACTTACTCTGGTTTCTCAGTCTGTTTCCTAGTGCCGGTTTGAAGTGCCTGCCGTTTTCACTGTAAAACCGGCCTGGAGCTTGAACCTCCCCATAGATATGTATGGAGTGGAGTTTGCAACTGAAAAGAAACTTTGTGTTCCCTTCAAGCTAGGTGAAGGACGGCTTTCACACACACTTATCTCTCAGAACTGAGCATGTGGAGAGACGTTCGTTCATCCATCATAAAGGGAATGGGATGCAGGAGAAACACTTACTCTGGTTTCTCAGTCTGTTTCCTAATGCCGGTTTGAAGTGCCTGCCGTTTTCACTGTAAAACCGGGTTGGAGCTTTAACCTACCCATATATATGTATGGAAAGTAGTTTACAACTGAAAAGAAACTTTGTGTTCCCTTCAAGCTAGGTGAAGGACGGCTTTCACACACACTTATCTCTCAGAACTGAGCATGTGGAGAGACGTTCGTTCATCCAGCACGTAGGGAACGGGTTGCAGGAGAAACACTTACTCTGGTTTCTCAGTCTGTTTCCTAATGCCATTTTGAAGTGCCTGCCGTTTTCACTGTAAAACCGGGTTGGAGCTTTAACCTACCCATATATATGTATGGAAAGTAGTTTACAACTGAAAAGAAACTTTGTGTTCCCTTCAACCTAGGTGAAGGACGGCTTTCACACACACTTATCTCTCAGAACTGAGCATGTGGAGAGACGTTCGTTCATCCAGCAAAAAGGGAACGGGTTGCAGGAGAAACACTTACTCTGGTTTCTCAGTCTGTTTCCTAGTGCCGGTTTGAAGTGCCTGCCGTTTTCACTGTAAAACCGGCCTGGAGCTTGAACCTCCCCATATATATGTATGGAGTGGAGTTTGCAAGTGAAAAGAAACTTTGTGTTCCCTTCAAGCTAGGTGAAGGACGGCTTTCACACACACTTATCTCTCAGAACTGAGCATGTGGAGAGACGTTCGTTCATCCAGCACAAAGGGAACGGGTTGCAGGAGAAACACTTACTCTGGTTTCTGAGTCTGTTTCCTAGTGCCAGTTTGAAGTGCCTGCCGTTTTCACTGTAAAACCGGGTTGGAGCTTCAACCTACCCATATATATGTATGGAAAGTAGTTTACAACTGAAAAGAAACTTTGTGTTCCCTTCAAGCTAGGTGAAGGACGGCTTTCACACACACTTATCTCTCAGAAATGAGCATGTGGAGAGACGTTCGTTCATCCAGCACAAAGGGAACGGGTTGCAGGAGAATCACTTACTCTGGTTTCTCAGTCTGTTTCCTAGTGCCGGTTTGAAGTGCCTGCCGTTTTCACTGTAAAACCGGCCTGGAGCTTGAACTTCCCCATATATATGTATGGAAAGGAGTTTGCAAGTGAAAAGAAACTTTGTGTTCCCTTCAAGCTAGGTGAAGGACGGCTTTCACACACACTTATCTCTCAGAACTGAGCATGTGGAGAGACGTTCTTTCATCCAGCACAAAGGGACCGGGTTGCAGGAGAAACACTTACTCTGGTTTCTCAGTCTGTTTCCTAGTGCCGGTTTGAAGTGCCTGCCGTTTTCACTGTAAAACCGGCCTGGAGCTTGAACCTCCCCATATATATGTATGGAGTGGAGTTTGCAACTGAAAAGAAACTTTGTGTTCCCTTCAAGCTAGGTGAAGGACGGCTTTCACACACACTTATCTCTCAGAACTGAGCATGTGGAGAGACGTTCGTTCATCCAGCACAAAGGGAATGGATTGCAGGAGAAACACTTACTCTGGTTTCTCAGTCTGTTTCCTAGTGCCGGTTTGAAGTGCCTGCCGTTTTCACTGTAAAACCGGCCTGGAGCTTGAACCTCCCCATATATATGTACGGAGTGGAGTTTGCAACTGAAAAGAAACTTTGTGTTCCCTTCAAGCTAGGTGAAGGACGGCTTTCACACACACTTATCTCTCAGAACTGAGCATGTGGAGAGACGTTCTTTCATCCAGCACAAAGGGACCGGGTTGCAGGAGAAACACATACTCTGGTTTCTCAGTCTGTTTCCTAGTGCCGGTTTGAAGTGCCTGCCGTTTTCACTGTAAAACCGGCCTGGAGCTTGAACCTCCCCATATATATGTATGGAGTGGAGTTTGCAAGTGAAAAGAAACTTTGTGTTCCCTTCAAGCTAGGTGAAGGACGGCTTTCACACACACTTATCTCTCAGAACTGAGCATGTGGAGAGACGTTCGTTCATCCAGCACATAGGGAATGGGATGCAGGAGAAACATTTACTCTGGTTTCTCAGTCTGTTTCCTAATGCCGGTTTGAAGTGCCTGCCGTTTTCACTGTAAAACCGGGTTGGAGCTTTAACCTACCCATATATATGTATGGAAAGTAGTTTACAACTGAAAAGAAACTTTGTGTTCCCTTCAAGCTAGGTGAAGGACGGCTTTCACACACACTTATCTCTCAGAACTGAGCATGTGGAGAGAGGTTCGTTCATCCAGCACATAGGGAACGGGTTGCAGGAGAAACACTTACTCTGGTTTCTCAGTCTGTTTCCTAGTGCCGGTTTGAAGTGCCTGCCGTTTTCACTGTAAAACCGGGTTGGAGCTTTAACCTACCCGTATATATGTATGGAGTGGAGTTTGCAACTGAAAAGAAACTTTGTGTTCCCTTCAAGCTAGGTGAAGGACGGCTTTCACACACACTTATCTCTCAGAACTGAGCATGTGGAGAGACGTTCGTTCATCCAGCACAAAGGGAACGGGTTGCAGGAGAAACACTTACTCTGGTTTCTCAGTCTGTTTCCTAGTGCCGGTTTGAAGTGCCTGCCGTTTTCACTGTAAAACCGGCCTGGAGCTTGAACCTCCCCATATATATGTATGGAGTGGAGTTTGCAAGTGAAAAGAAACTTTGTGTTCCCTTCAAGCTAGGTGAAGGACGGCTTTCACACACACTTATCTCTCAGAACTGAGCATGTGGAGAGACGTTCGTTCATCCAGCACAAAGGGAACGGGTTGCAGGAGAAACACTTACTCTGGTTTCTCAGTCTGTTTCCTAGTGCCGGTTTGAAGTGCCTGCCGTTTTCACTGTAAAACCGGCCTGGAGCTTGAACCTCCCCATAGATATGTATGGAGTGGAGTTTGCAACTGAAAAGAAACTTTGTGTTCCCTTCAAGCTAAGTGAAGGACGGCTTTCACACACACTTATCTCTCAGAACTGAGCATGTGGAGAGACGTTCGTTCACCATCACAAAGGGAATGGGATGCAGGAGAAACACTTACTCTGGTTTCTCAGTCTGTTTCCTAATGCCGGTTTGAAGTGCCTGCCGTTTTCACTGTAAAACCGGGTTGGAGCTTTAACCTACCCATATATATGTATGGAAAGTAGTTTACAACTGAAAAGAAACTTTGTGTTCCCTTCAAGCTAGGTGAAGGACGGCTTTCACACACACTTATCTCTCAGAACTGAGCATGTGGAGAGACGTTCGTTCATCCAGCACGTAGGGAACGGGTTGCAGGAGAAACACTTACTCTGGTTTCTCAGTCTGTTTCCTAATGCCGGTTTTAAGTGCCTGCCGTTTTCACTGTAAAACTGGGTTGGAGCTTTAACCTACCCATATATATGTATGGAAAGTAGTTTACAACTGAAAAGAAATTTTCTGTTCCCTTCAAGCTAGGTGAAGGACGGCTTTCACACACACTTATCTCTCAGAACTGAGCATGTGGAGAGACGTTCGTTCATCCAGCACAAAGGGAACGGGTTGCAGGAGAAACACTTACTCTGGTTTCTGAGTCTGTTTCCTAGTGTCGGTTTGAAGTGCCTGCCGTTTTCACTGTAAAACCGGGTTGGAGCTTTAACCTACCCATATATATGTATGGAAAGTAGTTTACAACTGAAAAGAAACTTTGTGTTCCCTTCAAGCTAGGTGAAGGACGGCTTTCACACACACTTATCTCTCAGAAATGAGCATGTGGAGAGACGTTCGTTCATCCAGCACAAAGGGAACGGGTTGCAGGAGAATCACTTACTCTGGTTTCTCAGTCTGTTTCCTAGTGCCGGTTTGAAGTGCCTGCCGTTTTCACTGTAAAACCGGGTTGGAGCTTGAACTTCCCCATATATATGTATGGAAAGGATTTTGCAAGTGAAAAGAAACTTTGTGTTCCCTTCAAGCTAGGTGAAGGACGGCTTTCACACACACTTATCTCTCAGAACTGAGCATATGGAGAGACGTTCTTTCATCCAGCACAAAGGGACCGGGTTGCAGGAGAAACACTTACTCTGGTTTCTCAGTCTGTTTCCTAGTGCCGGTTTGAAGTGCCTGCCGTTTTCACTGTAAAACCGGCCTGGAGCTTGAACCTCCCCATATATATGTATGGAGTGGAGTTTGCAACTGAAAAGAAACTTTGTGTTCCCTTCAAGCTAGGTGAAGGACGGCTTTCACACACACTTATCTCTCAGAACTGAGCATGTGGAGAGACGTTCGTTCATCCAGCACAAAGGGAATGGATTGCAGGAGAAACACTTATTCTGGTTTCTCAGTCTGTTTCCTAGTGCCGGTTTGAAGTGCCTGCCGTTTTCACTGTAAAACCGGCCTGGAGCTTGAACCTCCCCATATATATGTATGGAGTGGAGTTTGCAAGTGAAAAGAAACTTTGTGTTCCCTTCAAGCTAGGTGAAGGACGGCTTTCACACACACTTATCTCTCAGAACTGAGCATGTGGAGAGACGTTCGTTCATCCAGCACATAGGGAATGGGATGCAGGAGAAACATTTACTCTGGTTTCTCAGTCTGTTTCCTAATGCCGGTTTGAAGTGCCTGCCGTTTTCACTGTAAAACCGGGTTGGAGCTTTAACCTACCCATATATATGTATGGAAAGTAGTTTACAACTGAAAAGAAACTTTGTGTTCCCTTCAAGCTAGGTGAAGGACGGCTTTCACACACACTTATCTCTCAGAACTGAGCATGTGGAGAGAGGTTCGTTCATCCAGCACATAGGGAACGGGTTGCAGGAGAAACACTTACTCTGGTTTCTCAGTCTGTTTCCTAGTGCCGGTTTGAAGTGCCTGCCGTTTTCACTGTAAAACCGGGTTGGAGCTTTAACCTACCCGTATATATGTATGGAGTGGAGTTTGCAACTGAAAAGAAACTTTGTGTTCCCTTCAAGCTAGGTGAAGGACGGCTTTCACACACACTTATCTCTCAGAACTGAGCATGTGGATAGACGTTCGTTCATCCAGCACAAAGGGAACGGGTTGCAGGAGAAACACTTACTCTGGTTTCTCAGTCTGTTTCCTAGTGCCGGTTTGAAGTGCCTGCCGTTTTCACTGTAAAACCGGCCTGGAGCTTGAACCTCCCCATATATATGTATGGAGTGGAGTTTGCAAGTGAAAAGAAACTTTGTGTTCCCTTCAAGCTAGGTGAAGGACGGCTTTCACACACACTTATCTCTCAGAACTGAGCATGTGGAGAGACGTTCGTTCATCCAGCACAAAGGGAACGGGTTGCAGGAGAAACACTTACTCTGGTTTCTCAGTCTGTTTCCTAGTGCCGGTTTGAAGTGCCTGCCGTTTTCACTGTAAAACCGGCCTGGAGCTTGAACCTCCCCATAGATATGTATGGAGTGGAGTTTGCAACTGAAAAGAAACTTTGTGTTCCCTTCAAGCTAAGTGAAGGACGGCTTTCACACACACTTATCTCTCAGAACTGAGCATGTGGAGAGACGTTCGTTCATCCATCACAAAGGGAATGAGATGCAGGAGAAACACTTACTCCGGTTTCTCAGTCTGTTTCCTAATGCCGGTTTGAAGTGCCTGCCGTTTTCACTGTAAAACCGGGTTGGAGCTTTAACCTACCCATATATATGTATGGAAAGTAGTTTACAACTGAAAAGAAACTTTGTGTTCCCTTCAAGCTAGGTTAAGGACGGCTTTCACACACACTTATCTCTCAGAACTGAGCATGTGGAGAGACGTTCGTTCATCCAGCACGTAGGGAACGGGTTGCAGGAGAAACACTTACTCTGGTTTCTCAGTCTGTTTCCTAATGCCGGTTTGAAGTGCCTGCCGTTTTCACAGTAAAACCGGGTTGGAGCTTTAACCTACCCATATATATGTATGGAAAGTAGTTTACAACTGAAAAGAAACTTTCTGTTCCCTTCAAGCTAGGTGAAGGACGGCTTTCACACACACTTATCTCTCAGAACTGAGCATGTGGAGAGACGTTCGTTCATCCAGCACAAAGGGAACGGGTTGCAGGAGAAACACTTACTCTGGTTTCTCAGTCTGTTTCCTAGTGCCGGTTTGAAGTGCCTGCCGTTTTCACTGTAAAACCGGCCTGGAGCTTGAACCTCCCCATATATATGTATGGAGTGGAGTTTGCAACTGACAAGAAACTTTGTGTTCCCTTCAAGCTAGGTGAAGGACGGCTTTCACACACACTTATCTCTCAGAACTGAGCATGTGGAGAGACGTTCGTTCATCCAGCACAAAGGGAACGGGTTGCAGGAGAAACACATACTCTGGTTTCTCAGTCTGTTTCCTAGTGCCGGTTTGAAGTGCCTGCCGTTTTCACTGTAAAACCGGCCTGGAGCTTGAACATCCCCATAGATATGTATGGAGTGGAGTTTGCAAGTGAAAAGAAACTTTGTGTTCCCTTCAAGCTAGGTGAAGGACGGCTTTCACACACACTTATCTCTCAGAACTGAGCATGTGGAGAGACGTTCGTTCATCCATCACAAAGGGAATGGGATGCAGGAGAAACACTTACTCTGGTTTCTCAGTCTGTTTCCTAATGCCGGTTTGAAGTGCCTGCCGTTTTCACTGTAAAACCGGGTTGGAGCTTTAACCTACCCATATATATGTATGGAAAGTAGTTTACAACTGAAAAGAAACTTTGTGTTCCCTTCAAGCTAGGTGAAGGACGGCTTTCACACACACTTATCTCTCAGAACTGAGCATGTGGAGAGACGTTCGCTCATCCAGCACGTAGGGAACGGGTTGCAGGAGAAACACTTACTCTGCTTTCTCAGTCTGTTTCCTAATGCCGGTTTGAAGTCCCTGCCGTTTTCACTGTAAAACCGGGTTGGAGCTTTAACCTACCCATATATATGTATGGAAAGTAGTTTACAACTGAAAAGAAACTTTGTGTTCCCTTCAACCTAGGTGAAGGACGGCTTTCACACACACTTATCTCTCAGAACTGAGCATGTGGAGAGACGTTCGTTCATCCAGCAAAAAGGGAACTGGTTGCAGGAGAAACACTTACTCTGGTTTCTCAGTCTGTTTCCTAGTGCCGGTTTGAAGTGCCTGCCGTTTTCACTGTAAAACCGGCCTGGAGCTTGAACCTCCCCATATATATGTATGGAGTGGAGTTTGCAACTGAAAAGAAACTTTGTGTTCCCTTCAAGCTAGGTGAAGGACGGCTTTCACACACACTTATCTCTCAGAACTGAGCATGTGGAGAGACGTTCGTTCATCCAGCACAAAGGGAACGGGTTGCAGGAGAAACACTTACTCTGGTTTCTGAGTCTGTTTCCTAGTGCCGGTTTGAAGTGCCTGCCGTTTTCACTGTAAAACCGGGTTGGAGCTTGAACTTCCCCATATATATGTATGGAAAGGAGTTTGCAAGTGAAAAGAAACTTTGTGTTCCCTTCAAGCTAGGTGAAGGACGGCTTTCACACACACTTATCTCTCAGAACTGAGCATGTGGAGAGACGTTCTTTC
This sequence comes from Vicugna pacos, assembly GCF_048564905.1. Taxonomy (NCBI): domain Eukaryota; kingdom Metazoa; phylum Chordata; class Mammalia; order Artiodactyla; family Camelidae; genus Vicugna; species Vicugna pacos. The sequence continues at coordinate 5,839,800 of NW_027328742.1, forward strand.
ATCCAGCACAAAGGGACCGGGTTGCAGGAGAAACACTTACTCTGGTTTCTCAGTCTGTTTCCTAGTGCCGGTTTGAAGTGCCTGCCGTTTTCACTGTAAAACCGGCCTGGAGCTTGAACCTACCCGTATATATGTATGGAGTGGAGTTTGCAACTGAAAAGAAACTTTGTGTTCCCTTCAAGCTAGGTGAAGGACGGCTTTCACACACACTTATCTCTCAGAACTGAGCATGTGGAGAGACGTTCGTTCATCCAGCACAAAGGGAACGGGTTGCAGGAGAAACACTTACTCTGGTTTCTCAGTCTGTTTCCTTGTGCCGGTTTGAATTGCCTGCCGTTTTCACTGTAAAACCGGGTTGGAGCTTGAACCTCCCCATATATATGTATGGAAAGGAATTTGCAAGTGAAAAGAAACTTTGTGTTCCCTTCAAGCTAGGTGAAGGACGGCTTTCACACACACTTATCTCTCAGAACTGAGCATGTGGAGAGACGTTCGTTTATCCAGCACAAAGGGAACGGGTTGCAGGAGAAACACTTACTCTGGTTTCTGAGTCTGTTTCCTAGTGCCGGTTTGAAGTGCCTGCCGTTTTCACTGTAAAACCGGGTTGGAGCTTGAACCTCCCCATATATATGTATGGAGTGGAGTTTGCAAGTGAAAAGAAACTTTGTGTTCCCTTCAAGCTAGGTGAAGGACGGCTTTCACACACACTTATCTCTCAGAACTGAGCATGTGGAGAGACGTTCGTTCATTCAGCACAAAGGGAACGGGTTGCAGGAGAAACACTTACTCTGGTTTCTCAGTCTGTTTCCAAGTGCCGGTTTGAAGTGCCTGCCGTTTTCACTGTAAAACCGGCCTGGAGCTTGAACCTCCCTATATATATGTATGGAGTGGAGTTTGCAACTGAAAAGAAACTTTGTGTTCCCTTCAAGCTAGGTGAAGGACGGCTTTCACACACACTTATCTCTCAGAACTGAGCATGTGGAGAGACGTTCGTTCATCCAGCACTAAGGGAACGGGTTGCAGGAGAATCACATACTCTGGTTTCTCAGTCTGTTTCCTAGTGCCGGTTTGAAGTGCCTGCTGTTTCACTGTAAAACCGGGTTGGAGCTTGAACCTCCCCATATATATGTATGGAGTGGAGTTTGCAAGTGAAAAGAAACTTTGTGTTCCATTCAAGCTAGGTGAAGGACGGCTTTCACACACACTTATCTCTCAGAACTGAGCATGTAGAGAGCCGTTCGTTCATCCAGCACAAAGGGAACGGGTTGCAGGAGAAACACTTACTCTGGTTTCTCAGTCTGTTTCCTAGTGCCGGTTTGAATTGCCTGCCGTTTTCACTGTAAAACCGGGTTGGAGCTTGAACCTCCCCATATATATGTATGGAGTGGAGTTTGCAAGTGAAAAGAAACTTTGTGTTCCCTTCAAGCTAGGTGAAGGACGGCTTTCACACACACTTATCTCTCAGAACTGAGCATGTGGAGAGACGTTTGTTCATCCAGCACAAAGGGAACGGGTTGCAGGAGAAACACTTACTCTGGTTTCTCAGTCTGTTTCCTAGTGCCGGTTTGAAGTGCCTGCCGTTTTCACTGTAAAACCGTCCTGGAGTGTGAACCTCCCGATAGATATGTATGGAGTGGAGTTTGCAGCTGGAAAGAAACTTTGTGTTCCCTTCAAGCTAGGTGAAGGACGGCTTTCACACACACTTATCTCTCAGAACTGAGCATGTATAGAGACGTTCGTTCATCCAGCACAAAGGGAACGGGTTGCAGGAGAAACACTTACTCTGGTTTCTGAGTCTGTTTCCTAGTGCCGGTTTGAAGTGCCTGCCGTTTTCACTGTAAAACCGGGTTGGAGCTTGAACCTCCCCATATATATGTATGCAGTGGAGTTTGCAACTGAAAAGAAGCTTTGTGTTCCCTTCAAGCTAGGTGAAGGACGGCTTTCAAACACACTTATCTCTCAGAACTGAGCATGTGGAGAGACGTTCGTTCATCCAGCACATAGGGAACGGGTTGCAGGAGAAACACTTACTCTCGTTTCTCAGTCTGCTTCCTAGTGCCGGTTTGAAGTGCCTGCCGTTTTCACTGTAAAACCGTCCTGGAGTTTGAACCTCCCCATATATATGTATGGAGTGGAGTTTGCAACTGAAAAGAAACTTTGTGTTCCCTTCAAGCTAGGTGAAGGACGGCTTTCACACACACTTATCTCTCCGAACTGAGCATGTGGAGAGACGTTCGTTCATCCAGCACAAAGGGAACGGGTTGCAGGAGAAACACTTACTCTGGTATCTCAGTCTGTTTCCTAGTGCCGGTTTGTAGTGCCTGCCGTTTTCACTGTAAAACCGGCCTGGAGCTTGAACCTCCCTATATATATGTATGGAGTGGAGTTTGCAACTGAAAAGAAACTTTGTGTTCCCTTCAAGCTAGGTGAAGGACGGCTTTCACACACACTTATCTCTCAGAACTGAGCATGTGGAAAGACGTTCGTTCATCCAGCACAAAGGGAACGGGTTGCAGGAGAATCACTTACTCTGGTTTCTCAGTCTGTTTCCTAGTGCCGGTTTGAAGTGCCTGCTCTTTCACTGTAAAACCGGGTTGGAGCTTGAACCTCCCCATATATATGTATGGAGTGGAGTTTGCAAGTGAAAAGAAATTTTGTGTTCCCTTCAAGCTAGGTGAAGGACGGCTTTCACACACACTTATCTCTCAGAACTGAGCATGTGGAGAGACGTTCGTTCATCCAGCACAAAGGGAACGGGTTGCAGGAGAAACACTTACTCTGGTTTCTCAGTCTGTTTCCTAGTGCCGGTTTGAAGTGCCTGCCGTTTTCACTGTAAAACCGGCCTGGAGCTTGAACCTCCCCATATATATGTATGGAGTGGAGTTTGCAACTGAAAAGAAACTTTGTGTTCCCTTCAAGCTAGGTGAAGGACGGCTTTCACACACACTTATCTCTCAGAACTGAGCATGTGGAGAGACGTTCGTTCATCCAGCACAAAGGGAACGGGATGAAGGAGATAACCTTACTCTGGATTCTCAGTCGGTTTCCTAGTGCCGGTTTGAAGTGCCTGCCGTTTTCACTGTAAAACCGGCCTGGAGCTTGAACCTCCCTATATATATGTATGGAGTGGGGTTTGCAACTGAAAAGAAACTTTGTGTTCCCTTCAAGCTAGGTGAAGGACGGCATTCACACACACTTATCTCTCAGAACTGAGCATGTGGAGAGACGTTCGTTCATCCAGCACTAAGGGAACGGGTTGCAGGAGAATCACATACTCTGGTTTCTCAGTCTGTTTCCTAGTGCCGGTTTGAAGTGCCTGCTGTTTCACTGTAAAACCGGGTTGGAGCTTGAACCTCCCCATATATATGTATGGAGTGGAGTTTGCAAGTGAAAAGAAACTTTGTGTTCCATTCAAGCTAGGTGAAGGACGGCTTTCACACACACTTATCTCTCAGAACTGAGCATGTAGAGAGCCGTTCGTTCATCCAGCACAAAGGGAACGGGTTGCAGGAGAAACACTTACTCTGGTTTCTCAGTCTGTTTCCTAGTGCCGGTTTGAATTGCCTGCCGTTTTCACTGTAAAACCGGGTTGGAGCTTGAACCTCCCCATATATATGTATGGAGTGGAGTTTGCAAGTGAAAAGAAACTTTGTGTTCCCTTCAAGCTAGGTGAAGGACGGCTTTCACACACACTTATCTCTCAGAACTGAGCATGTGGAGAGACGTTTGTTCATCCAGCACAAAGGGAACGGGTTGCAGGAGAAACACTTACTCTGGTTTCTCAGTCTGTTTCCTAGTGCCGGTTTGAAGTGCCTGCCGTTTTCACTGTAAAACCGTCCTGGAGTGTGAACCTCCCGATAGATATGTATGGAGTGGAGTTTGCAGCTGGAAAGAAACTTTGTGTTCCCTTCAAGCTAGGTGAAGGACGGCTTTCACACACACTTATCTCTCAGAACTGAGCATGTATAGAGACGTTCGTTCATCCAGCACAAAGGGAACGGGTTGCAGGAGAAACACTTACTCTGGTTTCTGAGTCTGTTTCCTAGTGCCGGTTTGAAGTGCCTGCCGTTTTCACTGTAAAACCGGGTTGGAGCTTGAACCTCCCCATATATATGTATGCAGTGGAGTTTGCAACTGAAAAGAAGCTTTGTGTTCCCTTCAAGCTAGGTGAAGGACGGCTTTCAAACACACTTATCTCTCAGAACTGAGCATGTGGAGAGACGTTCGTTCATCCAGCACATAGGGAACGGGTTGCAGGAGAAACACTTACTCTCGTTTCTCAGTCTGCTTCCTAGTGCCGGTTTGAAGTGCCTGCCGTTTTCACTGTAAAACCGTCCTGGAGTTTGAACCTCCCCATATATATGTATGGAGTGGAGTTTGCAACTGAAAAGAAACTTTGTGTTCCCTTCAAGCTAGGTGAAGGACGGCTTTCACACACACTTATCTCTCAGAACTGAGCATGTGGAGAGACGTTCGTTCATCCAGCACAAAGGGAACGGGTTGCAGGAGAAACACTTACTCTGGTATCTCAGTCTGTTTCCTAGTGCCGGTTTGTAGTGCCTGCCGTTTTCACTGTAAAACCGGCCTGGAGCTTGAACCTCCCTATATATATGTATGGAGTGGAGTTTGCAACTGAAAAGAAACTTTGTGTTCCCTTCAAGCTAGGTGAAGGACGGCTTTCACACACACTTATCTCTCAGAACTGAGCATGTGGAAAGACGTTCGTTCATCCAGCACAAAGGGAACGGGTTGCAGGAGAATCACTTACTCTGGTTTCTCAGTCTGTTTCCTAGTGCCGGTTTGAAGTGCCTGCTCTTTCACTGTAAAACCGGGTTGGAGCTTGAACCTCCCCATATATATGTATGGAGTGGAGTTTGCAAGTGAAAAGAAATTTTGTGTTCCCTTCAAGCTAGGTGAAGGACGGCTTTCACACACACTTATCTCTCAGAACTGAGCATGTGGAGAGACGTTCGTTCATCCAGCACAAAGGGAACGGGTTGCAGGAGAAACACTTACTCTGGTTTCTCAGTCTGTTTCCTAGTGCCGGTTTGAAGTGCCTGCCGTTTTCACTGTAAAACCGGCCTGGAGCTTGAACCTCCCCATATATATGTATGGAGTGGAGTTTGCAACTGAAAAGAAACTTTGTGTTCCCTTCAAGCTAGGTGAAGGACGGCTTTCACACACACTTATCTCTCAGAACTGAGCATGTGGAGAGACGTTCGTTCATCCAGCACAAAGGGAACGGGATGAAGGAGATAACCTTACTCTGGATTCTCAGTCGGTTTCCTAGTGCCGGTTTGAAGTGCCTGCCGTTTTCACTGTAAAACCGGCCTGGAGCTTGAACCTCCCTATATATATGTATGGAGTGGGGTTTGCAACTGAAAAGAAACTTTGTGTTCCCTTCAAGCTAGGTGAAGGACGGCATTCACACACACTTATCTCTCAGAACTGAGCATGTGGAGAGACGTTCGTTCATCCAGCAGAAAGGGAACGGGTTGCAGGAGAATCACTTACTCTGGTTTCTCAGTCTGTTTCCTAGTGCCGGTTTGAAGTGCCTGCCGTTTTCACTGTAAAACCGGGTTGGAGCTTGAACTTCCCCATATATATGTATGGAAAGGAGTTTGCAAGTGAAAAGAAACTTTGTGTTCCCTTCAAGCTAGGTGAAGGACGGCTTTCACACACACTTATCTCTCAGAACTGAGCATGTGGAGAGACGTTCTTTCATCCAGCACAAACGGACCGGGTTGCAGGAGAAACACTTACTCTGGTTTCTCAGTCTGTTTCCTAGTGCCGGTTTGAAGTGCCTGCCGTTTTCACTGTAAAATCGGCCTGGAGCTTGAACCTACCCATATATATGCATGGAGTGGAGTTTGCAACTGAAAAGAAACTTTGTGTTCCCTTCAAGCTAGGTGAAGGACGGCTTTCACACACACTTATCTCTCAGAACTGAGCATGTGGAGAGACGTTCGTTCATCCAGCACAAAGGGAATGGATTGCAGGAGAAACACTTACTCTGGTTTCTCAGTCTGTTTCCTAGTGCCGGTTTGAAGTGCCTGCCGTTTTCACTGTAAAACCGGCCTGGAGCTTGAACCTCCCCATATATATGTATGGAGTGGAGTTTGCAAGTGAAAAGAAACTTTGTGTTCCCTTCAAGCTAGGTGAAGGACGGCTTTCACACACACTTATCTCTCAGAACTGAGCATGTGGAGAGACGTTCGTTCATCCAGCACAAAGGGAACGGGTTGCAGGAGAAACACTTACTCTGGTTTCTCAGTCTGTTTCCTAGTGCCGGTTTGAAGTGCCTGCCGTTTTCACTGTAAAACCGGCCTGGAGCTTGAACCTCCCCATAGATATGTATGGAGTGGAGTTTGCAACTGAAAAGAAACTTTGTGTTCCCTTCAAGCTAGGTGAAGGACGGCTTTCACACACACTTATCTCTCAGAACTGAGCATGTGGAGAGACGTTCGTTCATCCATCATAAAGGGAATGGGATGCAGGAGAAACACTTACTCTGGTTTCTCAGTCTGTTTCCTAATGCCGGTTTGAAGTGCCTGCCGTTTTCACTGTAAAACCGGGTTGGAGCTTTTACCTACCCATATATATGTATGGAAAGTAGTTTACAACTGAAAAGAAACTTTGTGTTCCCTTCAAGCTAGGTGAAGGACGGCTTTCACACACACTTATCTCTCAGAACTGAGCATGTGGAGAGACGTTCGTTCATCCAGCACGTAGGGAACGGGTTGCAGGAGAAACACTTACTCTGGTTTCTCAGTCTGTTTCCTAATGCCATTTTGAAGTGCCTGCCGTTTTCACTGTAAAACCGGGTTGGAGCTTTAACCTACCCATATATATGTATGGAAAGTAGTTTACAACTGAAAAGAAACTTTGTGTTCCCTTCAACCTAGGTGAAGGACGGCTTTCACACACACTTATCTCTCAGAACTGAGCATGTGGAGAGACGTTCGTTCATCCAGCAAAAAGGGAACGGGTTGCAGGAGAAACACTTACTCTGGTTTCTCAGTCTGTTTCCTAGTGCCGGTTTGAAGTGCCTGCCGTTTTCACTGTAAAACCGGCCTGGAGCTTGAACCTCCCCATATATATGTATGGAGTGGAGTTTGCAAGTGAAAAGAAACTTTGTGTTCCCTTCAAGCTAGGTGAAGGACGGCTTTCACACACACTTATCTCTCAGAACTGAGCATGTGGAGAGACGTTCGTTCATCCAGCACAAAGGGAACGGGTTGCAGGAGAAACACTTACTCTGGTTTCTGAGTCTGTTTCCTAGTGCCAGTTTGAAGTGCCTGCCGTTTTCACTGTAAAACCGGGTTGGAGCTTCAACCTACCCATATATATGTATGGAAAGTAGTTTACAACTGAAAAGAAACTTTGTGTTCCCTTCAAGCTAGGTGAAGGACGGCTTTCACACACACTTATCTCTCAGAAATGAGCATGTGGAGAGACGTTCGTTCATCCAGCACAAAGGGAACGGGTTGCAGGAGAATCACTTACTCTGGTTTCTCAGTCTGTTTCCTAGTGCCGGTTTGAAGTGCCTGCCGTTTTCACTGTAAAACCGGCCTGGAGCTTGAACTTCCCCATATATATGTATGGAAAGGAGTTTGCAAGTGAAAAGAAACTTTGTGTTCCCTTCAAGCTAGGTGAAGGACGGCTTTCACACACACTTATCTCTCAGAACTGAGCATGTGGAGAGACGTTCTTTCATCCAGCACAAAGGGACCGGGTTGCAGGAGAAACACTTACTCTGGTTTCTCAGTCTGTTTCCTAGTGCCGGTTTGAAGTGCCTGCCGTTTTCACTGTAAAACCGGCCTGGAGCTTGAACCTCCCCATATATATGTATGGAGTGGAGTTTGCAACTGAAAAGAAACTTTGTGTTCCCTTCAAGCTAGGTGAAGGACGGCTTTCACACACACTTATCTCTCAGAACTGAGCATGTGGAGAGACGTTCGTTCATCCAGCACAAAGGGAATGGATTGCAGGAGAAACACTTACTCTGGTTTCTCAGTCTGTTTCCTAGTGCCGGTTTGAAGTGCCTGCCGTTTTCACTGTAAAACCGGCCTGGAGCTTGAACCTCCCCATATATATGTACGGAGTGGAGTTTGCAACTGAAAAGAAACTTTGTGTTCCCTTCAAGCTAGGTGAAGGACGGCTTTCACACACACTTATCTCTCAGAACTGAGCATGTGGAGAGACGTTCTTTCATCCAGCACAAAGGGACCGGGTTGCAGGAGAAACACATACTCTGGTTTCTCAGTCTGTTTCCTAGTGCCGGTTTGAAGTGCCTGCCGTTTTCACTGTAAAACCGGCCTGGAGCTTGAACCTCCCCATATATATGTATGGAGTGGAGTTTGCAAGTGAAAAGAAACTTTGTGTTCCCTTCAAGCTAGGTGAAGGACGGCTTTCACACACACTTATCTCTCAGAACTGAGCATGTGGAGAGACGTTCGTTCATCCAGCACATAGGGAATGGGATGCAGGAGAAACATTTACTCTGGTTTCTCAGTCTGTTTCCTAATGCCGGTTTGAAGTGCCTGCCGTTTTCACTGTAAAACCGGGTTGGAGCTTTAACCTACCCATATATATGTATGGAAAGTAGTTTACAACTGAAAAGAAACTTTGTGTTCCCTTCAAGCTAGGTGAAGGACGGCTTTCACACACACTTATCTCTCAGAACTGAGCATGTGGAGAGAGGTTCGTTCATCCAGCACATAGGGAACGGGTTGCAGGAGAAACACTTACTCTGGTTTCTCAGTCTGTTTCCTAGTGCCGGTTTGAAGTGCCTGCCGTTTTCACTGTAAAACCGGGTTGGAGCTTTAACCTACCCGTATATATGTATGGAGTGGAGTTTGCAACTGAAAAGAAACTTTGTGTTCCCTTCAAGCTAGGTGAAGGACGGCTTTCACACACACTTATCTCTCAGAACTGAGCATGTGGAGAGACGTTCGTTCATCCAGCACAAAGGGAACGGGTTGCAGGAGAAACACTTACTCTGGTTTCTCAGTCTGTTTCCTAGTGCCGGTTTGAAGTGCCTGCCGTTTTCACTGTAAAACCGGCCTGGAGCTTGAACCTCCCCATATATATGTATGGAGTGGAGTTTGCAAGTGAAAAGAAACTTTGTGTTCCCTTCAAGCTAGGTGAAGGACGGCTTTCACACACACTTATCTCTCAGAACTGAGCATGTGGAGAGACGTTCGTTCATCCAGCACAAAGGGAACGGGTTGCAGGAGAAACACTTACTCTGGTTTCTCAGTCTGTTTCCTAGTGCCGGTTTGAAGTGCCTGCCGTTTTCACTGTAAAACCGGCCTGGAGCTTGAACCTCCCCATAGATATGTATGGAGTGGAGTTTGCAACTGAAAAGAAACTTTGTGTTCCCTTCAAGCTAAGTGAAGGACGGCTTTCACACACACTTATCTCTCAGAACTGAGCATGTGGAGAGACGTTCGTTCACCATCACAAAGGGAATGGGATGCAGGAGAAACACTTACTCTGGTTTCTCAGTCTGTTTCCTAATGCCGGTTTGAAGTGCCTGCCGTTTTCACTGTAAAACCGGGTTGGAGCTTTAACCTACCCATATATATGTATGGAAAGTAGTTTACAACTGAAAAGAAACTTTGTGTTCCCTTCAAGCTAGGTGAAGGACGGCTTTCACACACACTTATCTCTCAGAACTGAGCATGTGGAGAGACGTTCGTTCATCCAGCACGTAGGGAACGGGTTGCAGGAGAAACACTTACTCTGGTTTCTCAGTCTGTTTCCTAATGCCGGTTTTAAGTGCCTGCCGTTTTCACTGTAAAACTGGGTTGGAGCTTTAACCTACCCATATATATGTATGGAAAGTAGTTTACAACTGAAAAGAAATTTTCTGTTCCCTTCAAGCTAGGTGAAGGACGGCTTTCACACACACTTATCTCTCAGAACTGAGCATGTGGAGAGACGTTCGTTCATCCAGCACAAAGGGAACGGGTTGCAGGAGAAACACTTACTCTGGTTTCTCAGTCTGTTTCCTAGTGCCGGTTTGAAGTGCCTGCCGTTTTCACTGTAAAACCGGCCTGGAGCTTGAACCTCCCCATATATATGTATGGAGTGGAGTTTGCAAGTGAAAAGAAACTTTGTGTTCCCTTCAAGCTAGGTGAAGGACGGCTTTCACACACACTTATCTCTCAGAACTGAGCATGTGGAGAGACGTTCGTTCATCCAGCACAAAGGGAACGGGTTGCAGGAGAAACACTTACTCTGGTTTCTGAGTCTGTTTCCTAGTGTCGGTTTGAAGTGCCTGCCGTTTTCACTGTAAAACCGGGTTGGAGCTTTAACCTACCCATATATATGTATGGAAAGTAGTTTACAACTGAAAAGAAACTTTGTGTTCCCTTCAAGCTAGGTGAAGGACGGCTTTCACACACACTTATCTCTCAGAAATGAGCATGTGGAGAGACGTTCGTTCATCCAGCACAAAGGGAACGGGTTGCAGGAGAATCACTTACTCTGGTTTCTCAGTCTGTTTCCTAGTGCCGGTTTGAAGTGCCTGCCGTTTTCACTGTAAAACCGGGTTGGAGCTTGAACTTCCCCATATATATGTATGGAAAGGATTTTGCAAGTGAAAAGAAACTTTGTGTTCCCTTCAAGCTAGGTGAAGGACGGCTTTCACACACACTTATCTCTCAGAACTGAGCATATGGAGAGACGTTCTTTCATCCAGCACAAAGGGACCGGGTTGCAGGAGAAACACTTACTCTGGTTTCTCAGTCTGTTTCCTAGTGCCGGTTTGAAGTGCCTGCCGTTTTCACTGTAAAACCGGCCTGGAGCTTGAACCTCCCCATATATATGTATGGAGTGGAGTTTGCAACTGAAAAGAAACTTTGTGTTCCCTTCAAGCTAGGTGAAGGACGGCTTTCACACACACTTATCTCTCAGAACTGAGCATGTGGAGAGACGTTCGTTCATCCAGCACAAAGGGAATGGATTGCAGGAGAAACACTTATTCTGGTTTCTCAGTCTGTTTCCTAGTGCCGGTTTGAAGTGCCTGCCGTTTTCACTGTAAAACCGGCCTGGAGCTTGAACCTCCCCATATATATGTATGGAGTGGAGTTTGCAAGTGAAAAGAAACTTTGTGTTCCCTTCAAGCTAGGTGAAGGACGGCTTTCACACACACTTATCTCTCAGAACTGAGCATGTGGAGAGACGTTCGTTCATCCAGCACATAGGGAATGGGATGCAGGAGAAACATTTACTGTGGTTTCTCAGTCTGTTTCCTAATGCCGGTTTGAAGTGCCTGCCGTTTTCACTGTAAAACCGGGTTGGAGCTTTAACCTACCCATATATATGTATGGAAAGTAGTTTACAACTGAAAAGAAACTTTGTGTTCCCTTCAAGCTAGGTGAAGGACGGCTTTCACACACACTTATCTCTCAGAACTGAGCATGTGGAGAGAGGTTCGTTCATCCAGCACATAGGGAACGGGTTGCAGGAGAAACACTTACTCTGGTTTCTCAGTCTGTTTCCTAGTGCCGGTTTGAAGTGCCTGCCGTTTTCACTGTAAAACCGGGTTGGAGCTTTAACCTACCCGTATATATGTATGGAGTGGAGTTTGCAACTGAAAAGAAACTTTGTGTTCCCTTCAAGCTAGGTGAAGGACGGCTTTCACACACACTTATCTCTCAGAACTGAGCATGTGGATAGACGTTCGTTCATCCAGCACAAAGGGAACGGGTTGCAGGAGAAACACTTACTCTGGTTTCTCAGTCTGTTTCCTAGTGCCGGTTTGAAGTGCCTGCCGTTTTCACTGTAAAACCGGCCTGGAGCTTGAACCTCCCCATATATATGTATGGAGTGGAGTTTGCAAGTGAAAAGAAACTTTGTGTTCCCTTCAAGCTAGGTGAAGGACGGCTTTCACACACACTTATCTCTCAGAACTGAGCATGTGGAGAGACGTTCGTTCATCCAGCACAAAGGGAACGGGTTGCAGGAGAAACACTTACTCTGGTTTCTCAGTCTGTTTCCTAGTGCCGGTTTGAAGTGCCTGCCGTTTTCACTGTAAAACCGGCCTGGAGCTTGAACCTCCCCATAGATATGTATGGAGTGGAGTTTGCAACTGAAAAGAAACTTTGTGTTCCCTTCAAGCTAAGTGAAGGACGGCTTTCACACACACTTATCTCTCAGAACTGAGCATGTGGAGAGACGTTCGTTCATCCATCACAAAGGGAATGAGATGCAGGAGAAACACTTACTCCGGTTTCTCAGTCTGTTTCCTAATGCCGGTTTGAAGTGCCTGCCGTTTTCACTGTAAAACCGGGTTGGAGCTTTAACCTACCCATATATATGTATGGAAAGTAGTTTACAACTGAAAAGAAACTTTGTGTTCCCTTCAAGCTAGGTGAAGGACGGCTTTCACACACACTTATCTCTCAGAACTGAGCATGTGGAGAGACGTTCGTTCATCCAGCACGTAGGGAACGGGTTGCAGGAGAAACACTTACTCTGGTTTCTCAGTCTGTTTCCTAATGCCGGTTTGAAGTGCCTGCCGTTTTCACAGTAAAACCGGGTTGGAGCTTTAACCTACCCATATATATGTATGGAAAGTAGTTTACAACTGAAAAGAAACTTTCTGTTCCCTTCAAGCTAGGTGAAGGACGGCTTTCACACACACTTATCTCTCAGAACTGAGCATGTGGAGAGACGTTCGTTCATCCAGCACAAAGGGAACGGGTTGCAGGAGAAACACTTACTCTGGTTTCTCAGTCTGTTTCCTAGTGCCGGTTTGAAGTGCCTGCCGTTTTCACTGTAAAACCGGCCTGGAGCTTGAACCTCCCCATATATATGTATGGAGTGGAGTTTGCAACTGACAAGAAACTTTGTGTTCCCTTCAAGCTAGGTGAAGGACGGCTTTCACACACACTTATCTCTCAGAACTGAGCATGTGGAGAGACGTTCGTTCATCCAGCACAAAGGGAACGGGTTGCAGGAGAAACACATACTCTGGTTTCTCAGTCTGTTTCCTAGTGCCGGTTTGAAGTGCCTGCCGTTTTCACTGTAAAACCGGCCTGGAGCTTGAACCTCCCCATAGATATGTATGGAGTGGAGTTTGCAAGTGAAAAGAAACTTTGTGTTCCCTTCAAGCTAGGTGAAGGACGGCTTTCACACACACTTATCTCTCAGAACTGAGCATGTGGAGAGACGTTCGTTCATCCATCACAAAGGGAATGGGATGCAGGAGAAACACTTACTCTGGTTTCTCAGTCTGTTTCCTAATGCCGGTTTGAAGTGCCTGCCGTTTTCACTGTAAAACCGGGTTGGAGCTTTAACCTACCCATATATATGTATGGAAAGTAGTTTACAACTGAAAAGAAACTTTGTGTTCCCTTCAAGCTAGGTGAAGGACGGCTTTCACACACACTTATCTCTCAGAACTGAGCATGTGGAGAGACGTTCGCTCATCCAGCACGTAGGGAACGGGTTGCAGGAGAAACACTTACTCTGCTTTCTCAGTCTGTTTCCTAATGCCGGTTTGAAGTGCCTGCCGTTTTCACTGTAAAACCGGGTTGGAGCTTTAACCTACCCATATATATGTATGGAAAGTAGTTTACAACTGAAAAGAAACTTTGTGTTCCCTTCAACCTAGGTGAAGGACGGCTTTCACACACACTTATCTCTCAGAACTGAGCATGTGGAGAGACGTTCGTTCATCCAGCAAAAAGGGAACTGGTTGCAGGAGAAACACTTACTCTGGTTTCTCAGTCTGTTTCCTAGTGCCGGTTTGAAGTGCCTGCCGTTTTCACTGTAAAACCGGCCTGGAGCTTGAACCTCCCCATATATATGTATGGAGTGGAGTTTGCAACTGAAAAGAAACTTTGTGTTCCCTTCAAGCTAGGTGAAGGACGGCTTTCACACACACTTATCTCTCAGAACTGAGCATGTGGAGAGACGTTCGTTCATCCAGCACAAAGGGAACGGGTTGCAGGAGAAACACTTACTCTGGTTTCTGAGTCTGTTTCCTAGTGCCGGTTTGAAGTGCCTGCCGTTTTCACTGTAAAACCGGGTTGGAGCTTGAACTTCCCCATATATATGTATGGAAAGGAGTTTGCAAGTGAAAAGAAACTTTGTGTTCCCTTCAAGCTAGGTGAAGGACGGCTTTCACACACACTTATCTCTCAGAACTGAGCATGTGGAGAGACGTTCTTTCATCCAGCACAAAGGGACCGGGTTGCAGGAGAAACACTTACTCTGGTTTCTCAGTCTGTTTCCTAGTGCCGGTTTGAAGTGCCTGCCGTTTTCACTGTAAAACCGGCCTGGAGCTTGAACCTACCCGTATATATGTATGGAGTGGAGTTTGCAACTGAAAAGAAACTTTGTGTTCCCTTCAAGCTAGGTGAAGGACGGCTTTCACACACACTTATCTCTCAGAACTGAGCATGTGGAGAGACGTTCGTTCATCCAGCACAAAGGGAACGGGTTGCAGGAGAAACACTTACTCTGGTTTCTCAGTCTGTTTCCTTGTGCCGGTTTGAATTGCCTGCCGTTTTCACTGTAAAACCGGGTTGGAGCTTGAACCTCCCCATATATATGTATGGAAAGGAATTTGCAAGTGAAAAGAAACTTTGTGTTCCCTTCAAGCTAGGTGAAGGACGGCTTTCACACACACTTATCTCTCAGAACTGAGCATGTGGAGAGACGTTCGTTTATCCAGCACAAAGGGAACGGGTTGCAGGAGAAACACTTACTCTGGTTTCTGAGTCTGTTTCCTAGTGCCGGTTTGAAGTGCCTGCCGTTTTCACTGTAAAACCGGGTTGGAGCTTGAACCTCCCCATATATATGTATGGAGTGGAGTTTGCAAGTGAAAAGAAACTTTGTGTTCCCTTCAAGCTAGGTGAAGGACGGCTTTCACACACACTTATCTCTCAGAACTGAGCATGTGGAGAGACGTTCGTTCATTCAGCACAAAGGGAACGGGTTGCAGGAGAAACACTTACTCTGGTTTCTCAGTCTGTTTCCAAGTGCCGGTTTGAAGTGCCTGCCGTTTTCACTGTAAAACCGGCCTGGAGCTTGAACCTCCCTATATATATGTATGGAGTGGAGTTTGCAACTGAAAAGAAACTTTGTGTTCCCTTCAAGCTAGGTGAAGGACGGCTTTCACACACACTTATCTCTCAGAACTGAGCATGTGGAGAGACGTTCGTTCATCCAGCACTAAGGGAACGGGTTGCAGGAGAATCACATACTCTGGTTTCTCAGTCTGTTTCCTAGTGCCGGTTTGAAGTGCCTGCTGTTTCACTGTAAAACCGGGTTGGAGCTTGAACCTCCCCATATATATGTATGGAGTGGAGTTTGCAAGTGAAAAGAAACTTTGTGTTCCATTCAAGCTAGGTGAAGGACGGCTTTCACACACACTTATCTCTCAGAACTGAGCATGTAGAGAGCCGTTCGTTCATCCAGCACAAAGGGAACGGGTTGCAGGAGAAACACTTACTCTGGTTTCTCAGTCTGTTTCCTAGTGCCGGTTTGAATTGCCTGCCGTTTTCACTGTAAAACCGGGTTGGAGCTTGAACCTCCCCATATATATGTATGGAGTGGAGTTTGCAAGTGAAAAGAAACTTTGTGTTCCCTTCAAGCTAGGTGAAGGACGGCTTTCACACACACTTATCTCTCAGAACTGAGCATGTGGAGAGACGTTTGTTCATCCAGCACAAAGGGAACGGGTTGCAGGAGAAACACTTACTCTGGTTTCTCAGTCTGTTTCCTAGTGCCGGTTTGAAGTGCCTGCCGTTTTCACTGTAAAACCGTCCTGGAGTGTGAACCTCCCGATAGATATGTATGGAGTGGAGTTTGCAGCTGGAAAGAAACTTTGTGTTCCCTTCAAGCTAGGTGAAGG
Source organism: Vicugna pacos (assembly GCF_048564905.1). Taxonomy (NCBI): domain Eukaryota; kingdom Metazoa; phylum Chordata; class Mammalia; order Artiodactyla; family Camelidae; genus Vicugna; species Vicugna pacos. The sequence goes on from NW_027328742.1 coordinate 5,855,674, forward strand.
ACGGCTTTCACACACACTTATCTCTCAGAACTGAGCATGTATAGAGACGTTCGTTCATCCAGCACAAAGGGAACGGGTTGCAGGAGAAACACTTACTCTGGTTTCTGAGTCTGTTTCCTAGTGCCGGTTTGAAGTGCCTGCCGTTTTCACTGTAAAACCGGGTTGGAGCTTGAACCTCCCCATATATATGTATGCAGTGGAGTTTGCAACTGAAAAGAAGCTTTGTGTTCCCTTCAAGCTAGGTGAAGGACGGCTTTCAAACACACTTATCTCTCAGAACTGAGCATGTGGAGAGACGTTCGTTCATCCAGCACATAGGGAACGGGTTGCAGGAGAAACACTTACTCTCGTTTCTCAGTCTGCTTCCTAGTGCCGGTTTGAAGTGCCTGCCGTTTTCACTGTAAAACCGTCCTGGAGTTTGAACCTCCCCATATATATGTATGGAGTGGAGTTTGCAACTGAAAAGAAACTTTGTGTTCCCTTCAAGCTAGGTGAAGGACGGCTTTCACACACACTTATCTCTCCGAACTGAGCATGTGGAGAGACGTTCGTTCATCCAGCACAAAGGGAACGGGTTGCAGGAGAAACACTTACTCTGGTATCTCAGTCTGTTTCCTAGTGCCGGTTTGTAGTGCCTGCCGTTTTCACTGTAAAACCGGCCTGGAGCTTGAACCTCCCTATATATATGTATGGAGTGGAGTTTGCAACTGAAAAGAAACTTTGTGTTCCCTTCAAGCTAGGTGAAGGACGGCTTTCACACACACTTATCTCTCAGAACTGAGCATGTGGAAAGACGTTCGTTCATCCAGCACAAAGGGAACGGGTTGCAGGAGAATCACTTACTCTGGTTTCTCAGTCTGTTTCCTAGTGCCGGTTTGAAGTGCCTGCTCTTTCACTGTAAAACCGGGTTGGAGCTTGAACCTCCCCATATATATGTATGGAGTGGAGTTTGCAAGTGAAAAGAAATTTTGTGTTCCCTTCAAGCTAGGTGAAGGACGGCTTTCACACACACTTATCTCTCAGAACTGAGCATGTGGAGAGACGTTCGTTCATCCAGCACAAAGGGAACGGGTTGCAGGAGAAACACTTACTCTGGTTTCTCAGTCTGTTTCCTAGTGCCGGTTTGAAGTGCCTGCCGTTTTCACTGTAAAACCGGCCTGGAGCTTGAACCTCCCCATATATATGTATGGAGTGGAGTTTGCAACTGAAAAGAAACTTTGTGTTCCCTTCAAGCTAGGTGAAGGACGGCTTTCACACACACTTATCTCTCAGAACTGAGCATGTGGAGAGACGTTCGTTCATCCAGCACAAAGGGAACGGGATGAAGGAGATAACCTTACTCTGGATTCTCAGTCGGTTTCCTAGTGCCGGTTTGAAGTGCCTGCCGTTTTCACTGTAAAACCGGCCTGGAGCTTGAACCTCCCTATATATATGTATGGAGTGGGGTTTGCAACTGAAAAGAAACTTTGTGTTCCCTTCAAGCTAGGTGAAGGACGGCATTCACACACACTTATCTCTCAGAACTGAGCATGTGGAGAGACTTCGTTCATCCAGCAGAAAGGGAACGGGTTGCAGGAGAATCACTTACTCTGGTTTCTCAGTCTGTTTCCTAGTGCCGGTTTGAAGTGCCTGCCGTTTTCACTGTAAAACCGGGTTGGAGCTTGAACTTCCCCATATATATGTATGGAAAGGAGTTTGCAAGTGAAAAGAAACTTTGTGTTCCCTTCAAGCTAGGTGAAGGACGGCTTTCACACACACTTATCTCTCAGAACTGAGCATGTGGAGAGACGTTCTTTCATCCAGCACAAAGGGACCGGGTTGCAGGAGAAACACTTACTCTGGTTTCTCAGTCTGTTTCCTAGTGCCGGTTTGAAGTGCCTGCCGTTTTCACTGTAAAATCGGCCTGGAGCTTGAACCTACCCATATATATGCATGGAGTGGAGTTTGCAACTGAAAAGAAACTTTGTGTTCCCTTCAAGCTAGGTGAAGGACGGCTTTCACACACACTTATCTCTCAGAACTGAGCATGTGGAGAGACGTTCGTTCATCCAGCACAAAGGGAATGGATTGCAGGAGAAACACTTACTCTGGTTTCTCAGTCTGTTTCCTAGTGCCGGTTTGAAGTGCCTGCCGTTTTCACTGTAAAACCGGCCTGGAGCTTGAACCTCCCCATATATATGTATGGAGTGGAGTTTGCAAGTGAAAAGAAACTTTGTGTTCCCTTCAAGCTAGGTGAAGGACGGCTTTCACACACACTTATCTCTCAGAACTGAGCATGTGGAGAGACGTTCGTTCATCCAGCACAAAGGGAACGGGTTGCAGGAGAAACACTTACTCTGGTTTCTCAGTCTGTTTCCTAGTGCCGGTTTGAAGTGCCTGCCGTTTTCACTGTAAAACCGGCCTGGAGCTTGAACCTCCCCATAGATATGTATGGAGTGGAGTTTGCAACTGAAAAGAAACTTTGTGTTCCCTTCAAGCTAGGTGAAGGACGGCTTTCACACACACTTATCTCTCAGAACTGAGCATGTGGAGAGACGTTCGTTCATCCATCATAAAGGGAATGGGATGCAGGAGAAACACTTACTCTGGTTTCTCAGTCTGTTTCCTAATGCCGGTTTGAAGTGCCTGCCGTTTTCACTGTAAAACCGGGTTGGAGCTTTAACCTACCCATATATATGTATGGAAAGTAGTTTACAACTGAAAAGAAACTTTGTGTTCCCTTCAAGCTAGGTGAAGGACGGCTTTCACACACACTTATCTCTCAGAACTGAGCATGTGGAGAGACGTTCGTTCATCCAGCACGTAGGGAACGGGTTGCAGGAGAAACACTTACTCTGGTTTCTCAGTCTGTTTCCTAATGCCATTTTGAAGTGCCTGCCGTTTTCACTGTAAAACCGGGTTGGAGCTTTAACCTACCCATATATATGTATGGAAAGTAGTTTACAACTGAAAAGAAACTTTGTGTTCCCTTCAACCTAGGTGAAGGACGGCTTTCACACACACTTATCTCTCAGAACTGAGCATGTGGAGAGACGTTCGTTCATCCAGCAAAAAGGGAACGGGTTGCAGGAGAAACACTTACTCTGGTTTCTCAGTCTGTTTCCTAGTGCCGGTTTGAAGTGCCTGCCGTTTTCACTGTAAAACCGGCCTGGAGCTTGAACCTCCCCATATATATGTATGGAGTGGAGTTTGCAAGTGAAAAGAAACTTTGTGTTCCCTTCAAGCTAGGTGAAGGACGGCTTTCACACACACTTATCTCTCAGAACTGAGCATGTGGAGAGACGTTCGTTCATCCAGCACAAAGGGAACGGGTTGCAGGAGAAACACTTACTCTGGTTTCTGAGTCTGTTTCCTAGTGCCAGTTTGAAGTGCCTGCCGTTTTCACTGTAAAACCGGGTTGGAGCTTCAACCTACCCATATATATGTATGGAAAGTAGTTTACAACTGAAAAGAAACTTTGTGTTCCCTTCAAGCTAGGTGAAGGACGGCTTTCACACACACTTATCTCTCAGAAATGAGCATGTGGAGAGACGTTCGTTCATCCAGCACAAAGGGAACGGGTTGCAGGAGAATCACTTACTCTGGTTTCTCAGTCTGTTTCCTAGTGCCGGTTTGAAGTGCCTGCCGTTTTCACTGTAAAACCGGCCTGGAGCTTGAACTTCCCCATATATATGTATGGAAAGGAGTTTGCAAGTGAAAAGAAACTTTGTGTTCCCTTCAAGCTAGGTGAAGGACGGCTTTCACACACACTTATCTCTCAGAACTGAGCATGTGGAGAGACGTTCTTTCATCCAGCACAAAGGGACCGGGTTGCAGGAGAAACACTTACTCTGGTTTCTCAGTCTGTTTCCTAGTGCCGGTTTGAAGTGCCTGCCGTTTTCACTGTAAAACCGGCCTGGAGCTTGAACCTCCCCATATATATGTATGGAGTGGAGTTTGCAACTGAAAAGAAACTTTGTGTTCCCTTCAAGCTAGGTGAAGGACGGCTTTCACACACACTTATCTCTCAGAACTGAGCATGTGGAGAGACGTTCGTTCATCCAGCACAAAGGGAATGGATTGCAGGAGAAACACTTACTCTGGTTTCTCAGTCTGTTTCCTAGTGCCGGTTTGAAGTGCCTGCCGTTTTCACTGTAAAACCGGCCTGGAGCTTGAACCTCCCCATATATATGTACGGAGTGGAGTTTGCAACTGAAAAGAAACTTTGTGTTCCCTTCAAGCTAGGTGAAGGACGGCTTTCACACACACTTATCTCTCAGAACTGAGCATGTGGAGAGACGTTCTTTCATCCAGCACAAAGGGACCGGGTTGCAGGAGAAACACATACTCTGGTTTCTCAGTCTGTTTCCTAGTGCCGGTTTGAAGTGCCTGCCGTTTTCACTGTAAAACCGGCCTGGAGCTTGAACCTCCCCATATATATGTATGGAGTGGAGTTTGCAAGTGAAAAGAAACTTTGTGTTCCCTTCAAGCTAGGTGAAGGACGGCTTTCACACACACTTATCTCTCAGAACTGAGCATGTGGAGAGACGTTCGTTCATCCAGCACATAGGGAATGGGATGCAGGAGAAACATTTACTCTGGTTTCTCAGTCTGTTTCCTAATGCCGGTTTGAAGTGCCTGCCGTTTTCACTGTAAAACCGGGTTGGAGCTTTAACCTACCCATATATATGTATGGAAAGTAGTTTACAACTGAAAAGAAACTTTGTGTTCCCTTCAAGCTAGGTGAAGGACGGCTTTCACACACACTTATCTCTCAGAACTGAGCATGTGGAGAGAGGTTCGTTCATCCAGCACATAGGGAACGGGTTGCAGGAGAAACACTTACTCTGGTTTCTCAGTCTGTTTCCTAGTGCCGGTTTGAAGTGCCTGCCGTTTTCACTGTAAAACCGGGTTGGAGCTTTAACCTACCCGTATATATGTATGGAGTGGAGTTTGCAACTGAAAAGAAACTTTGTGTTCCCTTCAAGCTAGGTGAAGGACGGCTTTCACACACACTTATCTCTCAGAACTGAGCATGTGGAGAGACGTTCGTTCATCCAGCACAAAGGGAACGGGTTGCAGGAGAAACACTTACTCTGGTTTCTCAGTCTGTTTCCTAGTGCCGGTTTGAAGTGCCTGCCGTTTTCACTGTAAAACCGGCCTGGAGCTTGAACCTCCCCATATATATGTATGGAGTGGAGTTTGCAAGTGAAAAGAAACTTTGTGTTCCCTTCAAGCTAGGTGAAGGACGGCTTTCACACACACTTATCTCTCAGAACTGAGCATGTGGAGAGACGTTCGTTCATCCAGCACAAAGGGAACGGGTTGCAGGAGAAACACTTACTCTGGTTTCTCAGTCTGTTTCCTAGTGCCGGTTTGAAGTGCCTGCCGTTTTCACTGTAAAACCGGCCTGGAGCTTGAACCTCCCCATAGATATGTATGGAGTGGAGTTTGCAACTGAAAAGAAACTTTGTGTTCCCTTCAAGCTAAGTGAAGGACGGCTTTCACACACACTTATCTCTCAGAACTGAGCATGTGGAGAGACGTTCGTTCACCATCACAAAGGGAATGGGATGCAGGAGAAACACTTACTCTGGTTTCTCAGTCTGTTTCCTAATGCCGGTTTGAAGTGCCTGCCGTTTTCACTGTAAAACCGGGTTGGAGCTTTAACCTACCCATATATATGTATGGAAAGTAGTTTACAACTGAAAAGAAACTTTGTGTTCCCTTCAAGCTAGGTGAAGGACGGCTTTCACACACACTTATCTCTCAGAACTGAGCATGTGGAGAGACGTTCGTTCATCCAGCACGTAGGGAACGGGTTGCAGGAGAAACACTTACTCTGGTTTCTCAGTCTGTTTCCTAATGCCGGTTTTAAGTGCCTGCCGTTTTCACTGTAAAACTGGGTTGGAGCTTTAACCTACCCATATATATGTATGGAAAGTAGTTTACAACTGAAAAGAAATTTTCTGTTCCCTTCAAGCTAGGTGAAGGACGGCTTTCACACACACTTATCTCTCAGAACTGAGCATGTGGAGAGACGTTCGTTCATCCAGCACAAAGGGAACGGGTTGCAGGAGAAACACTTACTCTGGTTTCTCAGTCTGTTTCCTAGTGCCGGTTTGAAGTGCCTGCCGTTTTCACTGTAAAACCGGGTTGGAGCTTTAACCTACCCATATATATGTATGGAAAGTAGTTTACAACTGAAAAGAAACTTTGTGTTCCCTTCAAGCTAGGTGAAGGACGGCTTTCACACACACTTATCTCTCAGAAATGAGCATGTGGAGAGACGTTCGTTCATCCAGCACAAAGGGAACGGGTTGCAGGAGAATCACTTACTCTGGTTTCTCAGTCTGTTTCCTAGTGCCGGTTTGAAGTGCCTGCCGTTTTCACTGTAAAACCGGGTTGGAGCTTGAACTTCCCCATATATATGTATGGAAAGGAGTTTGCAAGTGAAAAGAAACTTTGTGTTCCCTTCAAGCTAGGTGAAGGACGGCTTTCACACACACTTATCTCTCAGAACTGAGCATATGGAGAGACGTTCTTTCATCCAGCACAAAGGGACCGGGTTGCAGGAGAAACACTTACTCTGGTTTCTCAGTCTGTTTCCTAGTGCCGGTTTGAAGTGCCTGCCGTTTTCACTGTAAAACCGGCCTGGAGCTTGAACCTCCCCATATATATGTATGGAGTGGAGTTTGCAAGTGAAAAGAAACTTTGTGTTCCCTTCAAGCTAGGTGAAGGACGGCTTTCACACACACTTATCTCTCAGAACTGAGCATGTGGAGAGACGTTCGTTCATCCAGCACATAGGGAATGGGATGCAGGAGAAACATTTACTCTGGTTTCTCAGTCTGTTTCCTAATGCCGGTTTGAAGTGCCTGCCGTTTTCACTGTAAAACCGGGTTGGAGCTTTAACCTACCCATATATATGTATGGAAAGTAGTTTACAACTGAAAAGAAACTTTGTGTTCCCTTCAAGCTAGGTGAAGGACGGCTTTCACACACACTTATCTCTCAGAACTGAGCATGTGGAGAGAGGTTCGTTCATCCAGCACATAGGGAACGGGTTGCAGGAGAAACACTTACTCTGGTTTCTCAGTCTGTTTCCTAGTGCCGGTTTGAAGTGCCTGCCGTTTTCACTGTAAAACCGGGTTGGAGCTTTAACCTACCCGTATATATGTATGGAGTGGAGTTTGCAACTGAAAAGAAACTTTGTGTTCCCTTCAAGCTAGGTGAAGGACGGCTTTCACACACACTTATCTCTCAGAACTGAGCATGTGGATAGACGTTCGTTCATCCAGCACAAAGGGAACGGGTTGCAGGAGAAACACTTACTCTGGTTTCTCAGTCTGTTTCCTAGTGCCGGTTTGAAGTGCCTGCCGTTTTCACTGTAAAACCGGCCTGGAGCTTGAACCTCCCCATATATATGTATGGAGTGGAGTTTGCAAGTGAAAAGAAACTTTGTGTTCCCTTCAAGCTAGGTGAAGGACGGCTTTCACACACACTTATCTCTCAGAACTGAGCATGTGGAGAGACGTTCGTTCATCCAGCACAAAGGGAACGGGTTGCAGGAGAAACACTTACTCTGGTTTCTCAGTCTGTTTCCTAGTGCCGGTTTGAAGTGCCTGCCGTTTTCACTGTAAAACCGGGTTGGAGCTTTAACCTACCCGTATATATGTATGGAGTGGAGTTTGCAAGTGAAAAGAAACTTTGTGTTCCCTTCAAGCTAGGTGAAGGACGGCTTTCACACACACTTATCTCTCAGAACTGAGCATGTGGAGAGACGTTCGTTCATCCAGCACAAAGGGAACGGGTTGCAGGAGAAACACTTACTCTGGTTTCTCAGTCTGTTTCCTAGTGCCGGTTTGAAGTGCCTGCCGTTTTCACTGTAAAACCGGCCTGGAGCTTGAACCTCCCCATAGATATATATGGAGTGGAGTTTGCAACTGAAAAGAAACTTTGTGTTCCCTTCAAGCTAAGTGAAGGACGGCTTTCACACACACTTATCTCTCAGAACTGAGCATGTGGAGAGACGTTCGTTCATCCAGCACAAAGGGAACGGGTTGCAGGAGAAACACTTACTCTGGTTTCTCAGTCTGTTTCCTAGTGCCGGTTTGAAGTGCCTGCCGTTTTCACTGTAAAACCGGCCTGGAGCTTGAACCTCCCCATAGATATGTATGGAGTGGAGTTTGCAACTGAAAAGAAACTTTGTGTTCCCTTCAAGCTAAGTGAAGGACGGCTTTCACACACACTTATCTCTCAGAACTGAGCATGTGGAGAGACGTTCGTTCACCATCACAAAGGGAATGGGATGCAGGAGAAACACTTACTCTGGTTTCTCAGTCTGTTTCCTAATGCCGGTTTGAAGTGCCTGCCGTTTTCACTGTAAAACCGGGTTGGAGCTTTAACCTACCCATATATATGTATGGAAAGTAGTTTACAACTGAAAAGAAACTTTGTGTTCCCTTCAAGCTAGGTGAAGGACGGCTTTCACACACACTTATCTCTCAGAACTGAGCATGTGGAGAGACGTTCGTTCATCCAGCACGTAGGGAACGGGTTGCAGGAGAAACACTTACTCTGGTTTCTCAGTCTGTTTCCTAATGCCGGTTTTAAGTGCCTGCCGTTTTCACTGTAAAACTGGGTTGGAGCTTTAACCTACCCATATATATGTATGGAAAGTAGTTTACAACTGAAAAGAAATTTTCTGTTCCCTTCAAGCTAGGTGAAGGACGGCTTTCACACACACTTATCTCTCAGAACTGAGCATGTGGAGAGACGTTCGTTCATCCAGCACAAAGGGAACGGGTTGCAGGAGAAACACTTACTCTGGTTTCTCAGTCTGTTTCCTAGTGCCGGTTTGAAGTGCCTGCCGTTTTCACTGTAAAACCGGGTTGGAGCTTTAACCTACCCATATATATGTATGGAAAGTAGTTTACAACTGAAAAGAAACTTTGTGTTCCCTTCAAGCTAGGTGAAGGACGGCTTTCACACACACTTATCTCTCAGAAATGAGCATGTGGAGAGACGTTCGTTCATCCAGCACAAAGGGAACGGGTTGCAGGAGAATCACTTACTCTGGTTTCTCAGTCTGTTTCCTAGTGCCGGTTTGAAGTGCCTGCCGTTTTCACTGTAAAACCGGGTTGGAGCTTGAACTTCCCCATATATATGTATGGAAAGGAGTTTGCAAGTGAAAAGAAACTTTGTGTTCCCTTCAAGCTAGGTGAAGGACGGCTTTCACACACACTTATCTCTCAGAACTGAGCATATGGAGAGACGTTCTTTCATCCAGCACAAAGGGACCGGGTTGCAGGAGAAACACTTACTCTGGTTTCTCAGTCTGTTTCCTAGTGCCGGTTTGAAGTGCCTGCCGTTTTCACTGTAAAACCGGCCTGGAGCTTGAACCTCCCCATATATATGTATGGAGTGGAGTTTGCAACTGAAAAGAAACTTTGTGTTCCCTTCAAGCTAGGTGAAGGACGGCTTTCACACACACTTATCTCTCAGAACTGAGCATGTGGAGAGACGTTCGTTCATCCAGCACAAAGGGAATGGATTGCAGGAGAAACACTTATTCTGGTTTCTCAGTCTGTTTCCTAGTGCCGGTTTGAAGTGCCTGCCGTTTTCACTGTAAAACCGGCCTGGAGCTTGAACCTCCCCATATATATGTATGGAGTGGAGTTTGCAAGTGAAAAGAAACTTTGTGTTCCCTTCAAGCTAGGTGAAGGACGGCTTTCACACACACTTATCTCTCAGAACTGAGCATGTGGAGAGACGTTCGTTCATCCAGCACATAGGGAATGGGATGCAGGAGAAACATTTACTCTGGTTTCTCAGTCTGTTTCCTAATGCCGGTTTGAAGTGCCTGCCGTTTTCACTGTAAAACCGGGTTGGAGCTTTAACCTACCCATATATATGTATGGAAAGTAGTTTACAACTGAAAAGAAACTTTGTGTTCCCTTCAAGCTAGGTGAAGGACGGCTTTCACACACACTTATCTCTCAGAACTGAGCATGTGGAGAGAGGTTCGTTCATCCAGCACATAGGGAACGGGTTGCAGGAGAAACACTTACTCTGGTTTCTCAGTCTGTTTCCTAGTGCCGGTTTGAAGTGCCTGCCGTTTTCACTGTAAAACCGGGTTGGAGCTTTAACCTACCCGTATATATGTATGGAGTGGAGTTTGCAACTGAAAAGAAACTTTGTGTTCCCTTCAAGCTAGGTGAAGGACGGCTTTCACACACACTTATCTCTCAGAACTGAGCATGTGGATAGACGTTCGTTCATCCAGCACAAAGGGAACGGGTTGCAGGAGAAACACTTACTCTGGTTTCTCAGTCTGTTTCCTAGTGCCGGTTTGAAGTGCCTGCCGTTTTCACTGTAAAACCGGCCTGGAGCTTGAACCTCCCCATATATATGTATGGAGTGGAGTTTGCAAGTGAAAAGAAACTTTGTGTTCCCTTCAAGCTAGGTGAAGGACGGCTTTCACACACACTTATCTCTCAGAACTGAGCATGTGGAGAGACGTTCGTTCATCCAGCACAAAGGGAACGGGTTGCAGGAGAAACACTTACTCTGGTTTCTCAGTCTGTTTCCTAGTGCCGGTTTGAAGTGCCTGCCGTTTTCACTGTAAAACCGGCCTGGAGCTTGAACCTCCCCATAGATATGTATGGAGTGGAGTTTGCAACTGAAAAGAAACTTTGTGTTCCCTTCAAGCTAAGTGAAGGACGGCTTTCACACACACTTATCTCTCAGAACTGAGCATGTGGAGAGACGTTCGTTCATCCATCACAAAGGGAATGAGATGCAGGAGAAACACTTACTCCGGTTTCTCAGTCTGTTTCCTAATGCCGGTTTGAAGTGCCTGCCGTTTTCACTGTAAAACCGGGTTGGAGCTTTAACCTACCCATATATATGTATGGAAAGTAGTTTACAACTGAAAAGAAACTTTGTGTTCCCTTCAAGCTAGGTGAAGGACGGCTTTCACACACACTTATCTCTCAGAACTGAGCATGTGGAGAGACGTTCGTTCATCCAGCACGTAGGGAACGGGTTGCAGGAGAAACACTTACTCTGGTTTCTCAGTCTGTTTCCTAATGCCGGTTTGAAGTGCCTGCCGTTTTCACAGTAAAACCGGGTTGGAGCTTTAACCTACCCATATATATGTATGGAAAGTAGTTTACAACTGAAAAGAAACTTTCTGTTCCCTTCAAGCTAGGTGAAGGACGGCTTTCACACACACTTATCTCTCAGAACTGAGCATGTGGAGAGACGTTCGTTCATCCAGCACAAAGGGAACGGGTTGCAGGAGAAACACTTACTCTGGTTTCTCAGTCTGTTTCCTAGTGCCGGTTTGAAGTGCCTGCCGTTTTCACTGTAAAACCGGCCTGGAGCTTGAACCTCCCCATATATATGTATGGAGTGGAGTTTGCAACTGACAAGAAACTTTGTGTTCCCTTCAAGCTAGGTGAAGGACGGCTTTCACACACACTTATCTCTCAGAACTGAGCATGTGGAGAGACGTTCGTTCATCCAGCACATAGGGAATGGGATGCTGGAGAAACATTTACTCTGGTTTCTCAGTCTGTTTCCTAGTGCCGGTTTGAAGTGCCTGCCGTTTTCACTGTAAAACCGGGTTGGGGCTTTAACCTACCCATATATATGTATGGAAAGTAGTTTACAACTGAAAAGAAATTTTGTGTTCCCTTCAAGCTAGGTGAAGGACGGCTTTCACACACACTTATCTCTCAGAACTGAGCATGTGGAGAGACGTTCGTTCATCCAGCACATAGGGAACGGGTTGCAGGAGAAACACTTACTCTGGTTTCTCAGTCTGTTTCCTAGTGCCGGTTTGAAGTGCCTGCCGTTTTCACTGTAAAACCGGGTTGTAGCTTTAACCTACCCGTATATATGTATGGAGTGGAGTTTGCAACTGAAAAGAAACTTTGTGTTCCCTTCAAGCTAGGTGAAGGACGGCTTTCACACACACTTATCTCTCAGAACTGAGCATGTGGAGAGACGTTCGTTCATCCAGCACATAGGGAACGGGTTGCAGGAGAAACACTTACTCTGGTTTCTCAGTCTGTTTCCTAGTGCCGGTTTGAAGTGCCTGCCGTTTTCACTGTAAAACCGGGTTGTAGCTTTAACCTACCCGTATATATGTATGGAGTGGAGTTTGCAACTGAAAAGAAACTTTGTGTTCCCTTCAAGCTAGGTGAAGGACGGCTTTCACACACACTTATCTCTCAGAACTGAGCATGTGGAGAGACGTTCGTTCATCCAGCACAAAGGGAACGGGTTGCAGGAGAAACACTTACTCTGCTTTCTCAGTCTGTTTCCTAATGCCGGTTTGAAGTGCCTGCCGTTTTCACTGTAAAACCGGGTTGGAGCTTTAACCTACCCATATATATGTATGGAAAGTAGTTTACAACTGAAAAGAAACTTTGTGTTCCCTTCAACCTAGGTGAAGGACGGCTTTCACACACACTTATCTCTCAGAACTGAGCATGTGGAGAGACGTTCGTTCATCCAGCAAAAAGGGAACGGGTTGCAGGAGAAACACTTACTCTGGTTTCTCAGTCTGTTTCCTAGTGCCGGTTTGAAGTGCCTGCCGTTTTCACTGTAAAACCGGCCTGGAGCTTGAACCTCCCCATATATATGTATGGAGTGGAGTTTGCAACTGAAAAGAAACTTTGTGTTCCCTTCAAGCTAGGTGAAGGACGGCTTTCACACACACTTATCTCTCAGAACTGAGCATGTGGAGAGACGTTCGTTCATCCAGCACAAAGGGAACGGTTTGCAGGAGAAACACTTACTCTGGTTTCTCAGTCTGTTTCCTAGTGCCGGTTTGAAGTGCCTGCCGTTTTCACTGTAAAACCGGCCTGGAGCTTGAACCTCCCCATATATATGTATGGAGTGGAGTTTGCAAGTGAAAAGAAACTTTGTGTTCCCTTCAAGCTAGGTGAAGGACGGCTTTCACACACACTTATCTCTCAGAACTGAGCATGTGGAGAGACGTTCGTTCATCCAGCACAAAGGGAACGGGTTGCAGGAGAAACACTTACTCTGGTTTCTCAGTCTGTTTCCTAGTGCCGGTTTGAAGTGCCTGCCGTTTTCACTGTAAAACCGGCCTGGAGCTTGAACCTCCCCATAGATATGTATGGAGTGGAGTTTGCAACTGAAAAGAAACTTTGTGTTCCCTTCAAGCTAGGTGAAGGACGGCTTTCACACACACTTATCTCTCAGAACTGAGCATGTGGAGAGACGTTCGTTCATCCATCACAAAGGGAATGGGATGCAGGAGAAACACTTACTCTGGTTTTTCAGTCTGTTTCCTAATGCCGGTTTGAAGTGCCTGCCGTTTTCACTGTAAAACCGGGTTGGAGCTTTAACCTACCCATATATATGTATGGAAAGTAGTTTACAACTGAAAAGAAACTTTGTGTTCCCTTCAAGCTAGGTGAAGGACGGCTTTCACACACACTTATCTCTCAGAACTGAGCATGTGGAGAGACGTTCATTCATCCAGCACGTAGGGAACGGGTTGCAGGAGAAACACTTACTCTGGTTTCTCAGTCTGTTTCCTAATGCCGGTTTGAAGTGCCTGCCGTTTTCACTGTAAAACCGGGTTGGAGCTTTAACCTACCCATATATATGTATGGAAAGTAGTTTACAACTGAAAAGAAACTTTGTGTTCCCTTCAACCTAGGTGAAGGACGGCTTTCACACACACTTATCTCTCAGAACTGAGCATGTGGAGAGACGTTCGTTCATCCAGCAAAAAGGGAACGGGTTGCAGGAGAAACACTTACTCTGGTTTCTCAGTCTGTTTCCTAGTGCCGGTTTGAAGTGCCTGCCGTTTTCACTGTAAAACCGGCCTGGAGCTTGAACCTCCCCATATATATGTATGGAGTGGAGTTTGCAAGTGAAAAGAAACTTTGTGTTCCCTTCAAGCTAGGTGAAGGACGGCTTTCACACACACTTATCTCTCAGAACTGAGCATGTGGAGAGACGTTCGTTCATCCAGCACAAAGGGAACGGGTTGCAGGAGAAACACTTACTCTGGTTTCTCAGTCTGTTTCCTAGTGCCGGTTTGAAGTGCCTGCCGTTTTCACTGTAAAACCGGGTTGGAGCTTTAACCTACCCATATATATGTATGGAAAGTAGTTTACAACTGAAAAGAAACTTTGTGTTCCCTTCAAGCTAGGTGAAGGACGGCTTTCACACACACTTATCTCTCAGAACTGAGCATGTGGAGAGACGTTCGTTCATCCAGCACAAAGGGAACGGGTTGCAGGAGAATCACTTACTCTGGTTTCTCAGTCTGTTTCCTAGTGCCGGTTTGAGGTGCCTGCCGTTTTCACTGTAAAACCGGGTTGGAGCTTGAACTTCCCCATATATATGTATGGAAAGGAGTTTGCAAGTGAAAAGAAACTTTGTGTTCCCTTCAAGCTAGGTGAAGGACGGCTTTCACACACACTTATCTCTCAGAACTGAGCATGTGGAGAGACGTTCTTTCATCCAGCACAAAGGGACCGGGTTGCAGGAGAAACACTTACTCTGGTTTCTCAGTCTGTTTCCTAGTGCCGGTTTGAAGTGCCTGCCGTTTTCACTGTAAAACCGGCCTGGAGCTTGAACCTCCCCATATATATGTATGGAGTGGAGTTTGCAAGTGAAAAGAAACTTTGTGTTCCCTTCAAGCTAGGTGAAGGACGGCTTTCACACACACTTATCTCTCAGAACTGAGCATGTGGAGAGACGTTCGTTCATCCAGCACAAAGGGAACGGGTTGCAGGATAAACACTTACTCTGGTTTCTCAGTCTGTTTCCTAGTGCCGGTTTGAAGTGCCTGCCGTTTTCACTGTAAAACCGGGTTGGAGCTTGAACCTCCCCATATATATGTATGGAGTGGAGTTTGCAAGTGAAAAGAAACTTTGTGTTCCCTTCAACCTAGGTGAAGGACGGCTTTCACACACACTTATCTCTCAGAACTGAGCATGTGGAGAGACGTTCGTTCACCCTGCACATAGGGAATGGGATGCAGGAGAAACATTTACTCTGGTTTCTCAGTCTGTTTCCTAATGCCGGTTTGAAGTGCCTGCCGTTTTCACTGTAAAACCGGCCTGGAGCTTGAACCTCCCCATATATATGTATGGAAAGTAGTTTACAACTGAAAAGAAACTTTGTGTTCCCTTCAAGCTAGGTGAAGGACGGCTTTCACACACACTTATCTCTCAGAACTGAGCATGTGGAGAGACGTTCGTTCATCCAGCACATAGGGAACGTGTTGCAGGAGAAACACTTACTCTGGTTTCTCAGTCTGTTTCCTAGTGCCGGTTTGAAGTGCCTGCCGTTTTCACTGTAAAACCGGCCTGGAGCTTGAACCTCCCCATATATATGTATGGAGTGGAGTTTGCAAGTGAAAAGAAACTTTGTGTTCCCTTCAAGCTAGGTGAAGGACGGCTTTCACACACACTTATCTCTCAGAACTGAGCATGTGGAGAGACGTTCGTTCATCCATCACAAAGGGAATGGGATGCAGGAGAAACACTTACTCTGGTTTCTCAGTCTGTTTCCTAATGCCGGTTTGAAGTGCCTGCCGTTTTCACTGTAAAACCGGGTTGGAGCTTTAACCTACCCATATATATGTATGGAAAGTAGTTTACAACTGAAAAGAAACTTTGTGTTCCCTTCAAGCTAGGTGAAGGACGGCTTTCACACACACTTATCTCTCAGAACTGAGCATGTGGAGAGACGTTCGCTCATCCAGCACGTAGGGAACGGGTTGCAGGAGAAACACTTACTCTGCTTTCTCAGTCTGTTTCCTAATGCCGGTTTGAAGTGCCTGCCGTTTTCACTGTAAAACCGGGTTGGAGCTTTAACCTACCCATATATATGTATGGAAAGTAGTTTACAACTGAAAAGAAACTTTGTGTTCCCTTCAAGCTAGGTGAAAGACGGCTTTCACACACACGTATCTCTCAGAACTGAGCATGTGGAGAGACGTTCGTTCATCCAGCACAAAGGGAACGGGTTGCAGGAGAAACACTTACTCTGGTTTCTGAGTCTGTTTCCTAGTGCCGGTTTGAAGTGCCTGCCGTTTTCACTGTAAAACCGGGTTGGAGCTTGAACTTCCCCATATATATGTATGGAAAGGAGTTTGCAAGTGAAAAGAAACTTTGTGTTCCCTTCAAGCTAGGTGAAGGACGGCTTTCACACACACTTATCTCTCAGAACTGAGCATGTGGAGAGACGTTCTTTCATCCAGCACAAAGGGACCGGGTTGCAGGAGAAACACTTACTCTGGTTTCTCAGTCTGTTTCCTAGTGCCGGTTTGAAGTGCCTGCCGTTTTCACTGTAAAACCGGCCTGGAGCTTGAACCTACCCGTATATATGTATGGAGTGGAGTTTGCAACTGAAAAGAAACTTTGTGTTCCCTTCAAGCTAGGTGAAGGACGGCTTTCACACACACTTATCTCTCAGAACTGAGCATGTGGAGAGACGTTCGTTCATCCAGCACAAAGGGAACGGGTTGCAGGAGAAACACTTACTCTGGTTTCTCAGTCTGTTTCCTAGTGCCGGTTTGAAGTGCCTGCCGTTTTCACTGTAAAACCGGCCTGGAGCTTGAACCTCCCCATAGATATGTATGGAGTGGAGTTTGCAACTGAAAAGAAACTTTGTGTTCCCTTCAAGCTAGGTGAAGGACGGCTTTCACACACACTTATCTCTCAGAACTGAGCATGTGGAGAGACGTTCTTTCATCCATCACAAAGGGAATGGGATGCAGGAGAAACACTTACTCTGGTTTCTCAGTCTGTTTCCTAGTGCCGGTTTGAAGTGCCTGCCGTTTTCACTGTAAAACCGGCCTGGAGCTTGAACCTACCCGTATATATGTATGGAGTGGAGTTTGCAACTGAAAAGAAACTTTGTGTTCCCTTCAAGCTAGGTGAAGGACGGCTTTCACACACACTTATCTCTCAGAACTGAGCATGTGGAGAGACGTTCGTTCATCCATCACAAAGGGAATGGGATGCAGGAGAAACACTTACTCTGGTTTTTCAGTCTGTTTCCTAATGCCGGTTTGAAGTGCCTGCCGTTTTCACTGTAAAACCGGGTTGGAGCTTTAACCTACCCATATATATGTATGGAAAGTAGTTTACAACTGAAAAGAAACTTTGTGTTCCCTTCAAGCTAGGTGAAGGACGGCTTTCACACACACTTATCTCTCAGAACTGAGCATGTGGAGAGACGTTCATTCATCCAGCACGTAGGGAACGGGTTGCAGGAGAAACACTTACTCTGGTTTCTCAGTCTGTTTCCTAATGCCGGTTTGAAGTGCCTGCCGTTTTCACTGTAAAACCGGGTTGGAGCTTTAACCTACCCATATATATGTATGGAAAGTAGTTTACAACTGAAAAGAAACTTTGTGTTCCCTTCAACCTAGGTGAAGGACGGCTTTCACACACACTTATCTCTCAGAACTGAGCATGTGGAGAGACGTTCGTTCATCCAGCACAAAGGGAACGGGTTGCAGGAGAAACACTTACTCTGGTTTCTCAGTCTGTTTCCTAGTGCCGGTTTGAAGTGCCTGCCGTTTTCACTGTAAAACCGGCCTGGAGCTTGAACCTCCCCATAGATATGTATGGAGTGGAGTTTGCAACTGAAAAGAAACTTTGTGTTCCCTTCAAGCTAGGTGAAGGACGGCTTTCACACACACTTATCTCTCAGAACTGAGCATGTGGAGAGACGTTCTTTCATCCATCACAAAGGGAATGGGATGCAGGAGAAACACTTACTCTGGTTTCTCAGTCTGTTTCCTAGTGCCGGTTTGAAGTGCCTGCCGTTTTCACTGTAAAACCGGCCTGGAGCTTGAACCTACCCGTATATATGTATGGAGTGGAGTTTGCAACTGAAAAGAAACTTTGTGTTCCCTTCAAGCTAGGTGAAGGACGGCTTTCACACACACTTATCTCTCAGAACTGAGCATGTGGAGAGACGTTCGTTCATCCATCACAAAGGGAATGGGATGCAGGAGAAACACTTACTCTGGTTTTTCAGTCTGTTTCCTAATGCCGGTTTGAAGTGCCTGCCGTTTTCACTGTAAAACCGGGTTGGAGCTTTAACCTACCCATATATATGTATGGAAAGTAGTTTACAACTGAAAAGAAACTTTGTGTTCCCTTCAAGCTAGGTGAAGGACGGCTTTCACACACACTTATCTCTCAGAACTGAGCATGTGGAGAGACGTTCATTCATCCAGCACGTAGGGAACGGGTTGCAGGAGAAACACTTACTCTGCTTTCTCAGTCTGTTTCCTAATGCCGGTTTGAAGTGCCTGCCGTTTTCACTGTAAAACCGGGTTGGAGCTTTAACCTACCCATATATATGTATGGAAAGTAGTTTACAACTGAAAAGAAACTTTGTGTTCCCTTCAAGCTAGGTGAAGGACGGCTTTCACACACACTTATCTCTCAGAACTGAGCATGTGGAGAGACGTTCGTTCATCCAGCACAAAGGGAACGGGTTGCAGGAGAAACACTTACTCTGGTTTCTGAGTCTGTTTCCTAGTGCCGGTTTGAAGTGCCTGCCGTTTTCACTGTAAAACCGGGTTGGAGCTTGAACTTCCCCATATATATGTATGGAAAGGAGTTTGCAAGTGAAAAGAAACTTTGTGTTCCCTTCAAGCTAGGTGAAGGACGGCTTTCACACACACTTATCTCTCAGAACTGAGCATGTGGAGAGACGTTCTTTCATCCAGCACAAAGGGACCGGGTTGCAGGAGAAACACTTACTCTGGTTTCTCAGTCTGTTTCCTAGTGCCGGTTTGAAGTGCCTGCCGTTTTCACTGTAAAACCGGCCTGGAGCTTGAACCTCCCCATATATATGTATGGAAAGTAGTTTACAACTGAAAAGAAACTTTGTGTTCCCTTCAAGCTAGGTGAAGGACGGCTTTCACACACACTTATCTCTCAGAACTGAGCATGTGGAGAGACGTTCGTTCATCCAGCACAAAGGGAACGGGTTGCAGGAGAAACACTTACTCTGGTTTCTCAGTCTGTTTCCTAGTGCCGGTTTGAAGTGCCTGCCGTTTTCACTGTAAAACCGGCCTGGAGCTTGAACCTCCCCATAGATATGTATGGAGTGGAGTTTGCAACTGAAAAGAAACTTTGTGTTCCCTTCAAGCTAGGTGAAGGACGGCTTTCACACACACTTATCTCTCAGAACTGAGCATGTGGAGAGACGTTCTTTCATCCATCACAAAGGGAATGGGATGCAGGAGAAACACTTACTCTGGTTTCTCAGTCTGTTTCCTAGTGCCGGTTTGAAGTGCCTGCCGTTTTCACTGTAAAACCGGCCTGGAGCTTGAACCTACCCGTATATATGTATGGAGTGGAGTTTGCAACTGAAAAGAAACTTTGTGTTCCCTTCAAGCTAGGTGAAGGACGGCTTTCACACACACTTATCTCTCAGAACTGAGCATGTGGAGAGACGTTCGTTCATCCATCACAAAGGGAATGGGATGCAGGAGAAACACTTACTCTGGTTTTTCAGTCTGTTTCCTAATGCCGGTTTGAAGTGCCTGCCGTTTTCACTGTAAAACCGGGTTGGAGCTTTAACCTACCCATATATATGTATGGAAAGTAGTTTACAACTGAAAAGAAACTTTGTGTTCCCTTCAAGCTAGGTGAAGGACGGCTTTCACACACACTTATCTCTCAGAACTGAGCATGTGGAGAGACGTTCATTCATCCAGCACGTAGGGAACGGGTTGCAGGAGAAACACTTACTCTGGTTTCTCAGTCTGTTTCCTAATGCCGGTTTGAAGTGCCTGCCGTTTTCACTGTAAAACCGGGTTGGAGCTTTAACCTACCCATATATATGTATGGAAAGTAGTTTACAACTGAAAAGAAACTTTGTGTTCCCTTCAACCTAGGTGAAGGACGGCTTTCACACACACTTATCTCTCAGAACTGAGCATGTGGAGAGACGTTCGTTCATCCAGCAAAAAGGGAACGGGTTGCAGGAGAAACACTTACTCTGGTTTCTCAGTCTGTTTCCTAGTGCCGGTTTGAAGTGCCTGCCGTTTTCACTGTAAAACCGGCCTGGAGCTTGAACCTCCCCATATATATGTATGGAGTGGAGTTTGCAAGTGAAAAGAAACTTTGTGTTCCCTTCAAGCTAGGTGAAGGACGGCTTTCACACACACTTATCTCTCAGAACTGAGCATGTGGAGAGACGTTCGTTCATCCAGCACAAAGGGAACGGGTTGCAGGAGAAACACTTACTCTGGTTTCTCAGTCTGTTTCCTAGTGCCGGTTTGAAGTGCCTGCCGTTTTCACTGTAAAACCGGGTTGGAGCTTTAACCTACCCATATATATGTATGGAAAGTAGTTTACAACTGAAAAGAAACTTTGTGTTCCCTTCAAGCTAGGTGAAGGACGGCTTTCACACACACTTATCTCTCAGAACTGAGCATGTGGAGAGACGTTCGTTCATCCAGCACAAAGGGAACGGGTTGCAGGAGAATCACTTACTCTGGTTTCTCAGTCTGTTTCCTAGTGCCGGTTTGAGGTGCCTGCCGTTTTCACTGTAAAACCGGGTTGGAGCTTGAACTTCCCCATATATATGTATGGAAAGGAGTTTGCAAGTGAAAAGAAACTTTGTGTTCCCTTCAAGCTAGGTGAAGGACGGCTTTCACACACACTTATCTCTCAGAACTGAGCATGTGGAGAGACGTTCTTTCATCCAGCACAAAGGGACCGGGTTGCAGGAGAAACACTTACTCTGGTTTCTCAGTCTGTTTCCTAGTGCCGGTTTGAAGTGCCTGCCGTTTTCACTGTAAAACCGGCCTGGAGCTTGAACCTCCCCATATATATGTATGGAGTGGAGTTTGCAAGTGAAAAGAAACTTTGTGTTCCCTTCAAGCTAGGTGAAGGACGGCTTTCACACACACTTATCTCTCAGAACTGAGCATGTGGAGAGACGTTCGTTCATCCAGCACAAAGGGAACGGGTTGCAGGAGAAACACTTACTCTGGTTTCTCAGTCTGTTTCCTAGTGCCGGTTTGAAGTGCCTGCCGTTTTCACTGTAAAACCGGCCTGGAGCTTGAACCTCCCCATATATATGTATGGAGTGGAGTTTGCAACTGAAAAGAAACTTTGTGTTCCCTTCAAGCTAGGTGAAGGACGGCTTTCACACACACTTATCTCTCAGAACTGAGCATGTGGAGAGACGTTCGTTCATCCAGCACATAGGGAATGGGATGCAGGAGAAACATTTACTCTGGTTTCTCAGTCTGTTTCCTAGTGCCGGTTTGAAGTGCCTGCCGTTTTCACTGTAAAACCGGCCTGGAGCTTGAACCTCCCCATATATATGTATGGAAAGTAGTTTACAACTGAAAAGAAACTTTGTGTTCCCTTCAAGCTAGGTGAAGGACGGCTTTCACACACACTTATCTCTCAGAACTGAGCATGTGGAGAGACGTTCGTTCATCCAGCACATAGGGAACGTGTTGCAGGAGAAACACTTACTCTGGTTTCTCAGTCTGTTTCCTAGTGCCGGTTTGAAGTGCCTGCCGTTTTCACTGTAAAACCGGCCTGGAGCTTGAACCTCCCCATATATATGTATGGAGTGGAGTTTGCAAGTGAAAAGAAACTTTGTGTTCCCTTCAAGCTAGGTGAAGGACGGCTTTCACACACACTTATCTCTCAGAACTGAGCATGTGGAGAGACGTTCGTTCATCCAGCACAAAGGGAACGGGTTGCAGGAGAAACACTTACTCTGGTTTCTCAGTCTGTTTCCTAGTGCCGGTTTGAAGTGCCTGCCGTTTTCACTGTAAAACCGGGTTGGAGCTTGAACTTCCCCATATATATGTATGGAAAGGAGTTTGCAAGTGAAAAGAAACTTTGTGTTCCCTTCAAGCTAGGTGAAGGACGGCTTTCACACACACTTATCTCTCAGAACTGAGCATGTGGAGAGACGTTCGTTCATCCAGCACAAAGGGAATGGGATGCAGGAGAAACACTTACTCTGGTTTCTCAGTCTGTTTCCTAATGCCGGTTTGAAGTGCCTGCCGTTTTCACTGTAAAACCGGGTTGGAGCTTTAACCTACCCATATATATGTATGGAAAGTAGTTTACAACTGAAAAGAAACTTTGTGTTCCCTTCAAGCTAGGTGAAGGACGGCTTTCACACACACTTATCTCTCAGAACTGAGCATGTGGAGAGACGTTCGTTCATCCAGCACAAAGGGAACGGGTTGCAGGAGAAACACTTACTCTGGTTTCTGAGTCTGTTTCCTAGTGCCGGTTTGAAGTGCCTGCCGTTTTCAGTGTAAAACCGGGTTGGAGCTTGAACCTCCCCATATATATGTATGGAGTGGAGTTTGCAACTGAAAAGAAACTTTGTGTTCCCTTCAAGCTAGGTGAAGGACGGCTTTCACACACACTTATCTCTCAGAACTGAGCATGTGGAGAGACGTTCGTTCATTCAGCACATAGGGAACGGGTTGCAGGAGAAACACTTACTCTGGTTTCTCAGTCTGTTTCCTAGTGCCGGTTTGAAGTGCCTGCCGTTTTCACTGTAAAACCGGGTTGGAGCTTTAACCTACCCATATATATGTATGGAGTGGAGTTTGCAAGTGAAAAGAAACTTTGTGTTCCCTTCAAGCTAGGTGAAGGACGGCTTTCACACACACTTATCTCTCAGAACTGAGCATGTGGAGAGACGTTCGTTCATCCAGCACAAAGGGAACGGGTTGCAGGAGAAACACTTACTCTGGTTTCTCAGTCTGTTTCCTAGTGCCGGTTTGAAGTGCCTGCCGTTTTCACTGTAAAACCGGGTTGGAGCTTTAACCTACCCATATATATGTATGGAAAGTAGTTTACAACTGAAAAGAAACTTTGTGTTCCCTTCAAGCTAGGTGAAGGACGGCTTTCACACACACTTATCTCTCAGAACTGAGCATGTGGAGAGACGTTCGTTCATCCAGCACAAAGGGAACGGGTTGCAGGAGAATCACTTACTCTGGTTTCTCAGTCTGTTTCCTAGTGCCGGTTTGAAGTGCCTGCCGTTTTCACTGTAAAACCGGGTTGGAGCTTGAACTTCCCCATATATATGTATGGAAAGGAGTTTGCAAGTGAAAAGAAACTTTGTGTTCCCTTCAAGCTAGGTGAAGGACGGCTTTCACACACACTTATCTCTCAGAACTGAGCATGTGGAGAGACGTTCTTTCATCCAGCACAAAGGGACCGGGTTGCAGGAGAAACACTTACTCTGGTTTCTCAGTCTGTTTCCTAGTGCCGGTTTGAAGTGACTGCCGTTTTCACTGTAAAACCGGCCTGGAGCTTGAACCTCCCCATATATATGTATGGAGTGGAGTTTGCAACTGACAAGAAACTTTGTGTTCCCTTCAAGCTAGGTGAAGGACGGCTTTCACACACACTTATCTCTCAGAACTGAGCATGTGGAGAGACGTTCGTTCATCCAGCACAAAGGGAACGGGTTGCAGGATAAACACTTACTCTGGTTTCTCAGTCTGTTTCCTAGTGCCGGTTTGAAGTGCCTGCCGTTTTCACTGTAAAACCGGGTTGGAGCTTGAACCTCCCCATATATATGTATGGAGTGGAGTTTGCAAGTGAAAAGAAACTTTGTGTTCCCTTCAAGCTAGGTGAAGGACGGCTTTCACACACAGTTATCTCTCAGAACTGAGCATGTGGAGAGACGTTCGTTCATCCAGCACATAGGGAATGGGATGCAGGAGAAACATTTACTCTGGTTTCTCAGTCTGTTTCCTAATGCCGGTTTGAAGTGCCTGCCGTTTTCACTGTAAAACCGGCCTGGAGCTTGAACCTCCCCATATATATGTATGTAGTGGAGTTTGCAACTGAAAAGAAACTTTGTGTTCCCTTCAAGCTAGGTGAAGGACGTCTTTCACACACACTTATCTCTCAGAACTGAGCATGTGGAGAGACGTTCGTTCATCCAGCACAAAGGGAACGGGTTGCAGGAGAAACACTTACTCTGGTTTCTCAGTCTGTTTCCTAGTACCGGTTTGAAGTGCCTGCCGTTTTCACTGTAAAACCGGGTTGGAGCTTTAACCTACCCATATATATGTATGGAAAGTAGTTTACAACTGAAAAGAAACTTTGTGTTCCCTTCAAGCTAGGTGAAGGACGGCTTTCACACACACTTATCTCTCAGAACTGAGCATGTGGAGAGACGTTCGTTCATCCAGCACATAGGGAATGGGATGCAGGAGAAACATTTACTCTGGTTTCTCAGTCTGTTTCCTAATGCCGGTTTGAAGTGCCTGCCGTTTTCACTGTAAAACCGGGTTGGAGCTTTAACCTACCCATATATATGTATGGAAAGTAGTTTACAACTGAAAAGAAACTTTGTGTTCCGTTCAAGCTAGGTGAAGGACGGCTTTCACACACACTTATCTCTCAGAACTGAGCATGTGGAGAGACGTTCGTTCATCCAGCACATAGGGAACGTGTTGCAGGAGAAACACTTACTCTGGTTTCTCAGTCTGTTTCCTAGTGCCGGTTTGAAGTGCCTGCCGTTTTCACTGTAAAACCGGCCTGGAGCTTGAACCTCCCCATATATATGTATGGAGTGGAGTTTGCAAGTGAAAAGAAACTTTGTGTTCCCTTCAAGCTAGGTGAAGGACGGCTTTCACACACACTTATCTCTCAGAACTGAGCATGTGGAGAGACGTTCGTTCATCCAGCACAAAGGGAACGGGTTGCAGGAGAAACACTTACTCTGGTTTCTCAGTCTGTTTCCTAGTGCCGGTTTGAAGTGCCTGCCGTTTTCACTGTAAAACCGGGTTGGAGCTTGAACTTCCCCATATATATGTATGGAAAGGAGTTTGCAAGTGAAAAGAAACTTTGTGTTCCCTTCAAGCTAGGTGAAGGACGGCTTTCACACACACTTATCTCTCAGAACTGAGCATGTGGAGAGACGTTCGTTCATCCAGCACAAAGGGAATGGGATGCAGGAGAAACACTTACTCTGGTTTCTCAGTCTGTTTCCTAATGCCGGTTTGAAGTGCCTGCCGTTTTCACTGTAAAACCGGGTTGGAGCTTTAACCTACCCATATATATGTATGGAAAGTAGTTTACAACTGAAAAGAAACTTTGTGTTCCCTTCAAGCTAGGTGAAGGACGGCTTTCACACACACTTATCTCTCAGAAC
The DNA here is from genome assembly GCF_048564905.1 of Vicugna pacos. Taxonomy (NCBI): domain Eukaryota; kingdom Metazoa; phylum Chordata; class Mammalia; order Artiodactyla; family Camelidae; genus Vicugna; species Vicugna pacos. The sequence goes on from NW_027328742.1 coordinate 5,880,850, forward strand.
TGAGCATGTGGAGAGACGTTCGTTCATCCAGCACAAAGGGAACGGGTTGCAGGAGAAACACTTACTCTGGTTTCTCAGTCTGTTTCCTAGTGCCGGTTTGAAGTGCCTGCCGTTTTCAGTGTAAAACCGGGTTGGAGCTTGAACCTCCCCATATATATGTATGGAGTGGAGTTTGCAACTGAAAAGAAACTTTGTGTTCCCTTCAAGCTAGGTGAAGGACGGCTTTCACACACACTTATCTCTCAGAACTGAGCATGTGGAGAGACGTTCGTTCATTCAGCACATAGGGAACGGGTTGCAGGAGAAACACTTACTCTGGTTTCTCAGTCTGTTTCCTAGTGCCGGTTTGAAGTGCCTGCCATTTTCACTGTAAAACCGGGTTGGAGCTTTAACCTACCCATATATATGTATGGAGTGGAGTTTGCAAGTGAAAAGAAACTTTGTGTTCCCTTCAAGCTAGGTGAAGGACGGCTTTCACACACACTTATCTCTCAGAACTGAGCATGTGGAGAGACGTTCGTTCATCCAGCACAAAGGGAACGGGTTGCAGGATAAACACTTACTCTGGTTTCTCAGTCTGTTTCCTAGTGCCGGTTTGAAGTGCCTGCCGTTTTCACTGTAAAACCGGGTTGGAGCTTGAACCTCCCCATATATATGTATGGAGTGGAGTTTGCAAGTGAAAAGAAACTTTGTGTTCCCTTCAAGCTAGGTGAAGGACGGCTTTCACACACACTTATCTCTCAGAACTGAGCATGTGGAGAGACGTTCGTTCATCCAGCACATAGGGAATGGGATGCAGGAGAAACATTTACTCTGGTTTCTCAGTCTGTTTCCTAATGCCGGTTTGAAGTGCCTGCCGTTTTCACTGTAAAACCGGCCTGGAGCTTGAACCTCCCCATATATATGTATGGAGTGGAGTTTGCAACTGACAAGAAACTTTGTGTTCCCTTCAAGCTAGGTGAAGGACGGCTTTCACACACACTTATCTCTCAGAACTGAGCATGTGGAGAGACGTTCGTTCATCCAGCACAAAGGGAACGGGTTGCAGGAGAAACACATACTCTGGTTTCTCAGTCTGTTTCCTAGTGCCGGTTTGAAGTGCCTGCCGTTTTCACTGTAAAACCGGCCTGGAGCTTGAACCTCCCCATATATATGTATGGAGTGGAGTTTGCAAGTGAAAAGAAACTTTGTGTTCCCTTCAAGCTAGGTGAAGGACGGCTTTCACACACACTTATCTCTCAGAACTGAGCATGTGGAGAGACGTTCGTTCATCCAGCACAAAGGGAACGGGTTGCAGGAGAAACACTTACTCTGGTTTCTCAGTCTGTTTCCTAGTGCCGGTTTGAAGTGCCTGCCGTTTTCACTGTATAACCGGCCTGGAGCTTGAACCTCCCCATATATATGTATGGAGTGGAGTTTGCAACTGACAAGAAACTTTGTGTTCCCTTCAAGCTAGGTGAAGGACGGCTTTCACACACACTTATCTCTCAGAACTGAGCATGTGGAGAGACGTTCGTTCATCCAGCACAAAGGGAACGGGTTGCAGGAGAAACACATACTCTGGTTTCTCAGTCTGTTTCCTAGTGCCGGTTTGAAGTGCCTGCCGTTTTCACTGTAAAACCGGCCTGGAGCTTGAACCTCCCCATATATATGTATGGAGTGGAGTTTGCAAGTGAAAAGAAACTTTGTGTTCCCTTCAAGCTAGGTGAAGGACGGCTTTCACACACACTTATCTCTCAGAACTGAGCATGTGGAGAGACGTTCGTTCATCCAGCACATAGGGAATGGGATGCAGGAGAAACATTTACTCTGGTTTCTCAGTCTGTTTCCTAATGCCGGTTTGAAGTGCCTGCCGTTTTCACTGTAAAACCGGGTTGGAGCTTTAACCTACCCATATATATGTATGGAAAGTAGTTTACAACTGAAAAGAAACTTTGTGTTCCCTTCAAGCTAGGTGAAGGACGGCTTTCACACACACTTATCTCTCAGAACTGAGCATGTGGAGAGACGTTCGTTCATCCAGCACATAGGGAACGGGTTGCAGGAGAAACACTTACTCTGGTTTCTCAGTCTGTGTCCTAGTGCCGGTTTGAAGTGCCTGCCGTTTTCACTGTAAAACCGGGTTGGAGCTTTAACCTACCCGTATATATGTATGGAGTGGAGTTTGCAACTGAAAAGAAACTTTGTGTTCCCTTCCAGCTAGGTGAAGGACGGCTTTCACACACACTTATCTCTCAGAACTGAGCATGTGGAGAGACGTTCGTTCATCCAGCACAAAGGGAACGGGTTGCAGGAGAAACACTTACTCTGGTTTCTCAGTCTGTTTCCTAGTGCCGGTTTGAAGTGCCTGCCGTTTTCACTGTAAAACCGGGTTGGAGCTTGAACCTCCCCATAGATATGTATGGAGTGGAGTTTGCAACTGAAAAGAAACTTTGTGTTCCCTTCAAGCTAGGTGAAGGACGGCTTTCACACACACTTATCTCTCAGAACTGAGCATGTGGAGAGACGTTCGTTCATCCATCACAAAGGGAATGGGATGCAGGAGAAACACTTACTCTGGTTTCTCAGTCTGTTTCCTAATGCCGGTTTGAAGTGCCTGCCGTTTTCACTGTAAAACCGGCCTGGAGCTTGAACCTCCCCATAGATATGTATGGAGTGGAGTTTGCAAGTGAAAAGAAACTTTGTGTTCCCTTCAAGCTAGGTGAAGGACGGCTTTCACACACACTTATCTCTCAGAACTGAGCATGTGGAGAGACGTTCGTTCATCCAGCACAAAGGGAATGGGATGCAGGAGAAACACTTACTCTGGTTTCTCAGTCTGTTTCCTAATGCCGGTTTGAAGTGCCTGCCGTTTTCACTGTAAAACCGGGTTGGAGCTTTAACCTACCCATATATATGTATGGAAAGTAGTTTACAACTGAAAAGAAACTTTGTGTTCCCTTCAAGCTAGGTGAAGGACGGCTTTCACACACACTTATCTCTCAGAACTGAGCATGTGGAGAGACGTTCGTTCATCCAGCACATAGGGAACGGGTTGCAGGAGAAACACTTACTCTGGTTTCTCAGTCTGTTTCCTAGTGCCGGTTTGAAGTGCCTGCCGTTTTCACTGTAAAACCGGGTTGGAGCTTTAACCTACCCATATATATGTATGGAGTGGAGTTTGCAACTGAAAAGAAACTTTGTGTTCCCTTCAAGCTAGGTGAAGGACGGCTTTCACACACACTTATCTCTCAGAACTGAGCATGTGGAGAGACGTTCGTTCATCCAGCACAAAGGGAACGGGTTGCAGGAGAAACACTTACTCTGGTTTCTCAGTCTGTTTCCTAGTGCCGGTTTGAAGTGCCTGCCGTTCTCACTGTAAAACCGGGTTGGAGCTTGAACCTCCCCATATATATGTATGGAGTGGAGTTTGCAAGTGAAAAGAAACTTTGTGTTCCCTTCAAGCTAGGTGAAGGACGGCTTTCACACACACTTATCTCTCAGAACTGAGCATGTGGAGAGACGTTCGTTCATCCAGGACATAGGGAACGTGTTGCAGGAGAAACACTTACTCTGGTTTCTCAGTCTGTTTCCTAGTGCCGGTTTGAAGTGCCTGCCGTTTTCACTGTAAAACCGGCCTGGAGCTTGAACCTCCCCATATATATGTATGGAGTGGAGTTTGCAAGTGAAAAGAAACTTTGTGTTCCCTTCAAGCTAGGTGAAGGACGGCTTTCACACACACTTATCTCTCAGAACTGAGCATGTGGAGAGACGTTCGTTCATCCAGCACAAAGGGAACGGGTTGCAGGAGAAACACTTACTCTGGTTTCTCAGTCTGTTTCCTAGTGCCGGTTTGAAGTGCCTGCCGTTTTCACTGTAAAACCGGCCTGGAGCTTGAACCTCCCCATAGATATGTATGGAGTGGAGTTTGCAACTGAAAAGAAACTTTGTGTTCCCTTCAAGCTAGGTGAAGGACGGCTTTCACACACACTTATCTCTCAGAACTGAGCATGTGGAGAGACGTTCGTTCATCCAGCACAAAGGGAATGGGATGCAGGAGAAACACTTACTCTGGTTTCTCAGTCTGTTTCCTAATGCCTGTTTGAAGTGCCTGCCGTTTTCACTGTAAAACCGGGTTGGAGCTTTAACCTACCCATATATATGTATGGAAAGTAGTTTACAACTGAAAAGAAACTTTGTGTTCCCTTCAAGCTAGGTGAAGGACGGCTTTCACACACACTTATCTCTCAGAACTGAGCATGTGGAGAGACGTTCGTTCATCCAGCACATAGGGAACGGGTTGCAGGAGAAACACTTACTCTGGTTTCTCAGTCTGTTTCCTAGTGCCGGTTTGAAGTGCCTGCCGTTTTCACTGTAAAACCGGGTTGGAGCTTTAACCTACCCGTATATATGTATGGAGTGGAGTTTGCAACTGAAAAGAAACTTTGTGTTCCCTTCAAGCTAGGTGAAGGACGGCTTTCACACACACTTATCTCTCAGAACTGAGCATGTGGAGAGACGTTCGTTCATCCAGCACAAAGGGAACGGGTTGCAGGAGAAACACTTACTCTGGTTTCTCAGTCTGTTTCCTAGTGCCGGTTTGAAGTGCCTGCCGTTTTCACTGTAAAACCGGCCTGGAGCTTGAACCTCCCCATAGATATGTATGGAGTGGAGTTTGCAAGTGAAAAGAAACTTTGTGTTCCCTTCAAGCTAGGTGAAGGACGGCTTTCACACACACTTATCTCTCAGAACTGAGCATGTGGAGAGACGTTCGTTCATCCAGCACATAGGGAACGGGATGCAGGAGAAACATTTACTCTGGTTTCTCAGTCTGTTTCCTAATGCCGGTTTGAAGTGCCTGCCGTTTTCACTGTAAAACCGGGTTGGAGCTTTAACCTACCCATATATATGTATGGAAAGTAGTTTACAACTGAAAAGAAACTTTGTGTTCCCTTCAAGCTAGGTGAAGGACGGCTTTCACACACACTTATCTCTCAGAACTGAGCATGTGGAGAGACGTTCGTTCATCCAGCACATAGGGAACGGGTTGCAGGAGAAACACTTACTCTGGTTTCTCAGTCTGTTTCCTAGTGCCGGTTTGAAGTGCCTGCCGTTTTCACTGTAAAACCGGGTTGGAGCTTTAACCTACCCGTATATATGTATGGAGTGGAGTTTGCAACTGAAAAGAAACTTTGTGTTCCCTTCCAGCTAGGTGAAGGACGGCTTTCACACACACTTATCTCTCAGAACTGAGCATGTGGAGAGACGTTCGTTCATCCAGCACAAAGGGAACGGGTTGCAGGAGAAACACTTACTCTGGTTTCTCAGTCTGTTTCCTAGTGCCGGTTTGAAGTGCCTGCCGTTTTCACTGTAAAACCGGGTTGGAGCTTGAACCTCCCCATAGATATGTATGGAGTGGAGTTTGCAACTGAAAAGAAACTTTGTGTTCCCTTCAAGCTAGGTGAAGGACGGCTTTCACACACACTTATCTCTCAGAACTGAGCATGTGGAGAGACGTTCGTTCATCCATCACAAAGGGAATGGGATGCAGGAGAAACACTTACTCTGGTTTCTCAGTCTGTTTCCTAATGCCGGTTTGAAGTGCCTGCCGTTTTCACTGTAAAACCGGCCTGGAGCTTGAACCTCCCCATAGATATGTATGGAGTGGAGTTTGCAAGTGAAAAGAAACTTTGTGTTCCCTTCAAGCTAGGTGAAGGACGGCTTTCACACACACTTATCTCTCAGAACTGAGCATGTGGAGAGACGTTCGTTCATCCAGCACAAAGGGAATGGGATGCAGGAGAAACACTTACTCTGGTTTCTCAGTCTGTTTCCTAATGCCGGTTTGAAGTGCCTGCCGTTTTCACTGTAAAACCGGGTTGGAGCTTTAACCTACCCATATATATGTATGGAAAGTAGTTTACAACTGAAAAGAAACTTTGTGTTCCCTTCAAGCTAGGTGAAGGACGGCTTTCACACACACTTATCTCTCAGAACTGAGCATGTGGAGAGACGTTCGTTCATCCAGCACATAGGGAACGGGTTGCAGGAGAAACACTTACTCTGGTTTCTCAGTCTGTTTCCTAGTGCCGGTTTGAAGTGCCTGCCGTTTTCACTGTAAAACCGGGTTGGAGCTTTAACCTACCCATATATATGTATGGAGTGGAGTTTGCAACTGAAAAGAAACTTTGTGTTCCCTTCAAGCTAGGTGAAGGACGGCTTTCACACACACTTATCTCTCAGAACTGAGCATGTGGAGAGACGTTCGTTCATCCAGCACAAAGGGAACGGGTTGCAGGAGAAACACTTACTCTGGTTTCTCAGTCTGTTTCCTAGTGCCGGTTTGAAGTGCCTGCCGTTCTCACTGTAAAACCGGGTTGGAGCTTGAACCTCCCCATATATATGTATGGAGTGGAGTTTGCAAGTGAAAAGAAACTTTGTGTTCCCTTCAAGCTAGGTGAAGGACGGCTTTCACACACACTTATCTCTCAGAACTGAGCATGTGGAGAGACGTTCGTTCATCCAGGACATAGGGAACGTGTTGCAGGAGAAACACTTACTCTGGTTTCTCAGTCTGTTTCCTAGTGCCGGTTTGAAGTGCCTGCCGTTTTCACTGTAAAACCGGCCTGGAGCTTGAACCTCCCCATATATATGTATGGAGTGGAGTTTGCAAGTGAAAAGAAACTTTGTGTTCCCTTCAAGCTAGGTGAAGGACGGCTTTCACACACACTTATCTCTCAGAACTGAGCATGTGGAGAGACGTTCGTTCATCCAGCACAAAGGGAACGGGTTGCAGGAGAAACACTTACTCTGGTTTCTCAGTCTGTTTCCTAGTGCCGGTTTGAAGTGCCTGCCGTTTTCACTGTAAAACCGGCCTGGAGCTTGAACCTCCCCATAGATATGTATGGAGTGGAGTTTGCAACTGAAAAGAAACTTTGTGTTCCCTTCAAGCTAGGTGAAGGACGGCTTTCACACACACTTATCTCTCAGAACTGAGCATGTGGAGAGACGTTCGTTCATCCAGCACAAAGGGAATGGGATGCAGGAGAAACACTTACTCTGGTTTCTCAGTCTGTTTCCTAATGCCTGTTTGAAGTGCCTGCCGTTTTCACTGTAAAACCGGGTTGGAGCTTTAACCTACCCATATATATGTATGGAAAGTAGTTTACAACTGAAAAGAAACTTTGTGTTCCCTTCAAGCTAGGTGAAGGACGGCTTTCACACACACTTATCTCTCAGAACTGAGCATGTGGAGAGACGTTCGTTCATCCAGCACATAGGGAACGGGTTGCAGGAGAAACACTTACTCTGGTTTCTCAGTCTGTTTCCTAGTGCCGGTTTGAAGTGCCTGCCGTTTTCACTGTAAAACCGGGTTGGAGCTTTAACCTACCCGTATATATGTATGGAGTGGAGTTTGCAACTGAAAAGAAACTTTGTGTTCCCTTCAAGCTAGGTGAAGGACGGCTTTCACACACACTTATCTCTCAGAACTGAGCATGTGGAGAGACGTTCGTTCATCCAGCACAAAGGGAACGGGTTGCAGGAGAAACACTTACTCTGGTTTCTCAGTCTGTTTCCTAGTGCCGGTTTGAAGTGCCTGCCGTTTTCACTGTAAAACCGGCCTGGAGCTTGAACCTCCCCATAGATATGTATGGAGTGGAGTTTGCAAGTGAAAAGAAACTTTGTGTTCCCTTCAAGCTAGGTGAAGGACGGCTTTCACACACACTTATCTCTCAGAACTGAGCATGTGGAGAGACGTTCGTTCATCCAGCACAAAGGGAACGGGTTGCAGGAGAAACACTTACTCTGGTTTCTCAGTCTGTTTCCTAGTGCCGGTTTGAAGTGCCTGCCGTTTTCACTGTAAAACCGGCCTGGAGCTTGAACCTCCCCATAGATATGTATGGAGTGGAGTTTGCAACTGAAAAGAAACTTTGTGTTCCCTTTAAGCTAGGTGAAGGACGGCTTTCACACACACTTATCTCTCAGAACTGAGCATGTGGAGAGACGTTCGTTCATCCATCACAAAGGGAATGGGATGCAGGAGAAACACTTACTCTGGTTTCTCAGTCTGTTTCCTAATGCCGGTTTGAAGTGCCTGCCGTTTTCACTGTAAAACCGGCCTGGAGCTTGAACCTCCCCATAGATATGTATGGAGTGGAGTTTGCAAGTGAAAAGAAACTTTGTGTTCCCTTCAAGCTAGGTGAAGGACGGCTTTCACACACACTTATCTCTCAGAAATGAGCATGTGGAGAGACGTTCGTTCATCCAGCACAAAGGGAATGGGATGCAGGAGAAACACTTACTCTGGTTTCTCAGTCTGTTTCCTAATGCCGGTTTGAAGTGCCTGCCGTTTTCACTGTAAAACCGGGTTGGAGCTTTAACCTACCCATATATATGTATGGAAAGTAGTTTACAACTGAAAAGAAACTTTGTGTTCCCTTCAAGCTAGGTGAAGGACGGCTTTCACACACACTTATCTCTCAGAACTGAGCATGTGGAGAGACGTTCGTTCATCCAGCACATAGGGAACGGGTTGCAGGAGAAACACTTACTCTGGTTTCTCAGTCTGTTTCCTAGTGCCGGTTTGAAGTGCCTGCCGTTTTCACTGTAAAACCGGGTTGGAGCTTTAACCTACCCATATATATGTATGGAGTGGAGTTTGCAACTGAAAAGAAACTTTGTGTTCCCTTCAAGCTAGGTGAAGGACGGCTTTCACACACACTTATCTCTCAGAACTGAGCATGTGGAGAGACGTTCGTTCATCCAGCACAAAGGGAACGGGTTGCAGGAGAAACACTTACTCTGGTTTCTCAGTCTGTTTCCTAGTGCCGGTTTGAAGTGCCTGCCGTTTTCACTGTAAAACCGGGTTGGAGCTTTAACCTACCCATATATATGTATGGAAAGTAGTTTACAACTGAAAAGAAACTTTGTGTTCCCTTCAAGCTAGGTGAAGGACGGCTTTCACACACACTTATCTCTCAGAACTGAGCATGTGGAGAGACGTTCGTTCATCCAGCACAAAGGGAACGGGTTGCAGGAGAAACACTTACTCTGGTTTCTCAGTCTGTTTCCTAGTGCCGGTTTGAAGTGCCTGCCGTTTTCACTGTAAAACCGGGTTGGAGCTTTAACCTACCCATATATATGTATGGAAAGTAGTTTACAACTGAAAAGAAACTTTGTGTTCCCTTCAAGCTAGGTGAAGGACGGCTTTCACACACACTTATCTCTCAGAACTGAGCATGTGGAGAGACGTTCGTTCATCCAGCACAAAGGGAACGGGTTGCAGGAGAAACACTTACTCTGGTTTCTGAGTCTGTTTCCTAGTGCCGGTTTGAAGTGCCTGCCGTTTTCAGTGTAAAACCGGGTTGGAGCTTGAACCTCCCCATATATATGTATGGAGTGGAGTTTGCAACTGAAAAGAAACTTTGTGTTCCCTTCAAGCTAGGTGAAGGACGGCTTTCACACACACTTATCTCTCAGAACTGAGCATGTGGAGAGACGTTCGTTCATTCAGCACATAGGGAACGGGTTGAAGGAGAAACACTTACTCTGGTTTCTCAGTCTGTTTCCTAGTGCCGGTTTGAAGTGCCTGCCGTTTTCACTGTAAAACCGGGTTGGAGCTTTAACCTACCCATATATATGTATGGAGTGGAGTTTGCAAGTGAAAAGAAACTTTGTGTTCCCTTCAAGCTAGGTGAAGGACGGCTTTCACACACACTTATCTCTCAGAACTGAGCATGTGGAGAGACGTTCGTTCATCCAGCACAAAGGGAACGGGTTGCAGGAGAAACACTTACTCTGGTTTCTGAGTCTGTTTCCTAGTGCCGGTTTGAAGTGCCTGCCGTTTTCACTGTAAAACCGGGTTGGAGCTTTAACCTACCCATATATATGTATGGAAAGTAGTTTACAACTGAAAAGAAACTTTGTGTTCCCTTCAAGCTAGGTGAAGGACGGCTTTCACACACACTTATCTCTCAGAACTGAGCATGTGGAGAGACGTTCGTTCATCCAGCACATAGGGAACGGGTTGCAGGAGAAACACTTACTCTGGTTTCTCAGTCTGTTTCCTAGTGCCGGTTTGAAGTGCCTGCCGTTTTCACTGTAAAACCGGGTTGGAGCTTTAACCTACCCATATATATGTATGGAGTGGAGTTTGCAACTGAAAAGAAACTTTGTGTTCCCTTCAAGCTAGGTGAAGGACGGCTTTCACACACACTTATCTCTCAGAACTGAGCATGTGGAGAGACGTTCGTTCATCCAGCACAAAGGGAACGGGTTGCAGGAGAAACACTTACTCTGGTTTCTCAGTCTGTTTCCTAGTGCCGGTTTGAAGTGCCTGCCGTTTTCACTGTAAAACCGGGTTGGAGCTTTAACCTACCCATATATATGTATGGAAAGTAGTTTACAACTGAAAAGAAACTTTGTGTTCCCTTCAAGCTAGGTGAAGGACGGCTTTCACACACACTTATCTCTCAGAACTGAGCATGTGGAGAGACGTTCGTTCATCCAGCACAAAGGGAATGGGATGCAGGAGAAACACTTACTCTGGTTTCTCAGTCTGTTTCCTAATGCCGGTTTGAAGTGCCTGCCGTTTTCACTGTAAAACCGGGTTGGAGCTTTAACCTACCCATATATATGTATGCAAAGTAGTTTACAACTGAAAAGAAACTTTGTGTTCCCTTCAAGCTAGGTGAAGGACGGCTTTCACACACACTTATCTCTCAGAACTGAGCATGTGGAGAGACGTTCGTTCATCCAGCACAAAGGGAACGGGTTGCAGGAGAAACACTTACTCTGGTTTCTGAGTCTGTTTCCTAGTGCCGGTTTGAAGTGCCTGCCGTTTTCAGTGTAAAACCGGGTTGGAGCTTGAACCTCCCCATATATATGTATGGAGTGGAGTTTGCAACTGAAAAGAAACTTTGTGTTCCCTTCAAGCTAGGTGAAGGACGGCTTTCACACACACTTATCTCTCAGAACTGAGCATGTGGAGAGACGTTCGTTCATTCAGCACATAGGGAACGGGTTGAAGGAGAAACACTTACTCTGGTTTCTCAGTCTGTTTCCTAGTGCCGGTTTGAAGTGCCTGCCGTTTTCACTGTAAAACCGGGTTGGAGCTTTAACCTACCCATATATATGTATGGAGTGGAGTTTGCAAGTGAAAAGAAACTTTGTGTTCCCTTCAAGCTAGGTGAAGGACGGCTTTCACACACACTTATCTCTCAGAACTGAGCATGTGGAGAGACGTTCGTTCATCCAGCACAAAGGGAACGGGTTGCAGGAGAAACACTTACTCTGGTTTCTGAGTCTGTTTCCTAGTGCCGGTTTGAAGTGCCTGCCGTTTTCACTGTAAAACCGGGTTGGAGCTTTAACCTACCCATATATATGTATGGAAAGTAGTTTACAACTGAAAAGAAACTTTGTGTTCCCTTCAAGCTAGGTGAAGGACGGCTTTCACACACACTTATCTCTCAGAACTGAGCATGTGGAGAGACGTTCGTTCATCCAGCACAAAGGGAACGAGTTGCAGGAGAATCACTTACTCTGGTTTCTCAGTCTGTTTCCTAGTGCCGGTTTGAAGTGCCTGCCGTTTTCACTGTAAAACCGGGTTGGAGCTTGAACTTCCCCATATATATGTATGGAAAGGAGTTTGAAAGTGAAAAGAAACTTTATGTTCCCTTCAAGCTAGGTGAAGGACGGCTTTCACACACACTTATCTCTCAGAACTGAGCATGTGGAGAGACGTTCTTTCATCCAGCACAAAGGGACTGGGTTGCAGGAGAAACACTTACTCTGGTTTCTCAGTATGTTTCCTAGTGCCGGTTTGAAGTGCCTGCCGTTTTCACTGTAAAACCGGGCTGGAGCTTGAACCTCCCCATATATATGTATGGAGTGGAGTTTGCAACTGAAAAGAAACTTTGTGTTCCCTTCAAGCTAGGTGAAGGACGGCTTTCACACACACTTATCTCTCAGAACTGAGCATGTGGAGAGACGTTCGTTCATCCAGCACAAAGGGAACGGGTTGCAGGAGAAACACTTACTCTGGTTTCTCAGTCTGTTTCCTAGTGCCGGTTTGAAGTGCCTGCCGTTTTCACTGTATAACCGGCCTGAAGCTTGAACCTCCCCATATATATGTATGGAGTGGAGTTTGCAACTGACAAGAAACTTTGTGTTCCCTTCAAGCTAGGTGAAGGACGGCTTTCACACACACTTATCTCTCAGAACTGAGCATGTGGAGAGACGTTCGTTCATCCAGCACAAAGGGAACGGGTTGCAGGAGAAACACTTACTCTGGTTTCTCAGTCTGTTTCCTAGTGCCGGTTTGAAGTGCCTGCCGTTTTCACTGTAAAACCGGCCTGGAGCTTGAACCTCCCCATATATATGTATGGAGTGGAGTTTGCAACTGAAAAGAAACTTTGTGTTCCCTTCAAGCTAGGTGAAGGACGGCTTTCACACACACTTATCTCTCAGAACTGAGCATGTGGAGAGACGTTCGTTCATCCAGCACAAAGGGAACGGGTTGCAGGAGAAACACTTACTCTGGTTTCTCAGTCTGTTTCCTAGTGCCGGTTTGAAGTGCCTGCCGTTTTCACTGTAAAACCGGCCTGGAGCTTGAACCTCCCCATAGATATGTATGGAGTGGAGTTTGCAACTGAAAAGAAACTTTGTGTTCCCTTCAAGCTAGGTGAAGGACGGCTTTCACACACACTTATCTCTCAGAACTGAGCATGTGGAGAGACGTTCGTTCATCCATCACAAAGGGAATGGGATGCAGGAGAAACACTTACTCTGGTTTCTCAGTCTGTTTCCTAATGCCGGTTTGAAGTGCCTGCCGTTTTCACTGTAAAACCGGGTTGGAGCTTTAACCTACCCATATATATGTATGGAAAGTAGTTTACAACTGAAAAGAAACTTTGTGTTCCCTTCAAGCTAGGTGAAGGGCGGCTTTCACACACACTTATCTCTCAGAACTGAGCATGTGGAGAGACGTTCGTTCATCCAGCACGTAGGGAACGGGTTGCAGGAGAAACACTTACTCTGGTTTCTCAGTCTGTTTCCTAATGCCGGTTTGAAGTGCCTGCCGTTTTCACTGTAAAACCGGGTTGGAGCTTTAACCTACCCATATATATGTATGGAAAGTACTTTACAACTGAAAAGAAACTTTGTGTTCCCTTCAACCTAGGTGAAGGACGGCTTTCACACACACTTATCTCTCAGAACTGAGCATGTGGAGAGACGTTCGTTCATCCAGCAAAAAGGGAACGGGTTGCAGGAGAAACACTTACTCTGGTTTCTCAGTCTGTTTCCTAGTGCCGGTTTGAAGTGCCTGCCGTTTTCACTGTAAAACCGGCCTGGAGCTTGAACCTCCCCATATATATGTATGGAGTGGAGTTTGCAAGTGAAAAGAATCTTTGTGTTCCCTTCAAGCTAGGTGAAGGACGGCTTTCACACACACTTATCTCTCAGAACTGAGCATGTGGAGAGACGTTCGTTCATCCAGCACAAAGGGAACGGGTTGCAGGAGAAACACTTACTCTGGTTTCTGAGTCTGTTTCCTAGTGCCGGTTTGAAGTGCCTGCCGTTTTCACTGTAAAACCGGGTTGGAGCTTTAACCTACCCATATATATGTATGGAAAGTAGTTTACAACTGAAAAGAAACTTTGTGTTCCCTTCAAGCTAGGTGAAGGACGGCTTTCACACACACTTATCTCTCAGAACTGAGCATGTGGAGAGACGTTCGTTCATCCAGCACAAAGGGAACGGGTTGCAGGAGAATCACTTACTCTGGTTTCTCAGTCTGTTTCCTAGTGCCGGTTTGAAGTGCCTGCCGTTTTCACTGTAAAACCGGGTTGGAGCTTGAACTTCCCCATATATATGTATGGAGTGGAGTTTGCAAGTGAAAAGAAACTTTGTGTTCCCTTCAAGCTAGGTGAAGGACGGCTTTCACACACACTTATCTCTCAGAACTGAGCATGTGGAGAGACGTTCTTTCATCCAGCACAAAGGGACCGGGTTGCAGGAGAAACACTTACTCTGGTTTCTCAGTCTGTTTCCTAGTGCCGGTTTGAAGTGCCTGCCGTTTTCACTGTAAAACCGGCCTGGAGCTTGAACCTCCCCATATATATGTATGGAGTGGAGTTTGCAACTGAAAAGAAACTTTGTGTTCCCTTCAAGCTAGGTGAAGGACGGCTTTCACACACACTTATCTCTCAGAACTGAGCATGTGGAGAGACGTTCGTTCATCCAGCACAAAGGGAACGGGTTGCAGGAAAAACACTTACTCTGGTTTCTCAGTCTGTTTCCTAGTGCCGGTTTGAAGTGCCTGCCGTTTTCACTGTAAAACCGGCCTGGAGCTTGAACCTCCCCATATATATGTACGGAGTGGAGTTTGCAACTGAAAAGAAACTTTGTGTTCCCTTCAAGCTAGGTGAAGGACGGCTTTCACACACACTTATCTCTCAGAACTGAGCATGTGGAGAGACGTTCGTTCATCCAGCACAAAGGTAACGGGATGCAGGAGAAACACATACTCTGGTTTCTCAGTCTGTTTCCTAGTGCCGGTTTGAAGTGCCTGCCGTTTTCACTGTAAAACCGGCCTGGAGCTTGAACCTCCCCATATATATGTATGGAGTGGAGTTTGCAACTGAAAAGAAACTTTGTGTTCCCTTCAAGCTAGGTGAAGGACGGCTTTCACACACACTTATCTCTCAGAACTGAGCATGTGGAGAGACGTTCGTTCATTCAGCACAAAGGGAACGGGTTGCAGGAGAAACACTTACTCTGGTTTCTCAGTCTGTTTCCTAGTGCCGGTTTGAAGTGCCTGCCGTTCTCACTGTAAAACCGGGTTGGAGCTTGAACCTCCCCATATATATGTATGGAGTGGAGTTTGCAAGTGAAAAGAAACTTTGTGTTCCCTTCAAGATAGGTGAAGGACGGCTTTCACACACACTTATCTCTCAGAACTGAGCATGTGGAGAGACGTTCGTTCATCCAGCACATAGGGAATGGGATGCAGGAGAAACATTTACTCTGGTTTCTCAGTCTGTTTCCTAATGCCGGTTTGAAGTGCCTGCCGTTTTCACTGTAAAACCGGGTTGGAGCTTGAACCTCCCCATATATATGTATGGAGTGGAGTTTGCAACTGAAAAGAAACTTTGTATTCCCTTCAAGCTAGGTGAAGGACGGCTTTCACACACACTTATCTCTCAGAACTGAGCATGTGGAGAGACGTTCGTTCATCCAGCACAAAGGGAACGGGTTGCAGGAGAAACACTTACTCTGGTTTCTCAGTCTGTTTCCTAGTGCCGGTTTGAAGTGCCTGCCGTTTTCACTGTAAAACCGGGTTGGAGCTTTAACCTACCCATATATATGTATGGAAAGTAGTTTAGAACTGAAAAGAAACTTTGTGTTCCCTTCAAGCTAGGTGAAGGACGGCTTTCACACACACTTATCTCTCAGAACTGAGCATGTGGAGAGACGTTCGTTCATCCAGCACATAGGGAATGGGATGCAGGAGAAACATTTACTCTGGTTTCTCAGTCTGTTTCCTAGTGCCGGTTTGAAGTGCCTGCCGTTTTTACTGTAAAACCGGGTTGGAGCTTTAACCTACCCATATATATGTATGGAAAGTAGTTTACAAATGAAAAGAAACTTTGTGTTCCCTTCAACCTAGGTGAAGGACGGCTTTCACACACACTTATCTCTCAGAACTGAGCATGTGGAGAGACGTTCGTTCATCCAGCACATAGGGAACGGGTTGCAGGAGAAACACTTACTCTGGTTTCTCAGTCTGTTTCCTAGTGCCGGTTTGAAGTGCCTGCCGTTTTCACTGTAAAACCGGCCTGGAGCTTGAACCTCCCCATATATATGTATGGAGTGGAGTTTGCAAGTGAAAAGAAACTTTGTGTTCCCTTCAAGCTAGGTGAAGGACGGCTTTCACACACACTTATCTCTCAGAACTGAGCATGTGGAGAGACGTTCGTTCATCCAGCACAAAGGGAACGGGTTGCAGGAGAAACACTTACTCTGGTTTCTCAGTCTGTTTCCTAGTGCCGGTTTGAAGTGCCTGCCGTTTTCACTGTAAAACCGGCCTGGAGCTTGAACCTCCCCATAGATATGTATGGAGTGGAGTTTGCAACTGAAAAGAAACTTTGTGTTCCCTTCAAGCTAGGTGAAGGACGGCTTTCACACACACTTATCTCTCAGAACTGAGCATGTGGAGAGACGTTCGTTCATCCAGCACAAAGGGAATGGGATGCAGGAGAAACACTTACTCTGGTTTCTCAGTCTGTTTCCTAATGCCTGTTTGAAGTGCCTGCCGTTTTCACTGTAAAACCGGGTTGGAGCTTTAACCTACCCATATATATGTATGGAAAGTAGTTTACAACTGAAAAGAAACTTTGTGTTCCCTTCAACCTAGGTGAAGGACGGCTTTCACACACACTTATCTCTCAGAACTGAGCATGTGGAGAGACGTTCGTTCATCCAGCACATAGGGAACGGGTTGCAGGAGAAACACTTACTCTGGTTTCTCAGTCTGTTTCCTAGTGCCGGTTTGAAGTGCCTGCCGTTTTCACTGTAAAACCGGCCTGGAGCTTGAACCTCCCCATATATATGTATGGAGTGGAGTTTGCAACTGACAAGAAACTTTGTGTTCCCTTCAAGCTAGGTGAAGGACGGCTTTCACACACACTTATCTCTCAGAACTGAGCATGTGGAGAGACGTTCGTTCATCCAGCACAAAGGGAACGGGTTGCAGGAGAAACACTTACTCTGGTTTCTCAGTCTGTTTCCTAGTGCCGGTTTGAAGTGCCTGCCGTTTTCACTGTAAAACCGGCCTGGAGCTTGAACCTCCCCATAGATATGTATGGAGTGGAGTTTGCAACTGAAAAGAAACTTTGTGTTCCCTTCAAGCTAGGTGAAGGACGGCTTTCACACACACTTATCTCTCAGAACTGAGCATGTGGAGAGACGTTCGTTCATCCAGC
Source organism: Vicugna pacos (assembly GCF_048564905.1). NCBI lineage: Eukaryota > Metazoa > Chordata > Mammalia > Artiodactyla > Camelidae > Vicugna > Vicugna pacos. Next base: position 5,897,814 of record NW_027328742.1, read on the forward strand.
ACAAAGGGAATGGGATGCAGGAGAAACACTTACTCTGGTTTCTCAGTCTGTTTCCTAATGCCGGTTTGAAGTGCCTGCCGTTTTCACTGTAAAACCGGGTTGGAGCTTTAACCTACCCATATATATGTATGGAAAGTAGTTTACAACTGAAAAGAAACTTTGTGTTCCCTTCAAGCTAGGTGAAGGACGGCTTTCACACACACTTATCTCTCAGAACTGAGCATGTGGAGAGACGTTCGTTCATCCAGCACAAAGGGAACGGGTTGCAGGAGAAACACTTACTCTGGTTTCTGAGTCTGTTTCCTAGTGCCGGTTTGAAGTGCCTGCCGTTTTCAGTGTAAAACCGGGTTGGAGCTTGAACCTCCTCATATATATGTATGGAGTGGAGTTTGCAACTGAAAAGAAACTTTGTGTTCCCTTCAAGCTAGGTGAAGGACGGCTTTCACACACACTTATCTCTCAGAACTGAGCATGTGGAGAGACGTTCGTTCATTCAGCACATAGGGAACGGGTTGAAGGAGAAACACTTACTCTGGTTTCTCAGTCTGTTTCCTAGTGCCGGTTTGAAGTGCCTGCCGTTTTCACTGTAAAACCGGGTTGGAGCTTTAACCTACCCATATATATGTATGGAGTGGAGTTTGCAAGTGAAAAGAAACTTTGTGTTCCCTTCAAGCTAGGTGAAGGACGGCTTTCACACACACTTATCTCTCAGAACTGAGCATGTGGAGAGACGTTCGTTCATCCAGCACAAAGGGAACGGGTTGCAGGAGAAACACTTACTCTGGTTTCTGAGTCTGTTTCCTAGTGCCGGTTTGAAGTGCCTGCCGTTTTCACTGTAAAACCGGGTTGGAGCTTTAACCTACCCATATATATGTATGGAAAGTAGTTTACAACTGAAAAGAAACTTTGTGTTCCCTTCAAGCTAGGTGAAGGACGGCTTTCACACACACTTATCTCTCAGAACTGAGCATGTGGAGAGACGTTCGTTCATCCAGCACAAAGGGAACGAGTTGCAGGAGAATCACTTACTCTGGTTTCTCAGTCTGTTTCCTAGTGCCGGTTTGAAATGCCTGCCGTTTTCACTGTAAAACCGGGTTGGAGCTTGAACTTCCCCATATATATGTATGGAAAGGAGTTTGCAAGTGAAAAGAAACTTTGTGTTCCCTTCAAGCTAGGTGAAGGACGGCTTTCACACACACTTATCTCTCAGAACTGAGCATGTGGAGAGACGTTCTTTCATCCAGCACAAAGGGACCGGGTTGCAGGAGAAACACTTACTCTGGTTTCTCAGTATGTTTCCTAGTGCCGGTTTGAAGTGCCTGCCGTTTTCACTGTAAAACCGGCCTGGAGCTTGAACCTCCCCATATATATGTATGGAGTGGAGTTTGCAACTGAAAAGAAACTTTGTGTTCCCTTCAAGCTAGGTGAAGGACGGCTTTCACACACACTTATCTCTCAGAACTGAGCATGTGGAGAGACGTTCGTTCATCCAGCACAAAGGGAACGGGTTGGAGGAGAAACACATACTCTGGTTTCTCAGTCTGTTTCCTAGTGCCGGTTTGAAGTGCCTGCCGTTTTCACTGTAAAACCGGCCTGGAGCTTGAACCTCCCCATATATATGTATGGAGTGGAGTTTGCAAGTGAAAACAAACTTTGTGTTCCCTTCAAGCTAGGTGAAGGACGGCTTTCACACACACTTATCTCTCAGAACTGAGCATGTGAAGAGACGTTCGTTCATCCAGCACATAAAGAATGGGATGCAGGAGAAACATTTACTCTGGTTTCTCAGTCTGTTTCCTAATGCCGGTTTGAAGTGCCTGCCGTTTTCACTGTAAAACCGGGTTGGAGCTTTAACCTACCCATATATATGTATGGAAAGTAGTTTACAACTGAAAAGAAACTTTGTGTTCCCTTCAAGCTAGGTGAAGGACGGCTTTCACACACACTTATCTCTCAGAACTGAGCATGTGGAGAGACGTTCGTTCATCCAGCACATATGGAACGGGTTGCAGGAGAAACACTTACTCTGGTTTCTCAGTCTGTTTCCTAGTGCCGGTTTGAAGTGCCTGCCGTTTTCACTGTAAAACCGGGTTGGAGCTTTAACCTACCCGTATATATGTATGGAGTGGAGTTTGCAACTGAAAAGAAACTTTGTGTTCCCTTCAAGCTAGGTGAAGGACGGCTTTCACACACACTTATCTCTCAGAACTGAGCATGTGGAGAGACGTTCGTTCATCCAGCACAAAGGGAACGGGTTGCAGGAGAAACACTTACTCTGGTTTCTCAGTCTGTTTCCTAGTGCCGGTTTGAAGTGCCTGCCGTTTTCACTGTAAAACCGGCCTGGAGCTTGAACCTCCCCATATATATGTATGGAGTGGAGTTTGCAAGTGAAAAGAAACTTTGTGTTCCCTTCAAGCTAGGTGAAGGACGGCTTTCACACACACTTATCTCTCAGAACTGAGCATGTGGAGAGACGTTCGTTCATCCAGCACAAAGGGAACGGGTTGCAGGAGAAACACTTACTCTGGTTTCTCAGTCTGTTTCCTAGTGCCGGTTTGAAGTGCCTGCCGTTTTCACTGTAAAACCGGCCTGGAGCTTGAACCTCCCCATAGATATGTATGGAGTGGAGTTTGCAAGTGAAAAGAAACTTTGTGTTCCCTTCAAGCTAGGTGAAGGACGGCTTTCACACACACTTATCTCTCAGAACTGAGCATGTGGAGAGACGTTCGTTCATCCATCACAAAGGGAATGGGATGCAGGAGAAACACTTACTCTGGTTTCTCAGTCTGTTTCCTAATGCCGGTTTGAAGTGCCTGCCGTTTTCACTGTAAAACCGGCCTGGAGCTTGAACCTCCCCATATATATGTATGGAGTGGAGTTTGCAAGTGAAAAGAAACTTTGTGTTCCCTTCAAGCTAGGTGAAGGACGGCTTTCACACACACTTATCTCTCAGAACTGAGCATGTGGAGAGACGTTCGTTCATCCAGCACAAAGGGAACGGGTTGCAGGAGAAACACTTACTCTGGTTTCTGAGTCTGTTTCCTAATGCCGGTTTGAAGTGCCTGCCGTTTTCACTGTAAAACCGGGTTGGAGCTTTAACCTACCCATATATATGTATGGAAAGTAGTTTACAACTGAAAAGAAACTTTGTGTTCCCTTCAAGCTAGGTGAAGGACGGCTTTCACACACACTTATCTCTCAGAACTGAGCATGTGGAGAGACGTTCGTTCATCCAGCACAAAGGGAACGGGTTGCAGGAGAATCACTTACTCTGGTTTCTCAGTCTGTTTCCTAGTGCCGGTTTGAAGTGCCTGCCGTTTTCACTGTAAAACCGGGTTGGAGCTTGAACTTCCCCATATATATGTATGGAAAGGAGTTTGCAAGTGAAAAGAAACTTTGTGTTCCCTTCAAGCTAGGTGAAGGCGGCTTTCACACACACTTATCTCTCAGAACTGAGCATGTGGAGAGACGTTCTTTCATCCAGCACAAAGGGACCGGGTTGCAGGAGAAACACTTACTCTGGTTTCTCAGTCTGTTTCCTAGTGCCGGTTTGAAGTGCCTGCCGTTTTCACTGTAAAACCGGCCTGGAGCTTGATCCTCCCCATATATATGTATGGAGTGGAGTTTGCAACTGAAAAGAAACTTTGTGTTCCCTTCAAGCTAGGTGAAGGACGGCTTTCACACACACTTATCTCTCAGAACTGAGCATGTGGAGAGACGTTCGTTCATCCAGCACAAAGGTAACGGGATGCAGGAGAAACACATACTCTGGTTTCTCAGTCTGTTTCCTAGTGCCGGTTTGAAGTGCCTGCCGTTTTCACTGTAAAACCGGCCTGGAGCTTGAACCTCCCCATATATATGTATGGAAAGTAGTTTACAACTGAAAAGAAACTTTGTGTTCCCTTCAAGCTAGGTGAAGGACGGCTTTCACACACACTTATCTCTCAGAACTGAGCATGTGGAGAGACGTTCGTTCATCCAGCACAAAGGGAACGGGTTGCAGGAGAAACACTTACTCTGGTTTCTCAGTCTGTTTCCTAGTGCCGGTTTGAAGTGCCTGCCGTTTTCACTGTAAAACCGGCCTGGAGCTTGAACCTCCCCATATATATGTATGGAGTGGAGTTTGCAAGTGAAAAGAAACTTTGTGTTCCCTTCAAGCTAGGTGAAGGACGGCTTTCACACACACTTATCTCTCAGAACTGAGCATGTGGAGAGACGTTCGTTCATCCAGCACAAAGGGAACGGGTTGCAGGAGAAACACTTACTCTGGTTTCTGAGTCTGTTTAATAGTGCCGGTTTGAAGTGCCTGCCGTTTTCACTGTAAAACCGGGTTGGAGCTTTAACCTACCCATATATATGTATGGAAAGTAGTTTACAACTGAAAAGAAACTTTGTGTTCCCTTCAAGCTAGGTGAAGGACGGCTTTCACACACACTTATCTCTCAGAACTGAGCATGTGGAGAGACGTTCGTTCATCCAGCACAAAGGGAACGGGTTGCAGGAGAATCACTTACTCTGGTTTCTCAGTCTGTTTCCTAGTGCCGGTTTGAAGTGCCTGCCGTTTTCACTGTAAAACCGGCCTGGAGCTTGAACCTCCCCATAGATATGTATGGAGTGGAGTTTGCAACTGAAAAGAAACTTTGTGTTCCCTTCAAGCTAGGTGAAGGACGGCTTTCACACACACTTATCTCTCAGAACTGAGCATGTGGAGAGACGTTCGTTCATCCATCACAAAGGGAATGGGATGCAGGAGAAACACTTACTCTGGTTTCTCAGTCTGTTTCCTAATGCCGGTTTGAAGTGCCTGCCGTTTTCACTGTAAAACCGGGTTGGAGCTTTAACCTACCCATATATATGTATGGACAGTAGTTTACAACTGAAAAGAAACTTTGTGTTCCCTTCAAGCTAGGTGAAGGGCGGCTTTCACACACACTTATCTCTCAGAACTGAGCATGTGGAGAGACGTTCGTTCATCCAGCACGTAGGGAACGGGTTGCAGGAGAAACACTTACTCTGGTTTCTCAGTCTGTTTCCTAATGCCGGTTTGAAGTGCCTGCCGTTTTCACTGTAAAACCGGGTTGGAGCTTTAACCTACCCATATATATGTATGGAAAGTAGTTTACAACTGAAAAGAAACTTTGTGTTCCCTTCAACCTAGGTGAAGGACGGCTTTCACACACACTTATCTCTCAGAACTGAGCATGTGGAGAGACGTTCGTTCATCCAGCACAAAGGGAACGGGTTGCAGGAGAAACACTTACTCTGGTTTCTCAGTCTGTTTCCTAGTGCCGGTTTGAAGTGCCTGCCGTTTTCACTGTAAAACCGGCCTGGAGCTTGAACCTCCCCATATATATGTATGGAGTGGAGTTTGCAAGTGAAAAGAAACTTTGTGTTCCCTTCAAGCTAGGTGAAAGACGGCTTTCACACACACTTATCTCTCAGAACTGAGCATGTGGAGAGACGTTCGTTCATCCAGCACAAAGGGAACGGGTTGCAGGAGAAACACTTACTCTGGTTTCTGAGTCTGTTTCCTAGTGCCGGTTTGAAGTGCCTGCCGTTTTCACTGTAAAACCGGGTTGGAGCTTTAACCTACCCATATATATGTATGGAAAGTAGTTTACAACTGAAAAGAAACTTTGTGTTCCCTTCAAGCTAGGTGAAGGACGGCTTTCACACACACTTATCTCTCAGAACTGAGCATGTGGAGAGACGTTCGTTCATCCAGCACAAAGGGAACGGGTTGCAGGAGAATCACTTACTCTGGTTTCTCAGTCTGTTTCCTAGTGCCGGTTTGAAGTGCCTGCCGTTTTCACTTTAAAACCGGGTTGGAGCTTGAACTTCCCCATATATATGTATGGAAAGGAGTTTGCAAGTGAAAAGAAACTTTGTGTTCCCTTCAAGCTAGGTGAAGGCGGCTTTCACACACACTTATCTCTCAGACCTGAGCATGTGGAGAGACGTTCTTTCATCCAGCACAAAGGGACCGGGTTGCAGGAGAAACACTTACTCTGGTTTCTCAGTCTGTTTCCTAGTGCCGGTTTGAAGTGCCTGCCGTTTTCACTGTAAAACCGGCCTGGAGCTTGAACCTCCCCATATATATGTATGGAGTGGAGTTTGCAACTGAAAAGAAACTTTGTGTTCCCTTCAAGCTAGGTGAAGGACGGCTTTCACACACACTTATCTCTCAGAACTGAGCATGTGGAGAGACGTTCGTTCATCCAGCACAAAGGTAACGGGATGCAGGAGAAACACATACTCTGGTTTCTCAGTCTGTTTCCTAGTGCCGGTTTGAAGTGCCTGCCGTTTTCACTGTAAAACCGGCCTGGAGCTTGAACCTCCCCATATATATGTATGGAGTGGAGTTTGCAACTGAAAAGAAACTTTGTGTTCCCTTCAAGCTAGGTGAAGGACGGCTTTCACACACACTTATCTCTCAGAACTGAGCATGTGGAGAGACGTTCGTTCATCCATCACAAAGGGAATGGGATGCAGGAGAAACACTTACTCTGGTTTCTCAGTCTGTTTCCTAATGCCGGTTTGAAGTGCCTGCCGTTTTCACTGTAAAACCGGGTTGGAGCTTTAACCTACCCATATATATGTATGGAAAGTAGTTTACAACTGAAAAGAAACTTTGTGTTCCCTTCAAGCTAGGTGAAGGGCGGCTTTCACACACACTTATCTCTCAGAACTGAGCATGTGGAGAGACGTTCGTTCATCCAGCACGTAGGGAACGGGTTGCAGGAGAAACACTTACTCTTGTTTCTCAGTCTGTTTCCTAATGCCGGTTTGAAGTGCCTGCCGTTTTCACTGTAAAACCGGCCTGGAGCTTGAACCTCCCCATATATATGTATGGAGTGGAGTTTGCAACTGAAAAGAAACTTTGTGTTCCCTTCAAGCTAGGTGAAGGACGGCTTTCACACACACTTATCTCTCAGAACTGAGCATGTGGAGAGACGTTCGTTCATCCATCACAAAGGGAATGGGATGCAGGAGAAACACTTACTCTGGTTTCTCAGTCTGTTTCCTAATGCCGGTTTGAAGTGCCTGCCGTTTTCACTGTAAAACCGGGTTGGAGCTTTAACCTACCCATATATATGTATGGAAAGTAGTTTACAACTGAAAAGAAACTTTGTGTTCCCTTCAAGCTAGGTGAAGGACGGCTTTCACACACACTTATCTCTCAGAACTGAGCATGTGGAGAGACGTTCGTTCATCCAGCACAAAGGGAACGGGTTGCAGGAGAAACACTTACTCTGGTTTCTCAGTCTGTTTCCTAGTGCCGGTTTGAAGTGCCTGCCGTTTTCACTGTAAAACCGGCCTGGAGCTTGAACCTCCCCATATATATGTATGGAGTGGAGTTTGCAAGTGAAAAGAAACTTTGTGTTCCCTTCAAGCTAGGTGAAGGACGGCTTTCACACACACTTATCTCTCAGAACTGAGCATGTGGAGAGACGTTCGTTCATCCAGCACAAAGGGAACGGGTTGCAGGAGAAACACTTACTCTGGTTTCTGAGTCTGTTTAATAGTGCCGGTTTGAAGTGCCTGCCGTTTTCACTGTAAAACCGGGTTGGAGCTTTAACCTACCCATATATATGTATGGAAAGTAGTTTACAACTGAAAAGAAACTTTGTGTTCCCTTCAAGCTAGGTGAAGGACGGCTTTCACACACACTTATCTCTCAGAACTGAGCATGTGGAGAGACGTTCGTTCATCCAGCACAAAGGGAACGGGTTGCAGGAGAATCACTTACTCTGGTTTCTCAGTCTGTTTCCTAGTGCCGGTTTGAAGTGCCTGCCGTTTTCACTGTAAAACCGGCCTGGAGCTTGAACCTCCCCATAGATATGTATGGAGTGGAGTTTGCAACTGAAAAGAAACTTTGTGTTCCCTTCAAGCTAGGTGAAGGACGGCTTTCACACACACTTATCTCTCAGAACTGAGCATGTGGAGAGACGTTCGTTCATCCATCACAAAGGGAATGGGATGCAGGAGAAACACTTACTCTGGTTTCTCAGTCTGTTTCCTAATGCCGGTTTGAAGTGCCTGCCGTTTTCACTGTAAAACCGGGTTGGAGCTTTAACCTACCCATATATATGTATGGACAGTAGTTTACAACTGAAAAGAAACTTTGTGTTCCCTTCAAGCTAGGTGAAGGGCGGCTTTCACACACACTTATCTCTCAGAACTGAGCATGTGGAGAGACGTTCGTTCATCCAGCACGTAGGGAACGGGTTGCAGGAGAAACACTTACTCTGGTTTCTCAGTCTGTTTCCTAATGCCGGTTTGAAGTGCCTGCCGTTTTCACTGTAAAACCGGGTTGGAGCTTTAACCTACCCATATATATGTATGGAAAGTAGTTTACAACTGAAAAGAAACTTTGTGTTCCCTTCAACCTAGGTGAAGGACGGCTTTCACACACACTTATCTCTCAGAACTGAGCATGTGGAGAGACGTTCGTTCATCCAGCACAAAGGGAACGGGTTGCAGGAGAAACACTTACTCTGGTTTCTCAGTCTGTTTCCTAGTGCCGGTTTGAAGTGCCTGCCGTTTTCACTGTAAAACCGGCCTGGAGCTTGAACCTCCCCATATATATGTATGGAGTGGAGTTTGCAAGTGAAAAGAAACTTTGTGTTCCCTTCAAGCTAGGTGAAAGACGGCTTTCACACACACTTATCTCTCAGAACTGAGCATGTGGAGAGACGTTCGTTCATCCAGCACAAAGGGAACGGGTTGCAGGAGAAACACTTACTCTGGTTTCTGAGTCTGTTTCCTAGTGCCGGTTTGAAGTGCCTGCCGTTTTCACTGTAAAACCGGGTTGGAGCTTTAACCTACCCATATATATGTATGGAAAGTAGTTTACAACTGAAAAGAAACTTTGTGTTCCCTTCAAGCTAGGTGAAGGACGGCTTTCACACACACTTATCTCTCAGAACTGAGCATGTGGAGAGACGTTCGTTCATCCAGCACAAAGGGAACGGGTTGCAGGAGAATCACTTACTCTGGTTTCTCAGTCTGTTTCCTAGTGCCGGTTTGAAGTGCCTGCCGTTTTCACTTTAAAACCGGGTTGGAGCTTGAACTTCCCCATATATATGTATGGAAAGGAGTTTGCAAGTGAAAAGAAACTTTGTGTTCCCTTCAAGCTAGGTGAAGGCGGCTTTCACACACACTTATCTCTCAGAACTGAGCATGTGGAGAGACGTTCTTTCATCCAGCACAAAGGGACCGGGTTGCAGGAGAAACACTTACTCTGGTTTCTCAGTCTGTTTCCTAGTGCCGGTTTGAAGTGCCTGCCGTTTTCACTGTAAAACCGGCCTGGAGCTTGAACCTCCCCATATATATGTATGGAGTGGAGTTTGCAACTGAAAAGAAACTTTGTGTTCCCTTCAAGCTAGGTGAAGGACGGCTTTCACACACACTTATCTCTCAGAACTGAGCATGTGGAGAGACGTTCGTTCATCCAGCACAAAGGTAACGGGATGCAGGAGAAACACATACTCTGGTTTCTCAGTCTGTTTCCTAGTGCCGGTTTGAAGTGCCTGCCGTTTTCACTGTAAAACCGGCCTGGAGCTTGAACCTCCCCATATATATGTATGGAGAGGAGTTTGCAACTGAAAAGAAACTTTGTGTTCCCTTCAAGCTAGGTGAAGGACGGCTTTCACACACACTTATCTCTCAGAACTGAGCATGTGGAGAGACGTTCGTTCATCCATCACAAAGGGAATGGGATGCAGGAGAAACACTTACTCTGGTTTCTCAGTCTGTTTCCTAATGCCGGTTTGAAGTGCCTGCCGTTTTCACTGTAAAACCGGGTTGGAGCTTTAACCTACCCATATATATGTATGGAAAGTAGTTTACAACTGAAAAGAAACTTTGTGTTCCCTTCAAGCTAGGTGAAGGGCGGCTTTCACACACACTTATCTCTCAGAACTGAGCATGTGGAGAGACGTTCGTTCATCCAGCACGTAGGGAACGGGTTGCAGGAGAAACACTTACTCTGGTTTCTCAGTCTGTTTCCTAATGCCGGTTTGAAGTGCCTGCCGTTTTCACTGTAAAACCGGGTTGGAGCTTTAACCTACCCATATATATGTATGGAAAGTAGTTTACAACTGAAAAGAAACTTTGTGTTCCCTTCAAGCTAGGTGAAGGACGGCTTTCACACACACTTATCTCTCAGAACTGAGCATGTGGAGAGACGTTCGTTCATCCAGCACAAAGGGAACGGGTTGCAGGAGAAACACTTACTCTGGTTTCTCAGTCTGTTTCCTAGTGCCGGTTTGAAGTGCCTGCCGTTTTCACTGTAAAACCGGCCTGGAGCTTGAACCTCCCCATAGATATGTATGGAGTGGAGTTTGCAAGTGAAAAGAAACTTTGTGTTCCCTTCAAGCTAGGTGAAGGACGGCTTTCACACACACTTATCTCTCAGAACTGAGCATGTGGAGAGACGTTCGTTCATCCATCACAAAGGGAATGGGATGCAGGAGAAACACTTACTCTGGTTTCTCAGTCTGTTTCCTAATGCCGGTTTGAAGTGCCTGCCGTTTTCACTGTAAAACCGGCCTGGAGCTTGAACCTCCCCATATATATGTATGGAGTGGAGTTTGCAAGTGAAAAGAAACTTTGTGTTCCCTTCAAGCTAGGTGAAGGACGGCTTTCACACACACTTATCTCTCAGAACTGAGCATGTGGAGAGACGTTCGTTCATCCAGCACAAAGGGAACGGGTTGCAGGAGAAACACTTACTCTGGTTTCTGAGTCTGTTTCCTAATGCCGGTTTGAAGTGCCTGCCGTTTTCACTGTAAAACCGGGTTGGAGCTTTAACCTACCCATATATATGTATGGAAAGTAGTTTACAACTGAAAAGAAACTTTGTGTTCCCTTCAAGCTAGGTGAAGGACGGCTTTCACACACACTTATCTCTCAGAACTGAGCATGTGGAGAGACGTTCGTTCATCCAGCACAAAGGGAACGGGTTGCAGGAGAATCACTTACTCTGGTTTCTCAGTCTGTTTCCTAGTGCCGGTTTGAAGTGCCTGCCGTTTTCACTGTAAAACCGGGTTGGAGCTTGAACTTCCCCATATATATGTATGGAAAGGAGTTTGCAAGTGAAAAGAAACTTTGTGTTCCCTTCAAGCTAGGTGAAGGCGGCTTTCACACACACTTATCTCTCAGAACTGAGCATGTGGAGAGACGTTCTTTCATCCAGCACAAAGGGACCGGGTTGCAGGAGAAACACTTACTCTGGTTTCTCAGTCTGTTTCCTAGTGCCGGTTTGAAGTGCCTGCCGTTTTCACTGTAAAACCGGCCTGGAGCTTGATCCTCCCCATATATATGTATGGAGTGGAGTTTGCAACTGAAAAGAAACTTTGTGTTCCCTTCAAGCTAGGTGAAGGACGGCTTTCACACACACTTATCTCTCAGAACTGAGCATGTGGAGAGACGTTCGTTCATCCAGCACAAAGGTAACGGGATGCAGGAGAAACACATACTCTGGTTTCTCAGTCTGTTTCCTAGTGCCGGTTTGAAGTGCCTGCCGTTTTCACTGTAAAACCGGCCTGGAGCTTGAACCTCCCCATATATATGTATGGAGTGGAGTTTGCAACTGAAAAGAAACTTTGTGTTCCCTTCAAGCTAGGTGAAGGACGGCTTTCACACACACTTATCTCTCAGAACTGAGCATGTGGAGAGACGTTCGTTCATCCAGCACAAAGGGAACGGGTTGCAGGAGAAACACTTACTCTGGTTTCTCAGTCTGTTTCCTAGTGCCGGTTTGAAGTGCCTGCCGTTTTCACTGTAAAACCGGCCTGGAGCTTGAACCTCCCCATATATATGTATGGAGTGGAGTTTGCAAGTGAAAAGAAACTTTGTGTTCCCTTCAAGCTAGGTGAAGGACGGCTTTCACACACACTTATCTCTCAGAACTGAGCATGTGGAGAGACGTTCGTTCATCCAGCACAAAGGGAACGGGTTGCAGGAGAAACACTTACTCTGGTTTCTGAGTCTGTTTAATAGTGCCGGTTTGAAGTGCCTGCCGTTTTCACTGTAAAACCGGGTTGGAGCTTTAACCTACCCATATATATGTATGGAAAGTAGTTTACAACTGAAAAGAAACTTTGTGTTCCCTTCAAGCTAGGTGAAGGACGGCTTTCACACACACTTATCTCTCAGAACTGAGCATGTGGAGAGACGTTCGTTCATCCAGCACAAAGGGAACGGGTTGCAGGAGAATCACTTACTCTGGTTTCTCAGTCTGTTTCCTAGTGCCGGTTTGAAGTGCCTGCCGTTTTCACTGTAAAACCGGCCTGGAGCTTGAACCTCCCCATAGATATGTATGGAGTGGAGTTTGCAACTGAAAAGAAACTTTGTGTTCCCTTCAAGCTAGGTGAAGGACGGCTTTCACACACACTTATCTCTCAGAACTGAGCATGTGGAGAGACGTTCGTTCATCCATCACAAAGGGAATGGGATGCAGGAGAAACACTTACTCTGGTTTCTCAGTCTGTTTCCTAATGCCGGTTTGAAGTGCCTGCCGTTTTCACTGTAAAACCGGGTTGGAGCTTTAACCTACCCATATATATGTATGGACAGTAGTTTACAACTGAAAAGAAACTTTGTGTTCCCTTCAAGCTAGGTGAAGGGCGGCTTTCACACACACTTATCTCTCAGAACTGAGCATGTGGAGAGACGTTCGTTCATCCAGCACGTAGGGAACGGGTTGCAGGAGAAACACTTACTCTGGTTTCTCAGTCTGTTTCCTAATGCCGGTTTGAAGTGCCTGCCGTTTTCACTGTAAAACCGGGTTGGAGCTTTAACCTACCCATATATATGTATGGAAAGTAGTTTACAACTGAAAAGAAACTTTGTGTTCCCTTCAACCTAGGTGAAGGACGGCTTTCACACACACTTATCTCTCAGAACTGAGCATGTGGAGAGACGTTCGTTCATCCAGCACAAAGGGAACGGGTTGCAGGAGAAACACTTACTCTGGTTTCTCAGTCTGTTTCCTAGTGCCGGTTTGAAGTGCCTGCCGTTTTCACTGTAAAACCGGCCTGGAGCTTGAACCTCCCCATATATATGTATGGAGTGGAGTTTGCAAGTGAAAAGAAACTTTGTGTTCCCTTCAAGCTAGGTGAAAGACGGCTTTCACACACACTTATCTCTCAGAACTGAGCATGTGGAGAGACGTTCGTTCATCCAGCACAAAGGGAACGGGTTGCAGGAGAAACACTTACTCTGGTTTCTGAGTCTGTTTCCTAGTGCCGGTTTGAAGTGCCTGCCGTTTTCACTGTAAAACCGGGTTGGAGCTTTAACCTACCCATATATATGTATGGAAAGTAGTTTACAACTGAAAAGAAACTTTGTGTTCCCTTCAAGCTAGGTGAAGGACGGCTTTCACACACACTTATCTCTCAGAACTGAGCATGTGGAGAGACGTTCGTTCATCCAGCACAAAGGGAACGGGTTGCAGGAGAATCACTTACTCTGGTTTCTCAGTCTGTTTCCTAGTGCCGGTTTGAAGTGCCTGCCGTTTTCACTTTAAAACCGGGTTGGAGCTTGAACTTCCCCATATATATGTATGGAAAGGAGTTTGCAAGTGAAAAGAAACTTTGTGTTCCCTTCAAGCTAGGTGAAGGCGGCTTTCACACACACTTATCTCTCAGAACTGAGCATGTGGAGAGACGTTCTTTCATCCAGCACAAAGGGACCGGGTTGCAGGAGAAACACTTACTCTGGTTTCTCAGTCTGTTTCCTAGTGCCGGTTTGAAGTGCCTGCCGTTTTCACTGTAAAACCGGCCTGGAGCTTGAACCTCCCCATATATATGTATGGAGTGGAGTTTGCAACTGAAAAGAAACTTTGTGTTCCCTTCAAGCTAGGTGAAGGACGGCTTTCACACACACTTATCTCTCAGAACTGAGCATGTGGAGAGACGTTCGTTCATCCAGCACAAAGGTAACGGGATGCAGGAGAAACACATACTCTGGTTTCTCAGTCTGTTTCCTAGTGCCGGTTTGAAGTGCCTGCCGTTTTCACTGTAAAACCGGCCTGGAGCTTGAACCTCCCCATATATATGTATGGAGTGGAGTTTGCAACTGAAAAGAAACTTTGTGTTCCCTTCAAGCTAGGTGAAGGACGGCTTTCACACACACTTATCTCTCAGAACTGAGCATGTGGAGAGACGTTCGTTCATCCATCACAAAGGGAATGGGATGCAGGAGAAACACTTACTCTGGTTTCTCAGTCTGTTTCCTAATGCCGGTTTGAAGTGCCTGCCGTTTTCACTGTAAAACCGGGTTGGAGCTTTAACCTACCCATATATATGTATGGAAAGTAGTTTACAACTGAAAAGAAACTTTGTGTTCCCTTCAAGCTAGGTGAAGGGCGGCTTTCACACACACTTATCTCTCAGAACTGAGCATGTGGAGAGACGTTCGTTCATCCAGCACGTAGGGAACGGGTTGCAGGAGAAACACTTACTCTGGTTTCTCAGTCTGTTTCCTAATGCCGGTTTGAAGTGCCTGCCGTTTTCACTGTAAAACCGGCCTGGAGCTTGAACCTCCCCATATATATGTATGGAGTGGAGTTTGCAACTGAAAAGTAACTTTGTGTTCCCTTCAAGCTAGGTGAAGGACGGCTTTCACACACACTTATCTCTCAGAACTGAGCATGTGGAGAGACGTTCGTTCATCCATCACAAAGGGAATGGGATGCAGGAGAAACACTTACTCTGGTTTCTCAGTCTGTTTCCTAATGCCGGTTTGAAGTGCCTGCCGTTTTCACTGTAAAACCGGGTTGGAGCTTTAACCTACCCATATATATGTATGGAAAGTAGTTTACAACTGAAAAGAAACTTTGTGTTCCCTTCAAGCTAGGTGAAGGACGGCTTTCACACACACTTATCTCTCAGAACTGAGCATGTGGAGAGACGTTCGTTCATCCAGCACAAAGGGAACGGGTTGCAGGAGAAACACTTACTCTGGTTTCTCAGTCTGTTTCCTAGTGCCGGTTTGAAGTGCCTGCCGTTTTCACTGTAAAACCGGCCTGGAGCTTGAACCTCCCCATGTATATGTATGGAGTGGAGTTTGCAAGTGAAAAGAAACTTTGTGTTCCCTTCAAGCTAGGTGAAGGACGGCTTTCACACACACTTATCTCTCAGAACTGAGCATGTGGAGAGACGTTCGTTCATCCAGCACAAAGGGAACGGGTTGCAGGAGAAACACTTACTCTGGTTTCTGAGTCTGTTTAATAGTGCCGGTTTGAAGTGCCTGCCGTTTTCACTGTAAAACCGGGTTGGAGCTTTAACCTACCCATATATATGTATGGAAAGTAGTTTACAACTGAAAAGAAACTTTGTGTTCCCTTCAACCTAGGTGAAGGACGGCTTTCACACACACTTATCTCTCAGAACTGAGCATGTGGAGAGACGTTCGTTCATCCAGCACAAAGGGAACGGGTTGCAGGAGAATCACTTACTCTGGTTTCTCAGTCTGTTTCCTAGTGCCGGTTTGAAGTGCCTGCCGTTTTCACTGTAAAACCGGCCTGGAGCTTGAACCTCCCCATAGATATGTATGGAGTGGAGTTTGCAACTGAAAAGAAACTTTGTGTTCCCTTCAAGCTAGGTGAAGGACGGCTTTCACACACACTTATCTCTCAGAACTGAGCATGTGGAGAGACGTTCGTTCATCCATCACAAAGGGAATGGGATGCAGGAGAAACACTTACTCTGGTTTCTCAGTCTGTTTCCTAATGCCGGTTTGAAGTGCCTGCCGTTTTCACTGTAAAACCGGGTTGGAGCTTTAACCTACCCATATATATGTATGGACAGTAGTTTACAACTGAAAAGAAACTTTGTGTTCCCTTCAAGCTAGGTGAAGGGCGGCTTTCACACACACTTATCTCTCAGAACTGAGCATGTGGAGAGACGTTCGTTCATCCAGCACGTAGGGAACGGGTTGCAGGAGAAACACTTACTCTGGTTTCTCAGTCTGTTTCCTAATGCCGGTTTGAAGTGCCTGCCGTTTTCACTGTAAAACCGGGTTGGAGCTTTAACCTACCCATATATATGTATGGAAAGTAGTTTACAACTGAAAAGAAACTTTGTGTTCCCTTCAACCTAGGTGAAGGACGGCTTTCACACACACTTATCTCTCAGAACTGAGCATGTGGAGAGACGTTCGTTCATCCAGCACAAAGGGAACGGGTTGCAGGAGAAACACTTACTCTGGTTTCTCAGTCTGTTTCCTAGTGCCGGTTTGAAGTGCCTGCCGTTTTCACTGTAAAACCGGCCTGGAGCTTGAACCTCCCCATATATATGTATGGAGTGGAGTTTGCAAGTGAAAAGAAACTTTGTGTTCCCTTCAAGCTAGGTGAAAGACGGCTTTCACACACACTTATCTCTCAGAACTGAGCATGTGGAGAGACGTTCGTTCATCCAGCACAAAGGGAACGGGTTGCAGGAGAAACACTTACTCTGGTTTCTGAGTCTGTTTCCTAGTGCCGGTTTGAAGTGCCTGCCGTTTTCACTGTAAAACCGGGTTGGAGCTTTAACCTACCCATATATATATATGGAAAGTAGTTTACAACTGAAAAGAAACTTTGTGTTCCCTTCAAGCTAGGTGAAGGACGGCTTTCACACACACTTATCTCTCAGAACTGAGCATGTGGAGAGACGTTCGTTCATCCAGCACAAAGGGAACGGGTTGCAGGAGAATCACTTACTCTGGTTTCTCAGTCTGTTTCCTAGTGCCGGTTTGAAGTGCCTGCCGTTTTCACTTTAAAACCGGGTTGGAGCTTGAACTTCCCCATATATATGTATGGAAAGGAGTTTGCAAGTGAAAAGAAACTTTGTGTTCCCTTCAAGCTAGGTGAAGGCGGCTTTCACACACACTTATCTCTCAGAACTGAGCATGTGGAGAGACGTTCTTTCATCCAGCACAAAGGGACCGGGTTGCAGGAGAAACACTTACTCTGGTTTCTCAGTCTGTTTCCTAGTGCCGGTTTGAAGTGCCTGCCGTTTTCACTGTAAAACCGGCCTGGAGCTTGAACCTCCCCATATATATGTATGGAGTGGAGTTTGCAACTGAAAAGAAACTTTGTGTTCCCTTCAAGCTAGGTGAAGGACGGCTTTCACACACACTTATCTCTCAGAACTGAGCATGTGGAGAGA
This sequence comes from Vicugna pacos, assembly GCF_048564905.1. Taxonomy (NCBI): domain Eukaryota; kingdom Metazoa; phylum Chordata; class Mammalia; order Artiodactyla; family Camelidae; genus Vicugna; species Vicugna pacos. The sequence goes on from NW_027328742.1 coordinate 5,914,973, forward strand.
CGTTCGTTCATCCAGCACAAAGGTAACGGGATGCAGGAGAAACACATACTCTGGTTTCTCAGTCTGTTTCCTAGTGCCGGTTTGAAGTGCCTGCCGTTTTCACTGTAAAACCGGCCTGGAGCTTGAACCTCCCCATATATATGTATGGAGTGGAGTTTGCAACTGAAAAGAAACTTTGTGTTCCCTTCAAGCTAGGTGAAGGACGGCTTTCACACACACTTATCTCTCAGAACTGAGCATGTGGAGAGACGTTCGTTCATCCATCACAAAGGGAATGGGATGCAGGAGAAACACTTACTCTGGTTTCTCAGTCTGTTTCCTAATGCCGGTTTGAAGTGCCTGCCGTTTTCACTGTAAAACCGGGTTGGAGCTTTAACCTACCCATATATATGTATGGAAAGTAGTTTACAACTGAAAAGAAACTTTGTGTTCCCTTCAAGCTAGGTGAAGGGCGGCTTTCACACACACTTATCTCTCAGAACTGAGCATGTGGAGAGACGTTCGTTCATCCAGCACGTAGGGAACGGGTTGCAGGAGAAACACTTACTCTGGTTTCTCAGTCTGTTTCCTAATGCCGGTTTGAAGTGCCTGCCGTTTTCACTGTAAAACCGGGTTGGAGCTTTAACCTACCCATATATATGTATGGAAAGTAGTTTACAACTGAAAAGAAACTTTGTGTTCCCTTCAAGCTAGGTGAAGGACGGCTTTCACACACACTTATCTCTCAGAACTGAGCATGTGGAGAGACGTTCGTTCATCCAGCACAAAGGGAACGGGTTGCAGGAGAAACACTTACTCTGGTTTCTCAGTCTGTTTCCTAGTGCCGGTTTGAAGTGCCTGCCGTTTTCACTGTAAAACCGGCCTGGAGCTTGAACCTCCCCATATATATGTATGGAGTGGAGTTTGCAAGTGAAAAGAAACTTTGTGTTCCCTTCAAGCTAGGTGAAGGACGGCTTTCACACACACTTATCTCTCAGAACTGAGCATGTGGAGAGACGTTCGTTTATCCAGCACAAAGGGAACGGGTTGCAGGAGAAACACTTACTCTGGTTTCTGAGTCTGTTTCCTAGTGCCGGTTTGAAGTGCCTGCCGTTTTCACTGTAAAACCGGGTTGGAGCTTTAACCTACCCATATATATGTATGGAAAGTAGTTTACAACTGAAAAGAAACTTTGTGTTCCCTTCAAGCTAGGTGAAGGACGGCTTTCACACACACTTATCTCTCAGAACTGAGCATGTGGAGAGACGTTCGTTCATCCAGCACAAAGGGAACGGGTTGCAGGACAATCACTTACTCTGGTTTCTCAGTCTGTTTCCTAGTGCCGGTTTGAAGTGCCTGCCGTTTTCACTGTAAAACCGGGTTGGAGCTTGAACTTCCCCATATATATGTATGGAAAGGAGTTTGCAAGTGAAAAGAAACTTTGTGTTCCCTTCAAGCTAGGTGAAGGACGGCTTTCACACACACTTATCTCTCAGAACTGAGCATGTGGAGAGACGTTCTTTCATCCAGCACAAAGGGACCGGGTTGCAGGAGAAACACTTACTCTGGTTTCTCAGTCTGTTTCCTAGTGCCGGTTTGAAGTGCCTGCCGTTTTCACTGTAAAACCGGCCTGGAGCTTGAACCTCCCCATATATATGTATGGAGTGGAGTTTGCAACTGAAAAGAAACTTTGTGTTCCCTTCAAGCTAGGTGAAGGACGGCTTTCACACACACTTATCTCTCAGAACTGAGCATGTGGAGAGACTTTCGTTCATCCAGCACAAAGGGAACGGGTTGCAGGAAAAACACTTACTCTGGTTTCTCAGTCTGTTTCCTAGTGCCGGTTTGAAGTGCCTGCCGTTTTCACTGTAAAACCGGCCTGGAGCTTGAACCTCCCCATATATATGTACGGAGTGGAGTTTGCAACTGAAAAGAAACTTTGTGTTCCCTTCAAGCTAGGTGAAGGACGGCTTTCACACACACTTATCTCTCAGAACTGAGCATGTGGAGAGACGTTCGTTCATCCAGCACAAAGGTAACGGGATGCAGGAGAAACACATACTCTGGTTTCTCAGTCTGTTTCCTAGTGCCGGTTTGAAGTGCCTGCCGTTTTCACTGTAAAACCGGCCTGGAGCTTGAACCTCCCCATATATATGTATGGAGTGGAGTTTGCAACTGAAAAGAAACTTTGTGTTCCCTTCAAGCTAGGTGAAGGACGGCTTTCACACACACTTATCTCTCAGAACTGAGCATGTGGAGAGACGTTCGTTCATCCATCACAAAGGGAATGGGATGCAGGAGAAACACTTACTCTGGTTTCTCAGTCTGTTTCCTAATGCCGGTTTGAAGTGCCTGCCGTTTTCACTGTAAAACCGGGTTGGAGCTTTAACCTACCCATATATATGTATGGAAAGTAGTTTACAACTGAAAAGAAACTTTGTGTTCCCTTCAAGCTAGGTGAAGGGCGGCTTTCACACACACTTATCTCTCAGAACTGAGCATGTGGAGAGACGTTCGTTCATCCAGCACGTAGGGAACGGGTTGCAGGAGAAACACTTACTCTGCTTTCTCAGTCTGTTTCCTAATGCCGGTTTGAAGTGCCTGCCGTTTTCACTGTAAAACCGGGTTGGAGCTTTAACCTACCCATATATATGTATGGAAAGTAGTTTACAACTGAAAAGAAACTTTGTGTTCCCTTCAACCTAGGTGAAGGACGGCTTTCACACACACTTATCTCTCAGAACTGAGCATGTGGAGAGACGTTCGTTCATCCAGCAAAAAGGGAACGGGTTGCAGGAGAAACACTTACTCTGGTTTCTGAGTCTGTTTCCTAGTGCCGGTTTGAAGTGCCTGCCGTTTTCACTGTAAAACCGGCCTGGAGCTTGAACCTCCCCATATATATGTATGGAGTGGAGTTTGCAAGTGAAAAGAAACTTTGTGTTCCCTTCAAGCTAGGTGAAGGACGGCTTTCACACACACTTATCTCTCAGAACTGAGCATGTGGAGAGACGTTCGTTCACCCAGCACAAAGGGAACGGGTTGCAGGAGAAACACTTACTCTGGTTTCTGAGTCTGTTTCCTAGTGCCGGTTTGAAGTGCCTGCCGTTTTCACTGTAAAACCGGGTTGGAGCTTTAACCTACCCATATATATGTATGGAAAGTAGTTTACAACTGAAAAGAAACTTTGTGTTCCCTTCAAGCTAGGTGAAGGACGGCTTTCACACACACTTATCTCTCAGAACTGAGCATGTGGAGAGACGTTCGTTCATCCAGCACAAAGGGAACGGGTTGCAGGAGAATCACTTACTCTGGTTTCTCAGTCTGTTTCCTAGTGCCGGTTTGAAGTGCCTGCCGTTTTCACTGTAAAACCGGGTTGGAGCTTGAACTTCCCCATATATATGTATGGAAAGGAGTTTGCAAGTGAAAAGAAACTTTGTGTTCCCTTCAAGCTAGGTGAAGGACGGCTTTCACACACACTTATCTCTCAGAACTGAGCATGTGGAGAGACGTTCTTTCATCCAGCACAAAGGGACCGGGTTGCAGGAGAAACACTTACTCTGGTTTCTCAGTCTGTTTCCTAGTGCCGGTTTGAAGTGCCTGCCGTTTTCACTGTAAAACCGGCCTGGAGCTTGAACCTCCCCATATATATGTATGGAGTGGAGTTTGCAACTGAAAAGAAACTTTGTGTTCCCTTCAAGCTAGGTGAAGGACGGCTTTCACACACACTTATCTCTCAGAACTGAGCATGTGGAGAGACGTTCGTTCATCCAGCACAAAGGGAACGGGTTGCAGGAAAAACACTTACTCTGGTTTCTCAGTCTGTTTCCTAGTGCCGGTTTGAAGTGCCTGCCGTTTTCACTGTAAAACCGGCCTGGAGCTTGAACCTCCCCATATATATGTACGGAGTGGAGTTTGCAACTGAAAAGAAACTTTGTGTTCCCTTCAAGCTAGGTGAAGGACGGCTTTCACACACACTTATCTCTCAGAACTGAGCATGTGGAGAGACGTTCGTTCATCCAGCACAAAGGTAACGGGATGCAGGAGAAACACATACTCTGGTTTCTCAGTCTGTTTCCTAGTGCCGGTTTGAAGTGCCTGCCGTTTTCACTGTAAAACCGGCCTGGAGCTTGAACCTCCCCATATATATGTATGGAGTGGAGTTTGCAAGTGAAAAGAAACTTTGTGTTCCCTTCAAGCTAGGTGAAGGACGGCTTTCACACACACTTATCTCTCAGAACTGAGCATGTGGAGAGACGTTCGTTCATTCAGCAAAAAGGGAACGGGTTGCAGGAGAAACACTTACTCTGGTTTCTCAGTCTGTTTCCTAGTGCCGGTTTGAAGTGCCTGACGTTCTCACTGTAAAACCGGGTTGGAGCTTGAACCTCCCCATATATATGTATGGAGTGGAGTTTGCAAGTGAAAAGAAACTTTGTGTTCCCTTCAAGCTAGGTGAAGGACGGCTTTCACACACACTTATCTCTCAGAACTGAGCATGTGGAGAGACGTTCGTTCATCCAGCACATAGGGAATGGGATGCAGGAGAAACATTTACTCTGGTTTCTCAGTCTGTTTCCTAATGCCGGTTTGAAGTGCCTGCCGTTTTCACTGTAAAACCGGCCTGGAGCTTGAACCTCCCCATATATATGTATGGAGTGGAGTTTGCAACTGAAAAGAAACTTTGTGTTCCCTTCAAGCTAGGTGAAGGACGGCTTTCACACACACTTATGTCTCAGAACTGAGCATGTGGAGAGACTTTCGTTCATCCAGCACAAAGGGAACGGGTTGCAGGAAAAACACTTACTCTGGTTTCTCAGTCTGTTTCCTAGTGCCGGTTTGAAGTGCCTGCCGTTTTCACTGTAAAACCGGCCTGGAGCTTGAACCTCCCCATATATATGTACGGAGTGGAGTTTGCAACTGAAAAGAAACTTTGTGTTCCCTTCAAGCTAGGTGAAGGACGGCTTTCACACACACTTATCTCTCAGAACTGAGCATGTGGAGAGACGTTCGTTCATCCAGCACAAAGGTAACGGGATGCAGGAGAAACACATACTCTGGTTTCTCAGTCTGTTTCCTAGTGCCGGTTTGAAGTGCCTGCCGTTTTCACTGTAAAACCGGCCTGGAGCTTGAACCTCCCCATATATATGTATGGAGTGGAGTTTGCAACTGAAAAGAAACTTTGTGTTCCCTTCAAGCTAGGTGAAGGACGGCTTTCACACACACTTATCTCTCAGAACTGAGCATGTGGAGAGACGTTCGTTCATCCATCACAAAGGGAATGGGATGCAGGAGAAACACTTACTCTGGTTTCTCAGTCTGTTTCCTAATGCCGGTTTGAAGTGCCTGCCGTTTTCACTGTAAAACCGGGTTGGAGCTTTAACCTACCCATATATATGTATGGAAAGTAGTTTACAACTGAAAAGAAACTTTGTGTTCCCTTCAAGCTAGGTGAAGGGCGGCTTTCACACACACTTATCTCTCAGAACTGAGCATGTGGAGAGACGTTCGTTCATCCAGCACGTAGGGAACGGGTTGCAGGAGAAACACTTACTCTGGTTTCTCAGTCTGTTTCCTAATGCCGGTTTGAAGTGCCTGCCGTTTTCACTGTAAAACCGGGTTGGAGCTTTAACCTACCCATATATATGTATGGAAAGTAGTTTACAACTGAAAAGAAACTTTGTGTTCCCTTCAACCTAGGTGAAGGACGGCTTTCACACACACTTATCTCTCAGAACTGAGCATGTGGAGAGACGTTCGTTCATCCAGCAAAAAGGGAACGGGTTGCAGGAGAAACACTTACTCTGGTTTCTGAGTCTGTTTCCTAGTGCCGGTTTGAAGTGCCTGCCGTTTTCACTGTAAAACCGGCCTGGAGCTTGAACCTCCCCATATATATGTATGGAGTGGAGTTTGCAAGTGAAAAGAAACTTTGTGTTCCCTTCAAGCTAGGTGAAGGACGGCTTTCACACACACTTATCTCTCAGAACTGAGCATGTGGAGAGACGTTCTTTCATCCAGCACAAAGGGAACGGGTTGCAGGAGAAACACTTACTCTGGTTTCTGAGTCTGTTTCCTAGTGCCGGTTTGAAGTGCCTGCCGTTTTCACTGTAAAACCGGGTTGGAGCTTTAACCTACCCATATATATGTATGGAAAGTAGTTTACAACTGAAAAGAAACTTTGTGTTCCCTTCAAGCTAGGTGAAGGACGGCTTTCACACACACTTATCTCTCAGAACTGAGCATGTGGAGAGACGTTCGTTCATCCAGCACAAAGGGAACGGGTTGCAGGAGAATCACTTACTCTGGTTTCTCAGTCTGTTTCCTAGTGCCGGTTTGAAGTGCCTGCCGTTTTCACTGTAAAACCGGGTTGGAGCTTGAACTTCCCCATATATATGTATGGAAAGGAGTTTGCAAGTGAAAAGAAACTTTGTGTTCCCTTCAAGCTAGGTGAAGGACGGCTTTCACACACACTTATCTCTCAGAACTGAGCATGTGGAGAGACGTTCTTTCATCCAGCACAAAGGGACCGGGTTGCAGGAGAAACACTTACTCTGGTTTCTCAGTCTGTTTCCTAGTGCCGGTTTGAAGTGCCTGCCGTTTTCACTGTAAAACCGGCCTGGAGCTTGAACCTCCCCATATATATGTATGGAGTGGAGTTTGCAACTGAAAAGAAACTTTGTGTTCCCTTCAAGCTAGGTGAAGGACGGCTTTCACACACACTTATCTCTCAGAACTGAGCATGTGGAGAGACGTTCGTTCATCCAGCACAAAGGGAACGGGTTGCAGGAAAAACACTTACTCTGGTTTCTCAGTCTGTTTCCTAGTGCCGGTTTGAAGTGCCTGCCGTTTTCACTGTAAAACCGGCCTGGAGCTTGAACCTCCCCATATATATGTACGGAGTGGAGTTTGCAACTGAAAAGAAACTTTGTGTTCCCTTCAAGCTAGGTGAAGGACGGCTTTCACACACACTTATCTCTCAGAACTGAGCATGTGGAGAGACGTTCGTTCATCCAGCACAAAGGTAACGGGATGCAGGAGAAACACATACTCTGGTTTCTCAGTCTGTTTCCTAGTGCCGGTTTGAAGTGCCTGCCGTTTTCACTGTAAAACCGGCCTGGAGCTTGAACCTCCCCATATATATGTATGGAGTGGAGTTTGCAAGTGAAAAGAAACTTTGTGTTCCCTTCAAGCTAGGTGAAGGACGGCTTTCACACACACTTATCTCTCAGAACTGAGCATGTGGAGAGACGTTCGTTCATTCAGCAAAAAGGGAACGGGTTGCAGGAGAAACACTTACTCTGGTTTCTCAGTCTGTTTCCTAGTGCCGGTTTGAAGTGCCTGCCGTTCTCACTGTAAAACCGGGTTGGAGCTTGAACCTCCCCATATATATGTATGGAGTGGAGTTTGCAAGTGAAAAGAAACTTTGTGTTCCCTTCAAGCTAGGTGAAGGACGGCTTTCACACACACTTATCTCTCAGAACTGAGCATGTGGAGAGACGTTCGTTCATCCAGCACATAGGGAATGGGATTCAGGAGAAACATTTACTCTGGTTTCTCAGTCTGTTTCCTAATGCCGGTTTGAAGTGCCTGCCGTTTTCACTGTAAAACCGGCCTGGAGCTTGAACCTCCCCATATATATGTATGGAGTGGAGTTTGCAACTGAAAAGAAACTTTGTGTTCCCTTCAAGCTAGGTGAAGGACGGCTTTCACACACACTTATCTCTCAGAACTGAGCATGTGGAGAGACGTTCGTTCATCCAGCACAAAGGGAACGGGTTGCAGGAGAAACACTTACTCTGGTTTCTCAGTCTGTTTCCTAGTGCCGGTTTGAAGTGCCTGCCGTTTTCACTGTAAAACCGGGTTGGAGCTTTAACCTACCCATATATATGTATGGAAAGTAGTTTACAACTGAAAAGAAACTTTGTGTTCCCTTCAAGCTAGGTGAAGGACGGCATTCACACACACTTATCTCTCAGAACTGAGCATGTGGAGAGACGTTCGTTCATCCAGCACATAGGGAATGGGATGCAGGAGAAACATTTACTCTGGTTTCTCAGTCTGTTTCCTAGTGCCGGTTTGAAGTGCCTGCCGTTTTCACTGTAAAACCGGGTTGGAGCTTTAACCTACCCATATATATGTATGGAAAGTAGTTTACAACTGAAAAGAAACTTTGTGTTCCCTTCAACCTAGTTGAAGGACGGCTTTCACACACACTTATCTCTCAGAACTGAGCATGTGGAGAGACGTTCGTTCATCCAGCACATAGGGAACGGGTTGCAGGAGAAACACTTACTCTGGTTTCTCAGTCTGTTTCCTAGTGCCGGTTTGAAGTGCCTGCCGTTTTCACTGTAAAACCGGCCTGGAGCTTGAACCTCCCCATGTATATGTATGGAGTGGAGTTTGCAAGTGAAAAGAAACTTTGTGTTCCCTTCAAGCTAGGTGAAGGACGGCTTTCACACACACTTATCTCTCAGAACTGAGCATGTGGAGAGACGTTCGTTCATCCAGCACAAAGGGAACGGGTTGCAGGAGAAACACTTACTCTGGTTTCTCAGTCTGTTTCCTAGTGCCGGTTTGAAGTGCCTGCCGTTTTCACTGTAAAACCGGCCTGGAGCTTGAACCTCCCCATAGATATGTATGGAGTGGAGTTTGCAACTGAAAAGAAACTTTGTGTTCCCTTCAAGCTAGGTGAAGGACGGCTTTCACACACACTTATCTCTCAGAACTGAGCATGTGGAGAGACGTTCGTTCATCCAGCACAAAGGGAATGGGATGCAGGAGAAACACTTACTCTGGTTTCTCAGTCTGTTTCCTAATGCCGGTTTGAAGTGCCTGCCGTTTTCACTGTAAAACCGGGTTGGAGCTTTAACCTACCCATATATATGTATGGAAAGTAGTTTACAACTGAAAAGAAACTTTGTGTTCCCTTCAAGCTAGGTGAAGGACGGCTTTCACACACACTTATCTCTCAGAACTGAGCATGTGGAGAGACGTTCGTTCATCCAGCACAAAGGGAACGGGTTGCAGGAGAATCACTTACTCTGGTTTCTCAGTCTGTTTCCTAGTGCCGGTTTGAAGTGCCTGCCGTTTTCACTGTAAAACCGGGTTGGAGCTTGAACTTCCCCATATATATGTATGGAAAGGAGTTTGCAAGTGAAAAGAAACTTTGTGTTCCCTTCAAGCTAGGTGAAGGACGGCTTTCACACACACTTATCTCTCAGAACTGAGCATGTGGAGAGACGTTCTTTCATCCAGCACAAAGGGACCGGGTTGCAGGAGAAACACTTACTCTGGTTTCTCAGTCTGTTTCCTAGTGCCGGTTTGAAGTGCCTGCCGTTTTCACTGTAAAACCGGCCTGGAGCTTGAACCTCCCCATATATATGTATGGAGTGGAGTTTGCAACTGAAAAGAAACTTTGTGTTCCCTTCAAGCTAGGTGAAGGACGGCTTTCACACACACTTATCTCTCAGAACTGAGCATGTGGAGAGACTTTCGTTCATCCAGCACAAAGGGAACGGGTTGCAGGAAAAACACTTACTCTGGTTTCTCAGTCTGTTTCCTAGTGCCGGTTTGAAGTGCCTGCCGTTTTCACTGTAAAACCGGCCTGGAGCTTGAACCTCCCCATATATATGTACGGAGTGGAGTTTGCAACTGAAAAGAAACTTTGTGTTCCCTTCAAGCTAGGTGAAGGACGGCTTTCACACACACTTATCTCTCAGAACTGAGCATGTGGAGAGACGTTCGTTCATCCAGCACAAAGGTAACGGGATGCAGGAAAAACACATACTCTGGTTTCTCAGTCTGTTTCCTAGTGCCGGTTTGAAGTGCCTGCCGTTTTCACTGTAAAACCGGCCTGGAGCTTGAACCTCCCCATATATATGTATGGAGTGGAGTTTGCAACTGAAAAGAAACTTTGTGTTCCCTTCAAGCTAGGTGAAGGACGGCTTTCACACACACTTATCTCTCAGAACTGAGCATGTGGAGAGACGTTCGTTCATCCATCACAAAGGGAATGGGATGCAGGAGAAACACTTACTCTGGTTTCTCAGTCTGTTTCCTAATGCCGGTTTGAAGTGCCTGCCGTTTTCACTGTAAAACCGGGTTGGAGCTTTAACCTACCCATATATATGTATGGAAAGTAGTTTACAACTGAAAAGAAACTTTGTGTTCCCTTCAAGCTAGGTGAAGGGCGGCTTTCACACACACTTATCTCTCAGAACTGAGCATGTGGAAAGACGTTCGTTCATCCAGCACGTAGGGAACGGGTTGCAGGAGAAACACTTACTCTGGTTTCTCAGTCTGTTTCCTAATGCCGGTTTGAAGTGCCTGCCGTTTTCACATTAAAACCGGGTTGGAGCTTTAACCTACCCATATATATGTATGGAAAGTAGTTTACAACTGAAAAGAAACTTTGTGTTCCCTTCAACCTAGGTGAAGGACGGCTTTCACACACACTTATCTCTCAGAACTGAGCATGTGGAGAGACGTTCGTTCATCCAGCAAAAAGGGAACGGGTTGCAGGAGAAACACTTACTCTGGTTTCTGAGTCTGTTTCCTAGTGCCGGTTTGAAGTGCCTGCCGTTTTCACTGTAAAACCGGCCTGGAGCTTGAACCTCCCCATATATATGTATGGAGTGGAGTTTGCAAGTGAAAAGAAACTTTGTGTTCCCTTCAAGCTAGGTGAAGGACGGCTTTCACACACACTTATCTCTCAGAACTGAGCATGTGGAGAGACGTTCGTTCATCCAGCACAAAGGGAACGGGTTGCAGGAGAAACACTTACTCTGGTTTCTGAGTCTGTTTCCTAGTGCCGGTTTGAAGTGCCTGCCGTTTTCACTGTAAAACCGGGTTGGAGCTTTAACCTACCCATATATATGTATGGAAAGTAGTTTACAACTGAAAAGAAACTTTGTGTTCCCTTCAAGCTAGGTGAAGGACGGCTTTCACACACACTTATCTCTCAGAACTGAGCATGTGGAGAGACGTTCGTTCATCCAGCACAAAGGGAACGGGTTGCAGGAGAATCACTTACTCTGGTTTCTCAGTCTGTTTCCTAGTGCCGGTTTGAAGTGCCTGCCGTTTTCACTGTAAAACCGGGTTGGAGCTTGAACTTCCCCATATATATGTATGGAAAGGAGTTTGCAAGTGAAAAGAAACTTTGTGTTCCCTTCAAGCTAGGTGAAGGACGGCTTTCACACACACTTATCTCTCAGAACTGAGCATGTGGAGAGACGTTCTTTCATCCAGCACAAAGGGACCGGGTTGCAGGAGAAACACTTACTCTGGTTTCTCAGTCTGTTTCCTAGTGCCGGTTTGAAGTGCCTGCCGTTTTCACTGTAAAACCGGCCTGGAGCTTGAACCACCCCATATATATGTATGGAGTGGAGTTTGCAACTGAAAAGAAACTTTGTGTTCCCTTCAAGCTAGGTGAAAAACGGCTTTCACACACACTTATCTCTCAGAACTGAGCATGTGGAGAGACGTTCGTTCATCCAGCACAAAGGGAACGGGTTGCAGGAAAAACACTTACTCTGGTTTCTCAGTCTGTTTCCTAGTGCCGGTTTGAAGTGCCTGCCGTTTTCACTGTAAAACCGGCCTGGAGCTTGAACCTCCCCATATATATGTACGGAGTGGAGTTTGCAACTGAAAAGAAACTTTGTGTTCCCTTCAAGCTAGGTGAAGGACGGCTTTCACACACACTTATCTCTCAGAACTGAGCATGTGGAGAGACGTTCGTTCATCCAGCACAAAGGTAACGGGATGCAGGAGAAACACATACTCTGGTTTCTCAGTCTGTTTCCTAGTGCCGGTTTGAAGTGCCTGCCGTTTTCACTGTAAAACCGGCCTGGAGCTTGAACCTCCCCATATATATGTATGGAGTGGAGTTTGCAAGTGAAAAGAAACTTTGTGTTCCCTTCAAGCTAGGTGAAGGACGGCTTTCACACACACTTATCTCTCAGAACTGAGCATGTGGAGAGACGTTCGTTAATTCAGCACAAAGGGAACGGGTTGCAGGAGAAACACTTACTCTGGTTTCTCAGTCTGTTTCCTAGTGCCGGTTTGAAGTGCCTGCCGTTCTCACTGTAAAACCGGGTTGGAGCTTGAACCTCCCCATATATATGTATGGAGTGGAGTTTGCAAGTGAAAAGAAACTTTGTGTTCCCTTCAAGCTAGGTGAAGGACGGCTTTCACACACACTTATCTCTCAGAACTGAGCATGTGGAGAGACGTTCGTTCATCCAGCACATAGGGAATGGGATGCAGGAGAAACATTTACTCTGGTTTCTCAGTCTGTTTCCTAATGCCGGTTTGAAGTGCCTGCCGTTTTCACTGTAAAACCGGCCTGGAGCTTGAACCTCCCCATATATATGTATGGAGTGGAGTTTGCAACGGAAAAGAAACTTTGTGTTCCCTTCAAGCTAGGTGAAGGACGGCTTTCACACACACTTATCTCTCAGAACTGAGCATGTGGAGAGACGTTCGTTCATCCAGCACAAAGGGAACGGGTTGCAGGAGAAACACTTACTCTGGTTTCTCAGTCTGTTTCCTAGTGCCGGTTTGAAGTGCCTGCCGTTTTCACTGTAAAACCGGGTTGGAGCTTTAACCTACCCATATATATGTATGGAAAGTAGTTTACAACTGAAAAGAAACTTTGTGTTCCCTTCAAGCTAGGTGAAGGACGGCATTCACACACACTTATCTCTCAGAACTGAGCATGTGGAGAGACGTTCGTTCATCCAGCACATAGGGAATGGGATGCAGGAGAAACATTTACTCTGGTTTCTCAGTCTGTTTCCTAGTGCCGGTTTGAAGTGCCTGCCGTTTTCACTGTAAAACCGGGTTGGAGCTTTAACCTACCCATATATATGTATGGAAAGTAGTTTACAACTGAAAAGAAACTTTGTGTTCCCTTCAAGCTAGGTGAAGGACGGCTTTCACACACACTTATCTCTCAGAACTGAGCATGTGGAGAGACGTTCGTTCATCCAGCACATAGGGAACGGGTTGCAGGAGAAACACTTACTCTGGTTTCTCAGTCTGTTTCCTAGTGCCGGTTTGAAGTGCCTGCCGTTTTCACTGTAAAACCGGCCTGGAGCTTGAACCTCCCCATGTATATGTATGGAGTGGAGTTTGCAAGTGAAAAGAAACTTTGTGTTCCCTTCAAGCTAGGTGAAGGACGGCTTTCACACACACTTATCTCTCAGAACTGAGCATGTGGAGAGACGTTCGTTCATCCAGCACAAAGGGAACGGGTTGCAGGAGAAACACTTACTCTGGTTTCTCAGTCTGTTTCCTAGTGCCGGTTTGAAGTGCCTGCCGTTTTCACTGTAAAACCGGCCTGGAGCTTGAACCTCCCCATAGATATGTATGGAGTGGAGTTTGCAACTGAAAAGAAACTTTGTGTTCCCTTCAAGCTAGGTGAAGGACGGCTTTCACACACACTTATCTCTCAGAACTGAGCATGTGGAGAGACGTTCGTTCATCCAGCACAAAGGGAATGGGATGCAGGAGAAACACTTACTCTGGTTTCTCAGTCTGTTTCCTAATGCCGGTTTGAAGTGCCTGCCGTTTTCACTGTAAAACCGGGTTGGAGCTTTAACCTACCCATATATATGTATGGAAAGTAGTTTACAACTGAAAAGAAACTTTGTGTTCCCTTCAAGCTAGGTGAAGGACGGCTTTCACACACACTTATCTCTCAGAACTGAGCATGTGGAGAGACGTTCGTTCATCCAGCACAAAGGGAACGGGTTGCAGGAGAAACACTTACTCTGGTTTCTGAGTCTGTTTCCTAGTGCCGGTTTGAAGTGCCTGCCGTTTTCAGTGTAAAACCGGGTTGGAGCTTGAACCTCCCCATATATATGTATGGAGTGGAGTTTGCAACTGAAAAGAAACTTTGTGTTCCCTTCAAGCTAGGTGAAGGACGGCTTTCACACACACTTATCTCTCAAAACTGAGCATGTGGAGAGACGTTCGTTCATTCAGCACATAGGGAACGGGTTGCAGGAGAAACACTTACTCTGGTTTCTCAGTCTGTTTCCTAGTGCCGGTTTGAAGTGCCTGCCGTTTTCACTGTAAAACCGGGTTGGAGCTTGAACCTCCCCATATATATGTATGGAGTGGAGTTTGCAACTGAAAAGAAACTTTGTGTTCCCTTCAAGCTAGGTGAAGGACGGCTTTCACACACACTTATCTCTCAGAACTGAGCATGTGGAGAGACGTTCGTTCATTCAGCACATAGGGAACGGGTTGCAGGAGAAACACTTACTCTGGTTTCTCAGTCTGTTTCCTAGTGCCGGTTTGAAGTGCCTGCCGTTTTCACTGTAAAACCGGGTTGGAGCTTGAACCTCCCCATATATATGTATGGAGTGGAGTTTGCAAGTGAAAAGAAACTTTGTGTTCCCTTCAAGCTAGGTGAAGGACGGCTTTCACACACACTTATCTCTCAGAACTGAGCATGTGGAGAGACGTTCGTTCATCCAGCACAAAGGGAACGGGTTGCAGGAGAAACACTTACTCTGGTTTCTCAGTCTGTTTCCTAGTGCCGGTTTGAAGTGCCTGCCGTTTTCACTGTAAAACCGGGTTGGAGCTTTAACCTACCCAAATATATGTATGGAAAGTAGTTTACAACTGAAAAGAAACTTTGTGTTCCCTTCAAGCTAGGTGAAGGACGGCTTTCACACACACTTATCTCTCAGAACTGAGCATGTGGAGAGACGTTCGTTCATCCAGCACAAAGGGAACGGGTTGCAGGAGAATCACTTACTCTGGTTTCTCAGTCTGTTTCCTAGTGCCGGTTTGAAGTGCCTGCCGTTTTCACTGTAAAACCGGGTTGGAGCTTGAACTTCCCCATATATATGTATGGAAAGGAGTTTGCAAATGAAAAGAAACTTTGTGTTCCCTTCAAGCTAGGTGAAGGACGGCTTTCACACACACTTATCTCTCAGAACTGAGCATGTGGAGAGACGTTCTTTCATCCAGCACAAAGGGACCGGGTTGCAGGAGAAACACTTACTCTGGTTTCTCAGTCTGTTTCCTAGTGCCGGTTTGAAGTGCCTGCCGTTTTCACTGTAAAACCGGCCTGGAGCTTGAACCTCCCCATATATATGTATGGAGTGGAGTTTGCAAGTGAAAAGAAACTTTGTGTTCCCTTCAAGCTAGGTGAAGGACGGCTTTCACACACACTTATCTCTCAGAACTGAGCATGTGGAGAGACGTTCGTTCATCCAGCACAAAGGGAACGGGTTGCAGGAGAAACACTTACTCTGGTTTCTCAGTCTGTTTCCTAGTGCCGGTTGGAAGTGCCTGCCTTTTTCACTGTAAAACCGGCCTGGAGCTTGAACCTCCCCATATATATGTATGGAGTGGAGTTTGCAACTGAAAAGAAACTTTGTGTTCCCTTCAAGCTAGGTGAAGGACGGCTTTCACACACACTTATCTCTCAGAACTGAGCATGTGGAGAGACATTCGTTCATCCAGCACAAAGGGAACGGGTTGCAGGAGAAACACTTACTCTGGTTTCTCAGTCTGTTTCCTAGTGCCGGTTTGAAGTGCCTGCTGTTTCACTGTAAAACCGGCCTGGAGCTTGAACCTCCCCATAGATATGTATGGAGTGGAGTTTGCAACTGAAAAGAAACTTTGTGTTCCCTTCAAGCTAGGTGAAGGACGGCTTTCACACACACTTATCTCTCAGAACTGAGCATGTGGAGAGACGTTCGTTCATCCAGCACAAAGGGAACGGGTTGCAGGAGAAACACTTACTCTGGTTTCTCAGTCTGTTTCCTAGTGCCGGTTTGAAGTGCCTGCCGTTTTCACTGTAAAACCGGCCTGGAGCTTGAACCTCCCCATAGATATGTATGGAGTGGAGTTTGCAACTGAAAAGAAACTTTGTGTTCCCTTCAAGCTAGGTGAAGGACGGCTTTCACACACACTTATCTCTCAGAAATGAGCATGTGGAGAGACGTTCGTTCATCCAGCACAAAGGGAATGGGATGCAGGAGAAACACTTACTCTGGTTTCTCAGTCTGTTTCCTAATGCCGGTTTGAAGTGCCTGCCGTTTTCACTGTAAAACCGGGTTGGAGCTTTAACCTACCCATATATATGTATGGAAAGTAGTTTCCAACTGAAAAGAAACTTTGTGTTCCCTTCAAGCTAGGTGAAGGACGGCTTTCACACACACTTATCTCTCAGAGCTGAGCATGTGGAGAGACGTTCGTTCATCCAGCACAAAAGGAACGGGTTGCAGGAGAAACACTTACTCTGGTTTCTGAGTCTGTTTCCTAGTGCCGGTTTGAAGTGCCTGCCGTTTTCAGTGTAAAACCGGGTTGGAGGTTGAACCTCCCCATATATATGTATGGATTGGAGTTTGCATCTGAAAAGAAACTTTGTGTTCCCTTCAAGCTAGGTGAAGGACGGCTTTCACACACACTTATCTCTCAGAACTGAGCATGTGGAGAGACGTTCGTTCATTCAGCACATAGGGAACGGGTTGCAGGAGAAACACTTACTCTGGTTTCTCAGTCTGTTTCCTAGTGCCGGTTTGAAGTGCCTGCCGTTTTCACTGTAAAACCGGGTTGGAGCTTGAACCTCCCCATATATATGTATGGAGTGGAGTTTGCAACTGAAAAGAAACTTTGTGTTCCCTTCAAGCTAGGTGAAGGACGGCTTTCACACACACTTATCTCTCAGAACTGAGCATGTAGAGAGACGTTCGTTCATCCAGCACAAAGGGAACGGGTTGCAGGAGAAACACTTACTCTGGTTTCTCAGTCTGTTTCATAGTGCCGGTTTGAAGTGCCTGCCGTTTTCACTGTAAAACCGGCCTGGAGCTTGAACCTCCCCATAGATATGTATGGAGTGGAGTTTGCAAGTGAAAAGAAACTTTGTGTTCCCTTCAAGCTAGGTGAAGGACGGCTTTCACACACACTTTTCTCTCAGAACTGAGCATGTGGAGAGACGTTCGTTCATCCAGCACAAAGGGAACGGGTTGCAGGAGAAACACTTACTCTGGTTTCTGAGTCTGTTTCCTAGTGCCGGTTTGAAGTGCCTGCCGTTTTCAGTGTAAAACCGGGTTGGAGCTTGAACCTCCCCATATATATGTATGGAGTGGAGTTTGCAACTGAAAAGAAACTTTGTGTTCCCTTCAAGCTAGGTGAAGGACGGCTTTCACACACACTTATCTCTCAGAACTGAGCATGTGGAGAGACGTTCGTTCATTCAGCACATAGGGAACGGGTTGCAGGAGAAACACTTACTCTGGTTTCTCAGTCTGTTTCCTAGTGCCGGTTTGAAGTGCCTGCCGTTTTCACTGTAAAACCGGGTTGGAGCTTGAACCTCCCCATATATATGTATGGAGTGGAGTTTGCAACTGAAAAGAAACTTTGTGTTCCCTTCAAGCTAGGTGAAGGACGGCTTTCACACACACTTATCTCTCAGAACTGAGCATGTGGAGAGACGTTCGTTCATCCAGCACAAAGGGAACGGGTTGCAGGAGAAACACTTACTCTGGTTTCTGAGTCTGTTTCCTAGTGCCGGTTTGAAGTGCCTGCCGTTTTGACTGTAAAACCAGGTTGGAGCTTTAACCTACCCATATATATGTATGGAAAGTAGTTTACAACTGAAAAGAAACTTTGTGTTCCCTTCAAGCTAGGTGAAGGACGGCTTTCACACACACTTATCTCTCAGAACTGAGCATGTGGAGAGACGTTCGTTCATCCAGCACAAAGGGAACGGGTTGCAGGAGAATCACTTACTCTGGTTTCTCAGTCTGTTTCCTAGTGCCGGTTTGAAGTGCCTGCCGTTTTCACTGTAAAACCGGGTTGGAGCTTGAACTTCCCCATATATATGTATGGAAAGGAGTTTGCAAGTGAAAAGACACTTTGTGTTCCCTTCAAGCTAGGTGAAGGACGGCTTTCACACACACTTATCTCTCAGAACTGAGCATGTGGAGAGACGTTCGTTCATCCAGCACAAAGGGAACGAGTTGCAGGAGAATCACTTACTCTGGTTTCTCAGTCTGTTTCCTAGTGCCGGTTTGAAGTGCCTGCCGTTTTCACTGTAAAACCGGGTTGGAGCTTGAACTTCCCCATATATATGTATGGAAAGGAGTTTGCAAGTGAAAAGAAACTTTGTGTTCCCTTCAAGCTAGGTGAAGGACGGCTTTCACACACACTTATCTCTCAGAACTGAGCATGTGGAGAGACGTTCTTTCATCCAGCACAAAGGGACCGGGTTGCAGGAGAAACACTTACTCTGGTTTCTCAGTATGTTTCCTAGTGCCGGTTTGAAGTGCCTGCCGTTTTCACTGTAAAACCGGCCTGGAGCTTGAACCTCCCCATATATA
Source organism: Vicugna pacos (assembly GCF_048564905.1). Taxonomy (NCBI): domain Eukaryota; kingdom Metazoa; phylum Chordata; class Mammalia; order Artiodactyla; family Camelidae; genus Vicugna; species Vicugna pacos. The sequence continues at coordinate 5,933,290 of NW_027328742.1, forward strand.
TGTATGGAGTGGAGTTTGCAACTGAAAAGAAACTTTGTGTTCCCTTCAAGCTAGGTGAAGGACGGCTTTCACACACACTTATCTCTCAGAACTGAGCATGTGGAGAGACGTTCGTTCATCCAGCACAAAGGGAACGGGTTGCAGGAGAAACACTTACTCTGGTTTCTGAGTCTGTTTCCTAGTGCCGGTTTGAAGTGCCTGCCGTTTTCACTGTATAACCGGCCTGGAGCTTGAACCTCCCCATATATATGTATGGAGTGAAGTTTGCAACTGACAAGAAACTTTGTGTTCCCTTCAAGCTAGGTGAAGGACGGCTTTCACACACACTTATCTCTCAGAACTGAGCATGTGGAGAGACGTTCGTTCATCCAGCACAAAGGGAACGGGTTGCAGGAGAAACACATACTCTGGTTTCTCAGTCTGTTTCCTAGTGCCGGTTTGAAGTGCCTGCCGTTTTCACTGTAAAACCGGCCTGGAGCTTGAACCTCCCCATATATATGTATGGAGTGGAGTTTGCAAGTGAAAACAAACTTTGTGTTCCCTTCAAGCTAGGTGAAGGACGGCTTTCACACACACTTATCTCTCAGAACTGAGCATGTGGAGAGACGTTCGTTCATCCAGCACATAGGGAATGGGATGCAGGAGAAACATTTACTCTGGTTTCTCAGTCTGTTTCCTAATGCCGGTTTGAAGTGCCTGCCGTTTTCACTGTAAAACCGGGTTGGAGCTTTAACCTACCCATATATATGTATGGAAAGTAGTTTACAACTGAAAAGAAACTTTGTGTTCCCTTCAAGCTAGGTGAAGGACGGCTTTCACACACACTTATCTCTCAGAACTGAGCATGTGGAGAGACGTTCGTTCATCCAGCACATAGGGAACGGGTTGCAGGAGAAACACTTACTCTGGTTTCTCAGTCTGTTTCCTAGTGCCGGTTTGAAGTGCCTGCCGTTTTCACTGTAAAACCGGGTTGGAGCTTTAACCTACCCGTATATATGTATGGAGTGGAGTTTGCAACTGAAAAGAAACTTTGTGTTCCCTTCAAGCTAGGTGAAGGACGGCTTTCACACACACTTATCTCTCAGAACTGAGCATGTGGAGAGACGTTCGTTCATCCAGCACAAAGGGAACGGGTTGCAGGAGAAACACTTACTCTGGTTTCTGAGTCTGTTTCCTAGTGCCGGTTTGAAGTGCCTGCCGTTTTCACTGTAAAACCGGGTTGGAGCTTTAACCTACCCATATATATGTATGGAAAGTAGTTTACAACTGAAAAGAAACTTTGTGTTCCCTTCAAGCTAGGTGAAGGACGGCTTTCACACACACTTATCTCTCAGAACTGAGCATGTGGAGAGACGTTCGTTCATCCAGCACAAAGGGAACGAGTTGCAGGAGAATCACTTACTCTGGTTTCTCAGTCTGTTTCCTAGTGCCGGTTTGAAGTGCCTGCCGTTTTCACTGTAAAACCGGGTTGGAGCTTGAACTTCCCCATATATATGTATGGAAAGGAGTTTGCAAGTGAAAAGAAACTTTGTGTTCCCTTCAAGCTAGGTGAAGGACGGCTTTCACACACACTTATCTCTCAGAACTGAGCATGTGGAGAGACGTTCTTTCATCCAGCACAAAGGGACCGGGTTGCAGGAGAAACACTTACTCTGGTTTCTCAGTATGTTTCCTAGTGCCGGTTTGAAGTGCCTGCCGTTTTCACTGTAAAACCGGCCTGGAGCTTGAACCTCCCCATATATATGTATGGAGTGGAGTTTGCAACTGAAAAGAAACTTTGTGTTCCCTTCAAGCTAGGTGAAGGACGGCTTTCACACACACTTATCTCTCAGAACTGAGCATGTGGAGAGACGTTCGTTCATCCAGCACAAAGGGAACGGGTTGCAGGAGAAACACTTACTCTGGTTTCTGAGTCTGTTTCCTAGTGCCGGTTTGAAGTGCCTGCCGTTTTCACTGTATAACCGGCCTGGAGCTTGAACCTCCCCATATATATGTATGGAGTGAAGTTTGCAACTGACAAGAAACTTTGTGTTCCCTTCAAGCTAGGTGAAGGACGGCTTTCACACACACTTATCTCTCAGAACTGAGCATGTGGAGAGACGTTCGTTCATCCAGCACAAAGGGAACGGGTTGCAGGAGAAACACATACTCTGGTTTCTCAGTCTGTTTCCTAGTGCCGGTTTGAAGTGCCTGCCGTTTTCACTGTAAAACCGGCCTGGCGCTTGAACCTCCCCATATATATGTATGGAGTGGAGTTTGCAAGTGAAAACAAACTTTGTGTTCCCTTCAAGCTAGGTGAAGGACGGCTTTCACACACACTTATCTCTCAGAACTGAGCATGTGGAGAGACGTTCGTTCATCCAGCACATAGGGAATGGGATGCAGGAGAAACATTTACTCTGGTTTCTCAGTCTGTTTCCTAATGCCGGTTTGAAGTGCCTGCCGTTTTCACTGTAAAACCGGGTTGGAGCTTTAACCTACCCATATATATGTATGGAAAGTAGTTTACAACTGAAAAGAAACTTTGTGTTCCCTTCAAGCTAGGTGAAGGACGGCTTTCACACACACTTATCTCTCAGAACTGAGCATGTGGAGAGACGTTCGTTCATCCAGCACATAGGGAACGGGTTGCAGGAGAAACACTTACTCTGGTTTCTCAGTCTGTTTCCTAGTGCCGGTTTGAAGTGCCTGCCGTTTTCACTGTAAAACCGGGTTGGAGCTTTAACCTACCCGTATATATGTATGGAGTGGAGTTTGCAACTGAAAAGAAACTTTGTGTTCCCTTCAAGCTAGGTGAAGGACGGCTTTCACACACACTTATCTCTCAGAACTGAGCATGTGGAGAGACGTTCGTTCATCCAGCACAAAGGGAACGGGTTGCAGGAGAAACACTTACTCTGGTTTCTCAGTCTGTTTCCTAGTGCCGGTTTGAAGTGCCTGCCGTTTTCACTGTAAAACCGGCCTGGAGCTTGAACCTCCCCATATATATGTATGGAGTGGAGTTTGCAAGTGAAAAGAAACTTTGTGTTCCCTTCAAGCTAGGTGAAGGACGGCTTTCACACACAGTTATCTCTCAGAACTGAGCATGTGGAGAGACGTTCGTTCATCCAGCACAAAGGGAACGGGTTGCAGGAGAAACACTTACTCTGGTTTCTCAGTCTGTTTCCTAGTGCCGGTTTGAAGTGCCTGCCGTTTTCACTGTAAAACCGGCCTGGAGCTTGAACCTCCCCATAGATATGTATGGAGTGGAGTTTGCAAGTGAAAAGAAACTTTGTGTTCCCTTCAAGCTAGGTGAAGGACGGCTTTCACACACACTTATCTCTCAGAACTGAGCATGTGGAGAGACGTTCGTTCATCCATCACAAAGGGAATGGGATGCAGGAGAAACACTTACTCTGGTTTCTCAATCTGTTTCCTAATGCCGGTTTGAAGTGCCTGCCGTTTTCACTGTAAAACCGGCCTGGAGCTTGAACCTCCCCATATATATGTATGGAGTGGAGTTTGCAACTGAAAAGAAACTTTGTGTTCCCTTCAAGCTAGGTGAAGGACGGCTTTCACACACACTTATCTCTCAGAAATGAGCATGTGGAGAGACGTTCGTTCATCCAGCACAAAGGGAATGGGATGCAGGAGAAACACTTACTCTGGTTTCTCAGTCTGTTTCCTAATGCCGGTTTGAAGTGCCTGCCGTTTTCACTGTAAAACCGGGTTGGAGCTTTAACCTACCCATATATATGTATGGAAAGTAGTTTACAACTGAAAAGAAACTTTGTGTTCCCTTCAAGCTAGGTGAAGGACGGCTTTCACACACACTTATCTCTCAGAACTGAGCATGTGGAGAGACGTTCGTTCATCCAGCACATAGGGAACGGGTTGCAGGAGAAACACTTACTCTGGTTTCTCAGTCTGTTTCCTAGTGCCGGTTTGAAGTGCCTGCCGTTTTCACTGTAAAACCGGGTTGGAGCTTTAACCTACCCATATATATGTATGGAGTGGAGTTTGCAACTGAAAAGAAACTTTGTGTTCCCTTCAAGCTAGGTGAAGGACGGCTTTCACACACACTTATCTCTCAGAACTGAGCATGTGGAGAGACGTTCGTTCATCCAGCACAAAGGGAACGGGTTGCAGGAGAAACACTTACTCTGGTTTCTCAGTCTGTTTCCTAGTGCCGGTTTGAAGTGCCTGCCGTTTTCACTGTAAAACCGGCCTGGAGCTTGAACCTCCCCATATATATGTATGGAGTGGAGTTTGCAAGTGAAAAGAAACTTTGTGTTCCCTTCAAGCTAGGTGAAGGACGGCTTTCACACACACTTATCTCTCAGAACTGAGCATGTGGAGAGACGTTCGTTCATCCAGCACAAAGGGAACGGGTTGCAGGAGAAACACTTACTCTGGTTTCTCAGTCTGTTTCCTAGTGCCGGTTTGAAGTGCCTGCCGTTTTCACTGTAAAACCGGCCTGGAGCTTGAACCTCCCCATAGATATGTATGGAGTGGAGTTTGCAACTGAAAAGAAACTTTGTGTTCCCTTCAAGCTAGGTGAAGGACGGCTTTCACACACACTTATCTCTCAGAACTGAGCATGTGGAGAGACGTTCGTTCATCCATCACAAAGGGAATGGGATGCAGGAGAAACACTTACTCTGGTTTCTCAGTCTGTTTCCTAATGCCGGTTTGAAGTGCCTGCCGTTTTCACTGTAAAACCGGGTTGGAGCTTTAACCTACCCATATATATGTATGGAAAGTAGTTTACAACTGAAAAGAAACTTTGTGTTCCATTCAAGCTAGGTGAAGGGCGGCTTTCACACACACTTATCTCTCAGAACTGAGCATGTGGAGAGACGTTCGTTCATCCAGCACGTAGGGAACGGGTTGCAGGAGAAACACTTACTCTGGTTTCTCAGTCTGTTTCCTAATGCCGGTTTGAAGTGCCTGCCGTTTTCACTGTAAAACCGGGTTGGAGCTTTAACCTACCCATATATATGTATGGAAAGTAGTTTACAACTGAAAAGAAACTTTGTGTTCCCTTCAACCTAGGTGAAGGACGGCTTTCACACACACTTATCTCTCAGAACTGAGCATGTGGAGAGACGTTCGTTCATCCAGCAAAAAGGGAACGGGTTGCAGGAGAAACACTTACTCTGGTTTCTCAGTCTGTTTCCTAGTGCCGGTTTGAAGTGCCTGCCGTTTTCACTGTAAAACCGGCCTGGAGCTTCAACCTCCCCATATATATGTATGGAGTGGAGTTTGCAAGTGAAAAGAAACTTTGTGTTCCCTTCAAGCTAGGTGAAGGACGGCTTTCACACACACTTATCTCTCAGAACTGAGCATGTGGAGAGACGTTCGTTCATCCAGCACAAAGGGAACGGGTTGCAAGAAAAACACTTACTCTGGTTTCTCAGTCTGTTTCCTAGTGCCGGTTTGAAGTGCCTGCCGTTTTCACTGTAAAACCGGCCTGGAGCTTGAACCTCCCCATATATATGTACGGAGTGGAGTTTGCAACTGAAAAGAAACTTTGTGTTCCCTTCAAGCTAGGTGAAGGACGGCTTTCACACACACTTATCTCTCAGAACTGAGCATGTGGAGAGACGTTCGTTCATCCAGCACAAAGGTAACGGGATGCAGGAGAAACACATACTCTGGTTTCTCAGTCTGTTTCCTAGTGCCGGTTTGAAGTGCCTGCCGTTTTCACTGTAAAACCGGCCTGGAGCTTGAACCTCCCCATATATATGTATGGAGTGGAGTTTGCAACTGAAAAGAAACTTTGTGTTCCCTTCAAGCTAGGTGAAGGACGGCTTTCACACACACTTATCTCTCAGAACTGAGCATGTGGAGAGACGTTCGTTCATCCATCACAAAGGGAATGGGATGCAGGAGAAACACTTACTCTGGTTTCTCAGTCTGTTTCCTAATGCCGGTTTGAAGTGCCTGCCGTTTTCACTGTAAAACCGGGTTGGAGCTTTAACCTACCCATATATATGTATGGAAAGTAGTTTACAACTGAAAAGAAACTTTGTGTTCCCTTCAACCTAGGTGAAGGACGGCTTTCACACACACTTATCTCTCAGAACTGAGCATGTGGAGAGACGTTCGTTCATCCAGCAAAAAGGGAACGGGTTGCAGGAGAAACACTTACTCTGGTTTCTCAGTCTGTTTCCTAGTGCCGGTTTGAAGTGCCTGCCGTTTTCACTGTAAAACCGGCCTGGAGCTTGAACCTCCCCATATATATGTATGGAGTGGAGTTTGCAAGTGAAAAGAAACTTTGTGTTCCCTTCAAGCTAGGTGAAGGACGGCTTTCACACACACTTATCTCTCAGAACTGAGCATGTGGAGAGACGTTCGTTCATCCAGCACAAAGGGAACGGTTTGCAGGAGAAACACTTACTCTGGTTTCTGAGTCTGTTTCCTAGTGCCGGTTTGAAGTGCCTGCCGTTTTCACTGTAAAACCGGGTTGGAGCTTTAACCTACCCATATATATGTATGGAAAGTAGTTTACAACTGAAAAGAAACTTTGTGTTCCCTTCAAGCTAGGTGAAGGACGGCTTTCACACACACTTATCTCTCAGAACTGAGCATGTGGAGAGACGTTCGTTCATCCAGCACAAAGGGAACGGGTTGCAGGAGAATCACTTACTCTGGTTTCTCAGTCTGTTTCCTAGTGCCGGTTTGAAGTGCCTGCCGTTTTCACTGTAAAACCGGGTTGGAGCTTGAACTTCCCCATATATATGTATGGAAAGGAGTTTGCAAGTGAAAAGAAACTTTGTGTTCCCTTCAAGCTAGGTGAAGGACGGCTTTCACACACACTTATCTCTCAGAACTGAGCATGTGGAGAGACGTTCTTTCATCCAGCACAAAGGGACCGGGTTGCAGGAGAAACACTTACTCTGGTTTCTCAGTCTGTTTCCTAGTGCCGGTTTGAAGTGCCTGCCGTTTTCACTGTAAAACCGGCCTGGAGCTTGAACCTCCCCATATATATGTATGGAGTGGAGTTTGCAACTGAAAAGAAACTTTGTGTTCCCTTCAAGCTAGGTGAAGGACGGCTTTCACACACACTTATCTCTCAGAACTGAGCATGTGGAGAGACGTTCGTTCATCCAGCACAAAGGGAACGGGTTGCAGGAAAAACACTTACTCTGGTTTCTCAGTCTGTTTCCTAGTGCCGGTTTGAAGTGCCTGCCGTTTTCACTGTAAAACCGGCCTGGAGCTTGAACCTCCCCATATATATGTACGGAGTGGAGTTTGCAACTGAAAAGAAACTTTGTGTTCCCTTCAAGCTAGGTGAAGGACGGCTTTCACACACACTTATCTCTTAGAACTGAGCATGTGGAGAGACGTTCGTTCATCCAGCACAAAGGTAACGGGATGCAGGAGAAACACATACTCTGGTTTCTCAGTCTGTTTCCTAGTGCCGGTTTGAAGTGCCTGCCGTTTTCACTGTAAAACCGGCCTGGAGCTTGAACCTCCCCATATATATGTATGGAGTGGAGTTTGCAAGTGAAAAGAAACTTTGTGTTCCCTTCAAGCTAGGTGAAGGACGCTTTCACACACACTTATCTCTCAGAACTGAGCATGTGGAGAGACGTTCGTTCATTCAGCACAAAGGGAACGGGTTGCAGGAGAAACACTTACTCTGGTTTCTCAGTCTGTTTCCTAGTGCCGGTTTGAAGTGCCTGCCGTTCTCACTGTAAAACCGGGTTGGAGCTTGAACCTCCCCATATATATGTATGGAGTGGAGTTTGCAAGTGAAAAGAAACTTTGTGTTCCCTTCAAGCTAGGTGAAGGACGGCTTTCACACACACTTATCTCTCAGAACTGAGCATGTGGAGAGACGTTCGTTCATCCAGCACATAGGGAATGGGATGCAGGAGAAACATTTACTCTGGTTTCTCAGTCTGTTTCCTAATGCCGGTTTGAAGTGCCTGCCGTTTTCACTGTAAAACCGGCCTGGAGCTTGAACCTCCCCATATATATGTATGGAGTGGAGTTTGCAACTGAAAAGAAACTTTGTGTTCCCTTCAAGCTAGGTGAAGGACGGCTTTCACACACACTTATCTCTCAGAACTGAGCATGTGGAGAAACGTTCGTTCATCCAGCACAAAGGGAACGGGTTGCAGGAGAAACACTTACTCTGGTTTCTCAGTCTGTTTCCTAGTGCCGGTTTGAAGTGCCTGCCGTTTTCACTGTAAAACCGGGTTGGAGCTTTAACCTACCCATATATATGTATGGAAAGTAGTTTACAACTGAAAAGAAACTTTGTGTTCCCTTCAAGCTAGGTGAAGGACGGCTTTCACACACACTTATCTCTCAGAACTGAGCATGTGGAGAGACGTTCGTTCATCCAGCACATAGGGAATGGGATGCAGGAGAAACATTTACTCTGGTTTCTCAGTCTGTTTCCTAGTGCCGGTTTGAAGTGCCTGCCGTTTTCACTGTAAAACCGGGTTGGAGCTTTAACCTACCCATATATATGTATGGAAAGTAGTTTACAACTGAAAAGAAACTTTGTGTTCCCTTCAAGCTAGGTGAAGGACGGCTTTCACACACACTTATCTCTCAGAACTGAGCATGTGGAGAGACGTTCGTTCATCCAGCACATAGGGAACGGGTTGCAGGAGAAACACTTACTCTGGTTTCTCAGTCTGTTTCCTAGTGCCGGTTTGAAGTGCCTGCCGTTTTCACTGTAAAACCGGCCTGGAGCTTGAACCTCCCCATATATATGTATGGAGTGGAGTTTGCAAGTGAAAAGAAACTTTGTGTTCCCTTCAAGCTAGGTGAAGGACGGCTTTCACACACACTTATCTCTCAGAACTGAGCATGTGGAGAGACGTTCGTTCATCCAGCACAAAGGGAACGGGTTGCAGGAGAAACACTTACTCTGGTTTCTCAGTCTGTTTCCTAGTGCCGGTTTGAAGTGCCTGCCGTTTTCACTGTAAAACCGGCCAGGAGCTTGAACCTCCCCATAGATATGTATGGAGTGGAGTTTGCAACTGAAAAGAAACTTTGTGTTCCCTTCAAGCTAGGTGAAGGACGGCTTTCACACACACTTATCTCTCAGAACTGAGCATGTGGAGAGACGTTCGTTCATCCAGCACAAAGGGAATGGGATGCAGGAGAAACACTTACTCTGGTTTCTCAGTCTGTTTCCTAATGCCGGTTTGAAGTGCCTGCCGTTTTCACTGTAAAACCGGGTTGGAGCTTTAACCTACCCATATATATGTATGGAAAGTAGTTTACAACTGAAAAGAAACTTTGTGTTCCCTTCAAGCTAGGTGAAGGACGGCTTTCACACACACTTATCTCTCAGAACTGAGCATGTGGAGAGACGTTCTTTCATCCAGCACAAAGGGACCGGGTTGCAGGAGAAACACTTACTCTGGTTTCTCAGTCTGTTTCCTAGTGCCGGTTTGAAGTGCCTGCCGTTTTCACTGTAAAACCGGCCTGGAGCTTCAACCTCCCCATATATATGTACGGATTGGAGTTTGCAACTGAAAAGAAACTTTGTGTTCCCTTCAAGCTAGGTGAAGGACGGCTTTCACACACACTTATCTCTCAGAACTGAGCATGTGGAGAGACGTTCGTTCATCCAGCACAAAGGTAACGGGATGCAGGAGAAACACATACTCTGGTTTCTCAGTCTGTTTCCTAGTGCCGGTTTGAAGTGCCTGCCGTTTTCACTGTAAAACCGGCCTGGAGCTTGAACCTCCCCATATATATGTATGGAGTGGAGTTTGCAACTGAAAAGAAACTTTGTGTTCCCTTCAAGCTAGGTGAAGGACGGCTTTCACACACACTTATCTCTCAGAACTGAGCATGTGGAGAGACGTTCGTTCATCCATCACAAAGGGAATGGGATGCAGGAGAAACACTTACTCTGGTTTCTCAGTCTGTTTCCTAATGCCGGTTTGAAGTGCCTGCCGTTTTCACTGTAAAACCGGGTTGGAGCTTTAACCTACCCATATATATGTATGGAAAGTAGTTTACAACTGAAAAGAAACTTTGTGTTCCCTTCAAGCTAGGTGAAGGGCGGCTTTCACACACACTTATCTCTCAGAACTGAGCATGTGGAGAGACGTTCGTTCATCCAGCACGTAGGGAACGGGTTGCAGGAGAAACACTTACTCTGGTTTCTCAGTCTGTTTCCTAATGCCGGTTTGAAGTGCCTGCCGTTTTCACTGTAAAACCGGGTTGGAGCTTTAACCTACCCATATATATGTATGGAGTGGAGTTTGCAAGTGAAAAGAAACTTTGTGTTCCCTTCAAGCTAGGTGAAGGACGGCTTTCACACACACTTATCTCTCAGAACTGAGCATGTGGAGAGACGTTCGTTCATCCAGCAAAAAGGGAACGGGTTGCAGGAGAAACACTTACTCTGGTTTCTCAGTCTGTTTCCTAGTGCCGGTTTGAAGTGCCTGCCGTTTTCACTGTAAAACCGGCCTGGAGCTTGAACCTCCCCATATATATGTATGGAGTGGATTTTGCAAGTGAAAAGAAACTTTGTGTTCCCTTCAAGCTAGGTGAAGGACGGCTTTCACACACACTTATCTCTCAGAACTGAGCATGTGGAGAGACGTTCGTTCATCCAGCACAAAGGGAACGGGTTGCAGGAGAAACACTTACTCTGGTTTCTGAGTCTGTTTCCTAGTGCCGGTTTGAAGTGCCTGCCGTTTTCACTGTAAAACCGGGTTGGAGCTTTAACCTACCCATATATATGTATGGAAAGTAGTTTACAACTGAAAAGAAACTTTGTGTTCCCTTCAAGCTAGGTGAAGGACGGCTTTCACACACACTTATCTCTCAGAACTGAGCATGTGGAGAGACGTTCGTTCATCCAGCACAAAGGGAACGGGTTGCAGGAGAATCACTTACTCTGGTTTCTCAGTCTGTTTCCTAGTGCCGGTTTGAAGTGCCTGCCGTTTTCACTGTAAAACCGGGTTGGAGCTTAAACTTCCCCATATATATGTATGGAAAGGAGTTTGCAAGTGAAAAGAAACTTTGTGTTCCCTTCAAGCTAGGTGAAGGACGGCTTTCACACACACTTATCTCTCAGAACTGAGCATGTGGAGAGACGTTCTTTCATCCAGCACAAAGGGACCGGGTTGCAGGAGAAACACTTACTCTGGTTTCTCAGTCTGTTTCCTAGTGCCGGTTTGAAGTGCCTGCCGTTTTCACTGTAAAACCGGCCTGGAGCTTGAACCTCCCCATATATATGTATATAGTGGAGTTTGCATCTGAAAAGAAACTTTGTGTTCCCTTCAAGCTAGGTGAAGGACGGCTTTCACACACACTTATCTCTCAGAACTGAGCATGTGGAGAGACGTTCGTTCATCCAGCACAAAGGGAACGGGTTGCAGGAAAAACACTTACTCTGGTTTCTCAGTCTGTTTCCTAGTGCCGGTTTGAAGTGCCTGCCGTTTTCACTGTAAAACCGGCCTGGAGCTTGAACCTCCCCATATATATGTACGGAGTGGAGTTTGCAACTGAAAAGAAACTTTGTGTTCCCTTCAAGCTAGGTGAAGGACGGCTTTCACACACACTTATCTCTCAGAACTGAGCATGTGGAGAGACGTTCGTTCATCCAGCACAAAGGTAACGGGATGCAGGAGAAACACATACTCTGGTTTCTCAGTCTGTTTCCTAGTGCCGGTTTGAAGTGCCTGCCGTTTTCACTGTAAAACCGGCCTGGAGCTTGAACCTCCCCATATATATGTATGGAGTGGAGTTTGCAAGTGAAAAGAAACTTTGTGTTCCCTTCAAGCTAGGTTAAGGACGGCTTTCACACACACTTATCTCTCAGAACTGAGCATGTGGAGAGACGTTCGTTCATTCAGCACAAAGGGAACGGGTTGCAGGAGAAACACTTACTCTGGTTTCTCAGTCTGTTTCCTAGTGCCGGTTTGAAGTGCCTGCCGTTCTCACTGTAAAACCGGGTTGGAGCTTGAACCTCCCCATATATATGTATGGAGTGGAGTTTGCAAGTGAAAAGAAACTTTGTGTTCCCTTCAAGCTAGGTGAAGGACGGCTTTCACACACACTTATCTCTCAGAACTGAGCATGTGGAGAGACGTTCGTTCATCCAGCACATAGGGAATGGGATGCAGGAGAAACATTTACTCTGGTTTCTCAGTCTGTTTCCTAATGCCGGTTTGAAGTGCCTGCCGTTTTCACTGTAAAACCGGCCTGGAGCTTGAACCTCCCCATATATATGTATGGAGTGGAGTTTGCAAGTGAGAAGAAACTTTGTGTTCCCTTCAAGCTAGGTGAAGGACGGCTTTCACACACACTTATCTCTCAGAACTGAGCATGTGGAGAGACGTTCGTTCATCCAGCACAAAGGGAACGGGTTGCAGGAGAAACACTTACTCTGGTTTCTCAGTCTGTTTCCTAGTGCCGGTTTGAAGTGCCTGCCGTTTTCACTGTAAAACCGGGTTGGAGCTTTAACCTACCCATATATATGTATGGAAAGTAGTTTACAACTGAAAAGAAACTTTGTGTTCCCTTCAAGCTAGGTGAAGGACGGCTTTCACACACACTTATCTCTCAGAACTGAGCATGTGGAGAGACGTTCGTTCATCCAGCACATAGGGAATGGGATGCAGGAGAAACATTTACTCTGGTTTCTCAGTCTGTTTCCTAGTGCCGGTTTGAAGTGCCTGCCGTTTTCACTGTAAAACCGGGTTGGAGCTTTAACCTACCCATATATATGTATGGAAAGTAGTTTACAACTGAAAAGAAACTTTGTGTTCCCTTCAACCTAGTTGAAGGACGCTTTCACACACACTTATCTCTCAGAACTGAGCATGTGGAGAGACGTTCGTTCATCCAGCACATAGGGAACGGGTTGCAGGAGAAACACTTACTCTGGTTTCTCAGTCTGTTTCCTAGTGCCGGTTTGAAGTGCCTGCCGTTTTCACTGTAAAACCGGCCTGGAGCTTGAACCTCCCCGTATATATGTATGGAGTGGAGTTTGCAAGTGAAAAGAAACTTTGTGTTCCCTTCAAGCTAGGTGAAGGACGGCTTTCACACACACTTATCTCTCAGAACTGAGCATGTGGAGAGACGTTCGTTCATCCAGCACAAAGGGAATGGGTTGCAGGAGAAACACTTACTCTGGTTTCTCAGTCTGTTTCCTAGTGCCGGTTTGAAGTGCCTGCCGTTTTCACTGTAAAACCGGCCTGGAGCTTGAACCTCCCCATAGATATGTATGGAGTGGAGTTTGCAACTGAAAAGAAACTTTGTGTTCCCTTCAAGCTAGGTGAAGGACGGCTTTCACACACACTTATCTCTCAGAACTGAGCATGTGGAGAGACGTTCGTTCATCCAGCACAAAGGGAATGGGATGCAGGAGAAACACTTACTCTGGTTTCTCAGTCTGTTTCCTAATGCCGGTTTGAAGTGCCTGCCGTTTTCACTGTAAAACCGGGTTGGAGCTTTAACCTACCCATATATATGTATGGAAAGTAGTTTACAACTGAAAAGAAACTTTGTGTTCCCTTCAAGCTAGGTGAAGGACGGCTTTCACACACACTTATCTCTCAGAACTGAGCATGTGGAGAGACGTTCGTTCATCCAGCACAAAGGGAACGGGTTGCAGGAGAAACACTTACTCTGGTTTCTGAGTCTGTTTCCTAGTGCCGGTTTGAAGTGCCTGCCGTTTTCAGTGTAAAACCGGGTTGGAGCTTGAACCTCCCCATATATATGTATGGAGTGGAGTTTGCAACTGAAAAGAAACTTTGTGTTCCCTTCAAGCTAGGTGAAGGACGGCTTTCACACACACTTATCTCTCAGAACTGAGCATGTGGAGAGACGTTCGTTCATTCAGCACATAGGGAAAGGGTTGCAGGAGAAACACTTACTCTGGTTTCTCAGTCTGTTTCCTAGTGCCGGTTTGAAGTGCCTGCCGTTTTCACTGTAAAACCGGGTTGGAGCTTGAACCTCCCCATATATATGTATGGAGTGGAGTTTGCAAGTGAAAAGAAACTTTGTGTTCCCTTCAAGCTAGGTGAAGGACGGCTTTCACACACACTTATCTCTCAGAACTGAGCATGTGGAGAGACGTTCGTTCATCCAGCACAAAGGGAACGGGTTGCAGGAGAAACACTTACTCTGGTTTCTGAGTCTGTTTCCTAGTGCCGGTTTGAAGTGCCTGCCGTTTTCACTGTAAAACCGGGTTGGAGCTTTAACCTACCCATATATATGTATGAAAAGTAGTTTACAACTGAAAAGAAACTTTGTGTTCCCTTCAAGCTAGGTGAAGGACGGCTTTCACACACACTTATCTCTCAGAACTGAGCATGTGGAGAGACGTTCGTTCATCCAGCACAAAGGGAACGGGTTGCAGGAGAATCACTTACTCTGGTTTCTCAGTCTGTTTCCTAGTGCCGGTTTGAAGTGCCTGCCGTTTTCACTGTAAAACCGGGTTGGAGCTTGAACTTCCCCATATATATGTATGGAAAGGAGTTTGCAAGTGAAAAGAAACTTTGTGTTCCCTTCAAGCTAGGTGAAGGACGGCTTTCACACACACTTATCTCTCAGAACTGAGCATGTGGAGAGACGTTCTTTCATCCAGCACAAAGGGACCGGGTTGCAGGAGAAACACTTACTCTGGTTTCTCAGTCTGTTTCCTAGTGCCGGTTTGAAGTGCCTGCCGTTTTCACTGTAAAACCGGCCTGGAGCTTGAACCTCCCCATATATATGTATGGAGTGGAGTTTGCAAGTGAAAAGAAACTTTGTGTTCCCTTCAAGCTAGGTGAAGGACGGCTTTCACACACACTTATCTCTCAGAACTGAGCATGTGGAGAGACGTTCGTTCATCCAGCACAAAGGGAACGGGTTGCAGGAGAAACACTTACTCTGGTTTCTGAGTCTGTTTCCTAGTGCCGGTTTGAAGTGCCTGCCGTTTTCACTGTAAAACCGGCCTGGAGCTTGAACCTCCCCATATATATGTATGGAGTGGAGTTTGCAACTGGCAAGAAACTTTGTGTTCCCTTCAAGCTAGGTGAAGGACGGCTTTCACACACACTTATCTCTCAGAACTGAGCATGTGGAGAGACGTTCGTTCATCCAGCACAAAGGGAACGGGTTGCAGGAGAAACACTTCCTCTGGTTTCTCAGTCTGTTTCCTAGTGCCGGTTTGAAGTGCCTGCCGTTTTCACTGTAAAACCGGCCTGGAGCTTGAACCTCCCCATAGATATGTATGGAGTGGAGTTTGCAACTGAAAAGAAACTTTGTGTTCCCTTCAAGCTAGGTGAAGGACGGCTTTCACACACACTTATCTCTCAGAACTGAGCATGTGGAGAGACGTTCGTTCATCCAGCACAAAGGGAATGGGATGCAGGAGAAACACTTACTCTGGTTTCTCAGTCTGTTTCCTAATGCCGGTTTGAAGTGCCTGCCGTTTTCACTGTAAAACCGGGTTGGAGCTTTAACCTACCCATATATATGTATGGAAAGTAGTTTACAACTGAAAAGAAACTTTGTGTTCCCTTCAAGCTAGGTGAAGGACGGCTTTCACACACACTTATCTCTCAGAACTGAGCATGTGGAGAGACGTTCCTTCATCCAGCACAAAGGGAACGGGTTGCAGGAGAAACACTTACTCTGGTTTCTGAGTCTGTTTCCTAGTGCCGGTTTGAAGTGCCTGCCGTTTTCAGTGTAAAACCGGGTTGGAGCTTGAACCTCCCCATATATATGTATGGAGTGGAGTTTGCAACTGAAAAGAAACTTTGTGTTCCCTTCAAGCTGGTGAAGGACGGCTTTCACACACACTTATCTCTCAGAACTGAGCATGTGGAGAGACGTTCGTTCATTCAGCACATAGGGAACGGGTTGCAGGAGAAACACTTACTCTGGTTTCTCAGTCTGTTTCCTAGTGCCGGTTTGAAGTGCCTGCCGTTTTCACTGTAAAACCGGGTTGGAGCTTGAACCTCCCCATATATATGTATGGAGTGGAGTTTGCAAGTGAAAAGAAACTTTGTGTTCCCTTCAAGCTAGGTGAAGGACGGCTTTCACACACACTTATCTCTCAGAACTGAGCATGTGGAGAGAC
Organism: Vicugna pacos; assembly: GCF_048564905.1. NCBI lineage: Eukaryota > Metazoa > Chordata > Mammalia > Artiodactyla > Camelidae > Vicugna > Vicugna pacos. The sequence continues at coordinate 5,949,332 of NW_027328742.1, forward strand.
GTTCGTTCATCCAGCACAAAGGGAACGGGTTGCAGGAGAAACACTTACTCTGGTTTCTGAGTCTGTTTCCTAGTGCCGGTTTGAAGTGCCTGCCGTTTTCACTGTAAAACCGGGTTGGAGCTTTAACCTACCCATATATATGTATGGAAAGTAGTTTACAACTGAAAAGAAACTTTGTGTTCCCTTCAAGCTAGGTGAAGGACGGCTTTCACACACACTTATCTCTCAGAACTGAGCATGTGGAGAGACGTTCGTTCATCCAGCACAAAGGGAACGGGTTGCAGGAGAATCACTTACTCTGGTTTCTCAGTCTGTTTCCTAGTGCCGGTTTGAAGTGCCTGCCGTTTTCACTGTAAAACCGGGTTGGAGCTTGAACTTCCCCATATATATGTATGGAAAGGAGTTTGCAAGTGAAAAGAAACTTTGTGTTCCCTTCAAGCTAGGTGAAGGACGGCTTTCACACACACTTATCTCTCAGAACTGAGCATGTGGAGAGACGTTCTTTCATCCAGCACAAAGGGACCGGGTTGCAGGAGAAACACTTACTCTGGTTTCTCAGTCTGTTTCCTAGTGCCGGTTTGAAGTGCCTGCCGTTTTCACTGTAAAACCGGCCTGGAGCTTGAACCTCCCCATATATATGTATGGAGTGGAGTTTGCAAGTGAAAAGAAACTTTGTGTTCCCTTCAAGCTAGGTGAAGGACGGCTTTCACACACACTTATCTCTCAGAACTGAGCATGTGGAGAGACGTTCGTTCATCCAGCACAAAGGGAACGGGTTGCAGGAGAAACACTTACTCTGGTTTCTCAGTCTGTTTCCTAGTGCCGGTTTGAAGTGCCTGCCGTTTTCACTGTAAAACCGGCCTGGAGCTTGAACTTCCCCATATATATGTATGGAGTGGAGTTTGCAACTGGCAAGAAACTTTGTGTTCCCTTCAAGCTAGGTGAAGGACGGCTTTCACACACACTTATCTCTCAGAACTGAGCATGTGGAGAGACGTTCGTTCATCCAGCACAAAGGGAACGGGTTGCAGGAGAAACACTTACTCTGGTTTCTCAGTCTGTTTCCTAGTGCCGGTTTGAAGTGCCTGCCGTTTTCACTGTAAAACCGGCCTGGAGCTTGAACCTCCCCATAGATATGTATGGAGTGGAGTTTGCAACTGAAAAGAAACTTTGTGTTCCCTTCAAGCTAGGTGAAGGACGGCTTTCACACACACTTATCTCTCAGAACTGAGCATGTGGAGAGACGTTCGTTCATCCAGCACAAAGGGAATGGGATGCAGGAGAAACACTTACTCTGGTTTCTCAGTCTGTTTCCTAATGCCGGTTTGAAGTGCCTGCCGTTTTCACTGTAAAACCGGCCTGGAGCTTGAACCTCCCCATATATATGTATGGAGTGGAGTTTGCAAGTGAAAAGAAACTTTGTGTTCCCTTCAAGCTAGGTGAAGGACGGCTTTCACACACACTTATCTCTCAGAACTGAGCATGTGGAGAGACGTTCCTTCATCCAGCACAAAGGGAACGGGTTGCAGGAGAAACACTTACTCTGGTTTCTGAGTCTGTTTCCTAGTGCCGGTTTGAAGTGCCTGCCGTTTTCAGTGTAAAACCGGGTTGGAGCTTGAACCTCCCCATATATATGTATGGAGTGGAGTTTGCAACTGAAAAGAAACTTTGTGTTCCCTTCAAGCTGGTGAAGGACGGCTTTCACACACACTTATCTCTCAGAACTGAGCATGTGGAGAGACGTTCGTTCATTCAGCACATAGGGAACGGGTTGCAGGAGAAACACTTACTCTGGTTTCTCAGTCTGTTTCCTAGTGCCGGTTTGAAGTGCCTGCCGTTTTCACTGTAAAACCGGGTTGGAGCTTGAACCTCCCCATATATATGTATGGAGTGGAGTTTGCAAGTGAAAAGAAACTTTGTGTTCCCTTCAAGCTAGGTGAAGGACGGCTTTCACACACACTTATCTCTCAGAACTGAGCATGTGGAGAGACGTTCGTTCATCCAGCACAAAGGGAACGGGTTGCAGGAGAAACACTTACTCTGGTTTCTGAGTCTGTTTCCTAGTGCCGGTTTGAAGTGCCTGCCGTTTTCACTGTAAAACCGGGTTGGAGCTTTAACCTACCCATATATATGTATGGAAAGTAGTTTACAACTGAAAAGAAACTTTGTGTTCCCTTCAAGCTAGGTGAAGGACGGCTTTCACACACACTTATCTCTCAGAACTGAGCATGTGGAGAGACGTTCGTTCATCCAGCACAAAGGGAACGGGTTGCAGGAGAATCACTTACTCTGGTTTCTCAGTCTGTTTCCTAGTGCCGGTTTGAAGTGCCTGCCGTTTTCACTGTAAAACCGGGTTGGAGCTTGAACTTCCCCATATATATGTATGGAAAGGAGTTTGCAAGTGAAAAGAAACTTTGTGTTCCCTTCAAGCTAGGTGAAGGACGGCTTTCACACACACTTATCTCTCAGAACTGAGCATGTGGAGAGACGTTCTTTCATCCAGCACAAAGGGACCGGGTTGCAGGAGAAACACTTACTCTGGTTTCTCAGTCTGTTTCCTAGTGCCGGTTTGAAGTGCCTGCCGTTTTCACTGTAAAACCGGCCTGGAGCTTGAACCTCCCCATATATATGTATGGAGTGGAGTTTGCAAGTGAAAAGAAACTTTGTGTTCCCTTCAAGCTAGGTGAAGGACGGCTTTCACACACACTTATCTCTCAGAACTGAGCATGTGGAGAGACGTTCGTTCATCCAGCACAAAGGGAACGGGTTGCAGGAGAAACACTTACTCTGGTTTCTGAGTCTGTTTCCTAGTGCCGGTTTGAAGTGCCTGCCGTTTTCACTGTAAAACCGGCCTGGAGCTTGAACCTCCCCATATATATGTATGGAGTGGAGTTTGCAACTGGCAAGAAACTTTGTGTTCCCTTCAAGCTAGGTGAAGGACGGCTTTCACACACACTTATCTCTCAGAACTGAGCATGTGGAGAGACGTTCGTTCATCCAGCACAAAGGGAACGGGTTGCAGGAGAAACACTTCCTCTGGTTTCTCAGTCTGTTTCCTAGTGCCGGTTTGAAGTGCCTGCCGTTTTCACTGTAAAACCGGGTTGGAGCTTTAACCTACCCATATATATGTATGGAAAGTAGTTTCCAACTGAAAAGAAACTTTGTGTTCCCTTCAAGCTAGGTGAAGGACGGCTTTCACACACACTTATCTCTCAGAGCTGAGCATGTGGAGAGACGTTCGTTCATCCAGCACAAAGGGAACGGGTTGCAGGAGAAACACTTACTCTGGTTTCTGAGTCTGTTTCCTAGTGCCGGTTTGAAGTGCCTGCCGTTTTCAGTGTAAAACCGGGTTGGAGGTTGAACCTCCCCATATATATGTATGGAGTGGAGTTTGCAACTGAAAAGAAACTTTGTGTTCCCTTCAAGCTAGGTGAAGGACGGCTTTCACACACACTTATCTCTCAGAACTGAGCATGTGGAGAGACGTTCGTTCATTCAGCACATAAGGAACGGGTTGCAGGAGAAACACTTACTCTGGTTTCTCAGTCTGTTTCCTAGTGCCGGTTTGAAGTGCCTGCCGTTTTCACTGTAAAACCGGCCTGGAGCTTGAACCTCCCCATATATATGTATGGAGTGGAGTTTGCAAGTGAAAAGAAACTTTGTGTTCCCTTCAAGCTAGGTGAAGGACGGCTTTCACACACACTTATCTCTCAGAACTCAGCATGTGGAGAGACGTTCGTTCATCCAGCACATAGGGAATGGGATGCAGGAGAAACATTTACTCTGGTTTCTCAGTCTGTTTCCTAATGCCGGTTTGAAGTGCCTGCCGTTTTCACTGTAAAACTGGGTTGGAGCTTTAACCTACCCATATATATGTATGGAAAGTAGTTTACAACTGAAAAGAAACTTTGTGTTCCCTTCAAGCTAGGTGAAGGACGGCTTTCACACACACTTATCTCTCAGAACTGAGCATGTGGAGAGACGTTCGTTCATCCAGCACATAGGGAACGGGTTGCAGGAGAAACACTTACTCTGGTTTCTCAGTCTGTTTCCTAGTGGCGGTTTGAAGTGCCTGCCGTTTTCACTGTAAAACCGGGTTGGAGCTTTAACCTACCCATATATATGTATGGAGTGGAGTTTGCAAGTGAAAAGAAACTTTGTGTTCCCTTCAAGCTAGGTGAAGGACGGCTTTCACACACACTTATCTCTCAGAACTGAGCATGTGGAGAGACGTTCGTTCATCCAGCACAAAGGGAACGGGTTGCAGGAGAAACACATACTCTGGTTTCTCAGTCTGTTTCCTAGTGCCGGTTGGAAGTGCCTGCCGTTTTCACTGTAAAACCGGCCTGGAGCTTGAACCTCCCCATATATATGTATGGAGTGGAGTTTGCAACTGAAAAGAAACTTTGTGTTCCCTTCAAGCTAGGTGAAGGACGGCTTTCACACACACTTATCTCTCAGAACTGAGCATGTGGAGAGACATTCGTTCATCCAGCACAAAGGGAACGGGTTGCAGGAGAAACACTTACTCTGGTTTCTCAGTCTGTTTCCTAGTGCCGGTTTGAAGTGCCTGCTGTTTCACTGTAAAACCGGGTTGGAGCTTGAACCTCCCCATATATATGTATGGAGTGGAGTTGGCAACTGAAAAGAAACTTTGTGTTCCCTTCAAGCTAGGTGAAGGACGGCTTTCACACACACTTATCTCTCAGAACTGAGCATGTGGAGAGACGTTCGTTCATCCAGCACAAAGGGAACGGGTTGCAGGAGAAACACTTACTCTGGTTTCTCAGTCTGTTTCCTAGTGCCGGTTTGAAGTGCCTGCCGTTTTCACTGTAAAACCGGCCTGGAGCTTGAACCTCCCCATAGATATGTATGGAGTGGAGTTTGCAACTGAAAAGAAACTTTGTGTTCCCTTCAAGCTAGGTGAAGGACGGCTTTCACACACACTTATCTCTCAGAAATGAGCATGTGGAGAGACGTTCGTTCATCCAGCACAAAGGGAATGGGATGCAGGAGAAACACTTAATCTGGTTTCTCAGTCTGTTTCCTAATGCCGGTTTGAAGTGCCTGCCGTTTTCACTGTAAAACCGGGTTGGAGCTTTAACCTACCCATATATATGTATGGAAAGTAGTTTCCAACTGAAAAGAAACTTTGTGTTCCCTTCAAGCTAGGTGAAGGACGGCTTTCACACACACTTATCTCTCAGAGCTGAGCATGTGGAGAGACGTTCGTTCATCCAGCACAAAGGGAACGGGTTGCAGGAGAAACACTTACTCTGGTTTCTGAGTCTGTTTCCTAGTGCCGGTTTGAAGTGCCTGCCGTTTTCAGTGTAAAACCGGGTTGGAGGTTGAACCTCCCCATATATATGTATGGAGTGGAGTTTGCAACTGAAAAGAAACTTTGTGTTCCCTTCAAGCTAGGTGAAGGACGGCTTTCACACACACTTATCTCTCAGAACTGAGCATGTGGAGAGACGTTCGTTCATTCAGCACATAAGGAACGGGTTGCAGGAGAAACACTTACTCTGGTTTCTCAGTCTGTTTCCTAGTGCCGGTTTGAAGTGCCTGCCGTTTTCACTGTAAAACCGGGTTGGAGCTTGAACCTCCCCATATATATGTATGGAGTGGAGTTTGCAACTGAAAAGAAACTTTGTGTTCCCTTCAAGCTAGGTGAAGGACGGCTTTCACACACACTTATCTCTCAGAACTGAGCATGTGGAGAGACGTTCGTTCATTCAGCACATAGGGAACGGGTTGCAGGAGAAACACTTACTCTGGTTTCTCAGTCTGTTTCCTAGTGCCGGTTTGAAGTGCCTGCCGTTTTCACTGTAAAACCGGCCTGGAGCTTGAACCTCCCCATATATATGTATGGAGTGGAGTTTGCAAGTGAAAAGAAACTTTGTGTTCCCTTCAAGCTAGGTGAAGGACGGCTTTCACACACACTTATCTCTCAGAACTCAGCATGTGGAGAGACGTTCGTTCATCCAGCACATAGGGAATGGGATGCAGGAGAAACATTTACTCTGGTTTCTCAGTCTGTTTCCTAATGCCGGTTTGAAGTGCCTGCCGTTTTCACTGTAAAACTGGGTTGGAGCTTTAACCTACCCATATATATGTATGGAAAGTAGTTTACAACTGAAAAGAAACTTTGTGTTCCCTTCAAGCTAGGTGAAGGACGGCTTTCACACACACTTATCTCTCAGAACTGAGCATGTGGAGAGACGTTCGTTCATCCAGCACATAGGGAACGGGTTGCAGGAGAAACACTTACTCTGGTTTCTCAGTCTGTTTCCTAGTGGCGGTTTGAAGTGCCTGCCGTTTTCACTGTAAAACCGGGTTGGAGCTTTAACCTACCCATATATATGTATGGAGTGGAGTTTGCAAGTGAAAAGAAACTTTGTGTTCCCTTCAAGCTAGGTGAAGGACGGCTTTCACACACACTTATCTCTCAGAACTGAGCATGTGGAGAGACGTTCGTTCATCCAGCACAAAGGGAACGGGTTGCAGGAGAAACACATACTCTGGTTTCTCAGTCTGTTTCCTAGTGCCGGTTGGAAGTGCCTGCCGTTTTCACTGTAAAACCGGCCTGGAGCTTGAACCTCCCCATATATATGTATGGAGTGGAGTTTGCAACTGAAAAGAAACTTTGTGTTCCCTTCAAGCTAGGTGAAGGACGGCTTTCACACACACTTATCTCTCAGAACTGAGCATGTGGAGAGACGTTCGTTCATCCAGCACAAAGGGAACGGGTTGCAGGAGAAACACTTACTCTGGTTTCTCAGTCTGTTTCCTAGTGCCGGTTTGAAGTGCCTGCTGTTTCACTGTAAAACCGGGTTGGAGCTTGAACCTCCCCATATATATGTATGGAGTGGAGTTGGCAACTGAAAAGAAACTTTGTGTTCCCTTCAAGCTAGGTGAAGGACGGCTTTCACACACACTTATCTCTCAGAACTGAGCATGTGGAGAGACGTTCGTTCATCCAGCACAAAGGGAACGGGTTGCAGGAGAAACACTTACTCTGGTTTCTCAGTCTGTTTCCTAGTGCCGGTTTGAAGTGCCTGCCGTTTTCACTGTAAAACCGGCCTGGAGCTTGAACCTCCCCATAGATATGTATGGAGTGGAGTTTGCAACTGAAAAGAAACTTTGTGTTCCCTTCAAGCTAGGTGAAGGACGGCTTTCACACACACTTATCTCTCAGAAATGAGCATGTGGAGAGACGTTCGTTCATCCAGCACAAAGGGAATGGGATGCAGGAGAAACACTTAATCTGGTTTCTCAGTCTGTTTCCTAATGCCGGTTTGAAGTGCCTGCCGTTTTCACTGTAAAACCGGGTTGGAGCTTTAACCTACCCATATATATGTATGGAAAGTAGTTTCCAACTGAAAAGAAACTTTGTGTTCCCTTCAAGCTAGGTGAAGGACGGCTTTCACACACACTTATCTCTCAGAGCTGAGCATGTGGAGAGACGTTCGTTCATCCAGCACAAAGGGAACGGGTTGCAGGAGAAACACTTACTCTGGTTTCTGAGTCTGTTTCCTAGTGCCGGTTTGAAGTGCCTGCCGTTTTCTGTGTAAAACCGGGTTGGAGGTTGAACCTCCCCATATATATGTATGGAGTGGAGTTTGCAACTGAAAAGAAACTTTGTGTTCCCTTCAAGCTAGGTGAAGGACGGCTTTCACACACACTTATCTCTCAGAACTGAGCATGTGGAGAGACGTTCGTTCATTCAGCACATAAGGAACGGGTTGCAGGAGAAACACTTACTCTGGTTTCTCAGTCTGTTTCCTAGTGCCGGTTTGAAGTGCCTGCCGTTTTCACTGTAAAACCGGGTTGGAGCTTGAACCTCCCCATATATATGTATGGAGTGGAGTTTGCAACTGAAAAGAAACTTTGTGTTCCCTTCAAGCTAGGTGAAGGACGGCTTTCACACACACTTATCTCTCAGAACTGAGCATGTGGAGAGACGTTCGTTCATTCAGCACATAGGGAACGGGTTGCAGGAGAAACACTTACTCTGGTTTCTCAGTCTGTTTCCTAGTGCCGGTTTGAAGTGCCTGCCGTTTTCACTGTAAAACCGGGTTGGAGCTTGAACCTCCCCATATATATGTATGGAGTGGAGTTTGCAAGTGAAAAGAAACTTTGTGTTCCCTTCAAGCTAGGTGAAGGACGGCTTTCACACACACTTATCTCTCAGAACTGAGCATGTGGAGAGACGTTCGTTCATCCAGCACAAAGGGAACGGGTTGCAGGAGAAACACTTACTCTGGTTTCTCAGTCTGTTTCCTAGTGCCGGTTTGAAGTGCCTGCCGTTTTCACTGTAAAACCGGGTTGGAGCTTTAACCTACCCATATATATGTATGGAAAGTAGTTTACAACTGAAAAGAAACTTTGTGTTCCCTTCAAGCTAGGTGAAGGACGGCTTTCACACACACTTATCTCTCAGAACTGAGCATGTGGAGAGACGTTCGTTCATCCAGCACAAAGGGAACGGGTTGCAGGAGAATCACTTACTCTGGTTTCTCAGTCTGTTTCCTAGTGCCGGTTTGAAGTGCCTGCCGTTTTCACTGTAAAACCGGGTTGGAGCTTGAACTTCCCCATATATATGTATGGAAAGGAGTTTGCAAATGAAAAGAAACTTTGTGTTCCCTTCAAGCTAGGTGAAGGACGGCTTTCACACACACTTATCTCTCAGAACTGAGCATGTGGAGAGACGTTCTTTCATCCAGCACAAAGGGACCGGGTTGTAGGAGAAACATTTACTCTGGTTTCTCAGTCTGTTTCCTAGTTCCGGTTTGAAGTGCCTGCCGTTTTCACTGTAAAACCGGCCTGGAGCTTGAACCTCCCCATATATATGTATGGAGTGGAGTTTGCAACTGAAAAGAAACTTTGTGTTCCCTTCAAGCTAGGTGAAGGACGGATTTCACACACAGTTATCTCTCAGAACTGAGCATGTGGAGAGACGTTCGTTCATCCAGCACAAAGGGAACGGGTTGCAGGAGAAACACTTACTCTGGTTTCTCAGTCTGTTTCCTAGTGCCGGTTTGAAGTGCCTGCCGTTTTCACTGTAAAACCGGCCTGGAGCTTGAACCTCCCCATATATATGTATGGAGTGGAGTTTGCAACTGAAAAGAAACTTTGTGTTCCCTTCAAGCTAGGTGAAGGACGGCTTTCACACACACTTATCTCTCAGAACTGAGCATGTAGAGAGACGTTCGTTCATCCAGCACAAAGGGAACGGGTTGCAGGAGAAACACTTACTCTGGTTTCTCAGTCTGTTTCCTAGTGCCGGTTTGAAGTGCCTGCTGTTTCACTGTAAAACCGGCCTGGAGCTTGAACCTCCCCATAGATATGTATGGAGTGGAGTTTGCAACTGAAAAGAAACTTTGTGTTCCCTTCAAGCTAGGTGAAGGACGGCTTTCACACACACTTATCTCTCAGAACTGAGCATGTGGAGAGACGTTCGTTCATCCAGCACAAAGGGAACGGGTTGCAGGAGAAACACTTACTCTGGTTTCTCAGTCTGTTTCCTAGTGCCGGTTTGAAGTGCCTGCCGTTTTCACTGTAAAACCGGCCTGGAGCTTGAACCTCCTCATAGATATGTATGGAGTGGAGTTTGCAAGTGAAAAGAAACTTTGTGTTCCCTTCAAGCTAGGTGAAGGACGGCTTTCACACACACTTATCTCTCAGAAATGAGCATGTGGAGAGACGTTCGTTCATCCAGCACAAAGGGAATGGGATGCAGGAGAAACACTTACTCTGGTTTCTCAGTCTGTTTCCTAATGCCGGTTTGAAGTGCCTGCCGTTTTCACTGTAAAACCGGGTTGGAGCTTTAACCTACCCATATATATGTATGGAAAGTAGTTTCCAACTGAAAAGAAACTTTGTGTTCCCTTCAAGCTAGGTGAAGGACGGCTTTCACACACACTTATCTCTCAGAGCTGAGCATGTGGAGAGACGTTCGTTCATCCAGCACAAAAGGAACGGGTTGCAGGAGAAACACTTACTCTGGTTTCTGAGTCTGTTTCCTAGTGCCGGTTTGAAGTGCCTGCCGTTTTCAGTGTAAAACCGGGTTGGAGGTTGAACCTCCCCATATATATGTATGGAGTGGAGTTTGCATCTGAAAAGAAACTTTGTGTTCCCTTCAAGCTAGGTGAAGGACGGCTTTCACACACACTTATCTCTCAGAACTGAGCATGTGGAGAGACGTTCGTTCATTCAGCACATAGGGAACGGGTTGCAGGAGAAACACTTACTCTGGTTTCTCAGTCTGTTTCCTAGTGCCGGTTTGAAGTGCCTGCCGTTTTCACTGTAAAACCGGGTTGGAGCTTGAACCTCCCCATATATATGTATGGAGTGGAGTTTGCAACTGAAAAGAAACTTTGTGTTCCCTTCAAGCTAGGTGAAGGACGGCTTTCACACACACTTATCTCTCAGAACTGAGCATGTAGAGAGACGTTCGTTCATCCAGCACAAAGGGAACGGGTTGCAGGAGAAACACTTACTCTGGTTTCTCAGTCTGTTTCATAGTGCCGGTTTGAAGTGCCTGCCGTTTTCACTGTAAAACCGGCCTGGAGCTTGAACCTCCCCATAGATATGTATGGAGTGGAGTTTGCAACTGAAAAGAAACTTTGTGTTCCCTTCAAGCTAGGTGAAGGACGGCTTTCACACACACTTATCTCTCAGAACTGAGCATGTGGAGAGACGTTCGTTCATCCAGCACAAAGGGAATGGGATGCAGGAGAAACACTTACTCTGGTTTCTCAGTCTGTTTCCTAATGCCGGTTTGAAGTGCCTGCCGTTTTCACTGTAAAACCGGGTTGGAGCTTTAACCTACCGATATATATGTATGGAAAGTAGTTTACAACTGAAAAGAAACTTTGTGTTCCCTTCAAGCTAGGTGAAGGACGGCTTTCACACACACTTTTCTCTCAGAACTGAGCATGTGGAGAGACGTTCGTTCATCCAGCACAAAGGGAACGGGTTGCAGGAGAAACACTTACTCTGGTTTCTGAGTCTGTTTCCTAGTGCCGGTTTGAAGTGCCTGCCGTTTTCAGTGTAAAACCGGGTTGGAGCTTGAACCTCCCCATATATATGTATGGAGTGGAGTTTGCAACTGAAAAGAAACTTTGTGTTCCCTTCAAGCTAGGTGAAGGACGGCTTTCACACACACTTATCTCTCAGAACTGAGCATGTGGAGAGACGTTCGTTCATTCAGCACATAGGGAACGGGTTGCAGGAGAAACACTTACTCTGGTTTCTCAGTCTGTTTCCTAGTGCCGGTTTGAAGTGCCTGCCGTTTTCACTGTAAAACCGGGTTGGAGCTTGAACCTCCCCATATATATGTATGGAGTGGAGTTGGCAACTGAAAAGAAACTTTGTGTTCCCTTCAAGCTAGGTGAAGGACGGCTTTCACACACACTTATCTCTCAGAACTGAGCATGTGGAGAGACGTTCGTTCATCCAGCACAAAGGGAACGGGTTGCAGGAGAAACACTTACTCTGGTTTCTGAGTCGGTTTCCTAGTGCCGGTTTGAAGTGCCTGCCGTTTTCACTGTAAAACCGGGTTGGAGCTTTAACCTACCCATATATATGTATGGAAAGTAGTTTACAACTGAAAAGAAACTTTGTGTTCCCTTCAAGCTAGGTGAAGGACGGCTTTCACACACACTTATCTCTCAGAACTGAGCATGTGGAGAGACGTTCGTTCATCCAGCACAAAGGGAACGGGTTGCAGGAAAAACACTTACTCTGGTTTCTCAGTCTGTTTCCTAGTGCCGGTTTGAAGTGCCTGCCGTTTTCACTGTAAAACCGGCCTGGAGCTTGAACCTCCCCATATATATGTACGGAGTGGAGTTTGCAACTGAAAAGAAACTTTGTGTTCCCTTCAAGCTAGGTGAAGGACGGCTTTCACACACACTTATCTCTCAGAACTGAGCATGTGGAGAGACGTTCGTTCATCCAGCACAAAGGTAACGGGATGCAGGAGAAACACATACTCTGGTTTCTCAGTCTGTTTCCTAGTGCCGGTTTGAAGTGCCTGCCGTTTTCACTGTAAAACCGGCCTGGAGCTTGAACCTCCCCATATATATGTATGGAGTGGAGTTTGCAAGTGAAAAGAAACTTTGTGTTCCCTTCAAGCTAGGTGAAGGACGGCTTTCACACACACTTATCTCTCAGAACTGAGCATGTGGAGAGACGTTCGTTCATTCAGCACAAAGGGAACGGGTTGCAGGAGAAACACTTACTCTGGTTTCTCAGTCTGTTTCCTAGTGCCGGTTTGAAGTGCCTGCCGTTCTCACTGTAAAACCGGGTTGGAGCTTGAACCTCCCCATATATATGTATGGAGTGGAGTTTGCAAGTGAAAAGAAACTTTGTGTTCCCTTCAAGCTAGGTGAAGGACGGCTTTCACACACACTTATCTCTCAGAACTGAGCATGTGGAGAGACGTTCGTTCATCCAGCACAAAGGGAACGGGTTGCAGGAGAAACACTTACTCTGGTTTCTCAGTCTGTTTCCTAGTGCCGGTTTGAAGTGCCTGCCGTTTTCACTGTAAAACCGGCCTGGAGCTTGAACCTCCCCATAGATATGTATGGAGTGGAGTTTGCAACTGAAAAGAAACTTTGTGTTCCCTTCAAGCTAGGTGAAGGACGGCTTTCACACACACTTATCTCTCAGAACTGAGCATGTGGAGAGACGTTCGTTCATCCAGCACAAAGGGAATGGGATGCAGGAGAAACACTTACTCTGGTTTCTCAGTCTGTTTCCTAATGCCGGTTTGAAGTGCCTGCCGTTTTCACTGTAAAACCGGGTTGGAGCTTTAACCTACCCATATATATGTATGGAAAGTAGTTTACAACTGAAAAGAAACTTTGTGTTCCCTTCAAGCTAGGTGAAGGACGGCTTTCACACACACTTATCTCTCAGAACTGAGCATGTGGAGAGACGTTCGTTCATCCAGCACAAAGGGAACGGGTTGCAGGAGAAACACTTACTCTGGTTTCTGAGTCTGTTTCCTAGTGCCGGTTTGAAGTGCCTGCCGTTTTCAGTGTAAAACCGGGTTGGAGCTTGAACCTCCCCATATATATGTATGGAATGGAGTTTGCAACTGAAAAGAAACTTTGTGTTCCCTTCAAGCTAGGTGAAGGACGGCTTTCACACACACTTATCTCTCAGAACTGAGCATGTGGAGAGACGTTCCTTCATTCAGCACATAGGGAACGGGTTGCAGGAGAAACACTTACTCTGGTTTCTCAGTCTGTTTCCTAGTGCCGGTTTGAAGTGCCTGCCGTTTTCACTGTAAAACCGGGTTGGAGCTTGAACCTCCCCATATATATGTATGGAGTGGATTTTGCAAGTGAAAAGAAACTTTGTGTTCCCTTCAAGCTAGGTGAAGGACGGCTTTCACACACACTTATCTCTCAGAACTGAGCATGTGGAGAGACGTTCGTTCATCCAGCACAAAGGGAACGGGTTGCAGGAGAAACACTTACTCTGGTTTCTGAGTCTGTTTCCTAGTGCCGGTTTGAAGTGCCTGCCGTTTTCACTGTAAAACCGGGTTGGAGCTTTAACCTACCCATATATATGTATGGAAAGTAGTTTATAACTGAAAAGAAACTTTGTGTTCCCTTCAAGCTAGGTGAAGGACGGCTTTCACACACACTTATCTCTCAGAACTGAGCATGTGGAGAGACGTTCGTTCATCCAGCACAAAGGGAACGGGTTGCAGGAGAATCACTTACTCTGGTTTCTCAGTCTGTTTCCTAGTGCCGGTTTGAAGTGCCTGCCGTTTTCACTGTAAAACCGGGTTGGAGCTTGAACTTCCCCATATATATGTATGGAAAGGAGTTTGCAAGTGAAAAGAAACTTTGTGTTCCCTTCAAGCTAGGTGAAGGACGGCTTTCACACACACTTATCTCTCAGAACTGAGCATGTGGAGAGACGTTCTTTCATCCAGCACAAAGGGACCGGGTTGCAGGAGAAACACTTACTCTGGTTTCTCAGTCTGTTTCCTAGTGCCGGTTTGAAGTGCCTGCCGTTTTCACTGTAAAACCGGCCTGGAGCTTGAACCTCCCCATATATATGTATGGAGTGGAGTTTGCAAGTGAAAAGAAACTTTGTGTTCCCTTCAAGCTAGGTGAAGGACGGCTTTCACACACACTTATCTCTCAGAACTGAGCATGTGGAGAGACGTTCGTTCATCCAGCACAAAGGGAACGGGTTGCAGGAGAAACACTTACTCTGGTTTCTCAGTCTGTTTCCTAGTGCCGGTTTGAAGTGCCTGCCGTTTTCACTGTAAAACCGGCCTGGAGCTTGAACCTCCCCATATATATGTATGGAGTGGAGTTTGCAACTGGCAAGAAACTTTGTGTTCCCTTCAAGCTAGGTGAAGGACGGCTTTCACACACACTTATCTCTCAGAACTGAGCATGTGGAGAGACGTTCGTTCATCCAGCACAAAGGGAACGGGTTGCAGGAGAAACACTTCCTCTGGTTTCTCAGTCTGTTTCCTAGTGCCGGTTTGAAGTGCCTGCCGTTTTCACTGTAAAACCGGCCTGGAGCTTGAACCTCCCCATATATATGTATGGAGTGGAGTTTGCAAGTGAAAAGAAACTTTGTGTTCCCTTCAAGCTAGGTGAAGGACGGCTTTCACACACACTTATCTCTCAGAACTCAGCATGTGGAGAGACGTTCGTTCATCCAGCACATAGGGAATGGGATGCAGGAGAAACATTTACTCTGGTTTCTCAGTCTGTTTCCTAATGCCGGTTTGAAGTGCCTGCCGTTTTCACTGTAAAACCGGGTTGGAGCTTTAACCTACCCATATATATGTATGGAAAGTAGTTTACAACTGAAAAGAAACTTTGTGTTCCCTTCAAGCTAGGTGAAGGACGGCTTTCACACACACTTATCTCTCAGAACTGAGCATGTGGAGAGACGTTCGTTCATCCAGCACATAGGGAACGGGTTGCAGGAGAAACACTTACTCTGGTTTCTCAGTCTGTTTCCTAGTGGCGGTTTGAAGTGCCTGCCGTTTTCACTGTAAAACCGGGTTGGAGCTTTAACCTACCCATATATATGTATGGAGTGGAGTTTGCAAGTGAAAAGAAACTTTGTGTTCCCTTCAAGCTAGGTGAAGGACGGCTTTCACACACACTTATCTCTCAGAACTGAGCATGTGGAGAGACGTTCGTTCATCCAGCACAAAGGGAACGGGTTGCAGGAGAAACACATACTCTGGTTTCTCAGTCTGTTTCCTAGTGCCGGTTGGAAGTGCCTGCCGTTTTCACTGTAAAACCGGCCTGGAGCTTGAACCTCCCCATATATATGTATGGAGTGGAGTTTGCAACTGAAAAGAAACTTTGTGTTCCCTTCAAGCTAGGTGAAGGACGGCTTTCACACACACTTATCTCTCAGAACTGAGCATGTGGAGAGACATTCGTTCATCCAGCACAAAGGGAACGGGTTGCAGGAGAAACACTTACTCTGGTTTCTCAGTCTGTTTCCTAGTGCCGGTTTGAAGTGCCTGCTGTTTCACTGTAAAACCGGGTTGGAGCTTGAACCTCCCCATATATATGTATGGAGTGGAGTTGGCAACTGAAAAGAAACTTTGTGTTCCCTTCAAGCTAGGTGAAGGACGGCTTTCACACACACTTATCTCTCAGAACTGAGCATGTGGAGAGACGTTCGTTCATCCAGCACAAAGGGAACGGGTTGCAGGAGAAACACTTACTCTGGTTTCTCAGTCTGTTTCCTAGTGCCGGTTTGAAGTGCCTGCCGTTTTCACTGTAAAACCGGCCTGGAGCTTGAACCTCCCCATAGATATGTATGGAGTGGAGTTTGCAACTGAAAAGAAACTTTGTGTTCCCTTCAAGCTAGGTGAAGGACGGCTTTCACACACACTTATCTCTCAGAAATGAGCATGTGGAGAGACGTTCGTTCATCCAGCACAAAGGGAATGGGATGCAGGAGAAACACTTAATCTGGTTTCTCAGTCTGTTTCCTAATGCCGGTTTGAAGTGCCTGCCGTTTTCACTGTAAAACCGGGTTGGAGCTTTAACCTACCCATATATATGTATGGAAAGTAGTTTCCAACTGAAAAGAAACTTTGTGTTCCCTTCAAGCTAGGTGAAGGACGGCTTTCACACACACTTATCTCTCAGAGCTGAGCATGTGGAGAGACGTTCGTTCATCCAGCACAAAGGGAACGGGTTGCAGGAGAAACACTTACTCTGGTTTCTGAGTCTGTTTCCTAGTGCCGGTTTGAAGTGCCTGCCGTTTTCAGTGTAAAACCGGGTTGGAGGTTGAACCTCCCCATATATATGTATGGAGTGGAGTTTGCAACTGAAAAGAAACTTTGTGTTCCCTTCAAGCTAGGTGAAGGACGGCTTTCACACACACTTATCTCTCAGAACTGAGCATGTGGAGAGACGTTCGTTCATTCAGCACATAGGGAACGGGTTGCAGGAGAAACACTTACTCTGGTTTCTCAGTCTGTTTACTAGTGCCGGTTTGAAGTGCCTGCCGTTTTCACTGTAAAACCGGGTTGGAGCTTTAACCTACCCATATATATGTATGGAGTGGAGTTTGCAACTGAAAAGAAACTTTGTGTTCCCTTCAAGCTAGGTGAAGGACGGCTTTCACACACACTTATCTCTCAGAACTGAGCATGTGGAGAGACGTTCGTTCATTCAGCACATAGGGAACGGGTTGCAGGAGAAACACTTACTCTGGTTTCTCAGTCTGTTTCCTAGTGCCGGTTTGAAGTGCCTGCCGTTTTCACTGTAAAACCGGGTTGGAGCTTGAACCTCCCCATATATATGTATGGAGTGGAGTTTGCAAGTGAAAAGAAACTTTGTGTTCCCTTCAAGCTAGGTGAAGGACGGCTTTCACACACACTTATCTCTCAGAACTGAGCATGTGGAGAGACGTTCGTTCATCCAGCACAAAGGGAACGGGTTGCAGGAGAAACACTTACTCTGGTTTCTCAGTCTGTTTCCTAGTGCCGGTTTGAAGTGCCTGCCGTTTTCACTGTAAAACCGGGTTGGAGCTTTAACCTACTCATATATATGTATGGAAAGTAGTTTACAACTGAAAAGAAACTTTGTGTTCCCTTCAAGCTAGGTGAAGGACGGCTTTCACACACACTTATCTCTCAGAACTGAGCATGTGGAGAGACGTTCGTTCATCCAGCACATAGGGAACGGGTTGCAGGAGAAACACTTACTCTGGTTTCTCAGTCTGTTTCCTAGTGCCGGTTTGAAGTGCCTGCCGTTTTCACTGTAAAACCGGGTTGGAGCTTTAACCTACCCATATATATGTATGGAGTGGAGTTTGCAACTGAAAAGAAACTTTGTGTTCCCTTCAAGCTAGGTGAAGGACGGCTTTCACACACAATTATCTCTCAGAACTGAGAATGTGGAGAGACGTTTGTTCATCCAGCACAAAGGGAACGGGTTGCAGGAGAAACACTTACTCTGGTTTCTCAGTCTGTTTCCTAGTGCCGGTTTGAAGTGCCTGCCGTTTTCACTGTAAAACCGGCCTGGAGCTTGAACCTCCCCATATATATGTATGGAGTGGAGTTTGCAAGTGAAAAGAAACTTTGTGTTCCCTTCAAGCTAGGTGAAGGACGGCTTTCACACACACTTATCTCTCAGAACTGAGCATCTGGAGAGACGTTCGTTCATCCAGCACAAAGGGAACGGGTTGCAGGAGAAACACTTACTCTGGTTTCTCAGTCTGTTTCCTAGTGCCGGTTGGAAGTGCCTGCCGTTTTCACTGTAAAACCGGCCTGGAGCTTGAACCTCCCCATATATATGTATGGAGTGGAGTTTGCAACTGAAAAGAAACTTTGTGTTCCCTTCAAGCTAGGTGAAGGACGGCTTTCACACACACTTATATCTCAGAACTGAGCATGTGGAGAGACATTCGTTCATCCAGCACAAAGGGAACGGGTTGCAGGAGAAACACTTACTCTGGTTTCTCAGTCTGTTTCCTAGTGCCGGTTTGAAGTGCCTGCTGTTTCACTGTAAAACCGGCCTGGAGCTTGAACCTCCCCATAGATATGTATGGAGTGGAGTTTGCAACTGAAAAGAAACTTTGTGTTCCCTTCAAGCTAGGTGAAGGACGGCTTTCACACACACTTATCTCTCAGAACTGAGCATGTGGAGAGACGTTCGTTCATCCAGCACAAAGGGAACGGGTTGCAGGAGAAACACTTACTCTGGTTTCTCAGTCTGTTTCCTAGTGCCGGTTTGAAGTGCCTGCCGTTTTCACTGTAAAACCGGCCTGGAGCTTGAACCTCCCCATAGATATGTATGGAGTGGAGTTTGCAACTGAAAAGAAACTTTGTGTTCCCTTCAAGCTAGGTGAAGGACGGCTTTCACACACACTTATCTCTCAGAAATGAGCATGTGGAGAGACGTTCGTTCATCCAGCACAAAGGGAATGGGATGCAGGAGAAACACTTACTCTGGTTTCTCAGTCTGTTTCCTAATGCCGGTTTGAAGTGCCTGCCGTTTTCACTGTAAAACCGGGTTGGAGCTTTAACCTACCCATATATATGTATGGAGTGGAGTTTGCAACTGAAAAGAAACTTTGTGTTCCCTTCAAGCTAGGTGAAGGACGGCTTTCACACACACTTATCTCTCAGAACTGAGCATGTAGAGAGACGTTCGTTCATCCAGCACAAAGGGAACGGGTTGCAGGAGAAACACTTACTCTGGTTTCTCAGTCTGTTTCATAGTGCCGGTTTGAAGTGCCTGCCGTTTTCACTGTAAAACCGGCCTGGAGCTTGAACCTCCCCATAGATATGTATGGAGTGGAGTTTGCAACTGAAAAGAAACTTTGTGTTCCCTTCAAGCTAGGTGAAGGACGGCTTTCACACACACTTATCTCTCAGAACTGAGCATGTGGAGAGACGTTCGTTCATCCAGCACAAAGGGAATGGGATGCAGGAGAAACACTTACTCTGGTTTCTCAGTCTGTTTCCTAATGCCGGTTTGAAGTGCCTGCCGTTTTCACTGTAAAACCGGGTTGGAGCTTTAACCTACCCATATATATGTATGGAAAGTAGTTTACAACTGAAAAGAAACTTTGTGTTCCCTTCAAGCTAGGTGAAGGACGGCTTTCACACACACTTTTCTCTCAGAACTGAGCATGTGGAGAGACGTTCGTTCATCCAGCACAAAGGGAACGGGTTGCAGGAGAAACACTTACTCTGGTTTCTGAGTCTGTTTCCTAGTGCCGGTTTGAAGTGCCTGCCGTTTTCAGTGTAAAACCGGGTTGGAGCTTTAACCTACCCATATATATGTATGGAGTGGAGTTTGCAACTGAAAAGAAACTTTGTGTTCCCTTCAAGCTAGGTGAAGGACGGCTTTCACACACACTTATCTCTCAGAACTGAGCATGTGGAGAGACGTTCGTTCATTCAGCACATAGGGAACGGGTTGCAGGAGAAACACTTACTCTGGTTTCTCAGTCTGTTTCCTAGTGCCGGTTTGAAGTGCCTGCCGTTTTCACTGTAAAACCGGGTTGGAGCTTGAACCTCCCCATATATATGTATGGAGTGGAGTTTGCAACTGAAAAGAAACTTTGTGTTCCCTTCAAGCTAGGTGAAGGACGGCTTTCACACACACTTATCTCTCAGAACTGAGCATGTGGAGAGACGTTCGTTCATCCAGCACAAAGGGAATGGGTTGCAGGAGAAACACTTACTCTGGTTTCTCAGTCTGTTTCCTAGTGCCGGTTTGAAGTGCCTGCCGTTTTCACTGTAAAACCGGCCTGGAGCTTGAACCTCCCCATATATATGTACGGATTGGAGTTTGCAACTGAAAAGAAACTTTGTGTTCCCTTCAAGCTAGGTGAAGGACGGCTTTCACACACACTTATCTCTCAGAACTGAGCATGTGGAGAGACGTTCGTTCATCCAGCACAAAGGTAACGGGTTGCAGGAGAAACACATACTCTGGTTTCTCAGTCTGTTTCCTAGTGCCGGTTTGAAGTGCCTGCCGTTTTCACTGTAAAACCGGCCTGGAGCTTGTACCTCCCCATATATATGTATGGAGTGGAGTTTGCAAGTGAAAAGAAACTTTGTGTTCCCTTCAAGCTAGGTGAAGGACGGCTT
Organism: Vicugna pacos; assembly: GCF_048564905.1. Taxonomy (NCBI): domain Eukaryota; kingdom Metazoa; phylum Chordata; class Mammalia; order Artiodactyla; family Camelidae; genus Vicugna; species Vicugna pacos. Next base: position 5,969,454 of record NW_027328742.1, read on the forward strand.
TCACACACACTTATCTCTCAGAACTGAGCATGTGGAGAGACGTTCGTTCATCCAGCACAAAGGGAACGGGTTGCAGGAGAAACACTTACTCTGGTTTCTGAGTCTGTTTCCTAGTGCCGGTTTGAAGTGCCTGCCGTTTTCACTGTAAAACCGGGTTGGAGCTTTAACCTACCCATATATATGTATGGAAAGTAGTTTACAACTGAAAAGAAACTTTGTGTTCCCTTCAAGCTAGGTGAAGGACGGCTTTCACACACACTTATCTCTCAGAACTGAGCATGTGGAGAGACGTTCGTTCATCCAGCACAAAGGGAACGGGTTGCAGGAGAAACACTTACTCTGGTTTCTCAGTCTGTTTCCTAGTGCCGGTTTGAAGTGCCTGCCGTTTTCACTGTAAAACCGGGTTGGAGCTTTAACCTACCCATATATATGTATGGAAAGTAGTTTACAACTGAAAAGAAACTTTGTGTTCCCTTCAAGCTAGGTGAAGGACGGCTTTCACACACACTTATCTCTCAGAACTGAGCATGTGGAGAGACGTTCGTTCATCCAGCACATAGGGAACGGGTTGCAGGAGAAACACTTACTCTGGTTTCTCAGTCTGTTTCCTAGTGCCGGTTTGAAGTGCCTGCCGTTTTCACTGTAAAACCGGGTTGGAGCTTTAACCTACCCATATATATGTATGGAGTGGAGTTTGCAACTGAAAAGAAACTTTGTGTTCCCTTCAAGCTAGGTGAAGGACGGCTTTCACACACACTTATCTCTCAGAACTGAGAATGTGGAGAGACGTTTGTTCATCCAGCACAAAGGGAACGGGTTGCAGGAGAAACACTTACTCTGGTTTCTCAGTCTGTTTCCTAGTGCCGGTTTGAAGTGCCTGCCGTTTTCACTGTAAAACCGGCCTGGAGCTTGAACCTCCCCATATATATGTATGGAGTGGAGTTTGCAAGTGAAAAGAAACTTTGTGTTCCCTTCAAGCTAGGTGAAGGACGGCTTTCACACACACTTATCTCTCAGAACTGAGCATCTGGAGAGACGTTCGTTCATCCAGCACAAAGGGAACGGGTTGCAGGAGAAACACTTACTCTGGTTTCTCAGTCTGTTTCCTAGTGCCGGTTGGAAGTGCCTGCCGTTTTCACTGTAAAACCGGCCTGGAGCTTGAACCTCCCCATATATATGTATGGAGTGGAGTTTGCAACTGAAAAGAAACTTTGTGTTCCCTTCAAGCTAGGTGAAGGACGGCTTTCACACACACTTATATCTCAGAACTGAGCATGTGGAGAGACATTCGTTCATCCAGCACAAAGGGAACGGGTTGCAGGAGAAACACTTACTCTGGTTTCTCAGTCTGTTTCCTAGTGCCGGTTTGAAGTGCCTGCTGTTTCACTGTAAAACCGGCCTGGAGCTTGAACCTCCCCATAGATATGTATGGAGTGGAGTTTGCAACTGAAAAGAAACTTTGTGTTCCCTTCAAGCTAGGTGAAGGACGGCTTTCACACACACTTATCTCTCAGAACTGAGCATGTGGAGAGACGTTCGTTCATCCAGCACAAAGGGAACGGGTTGCAGGAGAAACACTTACTCTGGTTTCTCAGTCTGTTTCCTAGTGCCGGTTTGAAGTGCCTGCCGTTTTCACTGTAAAACCGGCCTGGAGCTTGAACCTCCCCATAGATATGTATGGAGTGGAGTTTGCAACTGAAAAGAAACTTTGTGTTCCCTTCAAGCTAGGTGAAGGACGGCTTTCACACACACTTATCTCTCAGAAATGAGCATGTGGAGAGACGTTCGTTCATCCAGCACAAAGGGAATGGGATGCAGGAGAAACACTTACTCTGGTTTCTCAGTCTGTTTCCTAATGCCGGTTTGAAGTGCCTGCCGTTTTCACTGTAAAACCGGGTTGGAGCTTTAACCTACCCATATATATGTATGGAGTGGAGTTTGCAACTGAAAAGAAACTTTGTGTTCCCTTCAAGCTAGGTGAAGGACGGCTTTCACACACACTTATCTCTCAGAACTGAGCATGTAGAGAGACGTTCGTTCATCCAGCACAAAGGGAACGGGTTGCAGGAGAAACACTTACTCTGGTTTCTCAGTCTGTTTCATAGTGCCGGTTTGAAGTGCCTGCCGTTTTCACTGTAAAACCGGCCTGGAGCTTGAACCTCCCCATAGATATGTATGGAGTGGAGTTTGCAACTGAAAAGAAACTTTGTGTTCCCTTCAAGCTAGGTGAAGGACGGCTTTCACACACACTTATCTCTCAGAACTGAGCATGTGGAGAGACGTTCGTTCATCCAGCACAAAGGGAATGGGATGCAGGAGAAACACTTACTCTGGTTTCTCAGTCTGTTTCCTAATGCCGGTTTGAAGTGCCTGCCGTTTTCACTGTAAAACCGGGTTGGAGCTTTAACCTACCCATATATATGTATGGAAAGTAGTTTACAACTGAAAAGAAACTTTGTGTTCCCTTCAAGCTAGGTGAAGGACGGCTTTCACACACACTTTTCTCTCAGAACTGAGCATGTGGAGAGACGTTCGTTCATCCAGCACAAAGGGAACGGGTTGCAGGAGAAACACTTACTCTGGTTTCTGAGTCTGTTTCCTAGTGCCGGTTTGAAGTGCCTGCCGTTTTCAGTGTAAAACCGGGTTGGAGCTTTAACCTACCCATATATATGTATGGAGTGGAGTTTGCAACTGAAAAGAAACTTTGTGTTCCCTTCAAGCTAGGTGAAGGACGGCTTTCACACACACTTATCTCTCAGAACTGAGCATGTGGAGAGACGTTCGTTCATCCAGCACAAAGGGAACGGGTTGCAGGAGAATCACTTACTCTGGTTTCTCAGTCTGTTTCCTAGTGCCGGTTTGAAGTGCCTGCCGTTTTCACTGTAAAACCGGGTTGGAGCTTGAACTTCCCCATATATATGTATGGAAAGGAGTTTGCAAGTGAAAAGACACTTTGTGTTCCCTTCAAGCTAGGTGAAGGACGGCTTTCACACACACTTATCTCTCAAAACTGAGCATGTGGAGAGACGTTCTTTCATCCAGCACAAAGGGACCGGGTTGCAGGAGAAACACTTACTCTGGTTTCTCAGTCTGTTTCCTAGTGCCGGTTTGAAGTGCCTGCCGTTTTCACTGTAAAACCGGGTTGGAGCTTGAACCTCCCCATATATATGTATGGAGTGGAGTTTGCAACTGAAAAGAAACTTTGTGTTCCCTTCAAGCTAGGTGAAGGACGGCTTTCACACACACTTATCTCTCAGAACTGAGCATGTGGAGAGACGTTCGTTCATCCAGCACAAAGGGAATGGGTTGCAGGAGAAACACTTACTCTGGTTTCTCAGTCTGTTTCCTAGTGCCGGTTTGAAGTGCCTGCCGTTTTCACTGTAAAA